>NC_135309.1:102804312-103408176 GCF_048772815.1 Callospermophilus lateralis
TTAAGACTAACTACAATGTTTAACTCTTTACATCTCATATGTTCTTATTCTTTCTGTACTCTGTGCACTAGTTTCTAAAAGCTTAGAAGTTCTATTTCTTATCAAAACTGCTTATGTTCATGATGAATAAACTGGTGGCATTATAAAATTATTTTAGTTCAAAAAGAAAGGTAGATTTCTGCCAGATTTACCCTGTTGCCAATTATCTGAAATGAAACAAGTAGAAATTTGAATTAAAATTTTGTATCACTCTCCAAATGTTCATGTATTCAGTTCTACCACTGTAGACTTTATTTACTTTATTCTAATTTTCATACGGAAGCCTTAATATTCAAAAGTGTTTATCCTTCAAAGATGCAGTAGGTCAGAAACCTGAAAAACACTTTCTTCACAAGAGGAAGAAGTCTGCTTCCCAAGGAATATGCCATGGTCATGATTCCATGCTCACATGTCACACAAAGACGGGCTGTTACTGGAAAGTTATTTTGTTTGGTTTGTATTTTTAATTCTTTTTTTTGTTCAAAAAGTAGTCTTCATTTCAATCAGGAAGTCTGTATTTCTTCCATTTCAAACTCATCTGTCCACTGTTGAAGGTCTTTTGCATTGTGGGTCGTCCATAATTTTGCAAAATACTTTAGTCTTTTCCTGGAGAAAAAAACAACATACTTAATTTAGAAATGAAATTGTCGGGGACAATACATCTCATGGAAAGCTAAGAAAAACCTATGCCATTATAATACCAAGCAGGCTCCATGTTAGGCAACTGTGTCAGCACCAACCTTGCAGAGCTGCTGCTGTAATAAGGAATTGAAGTTATAAATCACCACTGCCTCCATGTGACCTTCTACAATCCCTCCCTGCAGAGAGGGGACAGTGTAACTTCCTCCCCTCTTAACTCTGCCAGAGGGGGACTGTGTGTGTGTGTGTGTGTGTGTGTGTGTGTGTGCGAGCGCGCTTATCTGTACCTGACAACAAAAGCACTCCTGCTGAGAGTTCCAAAAGTGGAATTGATTTAATAAAATAAAGCTGGCTAATGAAAGAGGAAAATGTCAGCATTACTGAGACTTAAATTTTTCCTGCAGAACAGCAACCCAGTTAAGTATTCAGCATCTGGAGCTGGAGAACCTGAGTTCCAGTCACTGCCCCATCTCCAATTAGGTGTGTGACCCTGGGTCAATTCTTTCCCTCACTTGGCTTCATTTCTCTAAACTACCCAACTCACAAGGTTGTCACAGGGTTTAAGTGAGTTAATGTACATAAAGCAATAAGAACAGTAATGAGTGAGTGTCCAGGCTGCTACAAATGACTGTTGACACTTGTCTCTGCACACAGTAACCATTCAATATATATTAACTACTGTAAAAACTCCACAGGAAGGCACAAAATTTCAGCAAAAAGGCAAGACAAATAGTGTCCAGATAAATTATCTGATTTATTTCAATTTAATTCTTTCAATAATTCTCTGATCTTATCAAGATAACTTTATAAATGCCTCACACTAGTCAGAAGAGTGAAAATATTTATAAGCAATGTGTGAATTTTCTTGCTTTTGCTTTATAGGCTATGTAGAAAGCAACAAATATAAACTAAATATTGCCAGCTTGTACATGTATCCTTTGTGGCACAGCTTTCTTTAGGGAAAAAAACAATAATAACAAAGATGACAAGAAAGAATTTAGAATTTGCAGATGATTAAAGGCTAAGTTTATTTTTAAATTCTCATAGATTAAATCTGCTCTCTGGAAAACTTTTACATTAATTTGCCTTGTAACAGAAAATGATTGAAACCACTGATGCCACTTTGCTTTTGAACTGGCATTATGGAAATTATCTAGAGAGAGTGTCAACAGAGAAGGCTAAGTGTCATTTGCAGCATTCCAGTATTCTGGACTTGGTCAACACAACCATCACACCATTACAAGGTATGCAGAACCAGGGGAGGGAAATGGAGAGAGAAGCTGATTGCACTGCACAACTCCACTTCAGAACAGAAGTTAACAACTGTTCTTTAATTTTCAACCAATACTACATATAATAATAATTCAATACTGACATATGGTAAAGAGTTCCAGAATTAATTAATATGCTTGGAGTGTAACACAGGGACCACTGGTGGCCAACCAAGACTTTCTATTTGATCAACAATCTTGTCTACTCATGGTCATGTGGCTATCAACCAGGGCAGTATTGTCCTGTCCCCAGCAGATGACACTCTCCAGGCAAAGTAGAGGCACAGGAGCAGGAGGACAGGGAGCTTATGTTGTTTTACAATTTATATTTAGGATACAAAAGGCTATAATATGCTATTTACTAATATGATATTTTCTTAGAACCATTTCCCTTCTGAAGTATAAACAGGTATATATTAAGATTAACTTATATACTGACTACCTACTAGCTGGGTATCAAGGGTGAAAAGGTAGAAAACATTCACATAAGCATTTTAGGTGACAGAAGCCAGCTTACAATGAAAAATTTGTCATAACAATTCCCCAAACAAGTGAAATGTGGATACATGGTGAGTCCATGATCACATAATACTATTATTTTCATTCATATTCTGACAAAATTCTTCATTTTTAAATGTAATCATTGCCTATCTGAATGAAATCTATGAATAAAAAAAGTCCTCTGTGGTTTTGAATATTGAAGTTTCTTTCAGTAACTGTATAGAATTGAATGCTTTTAGCAGCTAATACGTTGTCATACATAGAGTTAACTTAATTCTTCAGGGAAATGACTGAAAAACAATGTTGCACCTTAATCAAAAACGGATTGATCAATAAAGATAAACTGAAAATGATAAACATGGACTGAATTCACCTGAGTTTTGCCAAGAACTGTTTTCACTTCATTGTAATTAAATATTTGAAAATCTTTGAAGATGTGCTTAAAAGCAGATCTGATGTTAACTTTACAGGATAATCCTTTTCTTTGGGCAACTTGGAAGGTTTCATTATAAACCAAAAACTGCAGCACAAATATTCTGACCTTTTCACATTTACTAATTCTTCAAGTTCTTTTGACTTATAAGCTGCTTTCTTTAAAATTTCTCCAGGAACATCTGCTAGTTTAGCCACATTCAGTCCATAACTCCTTGCTGCAATTCCTCTGGTTATTTGATAAAGAAAAGTGACAAAATCAGGCACTTGTTCTTCTTCACCTATGGGAAAAAAACAAACCAGAACAAAACAAGAGGTGATCAAAATCACACCAGAAAATTGACATAGTAGGGGACAAAAGAAGACATGTGAGTTCTTATAATTTTATTCTATTAAAATTTGCAACCTATACACTCAGAAAAATGAGAGATTATACCCCATATGATTCAAATGTATGATATGTCAAGATCATTATACTCTCATGTGTAACTAATTAAAACAGAAAAACAAACAAAACAAAAAAAATTTACAATCTGAAAAAGAATCTATTGATCCTAGCCATTTACTAGGTACTTTAATCAATTTTACATATCTAGAAAAATGGTAAATAGTGTTTTAAAAATGTTTTTGCATTTAAGGCCCTCGGGTTGTGCCTAGCACCGGCAAGGTGCTGGATTCTATCCTCAGCATCACATAAAAATAAATAAGTAAAATAAAGGTATTGTGTCCAACTACAACTAAAAAATTTTTTTAAAAAAATGTTTTTGCATTTAAGATCTTTATTCACTTAAAACAATTTTTAACAATTATTTGTTGCAAAATTTTAATTGAACTTCTATATCAAAAAACAATGGTTTTGATACATGATACAACATAATTTCTTTCTCCTTTTAAAACAGATAAGGAAATATTACATGTTGCATAACCTAAATAATGAGACTGAAAAGTTCTGGTTTATTAAATATTCTGATTGCCCAAGAGATATACATACTGAAGTGGCGGCTGTTGAGTACTACCTAGATCCCACTTAGGACTGAAGAGTTTATGCCCCAGCTATCATTAGCCAGGAAGATTGTTAGCCTGCAACCCTATCTTTGGGCCTCTTTAGGGGAATGACTGCAGCTGAAGAGAGCTGCTCCACTAAGGGTACACTCCTTTCTTGGGGCAGTGGGCATCCAATAACTGGCTGCTATAGGGATAGGCATGTAGCCTCTAACATGGCCACTAAAGATTCCTGTCTTCTAGTGTTCATGTCCTTGTGTCATTCTCTCCCTTTGAGTGTGGGCTGAACCTACTGACTCACTTCTAACAAACAGAATATGATAAAAAGTGATAGGCTATCACTGTAGAAATTAGGTGACACAACACTGCCCTCTGTCTTGGCCGCTCTTACTTTCTTGCTTCTTTGAGGAAAGCCAGCTACTATGTTGTAAGTTGCTCTGTGAAGAAGCTCACATGCAAACTACTCTCATCAGTAGTCAGTGAGGGACTACCAACAGCCATATGGGTGAGCTTACAAGTAGATTCTGCATTCTGAGGCTTGCCAAAAGCTGTAGGAGGCCTGGGAAGCCATTTACCTCATCAAGGCTTCCAGTGACTCCTGTCCTGAGCTGTATCTTGATGTAGCTTTCTGAAAGACCTCAGAGGTGCTCAGTTAAATTGCCCCTGGATTCTAACCATGAAAATGAAGAGATGATAAATGTGTGTCGTTGTTTTAAGCCACTATATGATTTATTATACACTGTTTTCAAATTATTTCAAACTAATAAAGCTAACTAATGAAGGGTATATAAAGACCTTGCCCTATAACTCTAAGGTGAGGTAATTCCTAAGGACCATCCCAGCCTCCGAGCTCTCTGCTGAGTTTTCTAAAGCCTAAGACCCAACCCTGCACAATACTTCTCAGTCTTGCCCTCTGGGTTGATCATGAGGACATTCTCCAATAAAATTCCTGAATGCAAACCTCAGAATCTGATTCCCAGGAAACCCAGTGTGTCACACAAATACATACGCATGAATTTAAAACTTTTAAAGAACTGGGATATAATGAAGTACAATAATATGAAGATAAAACTGCACACAGTTTAATCTTTGTTAAACTTAATGCACTTCAGGATTATGCAGCTTTTTAAATAAAATTCAGTATAACTGTATTGTGTGGCAAAAATGTCCAAAACGGACCCAATTTATAATGATTTTGTGACCCTAGCACTGATTATAAGCTTATCAAGAGCTTTTTCTTATTTCATTTGTCAAATGTGTATGCTTTTATTTTTTCATCACTAAAGGGGGAAAAAAAAGACCGAACACAACAGTGAAAAAATACAATGGAATTTTCCTTATCCTCCTCCAAGAATTCGGCAGCAGACAAATAATAGCTTTCTAAGAGTGGCTGCTAGAAGTGGGAGTTAAAAAGAATACTGATGTGCTCAGGAGTACACAGACTCCAACATGTATTACAAACCACTAAAAATAACATTTGCTTCAAATGAAACTTAAGGAACACAAAGAACAGGTGAGGAAGTGGGTGGGGACAGATTAGGGAAGACACATGTATGCAGAAACCAGTGTCTGCAAACCTGGATGCTTGTGTTTCACTTTGATACTCACAAGACGAATAGTAAAGTGAACAGTAGCAGGCCACCAAAAGAAAGCAAAATGTTTTTTGGTGTAGTCCTTCAAAATTCTGAGTGAAAATGACTTTCAATCTCAAGTTTTAGCCCTCGCTGAATTATAAATTAAATATGAAGGTATAATGGAGACATTTTCATTTATACAAAGTCTGAAAACCTATTCTATCTCTAGACACACACACACACACACACACACACACACACACACACATATACACACAGACATGTTATACAATAGCTATAAACCACAGCTAAATTATATAATATATTATACTGTCCTAATGCCTTCCTTCACATACCTCAGCACAAACTAAATCTTGTCATCATATGCTGGTCTCCACCATAGTATTAACTACTGTAGTTCTCACACCAGGTAAAGAATGTGGCCATTTTTAATCACCTCGGGGACCTCTTTTCATTATGTTTTGCCTCAAGACTCCTTTATTCTCCTTGAGTGGAGGTGTGTGTGTAGGATGGAGACATAGAGGCAGAGGGAACCAGGGAGGAGAGAAGATAAATAAAAACAACTCATTTCTTTATAACCTCACAACAAAAGTTCGTGGTGAGGACTCTACTGATGAGCTATGCCCCTTTCTAAAGTGGATATTTTGAAAACAGATTTGGTTCTTTTTAGAATTAATGAATGTAATAATTCAAGTTTCTGCTTATTATAAGAAAATAGCAATATTTATTTTGAAGCCAAACTTCCTTAAAAGTTATTAAAAAGATGTGTGCTGATGATCAAATAATTCCTGAAGACACTTTTAGGATAGATTCACAAAAATTTAAAGATAGATAAAGTTAGCTGACTTGTCTAAGATTTTATAGGTTGCAATAGACAAAAACACAGGTTTCCATTACTTTATCTACCACATCAACAGAAATAGGGAACATCTTAGAAGCCATTTAAAAGAAACTTTGGGAAACTTTCCTGATGACTTATGGAAGGACCTCTAACTTAGGACTAACAGGCTAACAGATGAAGCATAGATATAGCCAGGAGCAATACTGGAAGGGAACAATAAACCTACCTTCAAAATTCTGAGTGAAAATTACTTTTAACCTCAAGTGTAGCCCTAGCTCAATGACAAATCAAATATGAAGGTACAATGAAGACCTAAAACCTATTCCACCTCTAAAAAAATAAAAACCCTGATATTAGCATAAGGAATTAGCTCCATGACCATTTAACTCAGGGGTTAGTGTCCTCATATCCAGCTCCAAATGTTGATCCTGACTAATCTAGGCAATTCAAAGTCATTCTTGCAATCCTCACTTGTAAGGACTGGCTTAAGAATAGGAAAGACAGAGTGGTTATACCAATTTGCAGTGCCACCAGCAATGTATGAGTGTACCTTTTTCTCCACATCCTCACCAACACTTATTGTTGTTTGTATTCTTGATAAATGCCATTCTAACTGGTGTGAGATAAAATCTTAAGAGTAGTTTTGATTTGCATTTCTCTAATTCCTAGTGAAGTTGAACTTTTTTTTAATATATTTGTTGATTGATTGTATATCTTCTGTGATGTTGTCAGTTCAGTTCCTGAGCCCATTTATCAATTGGGTTACTTATTCTTTTGGTGTAGAGTTTTTTAAGTTCTTTATATATCCTGGAAATTAGTGCTCTATCTCATGTGTTGTAAAGATGTTCTCCTACTCTGTGGGCTCTCTCTTCACGTTGTTGATTGTTTCTTTTGCTGAGAAGAAGCTTTTTAGTTTAAATTCATCCCATTTATTAATTCTTGATTTTATTTCTTGCACTTTAGGAGTCTTGTTAAGGACCTAATCAACATGATAAAAATTTGGGTCTACTTTCTCTTCTATTAGGCGCAGGTCTCTGTCAAATTCCTAGGTCCTTGATCCATTTTGAGTTGAGTTTTGAGCAAGGTGAGAGATGAGGGTTTAATTTCAGTTTACTACATATGGATTTCCAGTTTCCCTAGCACCATTTATTGAAGAGGCTATCTTTTCACTAACATATGTTTTTGGCACCTCTGTCAAATATGGGATAACTGTATTTATGTGGGTTTGTCTCTGTGTCTTCTATTCAGTATCACTGGTCTACTTTGGTGCCAATACTATGTTGTGTTTGTTACTATCGCTCTGTAGTATAGTTTAAGGTCAGGTATTGTGGAAGCCTCCTGCTTCATTCTGCTTGCTCAAGATTGCTTTGGCTATTCTGGATCTCTAATTTTTTAAATGAATTTCATGATTGCCTTTTCTATTTCTATGAGGAATGTTGTTGGGATATTAATTGGAATTGCATTAAATCTTTATAAGGTTTTTGGTAGTATGGCCATTATGACAATATTAAGTCTGCCTATCCAAAACCATGGGATATATTTTGATCTTCTAAGATCTTCTTCAATTTCTTTCTTTAGTGTTTTGTAGTTTTCATTGTATAGGTCTTTCATCTCTTTTGTTAAATTGATTTCCAAAATTTTTTTTTTGAGGCTATTGTGAATGGGGTTGTTTTCCTAATTTCTCTTCCAGAGGGTTCATCACTGATGTATATAAATGTATTTGATAAAGAAACTGTGTTATATATACACAATGGAATATTACTCAGCATTAAAAGAGAATAAAATGATGGCATTTGCAGGTAATAGATGGTGTTAGAGAATATCACGTTAATTGAAGTAAGCCAATCTTAAAAAACCAAAGGCTGAATGTTCTCCCTGAAAAGTGGATGCTGATCCATAATGAGGGAAGCGGGCACCATGGGAAAAATGGAGGAACTCTGACTGGGCAAAACAGAGGGAGGGGTGGGGACACGGGGGTAGGAAAAATGATGAAATGAGATGGATATCATTACCCTAGGTACATGTATGACTGCACATATGGTGCAACTCTACATCATATACTACCAGAGAAATGAAAAGCTGTGTTCCATTTGTGTACAATGAACCAAAAGATACTCTGCTGTCATGTACAACTAATTAGAACAAATTAAAAAAAAGAAATGAGGGGCTGGGGTTATGGCTCAGTGGTAGAATGTTCATCTTGCATGTGTGAGGATTCCATCCTCAATGCTACATAAAAATAAATAAAATAAAAGTATTATGTCCATCTACAACTAAAAAAAATATATAAAAAAGAAATGAAATATTTTGTGCTGTATTGAATGTGACAGTAGAGAGAAAAAATAGTTTGTATTTTCATTTACAAGTGCTCAATGTGGTTATGTTCTTGTTATTAAGTGATGTGCATTGATGCACACTTGTTTGGAAATGAGGTATAATCATGTCTACAACTAACTCTTAGATGGTTCAAATAAGGGGCAGCTTTGACTTCTCTTTCACTCAGAGCTGCTCCCTTCATCTGGTCGTAAAGCTCCCTTTTCCTTTCTCTTTCTTACCCTCAATTAAAGCTTTGCCTGAATAGTTGTGCAATAAACAAACAAACAAACAATAACAACAAAAGAATAGAAAAGACAGAACAAATCTACCAAAATTTTCCTATATATATGAAAATACCTAAATGAAACCCACTGTCATGCTCACCCACAAGAATTGGGTCCTAATTAGAATAAGAGATATCCTATGCTTACATAATTTTATTAAAGTGGATTCTACTATCAAAATAACTAAGAAGAACCAATTTAAAAAAAAAAAAAAGAATGAAGATGTATCATGGTGCAGTGGCACTTGCCTATAATCCCAGCATCTCAGGGAGGATGAGGAAGAAGTATTGTAAATTCCAGCCTCAGCAATTTAGGGGGACTCTGCCTCAAAACAAAAAATAAAAAGGCCTAAGGGTGTAGCTCAATGGTACAGGGTCCCTGGGTTTAATCTCCAGCACACACACACACACACAAAAAAAAAACAAAAACAAAAAAAACAAAACGATAATGAAGATGTGATTCAATTCTGAAATGGGATGGGACAATTATGAGATAATAAAAGGCAACTCAGAAAAAGTTCCTTCATTTCTAAGAGTCATAGGAGGGGCTGCTGGTGTAATTCAGTGGCAGAGTGGGTGGTTAGCACGCAAAAGGCCCTGGGCTTAATTTCCAGCATATCAAATAAATACAACTAAATTAAAATTAAGTAAAATTTAACAATTAAAAAATAAAATAATAAGATAAAATAGAAGAAATGGTAGCTCCTTCTCCTTTGGTGAACATGGTCAATTCTGGATGAGATGCCTAAAAGAGTTGCAGCAATCTTGCCACTAGTCTGATTATGGAGTCAGCCAGGCAAAGAAGACAGCCTAGAGAACTGCAAAGAGGAGGAACAGGGAGGTCCTATGTTTCTCAGAGGATCCTGTAATGTGAGATTACATAGAGTATCATCTTTTGTTTGAGCCACTATGAGTCCACTGTGTTGCTCCTTGCAATCAAATGCACAGAAGGGAGGGTTAGAGAACTCCCAGGACAAAGGCAGCCTTAGGACAATAGCTGTGCGGCAGGCCCAGAAAGCAACTTGTTCAAATGAATAGGAGGACAAAGCACTCCAGCAGGAAGGACTCCAGCAGGAAAAATAGATTCAATTATGTGGGAAAATGTGTAGAGAGACATTTTACAAAGCTATTGGAGAGTAGAAGAAAATTCAGCTACAGACTCAAAGAAAACAACAAAACACATAAATAGAAATGAAGCAATTCTTATCTTTAAGAAAATAGAAGCCTTTAAAAGAAAGAAAATGTACTTTTCTTCCATACTTGGCTCAGCAGTAGACAATATTTCTTCTGCAATAACAGTTAAAACAACATACATGAATGAAATAGAAAAAATGTGGAACGACTATATTGGAGGGGATCAGAGGAAGGGAAGGCTTAGTCCCAACTAACACAATGAGAGTTCCATCAATTATGTGTCAAGCTGATGGATTAAGGGATAGAAAACATGTAAATTATTTAGAAATATGACAGAATTGGAAGAATGAGTTCAAAGGCCTTGGACTTGGGTTGGGGGGGCCATGGAGTGAAGGGACAGAAACTTGTTAGCAGAAGCCTTTACTATCATTTCATTTTAAGAATTATGCTCATGGATAAGCTTTTAAATCAATAAAATAAAATACCAGAACATTTAAGGGGAAGGGATAATGCTCTAGGTTAGCAGTCAGTTCACATCAAATGCTTAGTGGCACTGATTTTGCTTCTTCCCTGTTGGTGAACTTTATTTTATTTGTCTCATGGGTTTTAGCTTATAAGTCTTCTTCTGTCATATTGGATGCAGATTAATAGATCTGAAACTACTTCCATGAGAGAATTTATGATGTGTTTTTCAAGTCTGCCTGGTGGTAAAAGGCAGGAATTGTCTAATATTAAATTTATCTTAGGTCCAGTACTTTGTTTTATTTGGGCCAGTTGCCTGATTTCTTTTTCAGGTTTGTTCTTATTACTTTTCCAAAATAAAATTTGGACTTTGGAGTATCTTGGATAATGGAAAATCCATTATAGTTCCCCAATTTTGCAAAGCACCACAGGCCTGACAGCTTAAAAAAACTACTACTAGATAGGAAAAAATATACATATGTTAAAGCCTACTAGATTACTTAAGGAACTTGAATTTATTTCTACTAGCTAATGATGTTCTTTTTCATAAAATGTCTCATTTCTGTGACAGTAGCAATAACTGCAAAGTCCAGAAAAAATACTGTAGATCCCCTGCTGGAGAGCTGGCAGAGTGAAAGTAAAGAGGACCTGGAAGTAAAAAACATGGATTCTAGGCTGTTTAGCTTCTACCTATATGGCTGACATGAACAAGCTACTTTACCTGAATGAGATTCAGTTTCCTTATAAAAAAATTAATTACATGTCCAGTATAGGATATAGTCCTTAGTGAGTAATTAATGTTAAATAATAGTTTGAGGAAAATACTAGTTATTTTTGAAAGCGACTAATAATATTCTGCACTCGACTATCAAGGCATCTTTCCTGGGATGGTAAGAATCATGTAAGAATGTAAGGAACAAAGAGGAACCTTAATGTCACCTTCATCTTTAACCATCACATCTGGTAGAAGAGTTGCCACTTCATGAGGAGGATCAGAAAAGAAATCAAAGATAACAAATAAAAAAATACATACTTTGCTTGACCCAAAGCTCAGAGGAAATGATTTTGGACAAGTGCTATTTATAACTGACATTCATAACTTTCATTATTAATAAACAGTAAGTTCATATTCCTATAAAATATGAGTTATCAAACATGAAAACCAGTATTATACCTACTGCAGGATTATCTCATACCTGGATCCTGTTGGCTTTCGTCCTCACTGACCAAGAATCCCATGTGGTAATTCCCCACCTGTTGTGCATAACTTTTTTCTAGTTCACAAACTGGTGGATAATGAGTGACAAACAGGGTTAAGGATTTCACCTAGAGCAATAAGATATATAGTAAGTGTTATTTTATTTTTAAATTTTACTTTAATTAAAGCTTTTCTTCAATATTTTTGGAAAAATTTCAAATTTTCATAAAAATTGCAAGAAAATACAATATAGTCTTTATCTAAACATCTAATTGTTAATAGTTTGTCATATTCCCTTCCTTCCTTTCTCCCTAAAGACACACACACACTTCTTCCTGAACCATTGAGAATTAGTTGCAGACATGATCCCTAAAAACTTACATTTATCTTCTAAGAACAAAAACAGTTTAATATATAACCAGAATAAAATTATTACACTCAAGAAGCTTACTATTATAAGACATTTAGTCCATATTTTCCCCTGAATGACCCAATAATGCTCTTTTCCATCCTTTTTTTGTCTTTTATAACATTAACACTAATAAGTAATTATAGCAAAGTGGCAGTATATAAGTTTATACACAAAAAGTCAACTGCTTTCCTACGTATCAGCAATGAAGAAGTAAATTTTTAAAACAACAAATATAATAACATTTACATTAGTACTCCCAAAATTAAATACTTGGGTAAAAAAATCTAACAAAATATGTACTAGATTTACATGACAGAACTATTTAACTCCAATGAAATAAAAAAAAAGCTAGATAAATAGAAGATAAATCACATTGGTAGGAAGACGCAAAACTGTCAAGATGTCAGTTCTTCACAACTTGATAAAGATTTAATGCAATAGCAAACAAATTCAGATAAGATATTTTGTGGATATCAGCAAATTATTCCTAAAGTATACATGGAGAGGCAAAAGAACCTGAATAACCCAGTATTAAAGAACAAAGTTGAAGGACTGATGCCATTCAACTTTGAGATTTACTATAAAGTTAACAGTAATCCAAATATTGTAGTAGGGCTGGGGTTGAAACTCAATAGTAGAGCAATTGCCTAGTGTATGTGAGGCATTGGGTTGATTTTTAGCATTGCATAAAAATAAGTAAATTAAATAAAGTTAAAACAACAACAACAACATTGTTGCAAAGGTGAAAAAATTAGACAAATTGGCCAATAAAACATTAATAGTCTAGAAATCGATCCTCCTGGATAGAGCCAACTGATCTTTAAGAAAGTGGTAAAACCAACACAATGAAACAACGATATTCCTTTCAACAAATGATGCTGGAATAACTGGATATCTACATGCAAAAGATGAACCAAGACACAGATATTACACAAAAATCAACTCAAAATCAATCACAGACCTACATGTCATACACAAAACTATAAAACTCCTAGAAGATAACATAGCAGAAAAAGTCCAGATTGGGTTTAGCAATAACTTTTTAGATAAAACAGCAAAGCATGATTCATGAAGGAAAGAATTGAAAAGCTAGACTTCATTAAAATTAAAATATTCTGTTCTGCAAAAGACAATGAGAAGACATGGCAGACTGGGAGAAAATACTTGCAAAAGACACGACTGATAAAAGACCTGTCATCCTGAAACAGTTTTCATGATGTTTCAACAACATGAAAACAAAAAATCCAGATAAAATATGGGCCAAAAACCTTAACAGATATCTCACCAAAGAATATATACAGATGGCAAATAGGCACAGAAAAAAATAGTCCACCTGTTTTAATTTGTACTAATGCAAATTAAATAGTACCAATTAAAACAATGAAATACCACTAAATGTTCTAAGAATGGCCCAAATCAAGAACACTGACAATACCAAATGCTGCCCAGGATGCAGAACAATAGGAATGCTAATTTTTTGCTAATGGGAACAAAAAATGGTATAGACTCCTTGGAAGGCAAATTAACAGTTTCCTACAGAACTAAACATACTCTTACCATAGGATCCAGCAATCATGCTCCTTGGTATTTACTCAAAGGAGTTGAAAACATGTCTACACAAAAATATGCACACAAATGTTTACAGTCTCTTATCCATAATTGCCAAAAACTATAAGCAACTGAGATATACAACAGTAGATGAATGGATAAATAAACTTTAATAAACCCAGACAATGGAATAGTAGTTGGCATCAAGAAAAGAAAAGATGTGGAGGAAACTTAAATGCATACTATTAAGTGAAAGAAGCCAGTCTACAAAGGTTACATACTGTCTGATTCCAGCTACATGACATTCTGAAAAGGCAAAAGTACAGAGACAGTAAAATAATTAATGGTTTACTGGGTTCCAGGAAGAGAAATTAAAAGACAAAAACAGAGGATTTTTAGGGCAGTGAAAATACTCTGATACTAAAATGGTGAATATATGTCATTACCCATTTGGCCAAACCCATAACGTAAAGTGTGGTCTTTAGGTGATACTGACATGTTAATCAATTGTAACAAACAGATTGTTCTGGTGGGATACTGATAATAGTAGAGGTTGTGAAAGGGTGGGGACAGGGGCACCTGTGAAATCTCTCTGTCAATCTCCTTTCAATTTTCTTGTGAAACTAAAACTTCTCTAAGAAATAATATCTTTTTTTTTTTTTTTTTTTAAAGGTTAAGTCTCCTGTTTCTGGAGAATCCTTTTACAACATTAAGTTTGAGGTCATAATTTATTACACAGTCATACTAACTAACAGTATTATCTAGCAGAAACTATGAAATCCAACTCTAGGGTACCAAGTTCAGTTCTGTCATAATTTATTCCTAAAGATTCTTAAATCAATGTTTAAAATGTGGATTGGGTGGCACTGACGGGAGTTTACCCAAATTTCCATTATATGTAGTTTCCATAATAATTAAGGTAGTTTTTCAAATAAGTAAGAATTAAAAAAAAAAAAAGAATAATGAAAGTATTTATTACGGAGAAAACATACCATCATTAGCTATATAATCTAAATAAATATTTAAACAAAATCTGGGTCTCTCTTGGGTCTTCACTTCTACGATGACATGTAACAGAAGGAACAACACTCATGCCAAAGGACTGTGGCCATGTGCAGTTGTTTGCTGCACAAATGGCAATCACTGGGAGCATGCCCAAGGATAAAACCACTAAGTCCATTTATGTGATACACAGTATAAGTTATAGCCATCAAGGATATTTCCATGGTAACTATCTATGACATTGAGGAGCTTCTCAAGCTGTGTGTGACACTACAGTCATATGTTGCTTAGTGAAGAGAATATGTTCTGAGAAACCTATCATGAGGTAATCTGTCCAGTCTGTGAATATCATCAAGTATACATACACAAACTAAGACGGCAAAGATGTCATGGACAATATAATTTTACAGGATCATCGTAATCTGTTTGGTAGATGGCTGACTGAAAGGTTAGTATGTATGTGGCCAATGACTGTACATTATTGTATCACTTGTGCCATTCACAACAAGGTAACAAGGAAATCAGTTCTGTGAAGCCAAATAACTCATCCCAACTAAGACCACAGATGCTGCCCCATGACCCTCGCAGAGCAGTGTAAAGAATGGAGTCCTTAAGGACCAAAGGAAAGCTATCTTCTGTGGGGGGGAGGGGGGAAAGAAAAGAAAATTAGACTTTAAAAACAAACCAAAAACCGAGAACCACAAAAGGTTAAAAAAGAAAGAGGAATTTTAGTTTGAAAATGTGCTTTTATTAGTTATTCAATGAAGAGAGGACAGATGAAAATAAAGGAAAGATGGAGACAAAAGAATAAGAAAATATAAGGTAAAACAGCAACAGAAAGGCTGAAGAAGACATGAGGCTGCAGAAGAAGCAGATGCTAAGAGGAAGAGAGAAAAAGAGATCAAAATGAACAAAGATTATCAAGATCATTGTACTGTCATGTGTAACTAATAAAAAAAATGAACAAAGAGTAATAAAAAAGGGAGAGATGACAGGGGTAGAGAGTTGAACACAGAGTATCATACTGAGGTGCTTAGAAATGCACTCTGAATAAAGAAGTTGCATTAAAGGAGGGATGTTACTGAACAAGAGAGAGACAGAGATGAGACCAAAGGTGTTACACTGAGATCTAGGACATCAGTGAAAAACATTTCACGGGGTAGGCACTGTCTTTTTGCTTTCCTCAAGGAAATGGCTTAGGTAAGTGATCTATACTCTTAATTTAGTTTGCCAACAATAATAAGATAGAGTTATGGGACTGGGGTTGTGGCTCAGCTGTAGAGTGCTCACCCAGCACATGCAAGGCACTGGGTTCAATCCTCAGCACCACATAAAAATAAATAAAATAAAAGTATTGATCCAGCTGCAACTAATATATATATATACATATATAGATATAGATATAGATAGATACAGTTTATGGGTGGGAATATTGCCAGAGAGGCCTTTCTCCTAGAACCAGGTGTAGCAAAAGGAAGAAAGACTTATGAAAACTATGAAATTTACTTAGGGCCAGTCTAAATGCAGAGTAAAGCATTCGAATGATCAGTCACAGGGATAGATAAATTATAACAATGGTAATTTTGTGTATTTGGAGATGGAGGTCAAGAAAATAATTTTGTATAGTATGTAGCATCCATATAAAAAAGGGTATGCATGAAGGTATTCTGACTATAATCAATAATAACTTATTATATATTTCAAAATAACTAAGATTTTGAAACTAATAACTCATTTCAAATATCTCACCACAAAAAAAGTTAGATAATGGATATGTTAATTAGCTTGACTTAATTATTCCACATTGTTTATATATCAAAATATATTATAATGTATCCTATAAATGTACACTATTATAACTTATCAAGTAAAAACAATATTAACAAAAAATTAATTTAAAAAAGTATGTAGGATACTTACATCTCTAATAAAATACTCAAGGGTGGCGTAAGCGATGGCAATTCCATCATGGGTGCTCGTCCCTCTTCCCAATTCATCCAAGATAACCAAGGACTGTGATGTTGCTTTTCTGATTATTTCTGCTGTGTCTGTCAGTTCTTCCATAAATGTACTCCGTCCTTTATATATATTGTCTGCAGCACCCATCCTACAAGTAAGATGAAAACACCTTGACTTTCCTTGGAACTTTCTTATTATAAAGCCAAAATTTATTTTATGAACAATAAATATAAAAGCTCTCTAGGGACCTATTAAAGATATTTGAGCCAACAATAGCTAAAATTATATTAAACAAAAGAAATCCTATGTTGGATGCAAAGAGCACCTAAAAACAAATTGCACCTTGTAAAAACATTCTGGAAGGACGGAGATATTGAAAAGAACTCCTGAAAAGTAGGAAAACTCCTGACCATGCTTTCTTTCTGCCAATAATTCCAAAGCAAAGTCTTAATATTAATTGTTGTCACACTTAAAAATCCATGAATAGTAGGATCCTGTACAATTAAGGTGGGGGGTTTGAGTGGGGTTGTTTTAAAGAAAATTCCATATTGTTATTGCAAATTAAAGTACCACGGACAAAATAACCTATTACATATAATAAAACTTTTTACTAGAACTAGAATTATAGATGCTTAGTAACCTTGGACAGTAGCTCAGAGAGGTTCCCAATGTGAACACAGTTCCTATAGAAGTCAAGAAACGGGTCTAAAAGACTTAAGGGTTTCTTTCCAGTAAGACTTTTTAGAGCATTTAATATTCAACTACCCATTGTATTTCTTAAAGATGGGTCTAGTTCATAGCATTTCTTTAACTCATTTAACTATGGACCCCTAAAATTTCTTCTAGAGTACCAGAGGCAATAATGTTTTACAGACACTTTTGGGAGAACACACATTAAGTGCAAAAAGAATCTGAAAAGAAGAATAAGGAATAATTAGATAATACCATTTAAGGTTATTAATTAATTGCAAAATCTAAAATTCAAGTCTTTAACCTGCTAGCCAGCTTTGTGTCAATCTTGGGAACTATTTTCTCTGCAAAATCTCCTCATCAATTTTGTATTGCTTCAACAGTTCACAGAGTAAGTAGAGCATATACTTCACACATGACCTATAGCACCATAATATACCTTTAATTTCTGGATCAACTCATAGTGAAAGTGAGCCTTCATCAGATGTGTGGCCGCAGCCCTACAGTAGCAGAGGAGACAAAGTGTCCCCAGATGGGAGGGGACCTTAGAACTGCTCGGGTGATTACTTTTGAAACTCTAACTATACCTATGATGGAATTAATAAGAAATGTTTACTCACTGACAATGTCATCCATTTTAAAATCAATAAATATAAAACAATTTCTGAAATGCTAAGTTAAGAACATTCTAAATATTTGTTCAAAGTTCAAATACTGCCTCAATTTTCAGTGTTTACTAATGTCTCATTCCTGCCATAAAACAAGTAAGTTAAAATTTCTTTTCTCTGAAACAACTCTATATTTTTCAGAATCACATTTGATCTCTATTTGCCACTGTTTGCTTTTATTCCGGCCAGGTTGTGAGCTGACAAAAAAAAAAAAAAAAAAAAAAATCTTTAATCAACAATAAAATGCTATGATGAGGGAAATATTCTGAGTTTTCAATTCCCAGGAATTAGGAAAAAAATGTATGAACTGGATAAGATTTTAATACAGGTGGTGCACACCTGTAATCCCAGTGGCTTGAGGCTTAGGCAGGAGGATCACGAGTTCAAAGCCAGCCTCAGCAACTTAGCAAGGCCCTAAGCAACTCAGTGAGACCCTGTCTCTAAATAAAATACAAAAAGGGCTGGGGATGTGGCTCAGTGGCTAAGTGCCCCTGAGTTCAATCACTGGTCCCTCTCACCCTCCAAAAAAAGAAGATTTTAATACAGAAGTTTAAGTCTTCTTAAGTGTTTTGTAAAAACAGTAAAGTAATAGAGTGGTTTAGTTAAAAATTTCAGGAATTATATGTTACTCCTGGGGAAGTTATTCTTAGGCAGATACACACATATACATATAAGATGTTTGGTATATTAAAGTTTTCAAATTAGAGAGGAAAAAATGAATGATCAATCAATAAAAATTATATTAGGTGATTTGTTATTTCAGAAAAAATAAGTCCTTATTTGAACTATATTCTAAAATAAGGTATATGGATTTAAAAATTTAATGGAAAAATAGAAATTACAAATATACCAAGCTAACTAGATGAAATTTAATCTTTGGATAGGTGAATAGGTGGCTTTATATACATGGTACCAAACCAAGTGTTTAGCAAAAAACACATAATGCAAAAGTTAAAGGTAAATCAATACCTTCAATGAACATAGATGCCAAAAATCTTATTAAAATAATGGCAGTCAGGCACAATGGCATTCCAATGTAATTCCAACGACTCAGGAGGCTGAGACAGGAGGACTGCAAATTCCAAGCCAGCCTCAGTAATTTAGACCCTAAGAAACTAAGTGAAACCCTATCTCAAAATAAAAAATAAAAAAAGCTGGGAATGTGGCTCAGTGATAAAGTGCCTCTGGGTTCAATTCCCAATGCTCCCACACACACCAAAAAAAAAAAAAAAAATACACACACACACACCAAAATATACCACATACAAAAACACACTACCATCATCAAGTGGGTTTCATCTCGGGATACAAGGTTGGTTCAACATATGAAAATCAATAAACTTAAGGACAAGAATCATATAGATTATCTTAATAGAAAACATTGGACAAAGTCCAGCACCCATTCATGTTTAAAACACCAGAGAAATTAGGAATAGAAGAAACTTATCTCAACATTGTAAAGGCTATATATGACAAATCCAAGGCCAATATCATACTGAATGGGAAAAAACTGAAGATATTTTTTCTAAAAACAGGAACAAGACAACGATGCCAACTTTCACCACTCCTATTCAACATAATCCCTGAGACTCTAGCCAAAGCAATCAGGCAAGAGAAGGAAATTAAAGGGATAGGAAAAAGAAAAGAAGAGGTCAAATATATCTGTTTCCTAATGGCATGATCTTATGTTTAAGAGACCCCAAAAACTCCACCAGAAGATTTCTAGAGCTAGTAAACTTAGTGAAGTAGCAGAATACAAGAATTGATGCATAAATCAATTGCTTTCCTATACTCCAATAATGAATTTGAACAAGAAATTAGGAAAATTATCCCATTCACAATAACCTAAAAAAAATAAAATAAAACACTTAGGAACTAACCTAACAAAGGAGGTGAAAGACCTCTACAAGGTAAACTACAGAACAATGAAGAAAGAAATTGAAGAGGACTTTAGAAGATGGAAAGATCTCCTATGTTCTTAAATAGGCAGAATTAATATTGTCTAAATGGCCATACTACCAAAAGCATTATACAGATTTAATGCAATCCCTATCAAAATACCAATGATATTCTTCATATAACTGTAAAAACTAGTTATAAATTCATTTGGAAAAATAAAAAAACTAGAATAGTCAAAACAACCCTGAGCAAAAAGAGAGATGCTGGAGGTATCACAATACCAGATCTCAAATTATACTACAGAGTTATAGTAACAAAAATATCTTGGTTGCTACACAATCAGACATGAAAACCAATGGAATAGAAGACACAAAGACCAACTCACATAAATAGTTAATAGACAAATATGCCAAAAACATATGTTGGAGAAAAGAGCCTTTCTAACAAATGATGCTGGGGAAACTGGAAATTCATATGTAGAAGAATGAAACTTGACCCCTCTCTCTCACCCTGCACAAAAGTCAACTGAAAGTGGATCAAAGACCTAAAGATTAGAACAGAACCCCTGCACCAGATACAAGAAAATGTAGGCCCAACATTTTACCATGTTAGCACAGGAACCAACTTCCTTAACAAGACCCTTAGTGTGCAAGAAACAAAATAAAAAATCAATAAGTGGGTGGCATCAATTTAAAAAGCTTTTGCACAGTAAAGGAAACCAGAGTGTGAAGAAAGCCTACAGAATGGGAGATCTTTGCAACCTGTTCCTAAGATAGGACATTAATATCCAGAATATACAAAGAACTCAAGAAAATTGCTGATATGATTTATTGTAGGAACTCAAATCATATAATATGCGAATAGCACACAGATTTATACAAATTTTAACCTATAAAATAATACTCAATTACCTAGTATATGTATATGCTAATTAATAAATATAACACATAATCCCATTTAGCATAGTTACATAAGTTTATATAATATTAATGCATAAACATGAATGGAAATGCATTGTCATATAATCATATGTGCAATATATATGATTATATTTCACATATGTATAATCATAAATATACCTGTATACCAAAACTTCTTGAATATCAATAAATAAATGGGCAACAGAACTAAAGAGACACTTCTCAAAAGAAAAAATACAAATGGTCAACAATTATATAAAAAAAATGTTCCACATCTCTAACAATTAGGGAAATGCAAATTAAAACTGTATAGAAATTTCATCTAACTCCAGTCAGAATAATTATTAAGAATACAAATAACAATAAGTGTTGGCAAAGATGTGGGGAAAAGGGTACACTCAAACATTCTTGGTTAGATTAAAAATTAGTGAAACCATTCTGGAAAGCAGTAACTTTCTAATTTCCTCAAAAAAATAGAAATGGAACCACAATGTGACCCAGCCATAACACTCCTCAGTAATATTTAAAAGAACGAAATCAGCAAAACTATAGTAATGCAGGCACATCAATGTTTATAGCAGCACAATTCACAATAGTCGAGTTATAGAACCAACCTAGGTGTCCTGCAACAGGTGAATGGATAAGAAAATATGGTATATACACAACAGAGTATTACTCAGCCAAAAAGAAGAATGAAATTATGTAATTTGCTGGTTAACAGATGGAATTGGAGACTATCACACTAAGTGAAATAAGGCAGACCCAGAAAGTCAAAGGCTGGATGTTTTGTCTGATATGCAGAAGCTAGTCCAAAATAAGAAAAAACAAAGAAGAGGGGTTTCCATCAAAATAAAAGAAAGATCAGTGGAGTAGAGGAAGGGGATTGTGGGGGAGGGAGAAGGAATGAGTTAAGGGAAGCACTGTAGAATGAATCTGACCTAACTTTCATTTATATATATATCAATCATATATATCACGTGTGTGTGTGTGTGTGTGTGTGTATTACAGTGACTCTTGCCATTATGTATTTCCACAAGGCACTAATAAAAAAAAGAAAGTATAAGTAAATAGATCAGTGGAGCAAAGAGAAGAGAAGATAGGGAGGCAGGAGCAGAGAAAAAGAGGAAGTACTGGGCCTGAATTAAAGAAAATTATATTCCATGCTTTTATAATTATGTTGAAATGAATCCTAATATTATATATAACTAAAAAGAATGAATAAAAAATAAAAAGATAACTATTAAACAAAAAAGTTACAACTATATACTGAATATTTTTTTAAGTTGAAGGTAAGCTATAAACTGAGAAAAAAAATTGTAACATATTTGACAAAGGGCTAATATTCCCAAAATAAAGAGTCTCACAAAGCAAAACAAAATGGTGAATATTTTAAGAGAAAGATAAGAAAAGGACATAGTCAATTTGCAAAAGAAACTTGTGAAGATGTTTAAACATACAAATTCAAACAGGAATGAAGTTATATGTTGATTAGCAAAGAAAAGAATAATACCCACTGTTGTCAAGTGTGGGGATGGAAGGGTATTTTTATGAGATTAAGAGTTGCTACAATCTTCCAAAAGATAATGTAGCAGTGTCTATTAATATATTTCATAACCCATAAATTTCACTCTAGGAATCATTATGAAAATTATCCCAGATGTGCAAAAAAAATACATGTATAAATGTGTTCTTAATAAGGCTATTTAATGAAAAGTTGGAAAAGCCAAATGCTCAAGAGTAAGAGAAAATATATACCATGATGAAAAACAAAGCAACTAATACAGTGGTATATTAGAATTTTTGATATTGGGAAATGACAGAAACATACTATGTCACCTCCTTGCATGATTTCCCTCCCCATGAGTATGTGTGGTTTGCTCTTAACCAGTGGATGACAACAAGGTGATGGGACAATAATTCCATGATTATATGAATTATTTGTTCTGAAAACTATAATTTACTTAATACCAAATCTCTCAATACTTAACAATTTAGTGAATGTCCAAAATTGAAGTTTAAAATAAAAAAGAACTTACTGATCGTTTGTGGGAAAATTTACAAGAAACAAAAGAACTTAAATTTATAATTTCCCCTTACACTTCCATAAAAATTACAGCATCCCTGTATATTGTTGCTGAGTTTAGTCTAAAAATATAAAATTACAATACACATGATCCTAAGAAACATGAGATTCTCAAATTTAATGGGATATTACAAAAGTAACTTAATGTTTTTGTAGAAAACTTATTACCATAATATGAAACTTAGTAATTAAAGACTGGCACACAGCCTCGACAGTATTCACATTTTCTGCTCAGTTAAAAAACAGTATGTTAAAAAGGGATTCCAAATTTAATTTTTTATAATGACCTGCTGAATGTGAAAAATGACTTTCTTATCCCACATTGTCAGTGATAAAGTCCAACCCATGCAAATAAAGTGCAATTTTTTAAATGCTATCACCTATTTTGTTTTTATCCTTCTGCTTATCCAAACTCCCTTGCTTACATCTTCACTGGCAAGACTAACAGATCACCCATTTGCCATCCTGCCCCTTCTTTAGATTTTGAAACTGCTGACCACCAGTTGTTGTAGATGCTTCTGACAACCCTAGCATCAAAGTCCAGACTGCCCCTCGGTCACCTTTCATCCAAGGCCTTTGTTTTCACTAAACTTTCCTATAATATTCCCTGATCTAGGGGAATGCAAGCAACAAAAAGGGACTGCTCTCCACAGGGCTCCACACTTCCCCTGATTTTTATTTTCTATGCTACATTAGCTACAAAGAATTTGGTCATTCCTTTCTTCAATGGTCCTTCTCCTTTAACAGAAGGGAAGAGCCCAATGGCAAAGAACTTGCAAAATGAGAATCAAAAAAGCCTTGGTGCTGGCCAAGTTCTTAGTAATCATGCTATACTCTCATTTTAACTAATGAGATGAGATGAAAGACATTTCAGAGGTCATGTCTCTTTGCCAAGGTGACAGGGCTAATCTGTGGCAGCTTCCGATTCCTGTGCTGGGATGTTTTGAGTTACTCCAACGTGTCTCACGGTATTACAGGCTTTCTGATTTTAAGAAGGCCAGCCCAGATTTCAGAGGATCTTGGATGTATTTTTATTATGCAGTGATCCTGATTCTATTATTAGGCCAGTGGTTTTCAAATATCTTTTTAGCTGTGATTAAATCCTTTGTTTGAATGAAATTTTTACATAAAAACTCTGCATCACATGTAGAATGGTTTGAAAGTCACCACATTAGGAGCCAACACAATTTCTATTACAATTCTACTTTTCCCAATTACCTGATGATAAGTTTACAACATGTCTAGCAGACACTGTAGAAATGCTGGCTCATGAACCAGTCACTGATGCTTTAGGGAAGTATGTAAATTGCAACTGTGAGAATTGTTTATTGATAAAAATATTTTCTGTGAACTTTCCTCTTAACAATTGTATAGTTTATTTATCCTAGTTTGGTTACTGGAAAACTGAATAGTACCTTATAACAGAAAATAGAAGCCTGACATTTACTTATGTTCTATCCTTATTTTCTCTTTGAGTGACCATCTTTGGATAACATTCTCTCTTATCATTCTTCTATATTTTATGGGTCTCAGTAAAATGCCTGAAATAATATTTTTGAGGTCAAAATTTAAAATAATTTTTAAAAGATGTTCGATAATTTTGTATTAACTTGAAAATCACAAGACATTACTAGACAATGATTCTGAAATTCTTTTAAATGTTAAAAGATGTTTGAAATTTAAGGAATTCAAGGTACATGTAATTATTTGTGTATATATTCAAATGTAGCAAAAAATGGAGAAATACCTTTTCTAGATTTTTATCTTAGAGTTAGTTTGCTCTGAGTAGACAGAAGGTTACAGTTATGTGATTAAGAAAAAAAAATCACTGATATTTTTAGGAGTGGCGGCTGACTAATCTTTCTAATCCCCCTACTCCCTGCTTGCCTATAACCCTTATATAGGTCAACAAAGCTTAATAAAACATAAATGGAGAGAAGAAATTATTATTTTTTGAGTCAATTTCTAAAATCAAGATATTTTCATAAAAATTTAATTAGGAATTGTTTCATGAGATCATGATCTATGTATTTTTCAATCAGAGCAAACGGTGGGGGCGGGGATCACTATTTCTGAGCCTTTAGCAAGGGAAATGCTAGTATAAGGGAGAAATACTGCACAGAGGCAAAATTGATTTTTTTTTTTTTTTTTTTTTTTTAAGAGAGAGAGAGAGAGAGAGAGAGAGAGAGAGAGAGAGAGAGAGAAAGAGAGAGAATTTTTTTAATATTTGTTTTTTAGTTTTCGGTAGACACAACATCTTTGTTTGTATGTGGTACTGAGGATCGAACCCAGGCCGCACGCATGCCAGGGGAGTTTGCTACCGCTTGAGCCACATCCCCAGCCCCAAAATTGATTTTTCATATGGAATGGTAAGTATTTGGAGTTTAAAAACATTAAATAAAAGCAATAGGATCCTTGATATCAACTACTTTTTAACAAACAGTGATAAAACATACATAAACATTCCCATTATAATATTTTTTAGGTAAAGAGCTCTGTGGGATTAAATACATTCACAGTGTTATTCAATCATCACCACTCTCTTCTTCTAGAACTTTTCAGAGAGAATTTCTACATCCATTCAAAAAATAACTTCCTACTTTCCCCTCTCCCAATCCCTAGTAACCTCTATTTTTATTTTCTTTTTGAATTTCTTTTTGAATTTGAATTATTCTAGTATCTAAGCAGTATCTGACCTGTATACAAGAGGGTTTTAAAAATGTTAGCTTTTTTTTTCTTTCTGAAATTGAAGATATTCCCATTTATTTCACTTTGCTAAAATGTATGCAGAATTCTATCTAGTATGGATACCTAAGCTTCTTGCTTTGGGGATATTATGTAAATTGTACAAAGGTAAAGAAAACCCTACTAAATAATAAAGTACACTAATTTTTTAAAAAGATGGCAGATGGGAGGGTAGGAATGGGAAGGAAAGGAAAGGAAGGAAAGGGAGAGAGAGAAGAGAGAGAAACCAATAAAATAAAGTTGAATACGAGAAAGCCTTACAAAAGAATACCACTTGCTAAAAGATATGCAGATACGAAATAGTATTTGAAAGATATGAAAATGTGAAATAGTAAATCTATGAGGCACTTAAACATAACATTAGTCCATAAGGGGAATGAAAGCACAACGTACCACTATATGTGTGCATTTAAAAACACCTGGAAGAGCACAGGCCTAAACAACATGAATTTCAGGTGGCAGAATTATAGGTGACTTACATTTTTTTCCTTTTTTGAGTTTTTCTATAGTTTTAAAATTTGCACAATGAACAAGTATTACTTGTCTAACTGGAAAAATATATTATTTTTAAAAAATCAGAAATGTTACATTTAAGACCATTTTATATTATATTGTATCGTTATGTTAAGACAAGGCAGAAAAACAGAAAATACCAGGTTAAATAACCAGCTTTCTTCACAAAAATAAAGGCAAAATAGACAAGTAAGATTATGTCAAGTAAAAAGAGTCTGCAGCAAAGGATGTAAGTAGAAGTATACAAAGACAACCTACAGATTAGGAGAAATATCTGCAAGCTGTACATCCCATAAAGGGTTAATATCCAAAACAGAGCTTAAACAATTCAATAGAAACAAAACAAAACAAACAAACAACAACAACAACAAAAACCCAATTAAAAAATAGACAAAGGGACTGGGGTTGTGGCTCAGTGGTACAACACTTGCCTAGCATGTGTGAGGCACTGGGTTCGATCCACAGCACCACATATAAACAAAATTAATAAAATAAAGATCCATTAACATCTAAAAAAAAAAATGGACAAAGAATCTGAACAGATGTTTCTCAAAAGAAAACATACAAGTGGCCAAAGGATATGTGAAAAAAATATTCAACATTACTGAATCATTAGGGAAATGTAAATTAAAATTATAAAGAGATATCATTTCACACCTGTCAGAATGGCTTTCATCGAAGAGATGAAAAGTAAGTGTTGGCGAGGATGTGAAATAAAGGGAACCCTTGCACATCACTGGTGTTAATGTAAATTAGTACAGCTATTATGGAAGACTGTATGGAGACTCCTAAAAAAAAATTAAAATAGAATTACCATATGATCTAGCAATACCACTTCTGGGCATATACCCAAAGGATTTGAAATCATTTTTAAAGAGATGCCTACTGTGGCAGCACTCATATTAATGCCCATGTAATGGTTATGCTAGCTAACCGTCAGTGATGAATGGATAAAGAAAATGTGGCATATCATTCACCTTTAGAATGAAGGAAATTCTATTATTTGTGACCATGTAGATAGATAGAATTGAAGAACATAATGCTAGGTGAAAAAAGTAAGAATACCACATGCTCTCAGTTACATGTGAAATTCAAAACAATTAAACTCATCGATACAGTGTTGAACGGTGGTTATGGAGGCTAAAATAGGCAAGGAATGTAAAGATGGATGGCCACAGTACAAAATCTGCCTAATATAGTGGCACAAACCTGTAATACCAGTGACTTGGGAGGCTGTAGGAAGAGGATCTCAAGTTAAAGATCAGCCAGCCTCAGTCACTTAGTGAGGCTTTAAATAACTTATGGAGACCCTATCTCAAAAAGGGGAGGCGGGGGGTTGTGGTTGCAGTTCATTGGTGAAGTGCCCCTCGTTTCAATCCCACTATCATTAAAAAAAAAGGGGTGGGGGCACAGAATCGTAGATGAGAAATATGGGGTTTTTTTGTTCTATTGAACAGTATGGTGAATACAGTTAATAATAAAGTACTGCACAGTTCAAAATTGCTAAATGAGTAAATCTTAAGTGCTCTCATCTAAAAAGAAAACAAGTATTTGAGGTGATGGATATGTTAACTAGCTTGATTTCATGACTATGCATTGTATTCATAAATCAGAAAATCATTTTATACCCCATACATTTATACAACTTAAAGTTGTTAATTTACAATAATATAAAAATTCTAATGCAGAACAAAAATATTTTCAGAAAAAAATTAACAAGATTTCTTAATTTTAGGTGTTTTTTTTTTGGTAATACTAGGGATGAAACCCAGCACCTTATATGTGCTAGACAAGTACTTTACCACTGCCTCACACCTCCACAGGCCCTCTTAATTTTGTTACTATTACTTTACATATTTCTATTATAAATAAACTTTCCTTATCTTAAAAAAGAAAATATACAAGTGGCAAATAAGCATATGAAAAGATGTTCCAAATCATGTCATTATGGAAATGCATATCAAAACGACAAGATACTACTATACCCTTAGTAAAATGGCTGAAGTCCAGAACACCAAGTGCTGATGAGGCTATGGAGAAAAAGGAACTCTCATTCATTGCTGGTGACAGTTCAAAATGGTACAACCATTTTAGAGAATAGTTTGGCAGTTTGTTTTTTTACAAAACTAAACATAGTTATCCTATGACCCTTGTTCTTCTTTATTTACCAAAAGGAGTTAAAAACTTATGTCCACATAAAAACCTACACCTGGATGTTTACATGTTTACACTTTATTCAAAATTGCCAAAACTTAGAAGCAACCATGATATCCTTTAGCAGGTGAATGGACAAGTATGCTGTGGTAATCTGGACAATGGACTATTATCCAACACTGATAAGAAATGAATTACCAAGCCCCAAAGATATGGTGGGAACTTAAATGTTTATTACAAGTGAAGGAAATCTATGTAGCAAAAAGGCTACACAATGTACAATTCCAATTATCTGACATTTTGAAAAAGGCAAAACTATGAACACAACTTAAAAGGATTAGTGGTTACCAGCAGTTGGGGAGAGGGAGGAGTGAACAAGTAGAACACAGAGGATTTTAGGGTGGTGTCTCTGTTGACTCTCAAATCCACAAATGTACAACAATAGGAGGGAGTAGAACCTTCGTGTAAACTATGGACTTGGAACAATGATATGTCAAAGTAGTTTCATCAACTGTAACAAAGGAACTACACTGGCAGCTCATCATGAGGAAGGCTAACATGGACAGGAACAAGGACATGGTGAAATCTCTACACCTTCCTCTTAATTTTGATGTGAACTTAAAACTGCTCCCAAAACATAAAATTTTCAAAAATAATGGAATTCATAGAGTCCCCTCTTCATCATACCCACTCCAACAGTTATGTGGGGAGTGAGGGGGTTTCTATTCAGAGGTTTTGCCTGGGATCTGAATTTAAAACAAAAAATCAAATTTTCAGGTGACTTTGATCACATAATAGACAATATATACAACTACATCTCATCGAAAACATGACGAGAGATATCCCCTGTTTACTACACATAGCTACAGGAACTAAATAAACCACAGGCATTCATAAGGCTACATTTCTGATGCCAATAAAATTATAACAACTAACTCATTTAGTAAAATGTCAATTGTGAAGTGGTTTTGAGTGGGAATATTTATTACCAGTTTCTTCTGATTTGCACTGATTCAAGTCAATTTCTTTCTGTCTTCAAAGAGTATATTTTGAATAGAGTACAAATACTTCATAATAGGTGCTCAATAAATATTTGCTGAATTAAACTAAATTGAACAAATTAGTTATTCTCCACACAGTCAAAAGCAAACATTTAAAATAATTTAATTTAAGCACTTGAGTGACTATATTACCTTCCGATTCTATTTCAAGATAAACATCCTAGTGCCGTTCTAAGTACACTACAGTCCCTGAAGCTGGCAGCCAAAAGAAGAAATTTATTTGGGGAGCACAGCATGAAAACTGTTAACTACCAGCCAGTTAATGCAAATGTCCCTTTCTTCCAACATTTAGTTAGCATAAAATAAAAATAAATGTTGCTAACAGAACCAATGTTTTGAGTTTTCACGTGACTTTCTACCCAAACCTAATAATTCATTGCCTTTCTAAAACTTGATTACTGAGTCTAAAAATGTTGCATGAGGCTTAAGTTTGCATTCATCAGGATAGGAAACGACAGATCTTATCTCAGTTATGAACTCAAAAGATGTTAATGATCCTCAGAAATATGCACCTAGAAATATTTCACTCACGAGTGCATATATCACCATACACCAATATAAATATATTACTTAGAGCCAAATATATGTTTGCCAAAATGCTACCTCAAAAAAAAAAATCTTATTCAGGCTGAGGTTGTGACTTAGTGGTAGAGCACTTGCCTAGCATGTGTGAGGATTGGATTCTCAGCACCACATATAAATAAATAAAATAGAGGTCCATTGACAACTAAAAAAAATCTTAAAAGAAAAAAATTTAAAAAATCTTATTCAGGAAAAAGCTCATGATGTGACAATATTCAGAAAGAAGATCCTTAACCTTTTCACTATATACACCTTTTCATCTATCCACTATTTCTTATAGTATATTACATGGCACACAGTAGGCATTAAATGAATAATTATGGAACCTAAAAATTTAAATCTAGTATTCTAAATGTCCAGTTAATAAAACAAATAAAAATAATTTAATGATACTTTGGAGCCAACTCTTATGTGAATATCTCATTCTGCTAGATTTTAATATTTTTCCATTGACTACAAACAGGATTTTTGAATAGCAAGTGATTAAAGTGATTTAGAATAGCAACATATTTCTAATGGAAGAATTATAAGGAACATGAAATTAATATTATAACACAAACAAGTAGGTTCTCAAATTTGAGACAGAAATTTTATGCATGATATTTTAAAATGTTCTTGGGTATTGCCTTAAAGATTCCAATTAAAAAGATGTGTTCAAGCTTAGAAAGGACCATTTTTAACAAGCATATATTCTAAAAATCACACTAGAGAAATAGTCCTTTGTAAAAAGAAGGGGAAACAAAACCAAATTTGTTTCCACACCTGAGCCTTGAATTTAGCTCTTTCTGTCTTGGCAGACGAGACAAAAAGGAATTAAAGAGGAAGAAACCATTGGCTGATAACAGGAAGCCTGGCAGTTTGTCAAGGAATGCCAATAAATTACTTCAAATCTTTTTTGTAAATAGGCACAGTATACACATGGAGAGAAAAATATACCCTAGCATTAACAACAACAACAACAAGAATCTACCAGATGGCACTTCATGTAAAGGACAGTAAATAATAGAAACAAAAATGTCCTTATGAGCAATCTGGAGAATCTATAGAAACATCATCAAAGGGTATTTTCTTATTCTAATTTAATTTTAAGCATGAGGACAAACTTTTACACACTGCTGATTCTAAACTGGTATGGCCTCCTTGGAGAACATGAAAGATGTATGTTTCTTACAATCCAGCAATTCTACTTCTGGATATAACCTAGATTCAGAAAAACCCACTTATGTGCCCTAGGAGACACATAAAAGACAAGTGCCAGTATTGTTTATATTTGTAAGAAATTGTAATCATGGTGAATAACAGCCAAGGAATAGGGCAAACTGTGGTGTATGCATACAATGGAGTATAATAATTAGGAAAAAATTAATGAACTAGAAGTATACGTACCCATAAAGATGAACTTCATAAATATACCACTGAGGGGGGAAAACTATTTGAAGAAGAATAGTGTGATACAGAACACATAAACACACACCAAATGCACTGTTTCAAAAACAATACTTTTGTGGTAAAAATATAGAGAAACTCATGGGATGATACCAAAGTCAAGGACAAACGGTTAGTTATTCTGAATGGGATACAGGGCAATGGGATTAGGGAGGATTAGGGATTTAATTGTATCAGTAATGCTTTATTTCTTTAGCAGGGTCATAGATACAGAGGGGAATGTTACATGTCTGAATTATTTAATAATAAATGAAAACTACAAGGGGATAATATTAAACTATATCCTAGTAAAATCCTAGGGCCATAATGTAATATGATTCACACAGATTCCTTTCCAATGATAACAAGTGGATAGTAGGGGAAAGAGAAATGGACAGGGAACATGCCCTGTATACTAGAGAGCAGCCCTCGACAGATTAAGGAGATCAAAGAATGTCTGTACTGTAGAGACACTGAAGCCCTTAAAAAGCAGGAGACTAATCTACATAAACTGATAGGGAAATATGGCCCCCACATATTAAAAAACAAAGGCAAGTTACACAATAGTAATGCTTAGTGTGATCACATTTTAAAAAGAAAAGGTTTACGTATCCTTGAAAACTGATCTACTTAGTTAAGACCAAACGTGGCTTTTCTTTTAGATTTCACCTTACCTAACCTTTCAGTGCTGTTGGCCACCGCCGCTGTCTCCTCCTCCTCCTCTTTTTTTTTTTCCTTTTTTTTTACAACACTGGGAATTGAACCCAGGGCCTGGCACATGCTAGGCAAATGGTCACCACTGAGTCACATCTCTAGCCCCATCTTCTTCCTCCTTAAAGCACTCTTTCCCCTGCCACCGACACCATCACTGTAATGCCCTTGGTTTTCTCCTCTCTCTCTGGCTACTACTCCTCTGTGGTTTTTCAAGCTTCTCTTCTAATGTAGCTATGAAATCTCAGCAGTTCTAAGAATCAGTCTTGAAACATCATTCTCCATTATCCTCTCTGCAAAATGATCTCACGTATACTCAGAACTTCTATTATCACTTAACATGAAGAGGGCTGGCAACAAACATATTGTTACCTTTGACTTTTCCCTCTGAACTCTATCTAGCTGCACACACAGCAGCTTTCTTGAATGTCTGCAAGTAATTCTAATATATATATGGAGGAGGCCTTTTGGAAGAAATATGGTTAGATAAGCTCATGAGAATGTTCCCCTTTTTGATGGAATTGGTATCTATGCAAGAAGAGGAAGATAGACCTAAGATAAAATTCCCCTATACTCTCTCACCAAGTGATGCCTTGTCCCCTGCCCCCAGACTTCCCAGCTTCACAACTGGAAGAAATAAATTTAGTTTTCTTTATAAATTACCCACTCTGTAGTATTCTGTTTTAGCAGCAGAAAAGAGACTAAGACCCTCTACCAGTACATGCAAGGATTCTCCACCCAGATGCACAAACCACTGTCACCTCTAAAAGTGTCAGCCACCACACCCCCATCTATCAGAGTCCTATTGATTTATTTCCTGAATATCTTTCAAATGTGACTCTTTTCCACTTAAATTTGCCACACAAACTTCGTCCAAACTACCAATTATCTCACCCAGACTACTTCACTGGGCTACTGATTGAGACACTCTGATCCATTTAGTTCTTCCTCAATACATTTTCCAGATTTCAGCCAAAGTAGACATGATCCTACCAAGTATTAACAAACACTTATATTCTGCTTGATAACTCTATTTCTTCCCAACCACCTTTGGGAAGAAATATTGCCTGAGATAATTTTTCTCCTTTTCATTTTCCCTTCTTTCTCTATTAAATCTGTTACTCTAATACCATAACAAAAATTCAAAAATTGAAATAACTTAAAAAACACTGGGCAAAATGGCCTGCTATGTCTCTTCTGGTATTAAGATACATGATGAAACGATTTAAGCTACTCAGCTCTGATTATTTTAAAAACACACATAAAAAGAAAATTCATGTGAGTTTGATTTATTTTCAGAGGTATATTTAATAGAACTAGTATTTTTACCTTGTAAAAATGCCATCCACAATCCCAATTGTTGCCTCCTCTGCAGGAACATAGGAGCCAATCTGAGCCATAATAGTAATCAGTGCAACTTGTTTTATGTAGGAGCTCTTTCCACCCATATTTGGTCCAGTGATTATCATTACTCTTTCTGAGTCCTCCTGAAATTAAAAAGGAATTTCAATTATAATACCAGAAGGATTTTTATGTAATGTCCATAATTTATCCCATAAATGGGAATTCATTGGGTAAAACATTCCTTTGTTACATTTAAATATGTTACTGTATAATCCATTTGCCAGTGTTATAACAAAATGTCTTAGCTAGGTAATCTGTAAAGGAAAGAGGTTTATTTAGTTCACAGTTCTGGAACCTCAAGAGCATGGCATTGACTTCTTCTCAGGTCTGGTGAGGGCCTCGTAGTGGACAGGATCACCATGGTGAGAGCAAAAGCCAGAGGGATCTTATCACAAGACAGGAAGCCAGAGACTGGTAGGGACCACATCTCTTTTTATAACTAACAGATCATTCTTGTGTGAGTTAACTCATTCCATGAGACCAGTATTAACCTATTCTGAGAGCAACAGCCTAACTGGCCTAATTACCTAACATTTGGCCTCACTTCTTATTTTTGGTGCTGGAGGTTGAACCCAGGGCTTCTATATATTAAATAAGTGCTCCACCACTGAGCTGTACCCCCTGCTGCTCAGTCCTGCCTCTTAAAGCTTCCACTGCTTCTTATATCACCACTCTGGGGTCAATGGTTCCAATGCAGAAACTTTTGGGAAACAATAACATCCAATCAGCAATACATATCAGAATAAATACCAGCCTGAACAACGCTATTGCAGAAAAGTGAACTCAGTACACATAGCTCTTTCAAGGTATTAAAAAAGGAAATAAAGAGAAAGCTGAACTCATCAGACATTCTTCAATCTGCCTATCTGAGTGTTTTTCATATTGCTTTTATTTAAAATCTATCAGTTTCCATCTGTCCATCTTAAAACTATAAGCATTATTGTCACAAACTGTCCATGGGTTGCGTGTAGGTCACCACACATGGAAGCCTAATGGGATCGAAACACCTGGCATCTGGGAATGACCAGTGGACATTTTCTCTAGTCAACTGCCCAGAGACATTGTGAATTTCTATTCCGCTCTGCCATGAACCACACAGCACCTGAGATGGGTGTAACCTGCCAAGATGCCAATCAACCTGCTGACTGCAAGACATCAGGAAGCAAGACTCTGCCCTGGAAACCTTACCCCTGACTTTGATGTACCCCTTAAATAAACCACAGGAGCCATCTTTCTTTTGTCTGGTTCCAGCTATTGTGTGGACTGGATGTATCAAGATCTCCACTTTTCTAAATACATTTCTGACTCTTTGTGTTTTGTTCTTCATTAATTATTTTAGACTTTAAGTTTTCAGGTGGCTTACATCCTCCTTGGCAGAAAAACGAACCCTCCAATGAGATGCTGGCTGTGGCCTCTGTTACATTATAACTAGAATAAGATCTATTCTGTGCTTATATAATTATGTCAAAATGAATTCTACTGTCATGTATAACTAAATAGAACCAATATATAAATTCAAAGAAAGAAAAAACTATAGGTATTACATATCCAATTGCCCAAGACCATGTTTTGGGTTAGTGGTACATAGATTTTTCAGACATAGGTAGAAGACTATTAAAAGAAATTTACAACATCAATTCTAGATGTGAGTTTTGTCAGCACTTAATCATTCATTGGCATTTTACCAAAAAATATGGCAGAGGTAGATGAGCTACAGCTCTTAGATGACCTAATTTTCTACCTTCCTTGTATTAATTGATTATAGCACATACCATGTATAGACTCCACTAAGGGAGTTTGTCCAACTGCAGCCCTCTGCAGAGAAGTTATCCCAAGGCACCCATACTCTATGCTATGTGAACCCATACCTTGGCCACACCTACCTGGTCCAACTTTTGACTGGTTAATTAGTCTAGCATAAAAGCTCTTCTCACAATAGGCCAATTAAACACTCTCTTAGAAGTTAACTGGAAACTATAGAAAGATTCAATCAGCTAATAAGTGCATCAGAGATTGTAAAGCATCACAGAACAGGCCACAAGGCACTGGAAGATATTAATAAAAAGTTATGAGGAAACAAAAGATATGAAAAAAATACATATGCCGAGGATAAAGAGGGCAGTTAGTAATGAAGTAACAAAAAGATGCAGAGAAAGAGGAATTGAGGATCTTCATGAAAATAATGTGGGATCAAAATAAAGCATTATAACATCTCAGCACTTTGGGGGAGGGGGCATTTCATTCCTAAAGCTAATTAGCCACACATTTGCATTTCCCCTGATGTCAAACTGTACTAGAGATGCTGTTCTTCCTGTGTAATTTCTTCTCTTGTAGAGACATGTGGCATAATGAATCTCCACTAATGGAACTTGAGTGAATCAGAAAGCCTAGAATAGTAAGAAAAGGGAAGGAAGTTTGGTATGAGAATGGTGAAACTAATGATAAAAATAAAATGAATTCTGCAGAGATTTTAAAAAATAATAAGCCTACGAATAAACAACCACATATCTGGTATAACTAAATACTTTTAAATTTTTAAATAAAGCTAATATTTATTTTTTAAAAATGGCAAAATAATACCAAAAGGGAGAATCTAATAATCCTGTATTTAAAAAATTAAACCTGTAATTGAAGCCCTTTCACCAAAAAAATCTCTAAACCCAGCTAACATCCCCACTAAGTTCTTGAAAACATTTAAGAAATAGCACTAATATTACAAAAAAATTTCTAGATAATAGAACAATAGGAAACTCTTCCCAAATCATTTCATAAGGCCAATCAATATAATATAGATACCAAAGCCTGACAGGAACTTTGCAAGAAAGGAAAATTTAAGACTAATTTTACATATAAATATAAAAAGCAAACTCCCTTAATAAAATTGTAATAAGCAAATACCAGGTATAGAGCTTCTGAGAAATTCAAAGTTGGTTGATTAGTTTAATATTCAAAAGCCAATCAATAGAATTTGCTGCACTAACAGAAAAAGGAAATTATCTGATGATCTTTAATGATACAGAGAAAGCATTAAAGTTCAACATTTACTAGTGAAAAGAATAAGATAAAGATACAAAAGGTGTAAGAATTGGAAAGATAATAATGAAACTGTTATTATTCATATGGTTGTGTTCCCAAAAAGAAATTTACAAAAATGATTAGAACTGATAAATGAATTTAGTGAAATCAAATTAGATACAAGTTCAGTATTCAAAAGTCAACTTTAACCCCTACATTTTAGCACTAAGTAATTAAAAATAAATAAATAAATATATATATTTTAATTAATTTTTATTGTTGGTTGTTCAAAACATTACATAGTTCTTGATATATCATATTTCACACTTTGATTCAAGTGGGATATGAACTCCCATTTTTACCCCGTATACAGATTGCAGAATCACATCAGTTGCACATCCATTGATTTACATATTGCCATACTAGTGTCTGTTGTATTCTGCCGCCTTTCTATCCTCTACTACCCCCCCTCCCCCCTCCCCTCCCCTCTTCTCTCTCTACCCCCTCTACTGTAATTCATTTCTCCCCCTTATATTTTCCCCCTTTCCCCTCACTTCCTCTTGTATGTAATTTTGTATACCCCTGAGGGTCCCCTTCCATTTCCATGCAATTTCCCTTCTCTCTCCCTTTCCCTCCCACCTCTCATCCCTGTTTAATGTTAATCTTCTTCTCATGCTCTTCGTCCCTACTCTGTTCTTAATTACTCTCCTTATATCAAAGAAGACATTTGGCATTTGTTTTTAAGGGATTGGCTAGCTTCACTTAGCATAATCTGCTCTAATGCCATCCATTTCCCTGAAAATTCTATAATTTTGTCATTTTTTAATGCAGAGTAATACTCCATTGTGTATAAATGCCACATTTTTTTTTATCCATTCGTCTATTGAAGGGCATCTAGGTTGGTTCCACAGTCTTGCTATTGTGAATTGTGCTGCTATGAACATGGATGTAGCAGTGTCCCTATAGTGTGCTTTTTTTAGGTCTTTAGGGAATACACCGAGTAGGGGAATAGCTGGGTCAAATGGTGGTTCCATTCCGAGCTTTCCAAGAAATCTCCATACTGCTTTCCAAATTGGCAGCACCAATTAATCAAACAATTTACGAAAGTATCAAAATAAGTCAAATATCTAGGAATAAACCTAACAGAGAGTAAGATCTTTATACAGAAAGCTATAAAACTATTATGAAAGGAAATTAAAGAATACCTAATTAAATGAAGTAGGATACTGTGTTCATGAATTGGAAAGCTCAATATTGTAATGCTATATAATTAGTAATGCTATACTAATTAATAATGCTAAAATAATTAATGCTATAGCAGTGGAAGAGAACAGAATCTAGAAATAGATTGGCATGTATATCATTCCTTGATTATAACAAAGGTGACAATGCTGCTCTGACAAAGGACGGTCTTTTTGATGACTTGGGTGGGTCAAAGAATGTCTATACTGAAAAATATGAAATCTTGATTCTCTATCTTACTTAGTAAACAAAAATCAATTCCAGATAGATGATAGGTTTGAAATACAGAAACAAATATTAGGGCTATCAGACAATAACACATGATTCAGATGTAAGCAACAACTTCTTAAACAGATCTTCTTAAATTACATACAAGAGGAAGTGAGGGGAAAGGGGGAAAAATATAAGGGGGAGAAATGAATTACAGTAGAGGGGGTAGAGAGAGAAGAGGGGAGGGGAGGGGGGAGGGGGGATAGTAGAGGATAGGAAAGGCGGCAGAATACAACAGACACTAGTATGGCAATATGTAAATCAATGGATGTGCAACTGATGTGATTCTGCAATCTGTATACGGGGTAAAAATGGGAGTTCATATCCCACTTGAATCAAAGTGTGAAATATGATATATCAAGAACTATGTAATGTTTTGAACAACCAATAATAAAAATTAATTAAAAAAATAAAATAAAATAAAAGGTCAAAAAAAAGGAGAAGACTGAAAAATTAGAGTACGTTAAATAAGAAAGTTATGTTTATCAAATGGTACCATTAATAGACTGAAAATCTAAAAAACAGAAGGTACCATTACATTATGTATTTTCCAAGTACTTGAATCATATATATATGATATATATATATATGTACAAATATTATATATAAATCAAAAGAAAAAACTAAAAAGAAAATGACAAAAGAAGATATACAAATGGTTGCTAGTAATATGCCAAAGTGTCCAACTTCAATAATCATTAGGAAAGCGAAAGTACAAATCCAATCATAAAAAGATACCACAACTCCATGTGTACAGCTAAAATTTAAAAACAAAAATTGTCAATGTTATATTTTGGCAAAGATGTTGAGGAAATAAATTGTATGTCATTTTGAAAAACCTTAGAGAAGAAGAAAAAAAAAAAAAACCTTAGCAGTATCTACTAAACCTTAAAACAGACACAGCTAAAGAACTGTGCTCCTAAGCACATCTTAAACAGAAATGTAAATGATAAATAACAAAAGGTAAGTGAAAGATTGTTCACAGCATTACTTTTCAAAATAGCCTCAAATTGCAAATAATTCCAATGTTTATCAACAGTGAAACAGATAAACTGTGATATATTCATACAAAGAATTCTATATGACATGGAAAATCTGTGAATGACTCGCACAAAAACAATGTTGGGGCAGGTTGGGGCTGTGGCTCATTGGTAGAGAACTTGCCAGCACATGTGAGGTACTGGGTTTGATCCCCAGCACCACATAAAAAAATAAATAAAATCAAGTTATTGTATCCATCTATAACTAAAAATATTTTTTAAATATTGGATCAAAAAAATACACAGTATATATTGTATGTTTCTATTTTTACAAAGCTCAAAAACAGACAAAACTAAGATATGGTAAAATAAATTAGGACAACAATACCTTAAGGGAGCAAGGAGGTACTCAAAGGAACTCCCCTGACCAGAAGGGGCACCATTTCTACTCTAATGTTCTATTTCTGGATTTGGATGTTGGACACTTGAGTAACTTTGTAAAAACTGACCAAGCTGGACACCTACAATCTGTGCATGTTATATTTCAATAAAGGTTAGTTTTGAATGGAAATGATGTCATTCTCACAAATTAATCTAAAAAACCATATAATTCCAGAAGCCAATTCTGAAATTTATTTGATAGAGAAAAAAAAAATCAAGGAAAAGTCAATACAATTTTGAAGAAGTACAACTGGGAGGGAGACTTTATTATTAAGCTATAGGAAATAAAATTGTGGTACAACTTTAGAAAAAGGCAGACAGAGCAGTCACAGAAAGCCCACTAACCAAATCTATAGATGCCACTCTGGTGCATGTCATCAGTGGTGGGATTACAAGTCAGCCAAAAAAGATGCAATATTCAATAAACAATGGTGGGACAACTGGGTATCCAAATGGAAAAGGAGCAAGGCCTAACTCTCACACAAAGTCCCCCAAGTCAAATTTTAATGGATGAAGGAACTAAATGTAAAAGTAAAACTTAAAACTTTTAGAAGAAAACATAGAAGATTAGATTAATAACATCAAAATAGAGAATGATTTATTGAATAAAATAGAAAAATAATACAATTCTGTCCTCAGGTACACATTAAAGAGAAATGTATATGATGCTTAACAAAAGATAAGTAAATGATTGTTCACACCAGTACTTCACATAATCGCCTCAACCTGGAAGTAACACAAATGTACAACAGCATCAATAGAAATTATAAAATCTGATATAGTCACAGTGAATTCTTTGACTGAAAAACATATAAATCATAAAGGAAAATCATTGTCAAAAGAAATCACCAAACACAAAATAAAAAGACATACAACAAGGTAATAATATCTTGAATACAAAAGTAACTCCTACCTATTAATGACACTAAAACCAAACCAACGGAACAATTGGCAAAGGATAAGAATAGGATATTTGGTGAGAAAGAAACACAAAAGACCAAAAAGCATATTAATAATCAGGGAAAGGAAAATGTAGTCAGCAGCATTGCTCAAGAGTCCTACAAGCAACTGCTTACTTATCTGAAAGAACACTGCGTAAGCATCCAAAGGAAACAAACTCAGTATGTTGAAGGGACATTTGCACTCCCATATTCATTGCTACATTATTTACAATAGCCAAAAAGTGGAAACGACCTAAGTGTCTATTAACTGGTGAATGGATAAAGATAATGTGGTACATTTACACAATGAAATACCACTTGGTCATTAAAAAGAAGAAATCCTGTCATCTGTGGCAATGTGAATAGAATTGGAGGTCACTATGTTAAGTGAACTAAGCCAGGTACCAAAATCACACTTATATGTGGAATCTAAAAATGCTGACCTCACTGAAATTGTGAATAGGATAGTAGTTGCCAAAGGCTGGGAACAGTAATATTACTATGTATTTCAACAAGCTAGAAGAAAAGATTTTGGATGTTTTCACCATAAAGAAATGATAAATATTTGAGGAGACAGACATGTTTACCCTGATTGAAACATTACACAATGTACAAATGTATCAAAACATCTCACATAGTCCATCAATATGTATAATTTTTATGTTTTTATGTGTCAATTAAAAATAAACTTAAATGGATGGAAACAGAGAATATCATGCTAAGTGAAATAAGCCAGACTCAGAAAAATCAAGGGTCAAATGCTTTCTCTCATAGTGGAACCTAGAGCCAAATAAGGGAAAGAAGGCAATGGTGGGGGATGGATCAGATATAATTATATAGGGATGATCAGTGGGGTAGAAGATAGAGAATGAGAGGGAGAGAGGAAGGATAGGAAAGGGAAGGATATATGAAGTAAATATAACAAAATCATGTTATATGCATACATAAGTGTACCACAGGGAATTTTACCTTTATGTATATGTAAAAAGCACAAATTAAAAATAAATAAAGGAGTGAAAGGAAGACCAGTAGAGTAGAGGGGAAAAAACAGCAGGAGGGAGGTGACAGGGAAAGTAGGAATTGAAATCAAATTCCTTACAAGTATTATTTTGTCAAAATAAAACCAAATATTATATATAATTATAATACTAAAATAAATAAAGAATAAAGTATACAATGGCAATGGTAATCAAGTAAAAATAAGTTTAAAGAGAAAGAATAAAGAAATGTGAATAGAGATTTTTGAAAGAATAACTTTAAGGGCTGGGGTTGTGGCTCAGTGGTAGAGCACTTGTCTGACATGTGTGAGGCACTGGGTTTGATCCCCAGCACCACATAAAAATGAATAAATAAATGTCCATCAACAACTAAAAAAATTTAAAAAGGAATAATTTTAAAAGATAATTTTTCACATGTATCAGATTATAATAAAGGTGAAAAGTCACTTTACGTAATATGTTGGCAAAGATATGGAAAACAATTTGGAAATGACTGGTAAAGTTAAAAATTCTGTATACTGGTATATATGACCAGCAATTTCTTTTTAAAATATTCACCCTAGAAAAATACACAAGGGATAAAAACATCACTTATAAGATTATTCATGTAATATAGTTTGTATTCATAATAGAAAAAGAAATAATCTATTTTCTATCATTAGAAAAATGAATAGATCTGCTTGATAATTACTAAACAATATTTGTGATGGAGTAGTAGTATAGGCTCAGAGGGACATTTATGTACATTGAAAAATACACAAAGCGTAATAATATATTTTAGTAGATACATATGTCAAATAGAAGAATAAAAGCCATGCATAAGGATATCAGGATAATGGTTACCAGAGAGGGTAGGAAGTGAGGAGGGAGGAAAAGGGATGGCAGTTAATTAGGTACAACCCTAGCTATGGTTGTAATACTTCATTTACTTTAAAAAATCCTAAAGTAAATATTACAAAGTATCAACCCTAATGCATTCAGGAGGAGGAGGAAGAGGAGGGGGAGGGAGGAGGGAAGGAGAAGGGGAAGGGGAAGGGGAAGGGGAAGGGGAGGGGAGGGGAGGGGGACGGGAGGGAGAGAGGAAGAAGAAGAAGAAATAATAATGACATATTGGAGAGTTTGACTGTTGGAAGGGAGGGATATTCTACCAAAATATTAGTGTAAAACTGTAATTAAAAACCATAAATAGACTCTTCCCTGGGTTTTATAGATGTTAATAATTTATTATGTCTTATTCAAACATTCTGAATAGTGTTTTGATGTCATTTATACTATAATGACATTTTAAACTAGTTTAGTGTTTAAAAAAGTAACTTGATTTTTAAATGTAGACATGATGAACTCCTCAAAAGACAGGGTTTTTGTCACAGTTTTCAATCTAGAAACTAATAAGTTCTTATGGAGCAAGTTATATGGCTTTGTCTAGGGAATCACAAACAATTATACCTTGTATAGTTGATATTGATGAATGCCTGCTGGATGCAAAAATTCAATAAGAGAAATTGTGTCACTGCCATTTTTCCAGTGCTACAGTAAGTAATAAAAATTAGCTGAAAAAAAAATAAAGATTAATCCAATATCAAAAGAAATACTAAATCATCAAAAACCAAAAGAATAATTATTTTATGGATCATCCTCAGGAGCATTCAAGTAACTTTTTATGAACACATTTGCATAACTTAGGAAAAATTCACAGAACTTCTCAATGACATTTTGGTTTTGAAACTTTGAGAACACTGCACGGAAATAAAGCAATACAGAAAAGTACACAACGGAGAGTGGAAGAAAAAAATGCCAGGGAGCATACTGCAAAGGAGGGAGGCAGGTACCATTCCCAGACTCCCTGAACTGTACCCACACTGTTAAAGGAGCTGCCTGCACAGGGCCACCACACTCGCACAGAAAAAACGTACAACTTCTGTCTTGTCAAAGCCTGGTTCCTTCCCACAATGCCTTGAGGGATAAGATTACTTAGATGTACTGTTTAAGTAATCTAGTGAGAATCAGTAATTTGAAAAGGTACTTTTTAAAACCTTAGTTTAATAAATTGTTTTAATAAGAGAGTGATAAAGCTCCCTAGCATTAGTGCTAAAAATCTGGGCTTCTGCTTCTAGCACTGTCATTAAGTAGCTACACCTCACTTCCTCATCTGTAAGATTGAGTAAATCCAGAAATCTTGGCCTTACGTGAATTTGTGAAGTTCAAAATAAGTATGAAATTCCTTTGAAACTATAAATGCTATCACAGTTTTTGTAAATTGTTATTGCTTAAAAATATAAGATACTTAAAACAGTCACCTTAAGAAAAATTCCCAATATATGATACACTAATTAATTGAAACAGAAAGAATGAACTAAAGGAAATGAAAATAAATTTGGCCTAAGTCAAATGTAAAAGTCAGAAATTAAACTTATTTGTAGAGTTTCATTAAGTGAAATTATGTGTAGGGCACTTACACATATAGCAGTGTTACTCTCCTTTGAATTTAAGTTGTGTACAAGTTAGCTAAATGGATGAATTATCCAAAGTGAATATGCAAGTCTGACATTTCCCAATGACAAAAGGAATGGCATTTTTCTTTTATACTAAACTTCATAGAAACTGTTGACTTGTTTCTTATTTCATTTCTTCTACATTTATTATAGGATGATATAATATCTAATTCAATTGAACTTTAGGAGTTGGAGCCAGTTAATATGCCAATATTAATTCTTTGTACAGAAAAGAAAATATTATGTACACATTTAGACTTCATAGTTTTAATATTTAAACAATATTTATTTAGCTGGGAAACAGTTCTGTCCTTTACACTACATACCACTGAGTGGTGAATGACTAAAGGAATAAAATGACCCTTTAAAAACTTCTTTAACCAGGGAGAGAGTATCTACCTAAACCCTACAGCAAACACCAGACATAATAGTGAAATTTTAGAAACCTTTCCTTTAAATCAATCAAGACTGGATGCTCACATTTTCTTTGAGGTCCCAGAAAGCATAACACGGCAAAAAAGGAAATTGAAGGCTTAAGGATTACAAAGGATGAAACAAAATTATCATTATTCACAGGTCACATAGTCTACAAAGAAAACAACAGGGACTCGCTAGAAAAAAGTATTATATTTAATGGGAGAATTCTAGAAAAAAATATTATAATTAATGAGAGAATCTAGCAAAGTAGCTAGACTCATGATATAGCAAAATCAGGTTACAAAATCACCTGCATTTTTCTGAAAGAGTAACAAATAATTTGAAAACATAATTGTAAAAGGATGGACTATGAACCAATAGAAAGCATTTAGCAATAAATCTAATAACATACAGAAATCTTTGTAGAGGAAAATTTAAAATTTCATTGAGAAGATTAAAACAAAAACAAAAGCACACAGCATTCATGGAAGTACATGATATATTTACATGTCATATCTGTAGCAAGGTAACGATATCAACCATTTCCCAAACTGGTCTAAAAATCAATCCTGTGCCTACCTCTCCCCAACCAAAAAGTGCATAAGTTCATTCTAAAATGAAATGGAGAAGTTTAAATGTAAAATAAAAGTCAACGAGTGCTACTAGAAGAATAATTGATGGGAAGAACTTTCCCTTTCAGATGTAAAGGATAATTACTTTACTACAGTAAGTAAGACTGTGTGATCTGGCTTAGGGAAAAAAAACAAAACAAACACAAAAAGAAGCAGTAAAAAATAATAGTATCCCAAACAGACCCGTAAAAACATGGAAACTTAATATGTGACTAATAATTCTGTATATTGATAGGGAATGAATGAATTGTTGAAAAACTGGTGTAGAATACCTGATGATCCATACAGAAAGATACAATGATGAAAACTCTAAATCTGAAAATGAAATTTTACCAAGTTATTACAAGAGAGTATCTTTTTAAATTTTATTGTATTTTATTTTTAATACTTTTATTTAGTTATAATGGACACAATACCTTTACTTTATTTATTTATTTTTAATGTGGTGCTGAGGATTGAATCCAGGGCCTCACACTGGCTAGGTGAGTGTTCTATCACTGAGCCACAACCCCAGTCCTACAGGAGAGTATCTCTACAACCTCAGAGATTAAAAGAATTTCTTTTTTCTTCTTCTTTTTTTAAAAGAAGTTGTGTGATAAGTTTATTTAAAGTTATTAAAATAGGATACATGAGATAAAAAGTATAAAAATACATATTGAGATATATAAACATAGCCCCATATCAATGGAGAAATAGTCAGTATTTGTTAAATGATATGATATTGTAGCAGTAACAAAACAGAACCATATAGTATGAAAAAAGATACTGAAAGAAATCATGACAACACATGAATGTTTCCCATGATGGATGTTCCTAGAAAATTGGAAAACTGGGTGATATATATATTGATTGGTATCAACAGGTAAATCAATAAGAGTGATCTACTACATCATACCCTAGAGGTTTATCCAGTATAGGTGGACCAAAAATTCTAAATGTGAAAAAACAAAAAAAAGTATTTTGTGGAAGAAATAGGATTAAACTACAGGACTAGAAATATCCATATTATCCACAAATTATACAATTAATCAAGTACATTACATTTTAAAACAACTCTACCCCAACTACCATGAACAATAAACAGAAAAACTCCAATCTTGGAAAGATATATGATTCTAGGTAACTGGCAAATTATGTTTATGTGTACATGTATACTCTAAAACACATATATAATTGTATTGTAAACATATGAAATATATATATGAAACACAAACACACATATACACACACAAACAAAAAACATACAAAGTTAAATCTTTAAAGAATAGGCAATTCATTGAGTGGTGAGTACATGCATCAGGTAGCGTTAATTGGGCTGGTATTCTGTGGGTATCGGAATAACACACATTTATGAAAATCTCTAACATGCCTCTTTAGTTTCTGATTACTTCAATTTTGAAAACCTGTCATGCCTGTGTTTAAAAGAAAAAAGAGAGAAAACGAGTGCCAAAATAACTCCATCACCATCTTTACCACATCAACCCCTCCATGATTTTCATCATCATCATCATCATCATCTCAAGGAAGAAACACATTCACTCATAAAAGGAAGGACTAACATTCACTGCACTAAAATTAACCCTTTTGGGTTTTCAAAAGGCATCATATTGAAAGCAAAAAGACAAAAATTACTCTAAGTAATCTCCTTTAACACTTAATATATTTTCATTTAAAAGTTCTATGAGTTCAATACACTTAATGTGTGAAATGTCTCAAATTCTCAAGTAAATAAATTTAATGTCTTTTTAAATTGCTTTGTGTACTTTATGGGAAATTTAGGTCCTTCAAAAGTCAAAAAATAATATTAAGAAGACAAGCATATGGAGAAGCTCATATCTAACATGCCTTCTAAAATGCCAGGATGACTACCATGTTTGCTTCCAGATCCAAACACCAGTTTTGAACTGCACTCTGCTGTTCTGGTCAGAAGTTAAGCTAAAAGGCTACAACTTGGAGAGCCACTGACATGGCTGCTTGGACACTTAGAGACCCCAGACACTCAGTGCTGTGCTTTGGCTTCTACTAAAACATGAAAGTGAAGAAAGCTATTGGATGAAAAACTAAACTCCAAACAAAAACTCACCCTGTGGAGATTGTGGATGGATTACTGTGGGTCTTATAATCCAGGATATTAGAAAACAAATATTATAAGGTAAGTTATTCTATCCTCACTCTAGTGACAGTGCCCCCAAAGACCAATTTGTTGAAGGCTAACAAAGACTAGGGCTGCCAATCATACACAAACTAAGGTCAAATTAATTACCTCCCTCTCAGATTTTCACTCAATACTGCTGGGGTGTTAGTATAAACTATAAGAGCCTTTAAGAGGAACATTTATAATACGTATTGAAGTTCTTTAGACTCTTCTAATCAATGAAGTGATTAAACCATAATCCTAAATATGAATGGGATTAGGGGGATATTTATCCATCTCTAAGCTAAGCCAGTGGGTAAAATTTAAAATTTAAAGAGCAATTTCCCAGAGCTGAATAAAGGCCACTCTTACCATCCTGGACCCTCTACCAAGTCCTTTTAGATATACGAGGGTTGCTAGATCAAATACAGGATGTTAGTAAAATCTGAAATTCTGATAATGTTTTAGAATAAAACAAATAATGCATGGGACATAGTTATTAAAAAACTATTAATTATTTATCTAAAATTCAAATTTAACTGGGTATCATATACTTTTACTTTTAAATATGGCATCCTTATTCTAGACCATGATACAATCCAATAACTTAATGACCCATGCTTGGACCAGCAGATGTCTACTGGTCTTGTAGCAGAGCTATACACAGTATGAGTTTTGATTGATTTCCTATAAGAGTCAGTTCACTAAAACCCTCCAACTTCCAGAACCATGAGGGGCCCTTCTTTAAGGAAACTGGAGGGCTAGTCCATGTTCCCCTATACCTTTTTTCTAGTCCAGGAAGTCCCACATGGGTACCACAAGAGTCCTACATGGTTTCCTGGCCAAACCGGGGCTCCCTTGTGGTGGTATTGGCACGTTCTGGCACCCATCTGGCCTCACAAAGCTAGAGCAGCTATTGTCCTTCTCCTGGAGTTTCCCTCTATGGGAACTATAGCCTCTACAGCCTCAGAGAGAGTTGGGAAAGCCTTGGACAAAAGAGAGATGGGGAGTAACAGGTGCCACATCAGGCATCAGCTGAGTTGTCTTGGCATAGGAAGGAGGGTAGGGGAAGAATGAGGTGCATCTGAGGGGTAGTTCCCTTTCCACCTCTATTTAAAAATCCACACACAACCCCCCCCCCCAGCTTTCCAAGGCTATTAGCATCAATTTATTTTATTTAGCTAATTAACTAAAAATATAAGTTCATTTATACAGTGCTTGCCCTATGCCAGGCATCATTTTAAATGTATATTCATTTATCATCATTTTTTAGGTAAAGAAACTTAGATCCAGAGAGATTATTTAACACTTAAATTAGGAGAGGACACACTTATAACCAATATAATCTGCTGCCATCTGTCTTGCTTGAAAAGTTAGTTTTGATCAAATTAGTTATGACAATAAATAATTTCAAGAGAAATTATTTATTCATTGAGAAATACATCACTTAATGAGTAACAAAGAAAAACCATATTATTGACAAAAATGGGGAAAAATCCAATTACCTAGATGTGTTTTGTTTTTCCCTATGGTTTTACCAAGTTTTCCACCGTGAGTATTTTGAGGCACGATTGCATAATTTTTTATAACAGCAAGATAAAAGCAATTTTCAAGGCAATTATGGTATATCTATATTGTTGAATATCACAAAGCCATATGTATTTGAGACACCCTGATTTGAAAGACATATTAAATATGTCTGAAGCCCAATTAGTATAAGTAAGCATTCTAACAAAATACCCAGAAGCCAAAAGTTAGCCCAAACCACCTCTCCATCCACTTGAGCCCACCAGAGTAACTAGGAGAGAGCCAACTGGACTGTTCTAGGTAGTGTCTAAACCTGAGCAAGGTACCAAGAGGCCACACACAAAGCCACAGAGCGAGTTCTCAAGAAACTACAGAGGGATGAATGGATGAATCAGTTAACAAAGGACAGCCAACAGAAGTTGGAAGTACTGTACCTCAGGGAATGACCTTCTAGATGACACCTAGAGAGTACTACCTCAGTGAGCCTGTGGAGAGGCTAGGAGTACGTTCTGTAAACTTTTTACCCTAGTATGGATGATGTCTTTCTGAATAGCATCAGTCAATCAGATCTTAATATTGTTCACTGAGAATCAAAACAGTGAATCTAAACTTGAGATAACTAAGCAACTTCAACATTAAATGCCACATTAAGTAGTAGAGAAGAACATTTTTTAAAAGTTGAAAAATAAAAGGTAAACCTTAAAATATTTTATGAAAATCACAGTTTAATGAGTGCCAGGCACTGTGTTAATGATTTTATATCATCTCATTTAGTTCTTATGACAATTTGACAGGGTAATACTAGAATTACTGTATTCCTGTCTTATAGGTGAGGAAATAAAAGCTTGGAGAAGTATTTTGCCCAATAATACTATTACTAAGTAGGAAAACTTGGAATGTTATCTGAAGTTCATCCTCTGACAGATGTTTTAAAGGGGCCCTTATTCAATGACAGAGAATCATAGTCACTTAGTCACTGCTAAGTAAGGAGAAAAGTGCTCTATGTCAGGGTCCTTGGATCCACCACTGGGTACACTAGATGATAGTTGGCCATAATATCCCTGAAGTCAGAAGACACACAGTAGAAAAGAAAAAGTTTAAGATAGTCATGAGTTAATTTCCAAAACTTGAGCAACAGCTAATTTTCTGCAAATAATGTTTTCTTTCTTGACAGGTAAAGATATTGACATCTACCTTTAAGGAACAATCATGGTAGAACTATTTTTATAATAGCTGCAGGCCGCTGAAAAAATTTGGCAGTTTCAAAGTGTTTTATTCCCTGAAAATGTCAATCAAGGGCAGGTTACAGTGAAAGACTCTCCGGTGAAAGCCTCCTCCAGATAAGCTCTCGGCCAAAATCTTTGCTATTTAGCCCAGAGAGACCTAGAAACAGAAAAGAGGACCACAAGCCCGGAGAGCAGCACTGGCTGTGTGTTGAGATGTCAATCCTTCTGACCCCTGAATGCTGCCCACCTGACATTCCACTGGATGTGAGACCTGATTGGTACCCAGTCCAGACCCTTTATTTTATGGTTGAGGAAACTAAATCCCATGGAGTATGATGTCCTAACATGACCGTAAAACAACAGAACAGGATTTGAATTTATATCTCCTATCACCATGTCACTTCTCCATTATCCCTGGAGCCAAAAAGTAGTACATGACCAGAAGAAAGTGCTAGAAGAGAAAAAGATTATTTCTGGCTACAGTAATGGTGAAGGCTCTAAGAAGGAGGGAGTATTCTATTAGGTCTTCTAGAAGTAATAGGAATTCAATCAAAGGAGATGGGTAAGAGAGAGGAGAAGAAACATTCTGGGCAAAGAGACAGCAGCATAGGTTAGAACACTTGAAAAGAAATCAGTTATCATACAAATCATCTTTTCTATCTCACTGTTTCAGAAGAAGGAAGGGAGGGACATAGAGGAGAGAAGTCATAGAACACAGTGCTCAATTACCATAATATTTCCTCTAACTTTTATCCTTGGACTTATAATACAACAACCATGCCATATGAAAAGCACATTTCTAGCAGAATCTATGAAAATAATTGAGGCACAGAATGAAATTAAGCTTAAAGCTTAGATGTATTTTATGGTATGCATTATTGTTGTTCAGCTTGGTAATTAGGTACAAATAGTCAACAGTTTATTAGTATTACTATAATTAGTCTTTTAGTTCTTCTATAACCAAAGCAAGCATTTCTGGGGCAGCTAAAAGTACACATGTACTAGGATGAAAGAAGAAAATGGAAAGCCTGTCCTCATCTTTACCAGCTTCAAACACTCATTACTAACAAATACATTAATACCTACTATGTGTCACACACACAGTACTTGGGATAGAAAAGCCCCAGGCCATTTCTTGATCTGAGAAACAACTGGGACCAGGATCCTAGTGCCTACCTTTTCCTAGCTCTATAACATCCAGACTGTGGACTTCCCCTGGGTAGATATATTTACAGGGTTCAAAGTGCTTCCTGAGAATCTTCTTAGTCTGCACATTTGACTCAGTCCCACCCCCAATGCCCTTCCAAATAAGTTGAATTATATTACTTATGCTAAAAACAAAATAAAAGAACTCCACAAACAAATCCTCAATTTTAATTGCTATCAAAATCTATTTAATAGAAAGAAAGCTGTTTGGTTTAATAAACAAACAATCACGAAGGGTTGAGACTGCAGTGTCTTATAGTGAAAGTTCCCAAGGAGTATGTCTTGGTTTTTCATAGTGTTGGAGGTGTGTCACAACTCTGACCAATTAATCCTCAAGGTGGCAGATGGGGCTGGGTGACCACAGTCTCTGGGCCCAATCTCCTTTGGCTCTGAGCAACCTCTACCTTCTCCTTTGATTCCAGTGAACCATCAAAATATTACCATTTTCTAGGTTCAGTGAAGTGAAAAGTTTGGAAAGCACTGGTTTGCTGTAGAATACATCTATGCTTGAGGAAAGAGTCTAAGACTATCCAACTTGGGCAACCTATGGAAGGTTATTTCCTTATTCTGGGATGTATTTTATTCACAAGGATGAAGAGATGTTGTACTACAAAATCCAAAATTTTTCTTCTAGTTCTACAGGGCAGTTATTCTGCAATGTGAACCCATCCCCAACCCCTGCCTGACCCAAACCCCATAGTATCCTGAAAAAAAACATTTTATGGAACAAAAAGGCAAAATTTTAAAGTGAGACTTGGAGACTACTGAAGCTTCTAGTTAATCCTTATTTAACAAATCTGATTAGGTTTCTGTTATGTGCTAGAGATGTGTGATTAATACTGAAATTACACCTACAAAAAGAGGGAAATATTCCTCGTTCTCTTCAAGCTTATAGTCTGCTAGGAAGTACAAATGAAAAAAAAAGAAATTATAATTTAGTGGAATAGATACCAAGAAAGAAACATAGGTAGGTATGAGACTGGGGTGCCCATCCCAGCCTCGGTAAGGGAAAGCTTCATGTAAGAAGGTACATCCAAGACAAAACTGGAAGAATTATCAGGAGCTAGCTAGAGAGTGGGGTGGAGTGGGTTGTGAGTGTGGGTGAGAAGAGGGGAGGTGGAGAAAAATGACATTCCAGGCAGCAGACACCATCTGCCAAGTCCCACAGATACTTGGGAAGTGTAAGAAGTCTATATGGTTGGAACATATAGCATGGATTCAAATGGGAGAACGATATGACAGGTTAGAAAAGGCCCTATGGCTGTCTACAGAGTGGAGAGTGATTGGAGAGGGGCAAGTTGAAGGTAGGAAGATCCAGAAGCTGCCAAATCAATATAATACTTAGATTACACAATGAATTACGGAAGAAGAAAAAGTGGGGGTGGGGGCAGGGGGCTTAAAAAGCATTCTTAAAATGGGGAGAAGAAAAGTGGGCAGAAAGTTGGTTCGTTCAGTAGCACTGGAATAATTTCATATAATACATAATCCAGAAAGTCAATCATATTTATAATTTACATGTATGGAAGACTATTTCTTAAAACTAAATGGCTATCAAAGGAATAATGCCATTCAACTTTGAGGAAATTATTTTTAGGGCATATTTTATAAACTAATAGCCATAATATTCAGTGAATTTCACATAGTAAGTTCTTTCTCAACATTATCCCTATATATAAATTTATACCCTGAAAAATAGAATACACTTCACCATAGCAACAGTTTTATATCAACTCCTACTCGAGTCAGAAAAAGCATATGTAAAAGAAATGAATATTCTGGAATATTCTGAGGTGCCTGATGGTTAAAAAAAATCATTCCATTTATTTTGTAAAGATTTAAATATGAGTGCAATATTTCTTTAAAACATCCTTGTAATTAGAAGGTTATTTTAGTTCTTCAAATCTTTCTGAATTAAATAGTAATAATGTGTTTTTTTTTAAAAGGGGGGGGATAAAGAAAGAAAGGAAGGAAGGAAGGAAGGAAGGTAGGTAGGTCGGTGGGTCAAGAATAACATACTTGGGATCTAGCTGATGACCATGGGAACCCAGTAACAGGAAAAGATTTTTATGTGACTAATAAGTTAAATATAAACCAAGCTATTATCTATTGAAACTATATTACTTACTCAAGAAAAGTTATACCCCATTGTTATTATGGGAACTGAAAAGGGAATTATGTCTTTCTAAAGACAATGAAAGGATCAGTACTTATTGTCTTATTTGATATATTAAGTAATAGACAAATTTTCTAATGAGAATAAACAATTTACAGACAGTGGTCCTTGGATTGCCATGGTCTGAATATTTGTGTCTCCCTGCCACCCCCACATTCATATGCTGAAATTCCAACTCCCAAGATGATGGCATTAGAAGGTGGGGGGCTCTGGGAAGTGATTAGGTCATGAGGGCTTAAGAGAGATCTGTGAAGTCTTCTACCATGTGAGGACACAGTGAGGTAGCATCTACAAACCAGGAAACAGGGCCTCACAAGATACCGAGACTTCAATTTTAGACCTCTGAGCCTCCACAACTACAAGAGATAAATTTCTGTTGTTTACAAATTACCCCATCTATTGTGTTTTGTTATGGCAGCCTGAATCAACTAAGACAATAGGGTTACAAACTACCAATAAGCTTTTGTATAATATCAAATGCAACATGAAACTAGATTACCAGTCTTGTGACCAGCCAAATTCACCATGCCACATGTCTCTCCCCCTTAGTCATGGTCCAAGATGGAATATTTTGTAATAGTCCCAACTCCCTGAAGTTCTGGTCTACTATCTGACTGCCCCACTACATCTTAATTCTTCATTGTCTTCAGAAATATTTCTTGATACTTGTATATTTTTAACCATTTGCTTAACATTTCCTTCATACACTGACTTAGATGGAAACTCCCTTGCAGTCCTCTCTTTGGGAGCTGAGCCACAACCTACCCAATGCAACTTAGGACTCAGAAGTCTTTCTTTGCTTCTTTAGGCCTTACCACTTCTGCTTATCCTCACTGAAGGCACCTAGAAACCTTATGTCACCAGTGTCCATGCCCTATAATCTCTGACACCTGGATCACTATCATCTTCCACAAAAGATCCCTTGGTACCTTCGACAATCTCAACATTCACATGGATGACTCCCACATTCTCTTTCTTGAGCTCATTTCCAAATACCTTCTTCCTTCTGCTACCCACCTTCCAAGGCTTACCTAGATCCTACCATCACCCAAAAGAATACCTCCTCTGAAATCTTAAAGACCGGCACCTCATTCTCAGATATAATCTCTCAATTATTCCTTACATATTCTTTGACCCCAATCGCACATTATTTTAATGTTGATGAAGGCTGTCTCCTTGATCAACCACTAGTCAGCACCACTGCCCTTTTCTCAACTAAGTCTCAACTTCAGCCTCAATAATTATAAACTCTGAACACAAATAATTTAGTCCACCCTCCTCATTAAAAATATGTGAACACTAGCATAGTTTTCAACAGCTCAAGATGGCATCCTTAGAAGAACCAGACTCTCTTACAGTGTCTGCCTGAGAAAATACAGTGCTGCCAGGAGAATTTACTATTTGTTCCAGCACAAACTTGGTGATAGGCAGATAGACCACTAAGGCCTTTCTTAGAGCAGTTACTTTAGAAAGCTTACAATTCTAAATTCTTTCTCTGCCTCTTTGAGATATATATCTTTTACCACCCAGACTGTCCTCTCAAGGAATAAGAGCTAGCTCTTTGAAGTGTGGTATAAGTACAGGTTAACAAATTCAGACAGGTTTCACATTAACCAATCTCACCCCACTCCTTTCAGTTCACTCCCCTGCCAATTTCTCATTCTCCCTTTAGCCTCTGCACAAATTAGTCAAGTCAAAGTCATGGCTGGGCTCTTTTCCCTATTACAACAGTATTACTGGATAAAAATCTATCCTTACCACTTTAGTATTTGACTCTGCTTAGCTCTGATAATGTAACTTCAATGTAACTCACACACCTGCCACAATTCATATTTTTCCCAATTCACTCTCTTGCTAGTATTCTCAATCTTTTAGGAATGTACATTTCTGAACAAAACCTATAAGTAAACTGGCCTCTTCCTTATCTTTAAACACATCTTTTCTTATGCTCTGTGCTCTTATCTCACTCAATATCTTTCAGTTCCTTAAGTTCACCCTGGTCCGCCTTACTTCCAGTCTCTGCCAGGTTGGTTCCTCTATGTAGCATATTTCCCCGCTTCTCCCTAGCTTACACTGACTCATTCTTCAGTCTGTATGTCACCTTGGGGAACCTTCTTCATATTTCCCACACTAGGTTAGGTCAACCTGTTACCTGTTCCCCCAGAACACATTGATTAACAACATTCTGGCACTAACTAAGCTGTACTATATTAGTCCGTCCATCTTCTCTGCTAGGCCACAGCTCTGCAAGGGCAGGGAAAAGTTCCAAATAGCTTACTACTCTCTGTTCCTAATACTCACTTAACTACCTGAGGCACTCAGTAAGTATGTGCTAAATGAGTTAAGTATGTAGGGTCATTAATGTTCTATAGAGAACTCGAGCCCATATAATGAAAATTATCATGGAAATAAGGTGAAGCATCTGTTTTATCTTTTTTTCCCAGAGCATCTGAAAATAGTGGAACACACCACAAAGCATATAACACTATATGATAATAGGAATTTACAAAACCCTGTTGTGATTCCAATCTCATCAGCATATTTGGGTATTGGTAAATATTGTTATTGTGTTACCTAGGAGAACTAAGATAATCCTCTTTAGTTGCTAAATCTTTCCATCTATGAATAAATTTTCATTAGAAATTGAATTAATTCCATACTTAATAGTGAATATGAAACCATACCCAGGATTAGTCCATTTAAAGCCAAAGTTAAAACCTGGATAATTTTAAATTATAAAAAATATTTATGGGGAAAAAAATATCTATGGAGCTAGAGTTGTGGCTCAGCGGTAGAGGGCTCACTAGCATGTTTGAGGCTCTGGGTTCAATCCGCAGCACCACATAAAAATAAATAAATAAAATAAAGGTACTGTGTCCAAGTATAACTACAAAATAAATATTAAAAAAATACTTATGTGATATTCCAAAAAGCTGGAATCAATGTTATCATCTTTTACTTATTTTTTCTTAAAATGTGGTACTTACTGATAAATTTGTACTATTGGGAACATACTGATCCTGTTCTCCCAGCAACATGTCAATCACAGGATGCCTTCCATTTTTTATCATGATTCTCTTTTCTTCTTGTAAAGTTGGCCTGCAAAAAAAGTTAGATTTCAATTTATAGGCATGAAAATAGCTTTTTAAAAAAAAATCTCTCAGCATGAAAAATTTCAGTACCCAGTTACTAAGATAGACAGCAAAACCTTAAACATAGACATTAAGAGCCAGAATAAGGCTTTGAGTATAAAAGTAGAATTTTAACTATAAAATAATAACTGGGAATAACTGTGCGCTGAAGCACAAACTTAGTAGTCTTCTGATGGCTCCAAGACTACAGATGACCTTTTCACAACCCTTTTTTTTTCTATTGTTGTTTAAGATCAAACATACTTTCATTACTAAAAGTAACAGTTCAGATTATCACTACTTGAATTATTTTCAGTAATGAGCATGATAAAGTAAATCATAAAATTATTTCTATATTTAATAATTACCTTAGTATTAATAATCTCATGTGTTGGACTGAATACAGAATGATCTAAAATTTTCATATTCTGTTTAATTTCTATGATCATTTATATCTTTCACTTTTTTATATAAATATTATTTTGGGTGGATGGGAGCATAGTTCAGTGTCAGAGTATGTGTTTAGCATTTCCAAGGTCCTGGGTTTTATCCCCAGCACTTTAAAAAAAGAAAGAAGAAGAAGAAGGAAAAGAGAGGCAGGGTAGAGAGGAGCCTGACTAGAGTAAAATAATGTGTAGATGGGGGTCAAAGAATTTGTAAGGAGTAATTAAGTGAGAAAGGTTTTATCTGAGAATGAGATGTCTATCTTTAAGGCATCTCATTTTTTTTAAGCCTGTGAATCTTATCAGTTTTCCAAGCCTTCATATCTTATCACCCATTATATCTTATCAGTATTATCTATTTATCCTGTCCCCTGAGCCAGCCCTGCTGGGACTTCTCCCCAGATGTTATTACTGAGATCAGTTTGGTGTCTCCTATTCCCAACCTTCGTCTATAAATTTATGTTTATAGACACATCATATTGGTTAAAAAAAAGTTATATTGTAATATAACATTGTTCAACTATTTTGAACTCAACAGTATATTTAAACCATCAGTACACATAAGAAAATCAATTTGACCAATACCATCTGATCCAACAGACTCTTATTTTTAATATTTTAAAGTCCATTTTATAAATAATTTTACAGATTATTATATGTATCTTATATATGTGTGTGTACATGTGTTTGCTTATTTGTTTTGGCATGTTGGGGATCAAACCCAAGGGTTCATGAATGCTAGACATGTGTTCTACCACTGGACTATACCCCCAAACCCTTAGTAAGAATTTAAAACTGGCAAATGTCACATTTTTACTTCATAGTTTTCTGGTTTTCAAGGTTTATATAACTGAAATAGGGTAACACATTTTGAATATAACTGCAAATAATCAATTTGAATTAAAATAAAACAGTTCAAAAGCACTAATGTCTTTCAATAAGCTGGAAATTTAAGAAAAACAAACTTAGGATACTTATATACTACTTAAAATGAATTTTAGATAGAAATCTCCTATTTCATGGCTATTTACATTCAGTTTAATTTTTGCCAAAAAACAGATTGATAAGACTACTGAAAGATTATGGTATAATTTATTTAGATTTTTTTTAGATTGATTCTTCTTAATATATGCAGTGCCCAATTTGGGCAGTTTTTGATATGTGAAATGCCAAAATGAAATGTCCTAAAATGTTTCACTGACAAACTAGGTAACTTGGAACAATCTTCCTACTGAGCCAAGGAGAAAAGCTAGACAAAGTATAGGAAAGAGCTACCCAAAGGCACCTAAAAACTAACAAGACAGCAAAGAATTACCAGGTAGGATCTGGGATAGGACCAAGGCCCATGGAAGGGCCAGTCTTCCCCTGTGGGTGCTGGCTGCTTTCTGAGGTAGTGGTCTGAGAACAGTGGACAGATATGTGTTGGACTGAAATAGCTAAGGCTGCTCATCAGACAGAAGAATACATCACCTCGACCCATGAATGGAATTAAGTAACACCAGACTGCTAGTGTCCTCAGCAACTTAGCAAGGTGAGATCCTGTCTCAAAATTAAAAAAAAAAAAAAAAAAAAGCCTGGATACATAGTTGAATAGTAAAGCTGGATTCAATCCTCAATCTTTCTTAAAGTCAACTGATTGTAGACTCTAAGCCTTCTACAACAGATGACAAATAGAATATGTAATTCTACTCCCTTCCTTCCCATTTACTGCACTGTTTCAGTTCTAAAATGCCTGTTGGTAACTGACTGACAGTGCAAATCTGTGTACGTTCAAATCCCTCTAATGTGACAAGAAACCAAAACATGAAAGAATATAAATAGCAAAATCTGCCTACTAAGAACTCTGTAGGTAATAGATACTGCTAGGCACTGGCTTTCTTTTTAGTCCCCACAATAAGCCAATTAGCTAAATATTTTTTAACTCTTCTGAAGGGTGTGTATGTGTGTGTGTGTGTGTGTCCCTCAAGCTTTTGGAAGACAAAAAATTTTCCTAAAAGTTAGAGCTAAGATTTAAAGTTAGGTTTATTTCATACTAATATCCACAATGGAAAGGAGAATAAACCATGTTGGAGTGTTTAAAAGCCAATAAAGAATAATGGGATGAATTTGGGCTGGAACAGAGAAAATCACAGAAATGTCCATTCTCCTTCAATCCTTTTTTAGCTAATCAAGATTTTCTTTTCTCTTTTTAAATTTTTTTCTTAGTTGTTGATCTTTATTTTTATTTATTTATATATGGTGCTGAAAATCAAACCCAGTGCCTCACACATGCTAGGCAAGTGCGCTACTGCTGAGCCACAGTCCTAGCCCTAATCAAGCTTTTATAAAGTTTAAAATGATGTAAAGTCTTCAAATCAATGTCAACATAAGAAAGGGGTACTCAAACTTTATCAATATATTGACCACATAAACTTAAAAATTAAAATATAACATTCATTTCTAGAGTTAGAAACATCTGCTTTCATTGTACTAATAGGTGGAATAAGAAAGGAATTTGTTATTTTTCAAATCAAGCTTTATGTGTATGACATTTCACTTTACCAAGAATCTGACACATTTGAGTAACTGCAATATTTTATAATAAAGACACTAGAATTAATTGAATAATGCAATTTCATCTGAAGCAATGATAAAGAGAAGAGAGAAAAGATATTACCGGCAGTAATCTCCTTGCTTTGCGACCTTGGCCAGGGAGAAAATACAGTCAATGGTTGCTAGGTGATGCACTGCTTTACACAAAGAGTGATAATGTTTACTGAAATTCCTATAGAAACAACAACAAAATAATCAAGTTAATGTCTTAGCTCTGTAAGAGCTATGCTAATGTAAGAACCCCCCAAATAAGCAGTATACCTAACAAGTAAGACAGATGGGAACTCGGTTGAACTTCCTTTATTTTTAATATACCTTGTATATACAGGTACCTACTATTTATACTATATTATACATTTCATCTGACTATGATATTTCGACTTATATATAATGAACAACTTATATATAAGAAATAATTTGCATTAAGCTCTAACATATCATAAGCTACTCAGACAGGTGAGCTTCCCTTTGGGCTCCTCTTATACAGGAACATCCAAACCTAAAATAACAATTTCAATACCTCTCACACTGAACTGGAAGCCTCTCAAAGGCAGACTCACCTATTTTGTACCCCTAGAGTCTACTCCACACTCTTATCATAGAATAGATATGGTAATAAATAGTTGTTAAAGACAAGCAAGGGGAAAAAGTAATTTTTTTCAGTTATCCTATGAATAATGTTTATAAAAATTTAATTTTAGATTTGTTTTTTAAAAGATAATAGTCATTGTCTCAAATCTTTGGCCAGTTAAACTATAATAGCTGGTGATCTAAAAGCTTAAAAGACTTATTAAAAGACTTGGTCAGGAAAAGTGTAGGAATGTGTACAGGTGGTTTTGTTATTGTTGTTTTTCCTAAAGTGCCCAATTACCTTGTATCATAGTATCATATTTCAATGTGTACCATACTATATAAATTGTGAACATCTGTTTGTAATGATCTGTTATAGATATTTGAAATACATATAATTATACTACAAAAAGGATCCAAAACTTATTTTTTTAAAATGCCTAGGATGAACTGCCTTTTTAAGATAAAATATATAACTAAGCTTAAATTCTTATAATAATTATTCTGCTTCCAAGAGGGATTAATAACTTTTATTTAATTAAAAAATTTTTAAATTTAGGTGATGATAAGCCTCAAATTCTTCAAAGTTTGGAAAATAAGGGAATATAATGATAACTAAGTTAACTACAAAGAAGGTCCAAGAAAAAGTCAAAGTGAAAAATCAATATTTACTAACCAGTAACTAAGAAAGGCACCTATATTTCTTTATAACAACCATCAAGGTAGATTTAATTACCTAAGTTTTATAAATGAAGTTCAGAGAGATTAAAGCAATAAAGGCTACAGTCTCACAATTATTAAATAGCAACACCAAGATTCAAATTGAGCTCTTTGTTATATGGTGCTATGAAAGGGAGGGAGGAGTTACATTGGAAAACCTCTCTTAAAAAGCGTTTTTCAGAAATGTTGAGATTTAGTCTATTTGTTACTTAACTCCAAACATTTTCAGAATGCTTCATAGCTTAAAAGGATATCCCATTGTTATTACAATGATCAATTATTCCTATAAATGATCACTGTCTTTGATTTTTTAAAAAAATTGTTTCTGGGATTTTTCCAGAATTATCATGATATTCTATGAAAATGATATTTTCTGAAAACTGGGAACATTTTAAGTATTTAGTTTTAGTTTTATTTTTGTGTTGACTAAGTGTGAAATGAAAAAATATATTCACAGTACACTTCTTTGAATAGACAAAGCATAATTAATTACCTACTTCTCACTGAATTAAAGTTCATCAAAATAAATTATATGAATTACATTAACAGTGTAAGAGCCTGTAAATCCCAAACACAGCAGGAATGCATCCCTAGTATCAGTCAGGAAGTCTTGAGATGCCACCTTAAAAATGCTTCCTAGTAGCCCACCACAGTGGTGCACACCTATAATCCCAGCAACTCAGAGGCAGAGGCAGGATGACTACAAGTTTGAGGCCAGCCTCAGCAATTTAGCCAGACTCTCTCTCTAAAATGAGAAAGATCTGTGGTTGTAGCTCAGTTAGAATGTTCCTGGGTTCATCTCCAGTACTGGATAGAAAGAGGGGAAAATACATACATACATACATATATACATACATACATAAGCAAGCCTCCTAGTTTGTGAAGATGCCATATGCTGTAAGGCCCTAACTCTGGAAGGTGGCTGCCCAGTAACAGTGCCTTGTTATACCTGAGCTGGCTTTGGTTGGAAAGCTAACCTCTCATTTACCCCTTGGACTATGCCATCCCTGTCCTAATTACAAATAGGCCTGGTCTTCTCATCCTGGGACCCTCTCTTACTAGAGAACAGTCATATTTGATGTTTCTACCTTTGCCTTTCTGGACATGGGTGTCAAAGAATTTTGGCACTAAGTTTTTTTTTTTTACTCTCACTCTCTACTCAGATCTTGTACAAGCCACCCTGATTTGTTACTACCCAGCAGCCTCAGGGTTGAAGGTAACTGTCTCTCATAATATTCTAATTTCCAGGATGGAAAGAATAAACATAGCTTTCAGTGGGTACAATTTCAGTTAATAAAAACACAAAAAGAAATAAAGGATAAGATAATTATTTTGATATGGACAATAATGTTCTTTCTCATGTCAGTGATGAATAAAATAAGGCATATGAATAAATGAAAATTATCATAAACTTTAAACATCATCATAACTCTTATTAAAGAAGTCTTGTTTGATTTATTGGCTTTTTTCTATTTTTCAACACCTTACCAAATTTCAAAGATAATTCATACTTAGAAAAACAACAAGCTGAAAGATGGGTAACTCAGATAACAATCCTAAAGATCAAGTTTATGCAACCTTATCACAATAAATTTAAGGCTGAAGTCAAAGCACAGTGAATTAATTTCTGGCCAAAAGAGGTTGCTGGATCTATGGGAATTAGGTGAAGATACTTAAAGCTATTATGATGACTAGAGAAGTTTATTATCAAATGTTGCTCAGAAATATTGGGGGCTAATATGAAAAAAAATACTTTACATTTTACTTTCAAATTCATTTCTAAAATATCGGAGCTATTATCTGAGAAAATTTAACAAATTTGCAATTGAGAAGATTACTCAAAATCCAGATTTCATCTTCCAGACTATAAAAGAGTTACCTGTTTTGAGAAAGAATTTTAGTGGCAGCAGTGTTTATAGCCTTGATTGTTTTGCAGCATTTTTATCAAAAGTAATATGACTAATGCCCAACAGTTAGTACCTCAGTCAGGGATAATACACTTACTGCTGGTATTCAATCCTCTGATGTCAGGTTCATTGAGGTTAATCTTTTTTTTATGATATCATATTCACACCATCTGGCAGCTCAATAAATAGTGTGCGTAACAATCAATGTTGTTTTTTAAATGGGGCTCTAGCTGCAAATGCTCTAGCTAAATTCAGGCAACATTTTTTTTAAATAAAAACTTTAATGCACATCTTTATTTTTAAAGTAATATATGCACATTATATAAAGTTCTAAAGTAATAAATCATGTATTGGCAAAATAGAGGATTTAATATCACTACTGATCTCACTATCTAGAACTAATCAGTTAACATCATGAGTCTACCAGTAGAAGATCCCCAACTTACAATGGTACAAATCATAAATTTTCAACTTTGCAATGGTGTAGAAATGATAACCACTCAGTAGAATCTATATTTTGAATGAACTTTGATTTTTTTTCTCAGGCTAGTAATATGTGGTGTGATACTCTGTCAAGATGCCTAACTATAGGCTAATGTAAGTGTTCTGAACATGTTGCAGGTATGATATGCTAAGCTATGAGATGAATTAATTGTATTTTTTAATTAATGATATTTTCATCTTAGGATGGGCTTATCAGAATGTGATCCCATTGCAAATTAAAGGCCACTGTATGTGTGTTTGTGTGTCCACATATATCTTTTAAGATATACATATGGTCAATAAGCAAACTAATAATTAATACACTAGCATATATATGCATTCTGTCTTTAAAAATATGTTTATATGCTGTGCATTATATGAATATACACATAAGTTGTGTCATATTTCAATATTATTTTACATCATTTTCTTTATTTAATAATATACCATAAGTATCATATTCTTTTGTGATGTTATGAAAACAAAAAAGGTGGCAAACTATTACAGATTCAAATAGACTAAAGAAACATAATAATCAAATGCATTGTGTGAAAGTTAACTAGATCTTTCATTTAAAAATTGGAAAGGGGCTGGACATCGTGGCACATGCTTGTAATTACAGTAACTCAGGAAGCTGAGGCAGGAGGATTGCAAGTTCAAGGGCAGCCTCAGCAACTTAGCAAGACTGTCTCAAAATAAAAGGGATTGGGAATGTTGCTCAGTGACAAAGCATGCCTGGGTTCATATCTAGTACCAAAAAAAAAAAAAAAAAAGAAAAATAAGAGATGGGAGGTGTTCAGGAAATTCAAGACATTCAAATATATTCTTAATATTAATTTTTCTTAGGTATGGTAATGGTTTTAAGATTATATAGCAGAATGTTCTTATGCTGAGAAGATTTATGCTTAATTATTTAAGGATAAAGTATTATGATGTCTAAAACTTACTTTCAATGTTCAGAAACAATGTGTGTATATATATATATATATATGTGTTTTATATACATATAATATATATACATTAAATACATATGAGAGATACAAAACAAATGCAGCAAAAAGTTGAAACTTAGGGCTGGGGATATGGTCAAGCGGTAACGCGCTCGCCTGGCATGGACAGAGCACTGGGTTCGATCCTCAGCACCACATAAAAACAAATAAAATTGTTGTGTCCACTGAAAACTAAAAAAATAAATATTAAAAAATTCTCTCTCTCTCCCCTTTAAAAAAAAAAGTTGAAACTTGATAAATTCAGACAAAGGGTATAAAGGTGGTCATTTCAACTTTCTGGTAGACTTAAACATCTTCAAAATCACAAGCAGGGAAAAAAACACAGGCTGTTAAAATTTAAAAAAAAAAAATTAAATGGAGGGCTGGGAATGTGGCTAAGGGCTAGAGTACTTGCCTAGCATGTGTGAGGCACCGGGTTCGATCTTCAGCCCAACATTAAATAAATAAATAAACACACAAACAAACATAATAAAGTCATTAAAAAAAATTAAATGGAGATAATAAAAACAAAGCAACTAGCCCAAACCTGTCCATCTCTGAAAGAGACACGAAGTCTTTAATAAGAAAGGTAAATTCCAAGGTAGAATTTCAAAGTGACTCTACTAAACATTATTAACAACAAAATGTTAGTGCAGAAACAATAATGTGTGTTTGGTCTCACCAAAGACTAAGACAAGCTTATGTTTCAATGGATTAAAAATAAAACTCAAGAACACAAATACTCAACTATTTTATAGCAGGTCACAAGCAGTAATCTCTACTTTTCTTTTTGATGGAAAGACTTTCCGGTCTATTTCTCATAGCAAAAAGTCAGATTATATTTATCATTGCAAACTCACTCTAGAAAATCAAGCCATTCAGTGTTGCAGTCAAGGACTAGCTGCTCCCGGAGCTGATTCAGATGTCTGTAATTTTCTACAACAAAAGGAGAGTGAAAGCGGCTCACAGCCTTTGTGCTAGAAGAGGGGGAAAAACATAAATATGAAATCAAGGTTATAAGAATCAGCAATGCCATCACTTCAGAAAATTAAAGGAGTTATTTATTATTCACTGATGAACCTTGAAAGTAAATAGCTGTAAATAAAGAACATTCTTTAATTATTTTATGGTCCTGAACTACTGATTCCTAAGAATATGACCTTGTTCAGGAAGCTTTTTAAAATGTATTTCAAACTGTATGGCAAAGTCAGACTTTAGAATTTTTATTTCATAGGCAAAAAAAAAAAAAAAAAGCTTTTTTTTTCTTTAAATTATACTGTGATAATGCTCACCTAAAAAAAAAAAATGAGAAGCAAATACAGCAAAGTAAGGTGACAAAGGTTGAAGACAGATACACTGGTGAAGGTCATATTTTTTATATTTTTTTTAAAAAATGTAAAGCATCACAAGAAAGCAAAGCATAAATTTAGAAGGAGTTCTTCAGGACCCAGGGGTTCTGGATGGGAAGAAATACCACATACTCCTTGTCTGGGCTTGAGAGTAATCTCTGCCCTTTTCATTAACAAGTTGTAAAAGCACAATACAGGCTGCTGGGGGTCCCAGGAAAAGACTCTAGGCCAAGGTCTCCATCTTGCCACTGACCAACTATTGTGACTTTGGGCAAACAGAATGGACTTCTCTAAACATCACTTTCCTCAGCTGTAGAATGGGGACTATAATAGTATCTACCTCATACAGTTGAGAGGGTGAAAGAGAAGTGCTTAACAGAGTACCTAGTTGTGAGTACTCAACAAGTATTAGGTGGCTGCTACTGCAAGTAATGTCATCACTACTAGGATGATAGGTCTTCAAGCAGAAAAGGTGAGGGTGAGCTGTGATCTTTGCTTGCTACCTCACTCCTGCAATACACTACTCAAGTTATCTTTCATTTGTCATATTGCTGATCGGGTGTGGATCTTTCACTTTCAAAATCCAACTAATAATACTCTAATACGTCATTATGTCAAGACCTTGATGACCAGAAGAAAATGGCAATGAACTTTCCCCAAACCATTTTATTTGTTTATTCAATTTACCACTGAATGTTCACAAATGCTGACATTGATTTATGTTTTCCTTGTTGCTTTTAAATTACATCATCTAGACTTCTATGCAAACATTTATCATAGCCTTCTCTTTTGGCAAAATTCATTTACTGAGGCATTTCAGTTAGTGTTCTAGGTAGACTAACATGATTACAAGTAATGTCTCTTCATAAAACATATTGCCATTCATTAGCTGTAATACAGAGCAAAAGTAGATAAAGGACAACAGGCCAACAAAGAAACAAAAATTCCCCCAAATCAGCAATACTCATATCTATAGTGCAGCTCTAATAACACAGGAAAAAAAGATGGTATCAGAGCTAAACAAACCCAGGCGTGTGCCTTCAGCATCTATTGTTCTGGCAATGGATAATAAATAGTTTTCTTTTCTAATTAAAATAATTAATAATTATTCACATATCATGTCAAAATTTCCCTTCATCTTTAACCAAGTTCCTTTATATGTTTACCAGCTACTTGGTTCTCTAAAACTGTTTTAGGTAAATAAAAAAAATTTTCATCTCAGATTCATTCAAACTTATTAATAACAGCACTAACAAATAATCCAAAACGGATACTATTCACAGGAGTAGACACTGCTCTAATACTATTTTAAGTGAGTCCCCTCTGGAAGATTAATGCTAACCAAGGAGAAAAGACAGAATCTCAATGTGGTTCTCTAATTTTGTTTTTGATTCTTTTATATCATCGATTCATGATATAAATATAAGCTACAAAAAGAAGATGTAAAGAACTATTATAACTATGTGCCAAGGAAAGCATTAAGAATAAAGAAATGTGAAGTTCAGTGAGGTAGAAAATGAAATTTCAGCTTCTAAAAAGAAATGTCAGGCACAGATTCATCAAGAAGTTCAAGCAACCAAATTAATCTTACAATTGAAGGTTCTGCAACCTTTTTTCCTTGTGTACAATAACCTACAAGAATAAAATGGAAACTTACAAAAAAAAAAGGAAAACAAAGATATACCTTTGAAAAATATTTTTAAATCAATGATAAAAATTGCTACAATTATCTCTTTGATTAAAAATTTCATAGGAATATCCAAGGGAGAAAGGTATACAGACATCATTATAACTCAAGGTATAAAAAAAAAAAATTGTTTTTAAACCTACCTTCCAACCTTAACCCAATCAGCTGGTATACAAGATATTGCAGAATTCTTTATTTCAATCATAAACTAAAATAAATACAAATGAATAGTTAGATGTTTGAATAAGTACCAATTAAGTATTTTTAAAGCTTCCTCAAAATAGTGGTATAATAGGTTTAATAAATATTTTTCTAAATATTTGAAATAAATCCAGTATTGTTCTTGGGAAAGTTTATATATGTGTCACTACAATAAAATCTGACTAATTATGATAAAGTACAATTTGTATTGAGAAAAGAGTTTATAATAAAGGTGTAACTTGGAGTTTTAATGTTTATAATAGTGTTGTATGCATACTATGAATGGTAATTTTTCATGAATAACATCTTTCATTTATTAGTATTCACTCAAGAATTCTATTACTCAGGTAAGATTCAATTTGTAAGTATATAAAATTTTTAAATATTCAATTATTAGGTGGTATCACTATTTTGAGAAATGATTCCTCCCCTATTCTGAACAGAAGAGAATTTTTCCCCCCAATAGTTTCTACTGAAGAAACCCAAATCCTCTAAAAGCATCCTTTTAAAAAACCTTGGCTTCAGCTGGGCATGGTAGCACATACCTGTAATCCCAGCGGCTTGGTAAGCTGAGGCAGAAGGATCCCGAGTTCAAAGTTAACCTCAGCAAAAGCGAGGCACTAAGCAACTCATTGAGACCCTGTCTCTAAATAAAATAGAAAATAGGGCTGGGGTTGTGGCTCAGTGGGCAAGTGTCCATGAGTTCAATCCCCAGATCCCCAGTACTCCAAAAAAAAAAAAAAAAAAAAAGAAAGAAAAGAAAAATTTCCTTGACTCATCCAACTATTGAAAGAAGAAGATATTTCTTCCTATATAAGAGTTTATGTTTTCACATATAGGAATCCTATCTTTATAGCTTCCACAGATAAGCAAGCATCTCTGAAACCAGCCATAAAGCAAGTTTTTCTATCATATCTTTCATGTTTAGCATTAGTTACAAGTCACCTCGTCTCAGTGTCCTTTAATTCTTGGGGGGAAAAATTTTAGTATTTACATAAATTTTTAAAAATATATTTTCATGACAATGAATCACAGAGCTCTGTGGCCATCATTTATTTTGAGGTGGCTATGGGAACTTTTTTCACATTTAACAGTTTTATGATATGCATATAACTTCATGTATTTATGATATTCATAATATTATTACTATCTACCTGGTTAAGAGTTTATTTTTCCATTAATAGAAACACAATAGTTTGTACAGTAATTATAATAGAAATTAATGGCTAATTTTAAAGAGTTTTGATCCTTAGCAAAATTTTGGGGGACTAAAGATGTCTTCTTGTACAGAAATAAATTAATATACAGTTTCAAATCTGAGTTATACAGTTAAGAGTGAAGATTACCTCTACATAGGGAAGAGGGGTGGGAGGGAAAGGGAGGGAAAAAGAGAAATGCATGGATGGTGGAAGGAGACCCTCAATGTTATACAAAATACATGTATAAAGATGTGAGAGAAAAAAAAAAAAAGAATAGCGTTACCCTAGATTAGGTAGAGAGAAGTGATAGGAGGAGAGGGGAGGGCTGGGGGAGATAGGAAGGATAGTAGAATGAAACAGACATTATTATTACTGTGTGTATATATGTGAATGCATGACCAATGTGATTCTGCATCCTGTATACTCAGAAAAATGAGATATTATAACCCCTCTGATTCAAATGTATGATATGTCAAGGTCATTATACTGCCATGTGTAACTAATTAAAAAATAAAAATTAAAAAAATAGTAAAGACTCTTAATAAGCCCTGTGACTACAAAAAGTAACTGCAGAAGGGCTGAAGTTGTGGATCAGTCGTAGAGCACTTGCCTAGCATCTGTGAGACACTGGGTTCGATACTCAGCACCACATAAAAAATAAAAATAAAGGTCCACTGTCAACAACAACAACAAAATTTTAAAAAGCAACTGAAGAAAACAGCCACAAAATAAATATAATAGGAAAGATAAGATCACTTTTAAACTACATTAAATTTTGCTATTTTAACATGCTCTATGAGAAGACACATTGGCCCTCCCTCCCTCCCTCCCTCCCTTCCCCTTCCTTCCTTCCTTCCTTCCTTCCTTCCTTTTCTTGGTACCAGGGATTGAACTCAGGGCCACTTGACCACTGAACCACATCCCCAGCTCAATTTTTTTGTATTTTATTTAGAGACAGGGTCTCAATCAGTTGATTAGCACCTCGCTAAATTGCTGAGGCTGGCTTTGAACTCACGATCCTCCTGCCTCTGCCTCCCAAGCTGCTGGGATTACAGGTTTGTGCCACCATGCCTGACTTTCTTTTTTTTCCTCCTTTTATTTGCCTATTTTTATTAGTGCGTTATAATGATATATAATGATGGGGCTCATTGTTACACTTTGGCATTTTTATACTGAAATTCTATCTCACCCAAATCAGAATGGCAATTATCAAAATATAAGTAATAATAAATGTTGGCAAGGATGTAGGGGGAAAGATTCACTTATACATTGCTGGTGGGCCTGCAAATTGGTGCAACCACTATGGAAAGCATTATGAACATTTCTTAGAAAACTTGGAACAGAACCATCACTTGACCCAGTTATCCCACTCCTAGGTTTATAATCAAATAATTAAAATCAGCATACTACAGTGATGCAGCCACTTCAACATTTATAGCAGCCCAATTCACAACAGTCAACCTATGGAACCAACCAAGGTGCCCATCAACTAGGTGAGTGAACAGAGAAAATATAACATATACACAAAGGAATATTACAAACAATAAAAAAGTATGAAATAATGGCATTTGCCAATAAATGGATGAAACTGGAGACTATCATGCTAACTAAAATAAGCTAGTCCCAAAAAACTAAAGGCAGAATGTTGTCTCTGATATGTGGATGCTAACCCACAACAAGGTTAGGGGAATATTAAAAGTTCATTGGACTAGACAAAGGGGAATTAAAGGACGAGAGGAAAGATGGGAACAGAAAAGATAGTAGAATGAACTGGACATATCTTTCCTATCCTTATATATGAATACATGGACAATGTAACTCCACATCATATCAAACCACAATAACAGGATCTTAATTGGGATGAGTTATACTTATTCTATGTATATATAATGTCAAAGTACACTCTACTGTCATGCATATCTAGAAAAAACAAATAAAAAGATAAAAAATAAAGTTGTACAGTAATTTCCAATATGCAAAGTGCTACTATATATAATTTAATAATAACAGAATAAATGTTCATTTTTATTAATTAAAAAAATTCTGGGAAGAACAGTGCCAAAGGCAAATAGCAAAATTTTCTTTTTTAAAAAATTTATTTCTTTTGCATTACAATTCTTAATACACCATTATACAATAATTTATCATATCTCTGATTATATATTAGGTATGTTGACACCAAATTCACATCTTCATACATGTATTTTGTATAATGATGAGGGTCTCCTTTCACCATCCATGCTATCCCCCTTCTCCCTCCCTTTCCCTCCCGCAAATAGCAAAATTGAGAAACACACTGGATCACTGATATTTGGGGAGAAACATTCAGATCCACACTGAGAGATTCACAGGAGTCACTACCTAAGAAATGTTGTCTGAAATTAATAAAAACCAACAGCACCTTTGGAATAGTTGGATCACAACTGTTCAGTGTGTGAATATCACAAGTCTATTCTAGGGGCCACCATCACTTCAGAAAGCCACCACTTAAACAGTCCATACTGGATGGAAAACAGAGTGAGAGCGAGGAAAGCCCAAACGGACCTCTCATCTGTTAAGCCCCTGTGGTCACATGCTGCTTTCACATTACTCCCATATCCTTGGATTTTCTGTCCAAGTTCTTCTTCAAAGTTGTCATCCACTTGGCTTTTTTCCTCGTCTGTGTTAACTATAGAATAGAACAATTCTTTCTAGCTATTTCCTTTTTCAGGAATTCTAAGAATAAGCAGGCAGGCCTTTGTTTAAGACTTACTGCTAAAAAAAAGAAAATGAATATTGGAAAACGGCACATGTTCCAGAAACCTTAAAAAGTTCTCATAGCAACTTCCTCTGCACTACAGCTCCTGACTGTGTTTCTTATATGTAAATGAGAAAAGTCAGCCTGGATTCATTCTAGCAATCTCTCACATTCTTCTCCCTTGGCCCCAATTCTGTCTTGGTTAAATGACAGTGTTTCTCAAACCACAGCCTGTGGTACCACCAGCCTAACATCATTGCTAGGTTTGCTGAAATTCTTAACTCACTCCAGAATCTGCTTGTTTCTCCAAAACCACAGTTAACCCTCTCCTTCCCTCTCTGCTTTTTTTCTCACTCTCTTAAGAATGTTCAATTTTTTTTTATTTAGAAGATTAAAAAGAGAATGTTTTCCATATTTTAAACCTACTAAACAGATATTTCAATGTGTTGCATGCTCTGAATCAATAAACATTTTCCTGAAAATTATTTCCAATGCCAGATGTGATGGCACATGCCTATAACTCCAGTGATTTGGGAGGCTGAGGAAAGAGGATTAAAAAGTTGAGGTCAGCCTCAGCAATTCAGAGAGGGCCTAAGCAACTTAGTGGCAAAAGCTATATGCATGGAAAATGTCAGATGGAATGGAAGGATATAAAATAAGAAGCATACATATACATAAAGTAAGTTTTCCTTCCTGCCTCTCTCAGAATTATATAAGCACATTTGATGGTCTGGTCTTAATCTTCTAATAATCTCTAAATTTGCCAATTCTTTTAATCTATTTTTAAACAAAATTTATAACAATTCTAAATATTTAGAATTCATCTGGTATTTGAACAGAATCATTATTTCTCAAAAAATTAACAAAAATAGTACTTTATTAATATATTAATAAAATTCTAGAGTAAACTATTAAAAAACACACAAAAATTTAGCCCATTGTTCATAACTAAAAAATTTCCTTCCTCAAATTCATCACCTTGACTGACTAAAGGCATAAAGAATAAATAAATTATCTTCCTTCCGAATCATTTGTAATACAAATACTTGATCTCCATCTGTATTTTTCCTTAAACTTCAATGCTGCACTCAAAATGAATATCCAATCTACTATCTCTTATAAATTCTTGAGATTTTTCTCCCATGTTTACTTAAAAATTGTCAACTGAATCCAGGACCATCATCCCAAGACTGAAGTTTTATCTTAGTTTGAATAATACAGATTCTATATGTCTTAATTTTATCAAATAATATCTCAGGTATTAATAATTCCTTGGGTTAACATTTTTGAGTGAAACAAAATAATAACATGATAGACTGAAGCCAGGCAGACCTGGGCTGAAACTGACCTTCTGCTTTTAGGTAACATTTTTACCTAGCTCATGGTTCTTTCCAGTAAAACTAGAATAACCCTTTTTCTTTTCCTGTTGTTATAAGAATTAAGTAAGATAATACATGTAAAACACTTGCCACACTCAAGACTTTAACAAATGTTTGATAAATGGCAACTATATTACTATTATTGTCATCACATTAAAATTTAGTAGTAATATTTTATGATTAGAAGGCACTTTGATGTATTTTAACTTAACTGATCTTCACACTAGTCTCAAGGTACAGTTGACTCTTCCATGGTCAAGTAGCATGTAACTGGTAGAACTGGCACTTACACTTGGCTTTCCCACTGTAATACCAAGAAGCCAGTCTGCTACTTTATATCCTCTATTAACATTATTAAAGCAATTATGATCATCTGATTTTCACCAAAGAGGCAGAAGAGTAATCCTTGCGTTATTTTTACTTTAGAAGGTCATGATTGAATAATACAACCAAGAGACAAATTCAATATTTGGTGTTTTCCTGTTTGAAAACACCAAATATTTCCTTAATAGACTCCTATAGTGCAAGAATTGAAACCAAGAATCAAAAAATGGGATGGACTCAAACTAAAAAGTTTCTTCTCAGCAAAATAAACAATCTGTGAGGTAAATAGAGAGCCTACATCCTGGGAGCAAATTTTTACCCCTCACACATCAGATAGAGCACTAATCTCTAGGGTATATAAAGAACTCAAAAAGTTAAACACCAAAAAAAACCCAAATAACCCAATCAATAAATGGGCCAAGGACATGAACAGACTCTTCTCAGAAGAGGATATATAATCAATCAACAAACATGAAAAAATGCTCATCATCTCTACCAATTAGAGAAATGCAAATCAAAACTACACTAACATATCATCTCACTCCAGTCAGAATGGCAACTATTATGAAGACAAACAACAATAAGGGTTGGCAAGGATGAGGGGAAAAAGGTACACTCATACACTACTGGTGGGACTGCAAATTGATGCAGCCAATATGGAAAGCAGTATGGAAATTCCTTCGAAAACTGAGAATGGAGCCACCATTTGACCCAGCTATCCCTCTCCTTGGTCTATACCCAAAGGACTAAAAAACAGCATACTACAGGGACACAGCCACATCAATGTTTATAGCAGCACAACTCACAATAGCTAAACTGTGGAACCAACCTAGATGCCCTTCAATAGATGGATAAAAAAAAAAAGTGGCATATATACACAATGGAATATTACTCAGCAATAAAAGAGAATAAAATCATGACTTTTGAAGGTAAATGGTTGGAGCTGGAAAAGATAATGCTAACTGAAGTTAGCCAATCCCCACCTGCCCCCAGCAAAAAAATGCTGAATGTTTTCTCTGAAAAGGAAGCTGATTCATAGTGGGGTAGGGAGTGGGAGCAGGGGAGGAATAGACAAACTCTAGATAGGGAAAAGGGGTGGGAGGTGAAGGGAGGAGGCATGGGGTTAGAAATGATGGTGGAATGTGATGAACATCATTATCCAAAGTACAGGTATGAAGACACGAATTGGTATAAATATACTTTTTATACAATCAAAGACATGAAAAATCAGGCTCTATATGTATAATATGAATTGTAATACATTCTGCTGTCATATATCAAAAAGAATTAATAAAATAAAAAAACAATACCACAATATTGTTACAGAATCACTAAATATAGTTTTTCACTCTTATTTTACTTGTAAATTAATTTATTTTAATTAGGTATATATGACAGCAGAAAGCATTTTGATTCACAGTACACAACTGCAGTACAACTTTACATTCTATGGTTGTGCATGATGTAGTATCACACCATATTTGCAGTCATACATGTACCTAGAGTAATGATGTCCATCTCATTCAACCATCTTTCCTGCCCCCATGCACCCTCCCACCCTCCCTCCCCTTTGCCCAAAGTTCCTCCATTTTTCCCATGCCTCCTCCTTCCCCATTATGGATCAGCATCCACTTATCAGAGAGAACATTCAGCCTTTGGTTTTGGGGGATTGACTTACTTTGCTTAATTTGATATTCTCCAACTCCATCCATTTACCTGCAAATGCCATAATTTCATTCTTCTTAATGGCTCAGTAATATTCCATTGTGTATATATACCACAGTTCCTTTATCCATTCATCTATTGAAGGGCATCTAGGTTGGTTCCACAGTTTAGCTATTGTGAATTGTGCTGCTATGAACATTGACGTGGTTATGTTATTACAGTATGCTGATTTTAAGTCCTTTGGGTGTAAACCAAGGAGTGAGATAGCTGGGTCAAATAGTGGTTCCATTCCAACTTTTCTAAGGAATCTCCATACTGCTTTCCAGATTGGTTGCACCAATTTGCAGTCCCACCAGCAAAGTATGAATGCCTTTTCCCCCATTTAGCAATTATACTACTAACTTCAGAAAGAACTACCATCATTTAATAATCAATGTGTGATACAATCAACATTACATGGTCCACTTGGTATCATTTCATTTTCTCTAAGCCTAGGATCAAAGAATGACTTCTATGTCCTGGATTCAGAACAAATGGATTCTCTAAATTATTACTTATATAAGAAGCAAAGTTTTCCATAATATAATTCCAACAGATAACAATAAAACACATATAACATTAAGTTGCATAAGTTTGTCAAAAGACTAATAAATATCATTATTAAAATATTTCTTATCAAAACAATTTATTTTTATTTCCAAAGAACAAAACAAAAAGTTGAAAAAATGATATTTACATCCTATCCTCAGATTTTTATTTACATTTTAAAATAGCTTTTCTACTTAAGGCAAGTTGATGCAAAATAAATTCATGTTTGACATTACCTCCTGTCCTGATACTGTCACATACTGTGCAGAAGGATTTTTTAATATTTTTCGTATTTCTTGCAAATGTATTTGGATCTTGTCAGTAACTTCTTGAATTTCATCCTTCCTCTGTTTTATTAAAGGAAAGTTAGAAAGGTCTTTGAATAATTCAGTTTTATTCCCAATTCTGAAATATAAAAAATGCAAATACATATATTTAAGTATATTATTAGAACAGTTATCAATTTTATTTTGTAGCATGATAAAAGACCGTAGTGCTAGAAGTCAAGAAAATGTGGTTCTAATGCCAGTTCTGCCACTAAGTATTTATGGGGATGTTTCTGAACTTCTGCAGATTGACAAAATTACCATAATATAATTTTAATTTTACAAATTCATGATTCCCATGGTGAAACCAAGAGAAAAAATTAAATAAGAGTCATTTGCCTATTCAGAAAATAAAGACAAATGTAAATGTCAATTTTTTTTTAAAAATATGGAAACCTTTGTGGGACGCACTGTGAAATAATTATCCTTTAAAAGATAACTTTGCTGTTACAGAATCTAAATATAAGACAGATCATCCCTGGATATCTAAGAAATGAGTACACAATGGATATCTGGGAAATGAGTACACAACGCCATCTGACATCCATTTTCAAGTTAACAAACTGCTACTATTTGGTTTTGCCTGTGCTTTATAGTTTTATCATCTGACACCTGGGGAAGCAGTACAACTGTCCTACGTAATAAACTGCCTGAGTTTAGACAATAAAGTGTAACTTCCAGCTGTAATGTAAAACTTTCAGTATCTAAATCATGTTTCTAACTGAGTACATGTGCACTCAAGCACCTTCTACCAGTACTCTAGCAAAGACTGAAAATCCACACATCAAATGGCAAATGTATTAGATGAATGCTCATTGATGGAAAGGAAGAACTGAGGATCTGGTACTTACTTGGCAGCTTGTTCATTAAGTATTTTTAAGTAATGCTCCACTGGACTGAGGAGTTCAGGGACTTCTAAAATAACTGTCTGGAGCAGGTTTGACTGAACATGAGAATTAACAGCAGGCATTAATGCTTGAAACTCTGACTGCAGACGATACAGGGTCTTGACAATCAAGAAGAACTCTTGGGTAGAACACTGAAAACAGGAATATTTTTAATCTACACAGCATAAGGTACAAGAAAATAAAGTTTACTTAGTGATCTTTTTAAAATTAGAATCAAAAAAAAGGAAAAATTTCTAAACTATTTAGTCCAAATAAAATGCCACTGCTAATTTCTAAATGAGGTTAAACACTATATCATTTTTTTTTTCCAGTAATGAGTATTGAACCCAGGGACACTCTACCACTGAGTTACATCCCCAACCCTCACTGTTTTATTTTGTATTTTGAGACAGAGTCTCACTAAGCTGCTGATGCTGTTGCTCAAACTTATGATCCTCCTGCCTCAGCCTCCTGAGTCTCGGGGATTATAGGCATGTACTATGGCTCCTAGCTAAACACTACATAACAAAATATTTTAAAGCAATAAGAAGATAATTTCAGTATGGGATAATAAAGCCAATATTTGGTAAATTTTCATTTTAAAATACATGTTTACAACGTTTTTTTTTTGTTTGTTTTTTTTTTTTTTTTTTTTTTTTTTTTGCTATATGGTCAATATCAACAACATGAAGGACAGTTCTAAGGGAAATATCTGTAAGACATGACAGTGAAAGAACAAATTTCTCCCAAATATAATGAGCTCTTACAAACTGACATGAAAAAAATAAATAATCCAAAGAATTATGGCTAAACAAAGTAAATATGTAGCTCATAAGAAAAAATGTCTAACAAACATGATTAACTATTCAGAACAAAAGATGCACAAATTGAAACAACAAGGTAGCGTCTGTGACTTATCAGAATGTCAAAGATTTAAAAGTCTAGGTCACACAGGTGTTTAAAAAAAACTAATACTAAAAGTACAAGCATAACCTTTTTGAAGAATAGCTTGGGATATCCTGATAAATTAAGAAGTGCACATATCTTAATAAATTAAAAAGTGCACTACACAATTTCAGTTCTTTAGAATTTATTTCAAAATGTATTCAAGTAGTGGGAAAATATGTGTGTATCTGTATTTAGAGTAGTGATTTTTTATAATAATATAAAAACAAATGTCCATCAATTGGGATCTTATTAGGAAAAACTCAAAACAATGTAATACTATTAAAAATAAGAAACCTGTATTTACTGCTACAGAACCCTATAATTTCAACATATACTAAATAAATAGTATGCTTATATCATATACATATATATTTTTATATCTTTAGACAGCAACATTTTCTTTGTTATCTTTAAATGATATGAATCATTCTCTAAACGTTAAAAATAAAAACAGATTTCTAGAAGGGCACACATATAACTTACTCTTTTTACCTCTAGGTAGTAGTTATGGGGAGGTGGTACAGGAAGACTCATTCTTTATACCCTGGTATACCATTGTAATTCTTAAACACACATTAATAATTTTTTATAGAAGCTTCTGGTAAAGACAGTGGGATGAACCCATGCATCTAAATTCTCTCCATGTCAGAACTACGGTCAAAACATTTTTTCAGAATGCATAAAACCATAAGAATGACTCAAAGACATCAGCAACAAGTCTCAAAATGTTTTGACTCTAAAGTTGTCCTTATGTAAAACTGAGATACAACCTGATTTACACCAAGAATCCTAAAAGTTCCAGGTGGTACATCATGATCTTTGCAGGTGGGAAGGGGTTAGAGTAGGGAAGAATTAGTTGAGAGCCATTTAAGAAACAATTAAATCCCTGGATCCCTTATACTTTTCTATGCTATTGGGCAACCAATACTTCACTGCCTTATAAAGAAGTCTAGATCTATTCCAGGGAAAAAGTAACCTGGGGTATCTGGATGAGCATCAGACCCAGCAAAGGATGAGGGTACCACTGAAAATAGAGGATTAAAGAAATGCAAACTGGATGTTGAGATCCACATTGTCCCTCTCCATCTCCCAGAACATTATTAGCTCATCAGGAAAAGAGGTATCTCAACAGGAAAACTCTAAAGATAACTATAGCAGTAGTTCTCCCAATAAATAGCCAAGCTAAGTTCACTTTACAGGTCTTTCCTCTTTTTTTTTTTTTCTTGTAAAATAAGCCATTCGACTACATAGGTCTTCACATTAACATTCTAGTTCTCTCTTAAAAAGAATGATCAGATACTTGAGAAAACATTTTAATATGAAATGTAAAGACCAAAATAATAATTCTTAGAAGGAAGTAATCTTATATAATTAGGGAAAAAGACACTTAAAAATTTGATAATAACCCCAATAAAACCGAAGACACTGCAACCATGAAACAAAAATGGGAAGATTTTTTTAAAAAGAACATTCAGACCAATACACACACACACACACACACACACACACACACACAAACACACATTCTAAACTATGACAGTAGAAATGACAAAATTCAACAGAAGAGACAGAAGATGATGAAATCCCAAAGGAAGTAAAGCAAAAGTATAGAGATGGAAAACAGAAAAAACAGAAGAAAATTAGATAAACATCAATTCAAACAAAAAAAGTTGCAGAAAGAAAGAAATCATCAAAAATTAATTCAGGAAAATCCTCCAGAATTTCAGGATTTAAGCTGCTAGACCAGAATATCACAACACAATGGATAAAAACAGAACTAAATCAAGCCAGATCATCACGAAATTTTAGAAGACTGGGAACAAAAAGAATATTTTTCAATTTCTAAAGGAAGCAGGAAGGATCACATACAGAATCAGGCATCACATTGACTTCATACTGTGCAACTAAAAGACACTGGTATGACACAAAATTCTGAATGAAATAATTTATAACCTCGAATTTTATTCTTAGCCAAACTACCAATCAAGTCTGAGAATGGGGGGGGGGGGCATTTATTTCCATCACCCTTTCTCAGGAAGCTTCTCAGGATAACACATGAAAATGAAGGCATATACTAACGGGGAGACATGGAATACAAAAAGCAGAAGATTCAACTCAAGAGAAGTAAAGGGAATTCAAAGAGGTAGCAACCAAACCAGAACAGATCAGTCAGAATGCTCTAGAAGACAGTTCTGCAAGAAAAAAATTGAATATTTAATGAAAATAAATTAATCTTATTATAAGAAGACAATTTAGGGTTAAATTCATGATAAGGCACATTTAGTAATATACAGAAAGTGGATTAGTGCTAAATATTTATTTTAAAAGATAATTATTAACCATATGAGATTAAACAAATTATGAAGAGGGGTTGGGGATGTGACTCAAGTGGTAGCGCGCTCTCGCCTAGCATGCGTGCAGCCCGGGTTCGATCCTCAGTACCACATACAAACAAAGATGTTGTGTCCGCCAAAAACTAAAAAAAAATATTAAAAAATTCTCTCTCTCTCTCTCTCTCTCTCTCTCTCAAAAAAAAAAACAAAAACAAAAACAAAAACAAACAAATTTTTATGAAGAGAAGTAAGTAGGGTCCAACTGAACTAAAGTTGAGATCAAAAAGTACCATGAAGCATCTCTTCCCCAGAAAGGCCCCAGCATACTGGGAAAAATACCACCTGCTAATAAGGAAGTTGGAATGCTTGTATAAGTATTATAATGCTTGTATAAGTTGGAATGCTTGTATAAGCCTGGAAGCTTTTTAGGCACTAGTCAATTAATTCAAACAAAAGTAAAAAACTAAACATCTTAAACACAATTTTCAAAGAATAGTTCTTGTAATTACTGTAATCTGAGAGGCAAGAAAGGAATTCACTTCCCAAGGTAAGCTCTGTTTCCAAGGTAAGTCAGCCATAGGAACAGAGTGAAAATCTGAAGTGCTCTGCAAGCAAGTCCTAAATGCACAAGGCAGGTTGTTCTGACATTTCTTATCAAAGGCACAGCATCACAGCACTGCAAAGACCACAGCCCAAGTGCCACACTGAAAATGTGGCTTTGAGTTTATTTTGAGTTTATTCACACCCACAAAATTCTGGAAAGCACTCTTTTCTCAACTTTTTAAGGTGCTATTATTTTTTTGACATTTTATTTTTTTATTGGTTCTTTTTAGTTACATTGATAGTGGAATCCATTCTGATAAAATTACACTAGCGTGGAATATATCTTAGTCTAATTAGGACCTCATTCTTGTGGATGTACATAATGGTGGGATTCACTGTGGTATATTCATATGTGTATATAGGAAAATTATGTTAGATTCATTCTATTGTCTTTCTTTCCTCCCTTCCCTTCATCCCTTTTTGTCTAATCTACTGAATTTCTGTTCTTCCCCTCCCAACCTTATTGTGGGTTAGCATCTGCATATAAGAGAAAACATTCTACCTTTGGCTTTTTTGAGACTGGCTTATTTCACTTAGCATGATAGTCTCCAGATCCATCCATTTACTGGAAAATATCATAAAGTCATTCTTCTTTATGGCTGAGTAATACTCCATTTTGTATATATATCACATTTTCTTTATCCATTCATCTGTTGAAGGGCATGTGGGTTGATTCCATAACTTAGCTGTTATGAATTGTGCTGCTATAAACTCTGTCTGATGTGGTTGCATCACTATTGTATGTTGATTTTAAATCCTTTGGGTATATACTGAGGAGTGGGTCAAATGATCATTCCATTCCAAGTTTGCTGAGGAATCTCCATACTGCTTCCCAGAGTGGTTGCACTAATTTGCAGTCATACCGGCAATGTATGAGGGAATCCTTTTCCCTACATCCTGCTTGTATTCTTGATAATTGCCATTCTGACTGGAGTAAGATGAAATCTCAGTGTAATTTACATTTCTCTAATTGCTAGAGATGTTGAACATTTTTTCATATATTTGTTGATTGATTTTATTTCTTCTTCTGTGAAGAGTCTGTTCTGTTCCTTAGCCAATTTATTGACTGAATTAATTGTTTATTTGTTTTTTGTTTATTTTTTTGGTGTTAAAATTTTGGGGTTCTTTGTATATCCTTGAGATTAATGCACTATCTGAGGTGCAAGTGGCAAAGATTTTCTCCCATTCTGTAGCTCTCTTTTCACATTCTTGATTATTTCCTTTGCTGTGAAGAGGTTTTCTTAGTCCCATTTATTGACTATTGATTTTACTTCTTATGCTTCTTTTTTGTTAAGGAAGTCAGTTCCTGGGCTGATCTGTTAAAGTGTGGAACTACATTTTCTTCTAGCATATACAGGATTTCTGATCTAATTTTGACGTCTTTGATCCATAAAGTGCTATAATTTTTAAATATAGTCACCAACCTTAGCAATCATTTATCACTTTCTGACAAAAACAAATTTTGAGCAAAGTTAGTAGGGGTTCCTATGACTAGCACTATTTTACAAGATTTGTATTTGAAGTTTTATTATTTTTTTAAAAAATACTGATTTTATCCCAGGACCAGGCCAGTTAGGATTCTCTATCTTTATTACCATAAAAACACCTATTTGTGCCAATTCCAATGGCACTTTCTATACAGCCACCAGGCCTAAATGTCTGACTTCAATAATAACCAGTGTTCCTTACTATTTTGTGAATATCACATAATTGGCACAACCTGTACCCAGGATAACACTCATTATTGGGTGTCTATAGAAGCTTACTTAGAGTAATGTCCTAATAAAGAACAGATATGTGTTTGATGGTGTGTTCCAAGACTCTGCTAACTAATCTATAAAAATATGGTTTAAAGTGCTAAGCCTTTCTGAAGCTTGTTTGCTATAAAATCATTTTTATTTTTCACCTTTCAAACCAATCTTGAGGCATATTCTTGTGTAAACATGAAAACAGCAAAAAGAAACAGCTTGTAAGTGAGTCATAAGTTCCTTTAGTAAAATATATTTTGAAATTCCAAAATGAAACTTGTTCTTGCACTGCATGTTGATCACTTTTAAAATGAATTATTTTGGAACTTTTACTAGAGCTTGGATGCTTTTATAAATACATAAACCAAATGAAAGGCAAGCATCAAGTGAAGTTTAAAGAGAGGATCAAGGCGTAAGAAACCACGGAAGCATGGAATGACACTGCAATCTTGATGCCACAGACACTTTGACTTTACTTGTTAGATTAGCAATTGAAAGAATTTTAGCTCTGCTCCTAATTTCTCTTCAGAAAATTAAAAAAAAAAATCTCTGAAATCTTTCAGTGAATCCTCTCAAATAATGAAGGCAAGGTACTTGGAGATCTGCTGACTGATGTGGGTAGTACTGCACTGATTGTCAGGCACTGGCCAAGGACACAAAATAACAGATGGTTTGGCACCCTTCTGTAACTTCAAGAGAGTCAACCACAACATTTTCTAATATCAGGACGGTTTCTGCCAATGCCAGCAAAACAACAACAAGAGACCCCACCAATCCCGAACCAACTCACATGTCTTCTTCCTGAGGATTAGTATTCCCAAATCTGGTTTGTACTTTGTTTTCAAATTTAGCCGAAGCATATGGAACAGTTACATAAGTCCTCTTGAGCACCACAAATGTTCTAAGAGGCAGTACTTATCATTCTAGTAAAAGTTTGTGGGGACAGAAGGACTTAAGAAAGTAAACATTAAAGGAAAATTGGTCACTCTAAAACTGGGGCTTATAGAAATTGTTCTATGATAAAATTATTAAATTGACAAGCACTTATATTTGGGCAAAAAATAAAATTTGCCTATGAAGAAGCAATCACATTAAAAAAAAAAAAAAAAAGACAATGAGGTAGCCAAGACAACTACATCAAACATAGTAGTACCCAAAAGAGACAGCCACTAAAAACCCAGTGAAGAAACCTAGGTTTAAACATAAATTCTGTCACTTACTAGCAAGTTACTAATCCTCTCTCAGTAGCACCATAGAAGCCAATGTAATACAAGCTGTTACAACATTATAAATATATACAATTTCTTAGCAGTAAAAGGTTATAAAATAATATCTTCTCAGTGTCATAGTTTTTGTTACATGGAACAAAGAATATATTGTACATGAATGACTCTGCAAAAGGTAATATACTTTAAAAATCTACCTGATTAACAATTATTATAAATATAATGAATTAATCATTTTTTACATTTCAAGAATATTTTGATGATAAAATAAAATGATTTCCCTTGAGGAAAACTCATCAGTGTTCTATCACTTAGGCTGTGAAACTTAATGATATAAAACAAAATAATAGTTTTACTCACCTTCAACATCCAAATTTGTTTCCATACTAACAGCCTCACCAATGTCACACCAGTGTAAAAAACAAATATTACATTTAACACTTTGGTTAAGTAAAAAAATAAGTTGTTTTAAGATCAAAAGAAAAAAGGCATCTCTTTTCTCAAGTAGCAGGACTAAGTAAATTTCCCATTTTGATACTGGTTTGTAGTTTGAGGGTGAAACAGAATATCTTGCATTATAATAGGAGGACTTCTATATACGTTAATGTAGTTTAAAAAGTGGCAAAACTTTACTTTTTACAAATGTAAAAACTAAACTACCTTAATTTGGACATTCAGATTTCTGAGGGTTTAGCTACTCTCTCATGCTACTTGCAAGATTACAAAATAAAAATAATACAGAAATATCAGAAGATGTTCCATTAATATCTGGTATCCTCATATTAGGGCACAATATAAGCTATAATTTGATTTTTATCACACTTACTTTTTTGTGATAAATGCTGCATAGTCCTCTTTCTATGTCGGGCAATTTATATAAATGGTTTTCTATTTGACCAAACACACTAGATTCTGAATGGAGAACTTCAGATACAGCATCAAGTCGGGCATTTATTTCCCTGTGATAATAGAATAATAGCAATGATCAGATATGTTAGAATTCAGAATGTAGATATTTCCCATTCTAATGTCTAGGACCATGACACAGCCACTTAGAAAAGTATAAAGGAGATACTTTCCTATCTCTGGTCCTTCTCTGCTTCTTTCTATCATTTAAAATCAAGAGCAGGTACCACAGAAGAAAAGTCAGGAGCTGGTGTGTCACAGATTGGTTCACAAGGCAAACATATGACTGTATTTCCCAGCCTCCCCTGCAGTTAGCTATGGTCATTATCTGAGTAATGAAGAGTGGGTAGGAATGATGCCAGCCACTTCTAATCCTTAGCCTGTAAAAACTTCCCTATGTGAGTGTTCATATTCATTTTCACTCTCTCACTTTGACAGATAGATGTTGAGTTCAAAGCACTTTTTTTGAGCAGCATGTTAACTCCATCAGACTGGGTGCATGAGTAAAGCAGAAAACCCTCTATTCTTACATCTGTTATCAAATGAATTTATGATAACAGGAAATAAGCTTCTAATGTACTTAAACCACTGAGACTAAGGCTGCCTTTGCTATAACATCTTGCATTACACTGTTTAATAAGAAAAGCCTACAATGAGTAACAGGAAGCCTTGGTGGGGGTGGTGATGATTGAACCAACCAAATGTTCGACCAAAATGGAGCTTGAGCAAAGATTGCAGAGTAGCAATATAAAGTGCAGAGAACATGACATCAGGAGACATGGAAGATTAGGGTCACAGGATTTTATCAATGGCTATACACTGAGTAAATAGGCCACTTGGGAAGAAGTGGTGAGATCTTGTCAAACTGACTAAATGTATCCTAAATGAGATATGTCTCAATAAGTACTTATAAACATAAAAGGTCTGCACTAGGTATATGGCCACTTGTGATATTAAAGACTGCGATGAAGAGACAGGCCTGGTGGATAATAGACTCTCAGTAAAGTTTTTAAAAACAAATAAGCAAGTGGATCAAAGAATGAATTGATGTTTTTTTGGAAGTGGAGGCATCAGACACTAAATAAACATGTTTGTCACTTGAAGTTCTGTTACTATCACACACTCATGTGATGAGCAAACCTTACAGCAGGATATCACCTAGATGACAGATAGATCTAGTACTTTCCAATCAACAGAATGCTTATATCTCCGTTATCCTTGTAACTGCAACGTGAGGTCATGCCTTGCACAATACAGAGCTACTATATTAACTCCAGGTTTCATTTTTGTTCCATTTTTTCTTACACAGGACATCAATAAAATTTTATTAGACATCAATAAAATGGAACTTTGTATATACCTAGACTGGCTCTTCCATTCTCAGCAGTATGGCCCTGGAATCTATCCACTTTTTCCATCTCTATGCCATTACGCTGATCTAAGTCAAAATCATTTTTCTCAATGTCTACTAAAATAACCTCCCAACTTTCCTGAAAGATTTTACAAAATAAAAATAACACAGAGCTATCTGTAACTTCAAGAGAGTCAAACACAACATCTACTATCAGGTCAATTTCTGGCATTGCCAGCAAAACAACAACACAGTATAGCAAGAAGTGGTCCAAGAGACCCCACCAACCCCAAACCAACTCATATGTCTTCTTCCTGAGGATCAGTATTCCCACAGACCCCTCCGTCCAGTGGCGGTGCTCTTAACAATGAGGCCTGTGGTATCTTCCTAAAACCAATTCTGTTCGTGCCATACCTTTGCTTTAGGTTCATCAATAACTTACATTAATCTTAAGTTCAAATACAGAATCCTTAATTGACCTACAAGGCATCTGTCCCTATTTATATGTAAAGTCTCACCTCAAAAAACCTGTCACTCTCTGCCTCCCACTCTAAGTACCAGTCAGACTGAACATCTTCTACTATCTTGGTCACTCTGACAGCTTTGACATCAGAGCCTCCCACTTGCTGCTTACTTTGCCTGGAAGACTCTCCCTTTTCCCTAAGAAACTCCATTTTATCCACTCCTCTGAAATGGTTTTTCATAATGAGAATCATAATTGTATTTCTTCTTCAATTGTATTTACTACACCATTGTCTTTCCTGCTGGACCATAAACTTATCTCCGCAATTCCAGGAGCACAATATGTGCTCAATAAATAGTTGCTGAATTCAATTTAATTCAGTTCTGAAGACTTCATATAAAATAAATCAAGATGAGGTTAAAAAAATTAAATTTTCTTTGCATAGTTGTTGTGATAAAATAAATCAATGTTTTACTCTAACATTTACCCAAAATGCAATGCAAATATAAAGTTTTACTTTAATAACTCACTCCTGCATAAATGTAAGATGACACCAATTGGAATAGACTAGGCTGATGCTACAGATGGTTTAAGGACAGATAAAATAATGCCATCTGTGAATGTATAAGACAGCCTACACAGAGAGCTACTGTCTCAAAATTAAATATTTTCTGAAATACAGAAAGAGAAAAACCTAAGTCATGTTTATGAATTCTGCTTAAAAAATTTTTTAAGAGATATGAAACTAAATATCTTAGAGAATAAAAAGGTTGTGCTGATTTGGCTGGAAACCTGCAAAAGCAAAAAGGGAGTAACTTTTATTCTAACTTAGTATCACTGTAGGCAAAAGCATCATTTGTACCACAAATCATTTTGGGTTCAACCCAACCTCCTCTAGGAAAAGTAATAGCTTAGAGGCTAAGAATCTGGGCTTAGAAGGCAGGTGACCTTGGTTCAAATCAAGGCTCTGCCACGGACCAATTATTTAGTCTTGCCCTAATTTCTCCATCAAAGACAAGAACAACAATGTGCCTTAACTCTATGTGTCATAATAACTCAATAATATATGCCAACACTTAGTACAGTGCTGTCTGCATACTAACTACTCATTAAATATTCACTACTTCCATCATCATCATCATCATCATCATCATCATCATCATCATAAAAGAAAGGGAGAAATTGTACCCAAAAATTAAGTTTATCATCATAAAAGAAAGGGAGAAATTGTACCCAAAAATTAAGTTTGGAAATAACTCTGGGTAGACAAACTTTAACACATAGATATAAAGACAGGTATTTCGTGAAAAGTGAACAAGGAAAGATTAAGTAAGGAGAACTAGTCCTGGAATCTCAAGTACGATCTGATAGTGATAATTTGAAGCATTATGTTGCGACAGGTTTAAATTTTAAATTTTAGCCTGTAAAAGGTAATACATTTTAAAAATATACATTAAGAAAGCAAGTTATTACTAATTATCGGTATTTAAATGAATGGGGGGAGAGTGAAAGGATGTATGGTACCATTTATCACAAATTGCTCATCATTGGGGTGGCTCTAATTCCACTTTTATCTCCTCTATGCAGATCAGAATGTAAATGAATGACTTCTAAGTTTTTAAAAATAAAATACATATCTTAAAATTATTTTTAAATAACAAGTAGTTATAAGATCTTCCAAGAAATTCTAATAAAGTAGATGTCAGTCACCAGAATCAGGAATCATTATTTTAGTATAAAGAGATTTGGTGAGTCTGACAAGCAACAGAATAGGAAGCAGCACTATCCAATAAATGATGATAAAGATATTATTCCGAGTGTGATACTAAACAATGTAAACCAAGGAAAAGAAGGCATCTGAATCATTTCATTCCAGAAGCCAAAAATAAAAAAATAAAAAAACAATGGTTATGATGTCCTGGAGATAATAAAGATTCTTCTTTACCACGAAAGACCCAAGGACTAGTTGTAGGTGTCACTGGAGTCCTTCACATTTAGAGATGAACTGGGTGATAACATTAGTATCTGTTGTGTGTGTCACTTAAAAAACCATGTGACCTATAGTTACTGTCAGTGATGGAGTCTGTACCTACCAGTTAGTGCCTGGGAGATGCACCACATTTCAAACATAAGGGTATTTGTAAAGAAGCAGCTGAAATGAAAACTGCTAGAAGGACTGTTTGGATTTCCATTTTTTACTGAAAGGTTTGCTTTGAAGACAAATAACTGAAATTAACAAACTCAATTCAGAAAGTAATACAATGGTCATTGATATGACTAAACGTACTATCTAAATAACCCTCTACTAGAAACATGAACCACACATCCTTAGTGTTTTCCTCAGACCCAAGCATTATTACCTGCACCCATCTAATTTGCCTTTCATGCCCACCATTCATTTGTTCAATAAACTATACTAAGTATCTAAGAACTAACTGGCTGAAGAAGGTGGTTAATGTTCACACTATGAACTTTCTGAGCCCTGACTACTGTAAAAAGCTGTACTGTATTGACAAAAAGTAACAAATTTTTTAAAAAATTAATTATAACAATGTGATAAAATTATAACTGAGCTATGATCCAGGTTCAATGGGAACACAGGGAGGTACATCTAATTTTCAGGGTCTGGGTGGACTTCCCAGGAACAGCTATTGTCTGAGTGAAGAACAATAAAAATTAGTGGAAAATGGAAAGTAAGGGTGAGGAAATGTGACCAAAGAACATGAGAGGTAAGTGTGGCCACATGAGCAATCAGGTCAAACAGCAGCTGTGACTATCTTGGAAGCAACTGGAACCAACGCTAATAGTTTGGAGAGGCTTAAGAACAGTGGCAGGAACAGAAGACTGTTTCAGAAACCCAGAACAGCACTGAAGGCCTGAACTTGAGGAAAGGATATGGGAATGGAAAGAAGCAGTTTCAAGACATATAAAATAAAAGCAGCTGTCATGGGTTAGATGAGGGATGGAGGGAGGGAGGGAGGGAGGGAAAGGAAGCAACACACTGGGTAACAGGATGCACTATCATCCACAAATATAGTTCAAATGGTGCAGAAATGAAGAAAAAGCATTTTTTAAAATGAAATTATATTCTAAAGAGTTATTCTGAACATTTACATGTGGTAAATTGCAAATTATCCAACAAGTTTTAAAGGATTTTCATTACTCATGTCCTAATGAGGCAATATTTTGCCAGCAGAGTACAATTCACTGAACAGAATAGTTTTCTGACAGCTACGCTTCATTACAGGTTTAGTACACAAATCTGAGACTTTGAAAAAAAGCAATATGAATTCTGTTTCTGGTAATGGTGGGAATAGGTACTTCCAGACCATCCCTCCCACTCACAAGATGAAACATAAAACTATCCTCATAAAAGCATCAAGAAACTAACAAAATGGTAACTAATAACTCTATAAAAATTTTTTTTTATAAAAGCAAAACCCCAGAGGAATAATTCAGGAGCCTAAGCTACTTTTGTACAGAAAAGACAAGCTAGAACAATTTGCTATGAAAATGAACCTTGTAGGGATGGGGTTGTGGCTCAGTGGCAGCACACTTGCCTCTCATATGTGAGGCACTGGTTTCGATCCTCAGCACCATAAAAATGAATAAACAAAATAAAAACATTGTGTCTATCTATAACTAAAAAAATTTAAAAGAAAATGAGCCTTGTAGTAAGGGTGAACTTTTGATTGTGTTTAGCATCATTTGTTTTAGTCCTTACAAAAGTTTAGACGCTGAACTTGAATGAAGATGGTCCCAGCTGGGTATAGCGGCACACATCTGTGTCGGTATCCCCCCAATCAGCTCAGGAGGCCACAAGTTCCAGGCCAACCTCAGGAACTTTGCAAGGCTCTAATTAACTTAGTGAGACCCTGTCTCAAAATTAAAAAATAAATAAAAAATAAAAAGGGCTGGGGATGTGATTTCATAGTTAAGAGCCTCTGGGTTCAATCCCTAGTATTTTAGTAATGCCTCCAACAGCCTGGTAAAAGCAAATAAAAGTTCTGAGAGAAAAGCACCTTCATTTCATTCTTCACATTATTCCCCAAAATAATTTTCCAAATAATATGACCAGTACATAAACAAAGACAGCCAAGCATAAAAAGAAAACAGATGATTAAGAATCAACAGTGACAACAAATAATAGAAACAAACACGAAAGTACTAAGGTACTGGTTAGAAAATGAAAAATAACAAATTCAAAAGAAGTCACCAAAGGAAAGCAAAAGAAACACAAAGAAATTAGGAAGTGAATCAGCTATATAATTTTAATTGGTTTTCAGATGATCTTTCTTTGCTCTCTGTAAGATTTTTATCTCCAACGTAGCATTATCCAGTTTCACTATGATTTAGCAAAATGTGGATTTCTTGTATCTTTTCAATAGCACTTTGGATATGTTATGCTTTCTAAATCTAAGAATTCACATCTATCATGAATTATGAAAAATTCTCTTCCTTTATCATCTCTTTGAATACGGTTTCTTTCCATTCTAATTTTATTTTCTTTTTCTGGAAATCTGATGAAGTCTATGTTTGACTACTTAGGTTTGTCTTTCAATCTCTCATATTATCTATCACACTGTCAGTTTGCTACATTCTAGGTAATTCTTTCACATATTATCTTATACAGGTAGAGTATCCCTAATTTGAAAAATCAAAAATCTGAAATAATGAAAAATATGAAACATTTCAAATACTAACAGGATGCCAGAAGTAGAAAACGTCATACAATGAAATTTTGTCTCCTGCGTAAAATTATTATAAAATTATTAAAATAAATATATTATGTAAATGATCTTTGGGCTGTAGGGTATGGGGTATTTATAAAACAAGATGTATCACTACGTAAAGGCAAATTTTCTAAAAAAAAATCTGAAACACTCTGTCCCAAGAACCCTTATCCCAAGAACTTTGGATAAAGGATATTGAACCACCATTTCCACTGTTGCATCTATTCTTGTTTAACCATCCATTGTTTTTAAACTGTATATGATGGTTTCTTTTTTATTATTATTATTAGTTCTTTTTAGTTACACATGACAGTAGAGTCCATTTTGATATAATTATACAAGCATGGAATATACCTTATTCTAATTAGGATTTCCAATCTTGCGGATGTACATGATAGTGAGATTCACTATGATATAGTCATATATGTACAAAGTTATGTCACATTCATTTGCTGGTAAATGGATGGATATGGAGATTATCATGCTATGTGAAATAAGCCAATACCAAAAACCCAAAGATTAATGTTTTTTCTGATATGTGGAAGCTAACCCACAGTAAGGGGGAGTGGGGAATAGAAATTCAGTGCAGTAAACAGAAAGGAATGAAGGAAAGGGAAGGGGAGGGGATAGGAAAAGAACAAACAGTGAAATGAATAAAAAGGTTTCTTTTTAAAATCAACCTGAACACTTTTGATGGTATATTTTATTATTCTGTCTTTTTCTTTTCTTTTTTAATTTTTTTTTAGTTGTAGATGGACATAATACCTTCATTTGTTTATGTTTTTATGTGGTGCTAAGGATTGAACCCAGGGCCTCATTTGTGTGAGGCAAGAGCCCTACCACTGAGCTACAACTCAAGCCTTTCTTTCTTTTTTTAAAATATTTTTTTAGTTATACATGGACACAATATCTTTATTTTGTTTATTTATTTTTATGTGGTGCTGAGGGTCTCACACTTGTAAGGCAAGGGCTCTACCGCTGAGCCACAACCCCAGCTCCCCACCTTTTCTTTTCTTTTAGAAACTGGGGATTAAACCTAGGGGTGCCTTCCCACTGAGGCTACATCCCTAGTCCTTTTTTTTTATTATTTTTATTTTTTCAAGACAGTTGCTAAGTTGCTAAGGCTGTCCTCAAACTTTCAATCCTCCTGCCTCAGCCTCCCACATTGCTGGGATTAGAGGTTTATGGTATCAGGCCCAGCTAATTTTTTTTCTATTCTCATTTTTTTATACTCTTTTGTATTTCTTTTAACTTGGTAACTAGATATTTGTCTGAGGCACAATCAAAACTGCATTAAGTAAATTTCACAGCTTGGAAACTGCCAGACTACACAGACTCTGTAACCTGGAACTGTAAACCTGTGAGAGAGGACCTAGGGTTAAGAATTCTTGAAAACGATTCCCTGTGACGTGACGAGACCAGCCAAAATACAAACCTCTGTCAGCTCTCTCTTGAAATTATAGTGCTTTAATGGTAATATGAGGTACTAAGTTTCCCTAACTTAAACAGACCCAAGTCCTTGTATTCTGTCTCCCACAAAGTAATTAAAACCCAATCCTGATTTTCAAGGTCTGCAAAGGCCAAGAGAGCAGCAGTGACAGCCAATTCACCATTTCCACTCCTTTCCTAGTCTGCTCCCTGAGTTCCTCCATTAATTTTTATATACAAGCTCAGCTATGTCCTAAAAGGAAACTCTTTATACTTCCAACATATTTAGTTACTTCTCATTAGGGAGGTTTTTATGTTACTGAGTTGACAGGAAATGAAGTTCTCCCATAGGAAGCATTCTGAGGGGAAGAATATTCTGAAAATCCCTAATAAAGGCATAAAGGTGGAGAAAGATAAAGCAGGAGAGCCAAGAAAATAATTTATCTCCTTCTCCATCTCTCCTGTATTCCTCCTCCTTAGCCCCAATGAAATTTGCCATTTCTTGTAAGCATTTGAGCTGTTCTAGATCTCACTGAGAATTCCAGTACTGTAGAAAAAAGCAGAGGGCAGCTCAAAGTTCCTAGTATCTGTGTCTCAATAAATGCTAGCTAATATATCTGTGTTGACAGGGAAGGCATTTGAGTTATAGCCCTAAGATTCATTTTTTCCCCCTTGGTAGAAGCTATTCCCCTTTCCACACTCATTCAGTTACAGAGCAAAGGACAAAGGCATGGGGTCAGCTCCAGTCAATCACAGTTCTCAGTTATGTGCCACTGTCATGCTCCCTTTCTATTTATGAGCAAGAATGCATCCCATCAGGCTGAGTAAACCACAGTCAGCATGGGGAACACTGTGATAGCAGACTCATGGAACATAGGAAACCACAAAGAATAAACAGAGCCTCTCAGAGTCATTAATTTAAGTAGTTCCAGGGAGTTAAAAGTGGCATTTAGTTTTGCTGATATAAATTAAATGTTAAGTGGAAGGAAATATGTAACGTTCTCTTACTTCATCATTTAGGTCAGGGTAATGAATTAGAAATACAACCATTAATACTCCAAACATACGGGATTCCAAAATAGGAGCCATTTAATTATTCAAAAGAATTAGCTACCAGTAAATGTACTTAGTGCTTTAGAAATCACACCAAAAAAGTAGTCAAGGCGCTAATTCCTAATACAAACAATCTTCTAGTCCCTTAATTTTAATTATGCATGTGATTTAAGTGTCAGGAATTAACTTAGCATGCTTAATTCTCTTAAGCAGTTTTCTAAAAATATAATTTGAAGTATAAAAGCATTCTTCATTTCCTCTAATTGTAGTATTGAGCTATACAGTGTGTAACAGGTGTTTTCTTTTAGCTTTCACTACTTGTACCTCCTTCTCCTCCCTGTAGATTATACTTTTCCAAAGTGGATAAAAAATTCCCTGAGAATAGAACTCCATCTTGTCACTGAGATTGAATAATATAAATTCAAAATAACTATCTTGTATTATTAAGAGAAAGCTCAGATAAGGGCACTGTGGATATTATGACCCCAGCGATGTCACAGGGAGGAAAAGAATATATATGCCTATTTACTTGTTCTCTTTTCAAAACAAAAAACCTCTGGAGGGACACACAACAAAATAACAGCTCAGGGGGCCCAGGCAGATGTGGGGCAGGTATGAGAGGCAAACATTGCATTATGTAATTTTTCACATCTTTAAAGTTTTCCAACTTTTGTGAAGTTTTAAAAATTTAAATAAGCTGATTTTTTTTTTAATTCAAAAAAAATGTACTATCGAGTTGAAACAACAACAAAAGGGGGAAAAGCCATTTGTCAACAGACTGCTAGGTGTTCACTAAACATTTCTTCTTCCTCCTTGACAAACAAGCTGATGACATTCGTCAGCCTCTTTTGCAGTGAAGTGTGACCATCAGAATGGCCAGTGAGGATGTGAGCAGAAGAGATATATGTCACTGCAAGACCTGGATCATACAAAAACAAAAACATATACCCTCCATTCCTTCTCCTTCTATTGGCTGGATGGCAGTGCCTAGGATGACCTTGGAAGCCGTATTTATGACAGCTCCTGAAGTTCCTAAATACCTGTGTGATGAGAGTTCTACCCCACTCCCAATCTGGAAAGGTCCTGGATAGTTTATGTTTATGCAAAGAAAAAAAATTAATTTTCATTCTACTGGGGTCTTATTGTTAGAAGTTAGCCTCCCTAACCAATGTACTGCCTGTAGTGTTAACAAATATATTGAATACTTAGTTAATCAGAACATGAAGTTGATCTCTCTAAATTCCCAAGACTTAGTCAAGTCCAGAGCATTAAATAAAAAAAAGAAAGGCTGTGATCTATGCCTAACCCTACAAAGACACTAATTGTCACATCACTCTGAGAAGGGACCCACACAGAGACTCTATCTACTCTGCCAGCATGGACAAAGGCATGGGGTCAGCTCCAGTCAATCACAGTTCATCTTACATTCTGGACTATAGTAATAGGCAGAAGAAAACACAGACAAGTACCAGATTCAGGAAGAGAATGGGCCTAGACAGATCCAAGAGAACTACTTGAGCACCCAGCCTCTTTCCTGCTGTCACAGGAACCCTGTAGCCGGGTCATCTTGTGACTGTATCCCCATCCTCTAGATCAAAATGTGCTAGAGATCAAATGCCCTCAGGTCTAATATAGGCTTTCCACATAGATAAACAAAGGGACCTACTTATGATGGTAGTGAAGGTGCAGCAGCAGTGTCACTTAAAAAAAAATTGTGCATAGGGGTTGGTATTGTGGCTCAGTGGTAGAGCGCTTGTCTAGCATGTGCCAGGCACTGGGTTTGATCCTCGGCACCCACATAAAAAATACGTAAATAAAATAAAGTTTTGCTACATGTGTTGGCACATGCCTGTAATCCCAGTGGCTTAGGAGGCTGAGGCAGGAGAAACATGAGTTCAAAGTCATCTTCAGCAACTTAGCAAGGCCCTAAAACAATTTAGCAAGACCCTGTCTCTAAATTAAATATGAAAAAGGGCTGGGAATGTTGCTCAGTGGTCAAGTGTCCCTAGGTCCAATCCCCAGTATCCCCCCAAAAAATGTATATATATGTATTTTACATAAAATTATTTCTTAAAAGTAAAACATCATATAGTTATGTACCACATTACAATGTTTTAGTCAATGATGGACTGCATATATGATATTGGTTCCATAAGATTACAATGTAGCTGAAAAATTCCTATTGACACCATAGCTGTCCTAATGTCATAGTGTAGCACATTACTTATGTGTTTGTGGTGAAGCTGGTATCAACAAAGCTAGTACACTGTGAGGGGTAAAAAGATAGAGCACATACAACTATGAACAGTATATAATACTTGATAATGAAAACAGTTATGTTACTGGTTTATGTATGTATTATACCCTAATCATTATTTTAGAGTGTATTCCATCTACTTACTAAAAAAAAAAAAAAAAGTTTACTATAAATCAGTACATGGCCTCTTCAAACATCTTGTGCACACCCTGTCTCTTGATAGCAACACTTTCTCCTGTGCTTGTCTTCATCTCATGTTGTTTTATTCATCACAGCTCTGGAAGTAACAAAGCTATACCAAATGGACAGCCACATGGCCCACGCGTGTAGTCAGGCAGCACCATCCAGGTCCATGTAAACAGGCTCTATGATGCCTGCACAATGACAAATCTGCCTAACCACACACTTCTCAGAACACATAGCAGCATTAAGTGATGCATGAGTGTGCATCACCCCACCTGCGTCCCTGATGCCAGTTAACATACTTTCTTCTTGTTGTTTTTATATTTTTATCATTTCTGTCTGAAACCCTAATCAAAATAGAATATTACAATGTACTACAAAATTTAAATAAGTGATAATATTAATGTACTATAATTGTTTTAGGTTCATTCATGTTGATATGTATAGATTTAGGTCTTTTTGTTTAACTGTTACATGATATTACAATATATGGCCAGATAATTTACTTTCTATTCCTCCATTAATAAATATGCTGCTTCCAATTTTTTAGTATTATAAAGACCACACATATTTTCTTGACTATAAAAATTGATACTAGGAACAATAATAATCCTTTATATATATTGTCTCATCTGCTTTTCACAACTGGATGAAGTAGATGTCATAATTTCCATTTTACAGGTGAAGAAACTAAAGTATACAAATGAAGAAATCAGAACTCAAGCTAAAGTTTCTTTAGCTCTAAAACTAGGCTTTCAAATAGGCCTCTAAGTGCCTGGCTGGGTAATGTTGGACAATTAACCTAAGTCTCAGTTTCCTCATTTATAAAACAGAAAAAACACATAGCTCTAAAGATAGTTGAATATTGACTTAAAAATGCAGCATAGTGATAGATTAGTTTCCCACCCTGCCATTTTCTTTCCACTCCTTTGATCCTTCTGAGCTTCTCCAAAAATGAGATGTGGTCACAGAATGACAAATCTTGCTTCTTTCACCTCACCTCTTCTCCCAATCTATCTTGGCTATTTTTCTTTCTTGAAATCTTAGTTATGAACCTCACTCCTTTCTCACTCCTAAAATCAATGTAACATTTTACATAAATGTGTTTACCTGAAAAACTATAGTCCAGGATGTTTAACAAAGATGAGATGAGATGAAAAGATGATTTCTCAGATAACTATACCATAGGCACAAAATTATAGAATGTTCCTAATTTACAAAATTCAATGGTTTTTGCAAACTCACTTTAGAAATTGAATAAATGTGCAAAATATTTAAATGACAATCAAAACACTTCTTCCCATTCAAGACATGGGTACATTTAATCTACCTGTGCCAAAAGGTGACAAGATTTGAAGTGATAAACCTATTTGTTGTAGGTTTAATTGTGTACGTCCAAAAAAGGTAAGTTGAAATGCCAACCCCAGAACCTTATTTGAAAATAGAGTTACAGCAGATGTAATGAGTTAAGGTGAGGTCATATTGGAATGAGGTGGCCCCTAATCTGACTGTGTCCTTATTAACAGAATGCCATGTGAAGAGTCACGCACACAGGGAGAACACCATATGACCGTGAAGGCAGAGATTAAGAAGAGGTATCAACAAACCGAGGAAAAGAAAAATCACAGTGCCCCCAGATGTTTCTAAGTAAATTTCAACCCAAATGTGTTTAGAGTTGTGAATTGAACCTTTTATATAATACTTAAAACCAGCTACATCTAAAGGCAGAACAAAGCACCTTCCTATCACCCAGTCTGCTCCCTTCCTCAGTTATGTGACTTTGTCTGAGTAACTTCTACCATAATGCCACTACAGATGTGGAAAGAACACAAGATGCTGCCACACATTTTTTGCAGTGTTAAGTACAATGTTTCATACTTGGCTAAGCAATTATTTCAGTAAATAGGAACAAGTAGTTTTTATCAACTAATTTTACAGCACTAAAAGAATCATATAAAGGAAAACTGCCTCTTCTAAGAATTCTTTAAAATCAATTTTCTTAGAGAAATGTCTTCTCTTACAGAGAAAATAAGGTCTTTGGACTACTAAGATTTCAAATAGACTCATTTGTTCATGATTATTGATTACCAACTGTATTCAAAGCACTTTGAGACTCAGTTCCCAATGTAGTTTGTGTGCATGTTGTGGGCAGAGGGTAAAAAAGAGAACAAAAATCTAAAGGAGTTCATTTTCCACAGAGGGAGGAAGGAAAAGCAGATATCACAAAGGAGCTGAGGGTCTTGAGAGAGTCAACAAGGCCTCAGTTTCAGGTCTGGAAATTCCAACATTCAGAGGACACACAGAGGATAAACAGAGAGCAGAGGAGATGCTGAGGAAGCAGCCAGCAAACTAGGAAAGAAAAAAAAAATGGGTAGAAGTTTCTACTTTAAAAAAGAGAATCAAATGTGCAAAGTTCCTGAAATAAGTTATATCTCAGGATGTTGTAAGAATTGTAATTAGCAAGGAGGAACATAATCATATATATACACTCTATTAAAGCCAGACTCAGACAGTTAAGGATCATTTTTTTCTCTCATGTGTGGAAGCTAAGGAGAAAAAAGGGAAAAAAGACAGATCAATAGGATAGTGAAAAAGAGTCAGAGGGAGGGAAGATGGGAGGGAAGGGAGGGTTGAGGAATGAAATTGATAAAATTACATTATGCAAATATGAGCACGTCATAAATGGGGTGCAATATCACATATAATTATCATGCACCCATAAAAATATTTTTAAAATGAATGAGGAGTACAGAGTGAAAATGGAGACGGGCAAGACAAGAGGCATGGAAATGCTTAATTTCCTCAATAAACACTAAACGCTTTATTTGAACTGCCTTTCATAAAACAGTGAATTTACAAAAAGGCAAAATAATTTAATACTACTTCTTACCAGGAATTCAGTACTTTCATTGTTGTTCAAATAATTCATCAACTGTAAGGGAAGGAGCTGATTTCTCAGATTCTGATTTATGATTAATAGTCTACTGTTTTGTGTGTGAGTGTGCACGCATGTGTGTGGCACGTGAACATACACATGTGTACATGCAAACACATAGCTACATTTCTAAGAAATCAGTATCTCAGGACTGGCGATAGAGCTCAGCAGTAAAGTGCTTACTTAGCATGCACAAGGCTCTGGGTTCTATCCCCAGCATGACAGAGAGTTGGGGCGGGGGGAGGAAAAGATAAAAGTAAAAGAAAGAAAAAAATAACTATCTTATTGAGAGAAATTCTGTTAGCAATCTGTTTTGCACAGTCAACTTGAACATTTCCTGTGATACCAATGTCCTAACAGATATGTGGTCTGGAGTGATGGAGAAAAGGGTGACAAAGTCATCAGCACATGAGTTACAGGAGAAGGCCCTACATAGTGAGAAGTAAGAAGAGGCCCAGAGAGAACTCTGGAAAAGGTCAACATGGGAGGAGCAGGTAGCAAAGGAGATACCATTTTTTTAATTAATATTTTTAATGTAACATTATGCTACTGAATCTTGAATACTTTTTTGATTTGTTTTATTTTTCCAGTAGTGGAGATCAAACCCAATGCTCTGTACATAAGAGGAAGTGCTCTATAACTGAGTCACACGGCCAGAACTTTGATCATTCTAAGATAATCCAATCTGTTTTGGAAATAATTATTTTACCTAAAATATTATTTAAAAGACCCACCCCATACATCACAGATGAGTCTGGGGTACAGACTCATTGAACATCAATATTCACAGGCATAATTTGTATTTTGGGCTTTTGATAAAACCAGTAAAGTACATACAGCAAATATATAGAAAGGAATGACAAGGCTGGGGCTGGGGCTGATGGCAGGGCGCTTGCCTGGCACATTGTGAGGCACTGGATTTGATCCTTACCACAACATAAAATAAAATGAAGGCATGTTGTCCAACGACAACTATAAAAATAAATAAATAATAATAATTATTATTATTTAAAAGAAGACTGACAAGGCCATCACAACTCAAACAAGCAGAAAAACCCAGTTAAAAAATGAATTCAATATAATTGATTTAATTTTAAAAGGACTTAGGACAGACTAATAGCTAGCCAATGTGACATTTATTATAAGAAGTCAATAAACCACACTGGAGCCTCTTCTTGCCTAAAATTATCAGAATAGATAAAACTACCAGCCATAACACATAAGAAAAACAAAAGGCTATTTGTAAATGCCAATACAATATCAGTAACATAATTTTAGTCTCAATAATTTCAGTAAACTCAGTAGGTCTAATAGTCAATAAAGCAAAAAACATTTATACTTTCTAAAAGTCACTAGTAAAATTCTGTACCAAAGAAGCCATTTGATAGAATAAAAAGGTGGTGGGGTGGAAAATCTTCTGAAACTTGAACACTTGGTCCCAGATTTATGAACTATGTTGTAGCCCTGAGAGCTAGAAGAGGCTAAAAATAAACAATCTTAAAAGACTTAAGAGAATTCACAGATGACTGACAAACAATGGGATCTTGCAGAACTTTGGGAGATCTGCCTTATCTTGCTCAATTCCCTTGTCACCCATTATTTGTTCCATGATCTCACTCCAGAAGAAAACCAGACCTTAAACTAATATTTGGCTGTTGTCAGTGTCAAAGGCAAAATGCTTGCCTGGAGGAAGCACTGATGTAGATCAGCTCTGCACTTAGATTGGTGTTAAAGAGAGAGAGAGAGAGAGAGAACAGTAATAAAACTATAGCTGAGCCACTGACTAAAGACTTGATGGTTTTTTTCTAGGCATCTGTTTGAAATAGGTTGCGAGAGCCATGAGGATTTAACTGGAATTTTTTTATATGTATTTTTGTTTTGTTTTTGCAATGTTGGGTAGTGAAAACAGGGTCCTGCACATGCTAGACAAGTGCTCTACCACCAAGCTATACCCTTAAGACCTTAAAGTTGATTTTAATGGATTGGGAGGATAAAAGTTTTACAACCAAGATCTAGGGAAAAAAATTTTTTTGGCAAATATAAGCATTAGGCCAGTATAAACTTCACACTTGAAAGCATCAGTGTTTATTGGCATATTTTCTCTCAGCCTTTCTCAGAAAATAGGATCCCAGGGAATACAGGATTCAGCTCCCAAAGAGCAGACAAACATGGTCTACTTGAAATCATCTCAAAATTGTCATTTCATTTCATCAGAAAATTAAACTAAAGGAGATACTTCCATTTTTAGGGTTTCTTCTTTAACTTGTAAATTTCTGATGTCTTAAGGTCTTCATGAAAGGAAATCAAAGTGACTGAAGTGATTTGGTAATCTTCATCATCAATGTGTCTTAGAGCTTATTACCAACACAACATCTGTTCTCCCTTATTGAAGATAGTGACCCTATCTTACTAATTCCCAAGTAAAATGGAGCTAATAATAGCATCTACTTAGTGAGGCTGTTGTGAGGTTTAAAAGACACATAAAGCCCCCAGCAGAGTGCCTGGTATGAGATAAAGAGCTCAAAAACAGTGGTCAGGATTATTGTCTCATTTTATCCCTTACAGCAATCCAGTAAGGAGGAATTTTACCATTTCAAGGGTGAGAACACTGGGGCCTAGTGGGGTTGACTCAGCCAACAGGGCTGTTACACAGCCACACTGCTCACCAGCACACCATGCTTTGGTACAGCCACGTGGGGCAATGGCTAGTGTCCCTCAGCCTATAGAGTCAGTGCTGGAATTTGATCTGGGCTTTCCCTCTACCACCTGTGAAACACTGAATAAGATAATAAGTGCTCTGGATCTGTTTCCTCATTTTAAGGACCTACCTCAGTGAGTGATTCTGAATATTAAATACATAATAAAGAGCTCAAGAAGAACATATATTCAGTAAGCATAAACTGGACTCTTGTCAAGTGTCAGCACTGTCGTAGGCTAGAGTTCCTACATTTATCTGTTTATGAGTCATATGGGGAACTTTTATAAATTCCAACTGCCCAGCCACGATGGAGACCAGTTAAATCACAATCTTTGAAGTTGGACACAGGCATCCGAAGCTTCCCACAATTCCAATGTGCAGACATACGTGAAAACCACTGTGTTTCAGGCACCTGACTCAAGTACCTTCCCTGAAGGAGTCCTGGTCTACTAATTCTTACTTTCCTAAAAGTCTCACCTGCTTTGGATTTCAGCAGAAAAGCCATCATTGCTTTAACTCAGGTCCTCAGCACCCCTCTACCAATTGCTAACTTAACCACCGCATAGTCATTTAGTTCCTTCCTTATAAGCCAAGCACTGACCATGTCACCCCTATGCTCAGAATCACTGAATTAACTGGCTCTGGCTACCAACTCCTCACCATCACCTTCAAAGCCCTCCATAAAAGGCACAGATAGTCCCTCTAGCCCTACTCCCCCTGCTCCTTTTGCCAGTGATAACCCAAACTAACTAGATAACTCACTGTCCCTTGACAACATACCCATTTTCAATCTGCAAGCAGGTTCATTCTTGAGGATACAGGAAAAAAGTCTTCATACTATTAGATAATCTATTGCCAGTTATAAGAGAAATTTTTCCCCAATTTAAAATTGTGTTCTCATAAGTTACTGTAACCCTGGATTTTTAAGGAGGCTAACACCTTTAATTTCACAATTTTATGATATCAGATTAAACACACAAAAAACAATTCCTTTTACCTTAATTTAAGAAGTGGCTGGGTCACCCACTTCTTTAAATTCCGTCTCCCAAATGAAGTTTTCGTATGGTCTAAAACCCAAAGTAAACTTCCTTTGGTCTTCATATCAGTCTAAGAAAGATCAGAAAACAATTTTTTTTTAACTAGACAATTATACTTGTGCCAAATCATTAGTTGTTCATGTACCTTAATTATTCCATTTATTCCAATTTTAAATCTATACATGTCTGGCATAATGTGTGGCCATAAGAAACGTTCATTTGATGTTTGATGAATGAAAACATATACACATAGATATATACACACATTCACACAAGATAAGTACTGATATTTATCACAGAAAAGAGAAAAATCTGGGTAGTTTTTGGTTAACTAAAAATAAGTTAATCAGAAGGCTCTGTGGAAAGGGAGGCCAAAGTTAAGTGGCAAAGCAAGCACCTTCTGCTTCTACAATGACTCAAGTCCTGACAACAGAAAGGATCCTAAAGGGTATTGGGATTGTAGGTGACTCCTGCCTCAGGAACTGGATTTCAGAACTGACTGGATTTGAATAGGGAAGATGTGGCAGGAAAAACAAAAGCTTGGAATGCTGGAGCTGTGCCTGCAGGCCTGGGACAGGAGCACTTCTACAGCCAAGGAATGTCCTTCCATTCCTGCTATTTGTTTCCTATCATGGGCATTATGCAGAGCTAATGAGACCTGCAAGGACTGATGTGCAGACCCTAGATAACTCAGTAACAATGATAAAATTATTAATGAGTAAAAACAAGCCTGGCTGGAGTACACTAGGACAGACTGCAAAAAGGAAGAAACTAGGTAATACTATGCAGACCCAAATATCAAGAGAATAAAAATCAGTATTTATTTATTGCAACAGTAATATGTATTTCTGGAGAGTTTTTAAAACCATGATTCAGATGATTCAGATTTTCTAATACTCAACCAAATGATTTGAAATTGGTACTTTGTTTGGAATTGGGGTTTTTTTTTAATCACTCTGTTATAACACTAATTTTACAATATAATGTCTCACCTTTCCCAGTGATAATTTAATAAGTGAAAATAATAATTTTAAAGTCTCCATTATCTTCCTAATTCACCAACAAAGGCCAAATAAGCAATGATGAAAGTTTGTGATGTGAGATATGATACAAATTATAGTCAAGCTGAATATCACAAAGACTTGTTCTATATGCTGATAATACTGAACAGTGCAAACAGTTCAAAGAGTTAAAGGCATGTAGGAAAAAATATATTCAACCAGATGCCACAAAAATCTACTTCATATTAATTTTCAAAGCTGATACCTTCCCAAAGAAACATTTATATAGAATGAGGATACAGAAATCAACTATCAGATGACAAGTAGAGTAGGCAGTTGAATACACTATTGCTCATTTCCAGCTGCACTCCTAAAAACAGACTGCTACCTTACTCTGTTTTTTCAAAACCATTTTGAGTCAACTAGCCTTTGTGTGTACCTGACCTGGTTCTGTAGGATTTCCAGATTCCTTAATGTTGTTCCATTAATTGTCATAAATTCCATTTCCCTTGACAGCGGTTTGAAATTCCTGTGAGAGAATGAAATAAAATGAGCCAACATATAAAGTGCATAACGAAACTTTAAAAACTAATTTAGGAACCAAAAACAATACAGTAACAGTAAGATAAAAATTAAGATTTTGATAGAAAATCAAACCAAAAGGAGCAAAATGAAGTTTTACTGGAACAGTGTCTGCTCCAAGAGGACAGCTAATCTAACATCAAAAGCAAGGACATGAAAGGAAAGCAATGGTAACAATATTTTGTTTTTGTTTTACATTTCCCCAGGAATAGAACTAAATATAGTCTTTTATCACTAGCAAAACATGTGGTGGTATCTTTAAGAAAAGCTATGCAATTAGCTAGAAAAATATGTCAAGATACTAAAACTGTTTCCTTATTCTTTAGCATGACCTCACCTTGATAAACACTTTAAAACACTGTACTCAATATCTGATAGGTACAACAAATATTATTTACTCTATGATTAACAATACCCATTAAGGATGCCAATGTTTATAAATATAAAACAGAAAGAACAGCAAAAGTTATTTCCTTAAGCTTAAAGAACTCTCGGTGCTCCTTATGTCCCCATAACTACCCAAAACTAAATTTAAAATTCAAAAAATTTCAAATAGGCTTGAGAATGGAAATGCAACATAATAAATGTATGTACAATTCCAATTCATGTTAAGAAGTCTTAATCAATGTATTACAGCAATTCAATTTCCTTTATCGGTCAATCAGACATTTCTGCCAATAGCACTTAACAGACTTGATGGCTTATTTTTAAGGAGTAGAAAAATAATGGCAGTTCATTTAACTAAATAAGGAAAGCATTAGTGTTACGTTGTCAAACCTAACAGCAATTCTCACAGCTGAAAATGAGACTAAATTAAGAATCCAGTTTCCGTAGCCAGTTATGGAATTGAGTCCTCATCTAGGAATCTATATAACCAAAAATCAAAGCTCAAAGAAACAGTATTCATAGAGAGATTCCTTTTCTTCTAGATGACTCCCCCAACCAAGGCCCAAAGCCCTGGAGAAGAGAAACAACTTACTTCACGTTAGAAACGTTGCCTAGTTACTGAACACTGTTCTTTGGCAGTGTAATTTGTCTGCAACAGGTTTGATCTACTTTGCAAAGGATGATAACCTATTAATGATTTTCAAAGGGCAGCAACTCCAAAACTGATAGATGGCAGGTATGTGTGGCTTTTCTCTCCCTCTTACAGGAGTCAATTTAATTTGTTTTGAATTTCAGCAATTTATGTTGTATTTCTAACCTCCTTAATAAATCTAAGTTCCTTGGAGGCAAGGGTTATTTATTTATGTCTTACTCATCTTGTACAATCACCTAGCAGACTATAGATGCCCAGCAAATGTCTGCCACTTTCCTATGGGGAAGCCAGTTTTGATTTGTTTTTTTCCTTCCCTTTGAGCAGTAAACCCTCAAAAATGACTGAAATAAAATAAAATATAATTTACAGGCAAAACAATTAGGCAGTGAAATTAGGGAAGCTGAAAGATGTTCACACAAATCTCTAGCTAAAGATCTAAACTGGAAGGACTGACAGCCTAGACTCTGAATTGGTATCTAACCAGATACTCTTGTATGCAGATATGAACCCTTTATCCATAGTTAATTCAACTAACTATGGCCTGGGGATAAGGAGTTAACATGTGAATGCCCTAATCCAACACAGACCTTAAGAAGGATGCTTATTTGGTATTCTAAGTCATTTGGGGCTGCTATTAACAAAACACCTTAGACTGAGTAATTTATAAACAAAAGAAATTTGTTGCTCACAGTTCTGGAGGCTGGAAGTCCATGACCAGGGAGTTGGCACAGTTAGTCTGGTGAGGGCCTATTCCTCACACATGCCCACCTTATATGGTGATGGGGACAAACATACTTGCTCAAACCTCCTTTATAAGTGTACTACATGACCTAATCACATCCTAAAGGTTCTACTTTTCAATACTACTAAACTGGTGATTAGGCTTCAACCTAACATGAATTTTGGGAGGGAAATGAACATTCAGACCTTAGCAGATAAAATGAAAGAAAAACTAACCCAAAAGCCTTAATCCAGCATCTCTGCTAGCTCTCTTTATCTCAGAGGTGTAAGAGATCTTTCTTCACTGGTGAAATAAATGGCATACAAGTGTGTAAACCATTAACTGAAACACCACTTAATTGCCCACACCTTCACATGGACAGAATTTGATAAACCAGTAAACCCAACAATCCATCCCTAGGGATGATGTTTTAGGTTTATGGTTCTGAAAGCATCCTCCATTCCTTCCAAAATCTGAGGATTTTCTCAACTGACCCTAACTAAAAGTGAACTCCTGCTCCTATCATGTGTCATGTATGTCTGAAGTGAACTGCTGAAGCAAGGCACTGCCAAAATACCAAAAAGAGAATTTTCTGAGCCAGAGAAGATTTTACATGCCTATTTTAGTGTTCACTTGCCAAAATGTCCCTATACATGTGACAAAATTTGGTTTGGACCAACATACTGCCTGGTATAAGGGAATGAGGAAGGAAGCTTAGAACCCTCATCTACAAACAATTACTGAAGACTTTCAATTGCTACAGTATCAAAAAGAAATCAGTAACTATGACCAAAGCAAATTGGCTTAGGTTAGCTCATAATCCTAGATCTTTACAAAGACAGTTTCTTTTCGTTAACAGTATTAATATGTTATATCAATCAGGGTTTTATCTGGCTAGTTGGCCTTGGGTTGCTTTGTTGTCATTTATTTTCTTTTTGTCCTAACTGAACAAGTACTTACATTTCAAATTAGATGCAGTGAGAAACTGTTTCCTTAAACTGACATCTGTGCTGATTTTAAGAAAAGAAATCAACCACTGGTTGATCTGAAATTAACTTAATAGTGATTCCTGTGGAACAGTAATTATCAAGCAGCTACAAAGAATAACCATGCTTTTGGAGCTTCAATATATTTAATCGATAATATTTTGGACTTGGACTCTTCCCTCCAAATACAATAGAAATTTCCTTCTGTCAGTTCTGATTTCCATGAGAAATTCTATATATTTTTGAACTATGTGCCAGCACTGTCAGGTATTCAACAGTATATGATCAATGACCTAAAATATTCAAGCAATTCTAAAATATTTATAATTGTGGAAGATGCCAAATTTTAGGTGCCGTGAAATGAACCTTATAAATAATGCCTGAATGAAATCCACACTGTGTAAATCTGAAAAGAAATCTTATAAGTAACATGGGAAAATACTTCATTAGTATTTCAGACACCAAAAACACAAAGGATGCTTTTCTTTTTTTTTAATATTTTTTTTAGTTGTAGTTGGACACAATACCTTTATTTTGTTTATTTTTATGTGGTGCTAAGGACCAAACCCAGCGTCCCGCACGCACTAGGCAAGTGCTCTACTGCTGAACCACAACCCCAACCCCAGATGCTTTTCTTTCTTAAATTGTACATGGGAGGAAAATGTCCTTGCCAAAAATTTACCAGGGAAATTAAAGATTCTCTATCACTCTTAATCTACTTTTTTGGGAAAACATACAACAAACAAAACCTCCAAAAGCTAATCTTTCTAATTTTGACAAAGGTAGTAAAGGAGCAGACCTTATCTGAAAGATCCATCATTTAAATATCATTTTAAAATAGAAATAAAGACCAAAAAAATCCACCTTGTCACATATGGAATCACAGCAGAAGATAGTTCTCTATATGATTTTCAGAGCTCATAAGTTCATCATTTGTCTTTTGGGCAGTTGACAAGTTATACACTGCATTACATCACAAAACTAGAGTCTTACAGTATTTGCACTTCTGATTAAATGAATGACACCATTCCTAAATGCCGACAATAAACACATTAGAGAGGGAAATAAGTAAGGTATATGTTCAGTCCCCAAGAACCCTGCCAGGTTCAATGATTTGCTGTGAAGATACACAACTCAACATAAAATTGTACTAATAGCTATGATTTATTAATGTGAAGAGCACAAAGCAAATTCAGACAAGGGACAAAGTACATGAGGCAAAATAAGGAGGCAAATGGGTACAAGCTTCCAAGAATCCTGTACTGAAGGGGTCACACAAGATGCAGGGGGTGATATTCTTTTCCCACTGAATTATCTTAACACCCTTGCCAGTAATTAATTGACTACAAGTGCATAGCCTTATTTCTGGACTCGCAATTCTGTTTGATTGATCATATGTCAGTCCTTTGTAGTAAGTTTTGAAATAAGAGTCTGGGTCCTCTACCTCTGTTCTTTCAAAACTGTTAGAATTATTCTGAGTACTTAAATTTTCATATGAATTTTGAGATGGACTTGTCAATTTCTGCAGAGAAACCAGATGGGATTTCATAGACTGCAGTGAATTGATAAGATATAATATTCCCCAAATTGATCTAACAACATTAAGTCTTCTCACCCATGAACTTGGGATTCCTTTCCATTTATTTAGTTCTTCTTTAATTTCTTGCAACAATGTCTTATAGTTTTCAGAATATAAGTTTTGTACTTCTTTTATTAAATTCACCTTAATTCTTTTCTAGGCTATTGTAAATAAATCTTAATTTTTATTTTTGTATTCTTACTTACAAGTATGTAGAAATACAGTTTAGTTTTACTATTTATTTCACATCCTGCAGTGAACTCATATGTTATATATCTCTAATGGTTGTATGGAATCTTTAGGACTCTTTACATACAAGTTCATGTTTACTTCTCCTTTCCCAATCTGGATGCCTTTTACTTCATTTCTTGCCTGGTACTCCAAGACAGAATATCCAGTAAAATGCTGATCAGAAGTGGTAAGAAAGACAGGATCCTCATCATTTTCCTAATCTTAGAGGAAAAGCATTCATGATTTCATCAATAAGTATAATGTTAGCTATGAAGGTTTTATAAATATGCTTTTTCAGGTCAAGGAAATTCCTTTGATTTCAGTTTTTTTTTAATATGAAAAATATTTTTGGCATTTTGCCAAAAGCTTCTCCTCACTATTGAAATGACTGTATAGGTTTTGTCTTTTATTCTACTGACAAAGCATATTACAAGAATTGGGTTTGGGATTTGTAAACCAAATTTATATTCCTAAATCCTTTTTATATATCACTGAATTTCATTTGCATGTATTTTGATGAAGATTTTTGTGCTATATTCTTAAGAAATGTTGGTCTGTAGTTTCTTTACTTGTGTTGTCTTTGGTTTTGGAGTGATATTTAAGGCAAAATAATCCTCTTTTATAGTGGCAGGTCTTATGATTTTAGGATGATTAACAGCATCACTGGACTATATCCATTAGATGTCATTAAAGTAGCTTATATATTAAATCTACTTTCACTAATGAAATATTCACCATATATTATTCTGTGATCATAAGAAGTTTTCTAATAAAAGAGTTTGACAGTTCATCTTGGATGGATTTTCTTATTCTTTCCTAAAAATTTCCAGAGCCTCCTTGAAGTTCTGACTAAACCAATCTTAATAAAAGTCATCCAAAATGACAAAAAAAAAAAAAAAAATTCCAACAAGAAATAAGCCAATTCCTTTGAATTTCATAAGTTTAGGAATCAGATTAGTACTGTCACAATAACTACATCAGCCTTTTATTACTATGAAAAAAACATAAGATAATAAACTTATACAGAAGAAAGGTTTATTTTGGCTCACAGTTTAAGGGGTTTCAGTCTATGGTCACTTGGATTCATTGCCTTTGGGTGAGAACATCATGGCAAGGAATACATGGCAGAGGAAGCTGCTCACTGCACAAGGTCCCAGAAGCAAAGAGACAGAGAGGGAGAGGCCAAGGGTATGCCCAGTATTCCCTTCAAGGGCACACCCTGATGAACTTCCTCCCACATCTGAAAAGTCCTACCATCTCCCAACAGCACCATGGGCAAGGGACCAAGCCTTTAACACATGAACCTTTGGGGGACATTCAACATCCAAACTGTAGCAATAACTAATATTCCTCATATGTTATTCTTCTATTATACTATTTTGCTCTGGAATAAACCTATCTAAAATCTCAAAACAATTTTTAAACCTCAAAATTTGTCTTTTTAAATAAACCCTCACTTTACCTATTCTCAGGAATAATTCCTGACATGGTGCATTTTCTCAAACTACCTTGAATTCCACTGTAAAAGCAGAAGATCTTTAAATAAATGCATATTAAGATTTTCATGATATATGCTGCAATTTTCATGAAAGCATTTACCAAAAAAAGAAACTCAAGTTAAATTTATTTTTCCCCTAATAACACTGCTATTGAACCAAAAGTTGAAAAGTTCAGCAGCATAATATGTGATTATAAAGTAATACAACTGAATTTCACACACAAGGAGAATATTTACTTCCCCAAAGTAATCACTGTAAGAATTTCTTCTTTTTCCAAAATGTAAGTATTGCCGAATTACATTTTTGGAATTATCTTCAGAGTAAATTACATGTCACCTATAAAATGTAAACACCTTTAAACAAAACAACAGTACCAGTTTGGTTACCATTTTCATTCATTTTAATCTTGAATTATATTTCCAATGACATTTTGCAATTTCCAGTCAAGTCTACCCTCCAGGATAAGGAATTCCTTCCTTTTTTCATTAATTCTACACTTACTGATTACCTACAAGGTTCTGGAAATATACACAAAGTGGGGATCTTTCACTCTGGAGCATTTCATGTCTTTTTTGACTCTGGCTTATGGAATTATCCAGCAGGTAGACATATAGCCACCAGCAGGGCCAGTTTCCTAATCATCCTATAACAAACACCACCACCAAACATGTGTGGAGAGAACTTCAGTTTCACCCAATTTAATCAAGAGATTTGCCTTCAGGTCATTTAAAAATAAGCTTTATAAATTTCAGTACACACAGACATATTAGATTTTATTAATATTTAGTGATATCTTTACTTTTTAAATATAAGATGATACAATGTTTCAGGCCCAAATTCAACTACTTCTAAACACATCAGAGCTTAACTTAAAAATAACAAAGTTGGTTTCTTTATTCCAGTGGTAATACTTCTTTGTTTGGTGATGTAGGGACAGAAACGCAAATCGTAACAGGCAAGCTAGGTCACTAATTTGACTTGACTTACTTAGAGGCTTTCTACCAAGAACAAGTCAAATAAATGGTAGGTGGCTTATCACCTATTCTTTAAGGATCCAACACAATCAGCCATACAGATGGATTTTTTTTTAATGTCTTTAAAGCTCAAAGTTGAATCTAATGACATAAAATATAAGGCTGCAACTTTTTTAATAAAATATTTTAGCCACATTAAAATGTGTATAGGTTAATAGAACACTTAGGTTAAAAACAAAATCATAAGAACTCCACTATGCATTTCTCCTGCCAACCATTGTCATTTTCCTTCCTTCTCACTGTAGGAAACCACTCTTCTCAATTTGTTGTTCATGTCCATACAAGTCTTTATACCTTACCTAAATATGTCTGTGTTCTGTTTCAGATGTTTCTAATTTCATATAATGTATGGGCTATGTGCTTCAGCAACTTGATTTTGGCTCAGTATACTGCTAATGAAAATTTTAATACTGATCATGTGGTTCAATCATTTTCATTGCTGTGTAAAATTACATTTCATAAATGTGACACAATAAATCAAATTTCCTATTGGTGGCCATTTTTGTTTGTAAATAGGACAAAACTTTTCCAGATAAGTGATAATCTGATATTAAACACCACTCAGGAAAACACACAGCAAAGACATCATGATATTCCAAGGGTACCTGCCTTTTTTTCCACTCTCCCCATCAACCTCTGATTAAGCTAGTATTTGTCCAAAATGTCAATTGTCAGCTTTGGAATTTCTGAAACTTACAAAGCTAACTGCTCTTGTAAAACACTGTCTGTGTTAGTAGTTGACCCTTTTATCTTCAACTTTATGGTCTATAAAAAAAGAACTGAAACCAAGAATTAGAAGAGTGGTGATTTTTATGAGTGCTTTTTAATATTTTCTTAATATAGTTAGCATGAACTGTATTATCACAGTTTTATAGGTTAAAATATATCAAATAGCTATCATGAATATAATGACAGAATTCTATCAATATTTTTGCATGTGTATAGGGGGAAAGGTGCTAGGCATTGAACCCTTGTGCATGCTAGGCCCTAACTCTGAGCTACATCTCCAGCTCTTTTTATTTTGAGAAAGGATCTCACTAAATTGCCCAGGCTGATCTTGAACTTATGATCCTCCTGCCTCAACCTCCCAAGTAGCTAGGATTATAGGAGTGCCACACCACACCCAGCCTAACAGTATTTTTATTAATATTTGTTATTATTCTTCAACAACAATACCAAACAGTTCATCCTTGTACTCTAGTAGGATATTCTGTCAGTAGCAGGTAAAATTCTTGAGTATATTTACCAAATTCTATTTATAAAATGTCTTTAATATGATCCCTACTTTCTTTCTTTCTTTTATTTGACTTTTGAGAAAGTACTTACTCAGGTGTAGAGAGCATTTTTTCCAAGTTAAATTCTTTGAGATATCTTATGGTGGCAGCCAAAGAGCAAATCACAGGCTTATCCAAGTTAATGATGCCAGAAAAACTTTGAGAATCTAAACAACACAATATATAACCTCATTAACATTGTTACTACTATTAAAAAATTTTAAGTTATATAAAATTTATTTTATAGTTACTAAAATCATCATTTAGACAGTATCTTCTCAACTTGCCCTCTGGAAAAATGTGATTACAAAAACTATGGCATGGAAACAAGGGCATTTTTCTTCTTTTTTTCCTTCCTTCTTTCTTTCCTTCTTTCTCGCTTTCTTTCTTTTTTGTAGCTGCAGATGGACAGAATGCCTATATTTTATTTGTTTATTTTTATGTGGTGCTAAGGATCAAACCCAATGCCTCACACATGCTAGGTAAGCTCTCTGCCACTGAGCTGCAGCCCCAGTCCAACAAGGGCATTTTCTAATGGTGGAATGAATCTTTTGTTGGAGAACAGATCATTTTTTCAAAATGTGAAATGTTCAACTCTCTGGACCAGAAATATTCCAAGATGTGTATACAAGGAGGGGGGGGGGTGGTCTAGAGACCAGCTAAATAAACATCCATAGGGGCAAGAGTTGAATAAATTTTGGTAAATCCAAATTACTATGTACCTACTAAAAGGAATGACTTACAGCTATTTGAACAGATACGGAAGGCTATCCAAAACATATTGCTAAGGGTAGGTTGTATGATCATCCTAATCTCTCACTACAAATATTACACAAGCTTCTTTTCTAGTCTCCTTGCTTCATCTTGTACCCTGCAAGTAATCAATATGGCCGCTGAAGGAATTTTTTTTTTAAATGTGCTTCAGATCATTAGACTACCTCTCAAAATCCTCCAACATCCCCCTACTCACTGACAGTAGAAGTCCAGTGACCTCCAAAGCCCTCTGGGACCTGCTCTCTGATTCCTTCCTACTGCTCAGCTCACTTCCTAATACTCTCCCCCTCAGATACTGTTTCAGTGCACAGACTCCTTGCTATTCCTTGAACATGTCAGGTACCCTCCCACATTAAGACATTTTGTACTTACTGTTGCTTCTGCCTGAAATACTGTTCCTTCACATGTCTACACAGCGTTTCCCTTAACTTCTTCTTTGTTCATCTTTTTCAAGTACCATCTTCTCAGAGAGACCCTCCTTTACCAGACAATTTAAAATTTCAACACCCTTCCATGCCTTGTTTTCTTTTTAGAATGTGTCACCTTCTGACACACTAACTTAAACTATGAATGTGTATGTATATACAGGTAGATTTACTCATACAACAATTCTTAAGCCAAATTGTTAAGGATTACCCTTCAGTCACATAACTGGCAAGGGCAGGGGACAAGATTGAGGGCATAAACTTCTACTTTTTTCTTTTTCTCTTTCTTTTCATGGAGATGGAACCCAGGGCCTTATACATGCTATGCAAGTGTTCTGCCATTGAGTTCCACCTCCAGCTCTACGTTTTCCTTTATAAACAACTGTTTGACTTTTTGGCAATAAGCATTTTTTAAATGTTTATTAAGGAAATTTTAAAAGAATTTACCTTTTTAAATTTAAACTTTAAATTTAATTTTTTAAATTTTTAAAGAAAAATTTAAAAATTATTCCAAATATTTTCTACAAAATTTTGTATTACTATATATAATATCTTATTATTTTTAATGATAGCTGTTTACAAAACCAAGGTATAAACAGAGAGCTAACAACACTCTTTTGCCTTCTACTGAAAGCTGATTTTCTTGTAACTTTCTAGCTTTGCTCCCCTAGAAACCTGATAAGAAGCAGTGCCAATGCACTATGAGGTAGCATTAACTTGAAACTATTGAGTTACATCTAGCCTGGGAAGAATTATAAATACTCAACTCCAGAGTACTGATCTTTCCTGAGTACAACGACTTTTATAACCTATGTCCTTTGCAGAGACTCCAGCAAGAGAAGGAGACACCTGGATAGTATGGGGCTTTAAGCCAGGATGGCTCTTGTGCCCACCAGATATGAGTCTCCTTGTGAAGGAAGAGAACTTAAGCTCCCAATGGCACCATGGACTACTGCAAAGACTACTGTGAGTACGAATCCCACCAAGAGGAATATATATTCCATAAGCAAGCTGTTTTCTTGCCCATGTCCTTCAGGTGAATCTGATGCCTAGAGTGGATTATGGTATCCTTGATGATACTGCATCCTGATGTTGGAAGAGGGATACAACCTGAGACACCCAATTCAATTTGGCCAAAACATGAGTTATAAGGGATATGCTAACAGACATTAATGGTCCAAGTGGAAGGAAATGCTAACACAACACTGCAGCTTAAGTGGGGGTTAGGAGTAAGAGCTGATGATGAAAGCTCCACAACTTGGGACAAGAGTAAGTCTTGTCAGTATGGGGTCCAGTGAGGACTGGAGAAAGGCCAAATCTATGTCAAGGAAGAATGTCTATTCACCTTGCCATCCATAAAATGGCCCCTAACATAACTGAACTGACAGGTACAGGTACTGAAGGGTACAGACAAAATTAAGCACTAATGACAGAGGAGATGTGAATTAGACAAGTAATGGTTACCTAACATATTTAGGCCCTGTCACTAGTGTATTTTAATTCTAGCAACCAATCTTTGAAAACACTAGCCTACATGAGAATATTTATCTAAACATTTTCTAAAATTGTAGGATAATAATAGGCCATCTTTAAAGATGAGTGAAAAGAAAAGTTGGTCACCAACTCCCTTTACTCCAATTAATCTGCAAGTAACTAAATGGTTACAACTGATGAGGGAAATGCTACAGCGGTGTTCTTCATGAGCTCAAGTAAAGGAGCTCTTCCCTCAGCTGCTCCCTCTATTTCTGATCATTACCTAGTTGTCATTAAATTGAAGGTCATACTCACATCTTTATCCAAATCTCAAAGCAGTACAATTTGAGGACACATTGCTAAAATGTATAAAATATTTACCTTTGATGTCATCTACAACTTTTGAATAAAATTCCGTAACCGCCTGGAAAGCATGGCTGTATTCAAAATAAACTTTATCCATTCTTTCTACTCGAATTCTGTCATCCCGCATGCTGAAAGGAAAAAATGAAAATTTCAAAGAAGTATCCATTAGCAAGGGTATCTCTGGTTTACATTTTGCTAATCTCTATCTGCATTAAGGCCTTGGCTTGGCCACCCCTGAAAAATGAAATAGATTCATTCCTTATTCACCTCCACATTGAAGACAGACAGGGAGAAAGAATAAAATCTAAAGTTTCCCTGTGAAAGTCCCCATTTCATAAAAATGACTTAATTATTACTTTTTATCTACTCTTATTTTTTTATCACCTAATACACTATGTGAGATATAATGACTTTATATCTGTTATTATCAAAAAGAAGAACTAGCTGAAATTAGGATGAGTTGTGTTAATAAGTATGAAGGGAAAAAAACTGAAAAGCACTTTAATTTGATTACATTATTTGTTTAGAGTCTCTAGCAAAAGAACATAGCACTGACTAATGCAATCTTTGAAGGGTATCTCTGGTTTACATTTTGCTAAGTCCATTTTTACCATAGCTCCAGTCAAATATAATAAATTCCCATCAAGTTAACTCTCAATCTTTTAATAACTTGGTTCTATGTTTTTAAAATCATAAACAAAAATTTGAACACGAGCATTTAAAAAAAAACCACACTATCCATGCTGCGCTGTGTTTTTTCAGTTTCTATTTTTCTTGATTCCAAATTCCCTCCTCTTTCTCTTCTCCTTTTTTCTCACCTCACTCCCACAGCTGTTATCAGATGTTTACACAGTCTGTTTACACAGACTACAATGAAGTCTTCCATATTTTTTCCTGTTCATATGAACAGTTACAGAAATAGATCATACACTTACATATCATACATGTCATATATCTTCTAAGAACGAGATGCCTTTATACACTCTTTTCTGAAACTTTTTTTCTTTGCTAAGCAATAAGTCACCTATAAGGTGAATTATCTACAACTCATTCTTTTGAATGGTCAGAAAATATTTCATAGTACATAAATGCCATTATTTAGTCAACCATTTTTTTGTTTGATAGTCACTTGGTGTTAAGTTTGTCATGTTACTTTAAAACATTTTTATTTAAAAATAATAAAATATTCAATACAGCTGCAGCCTCACATCTCTCTCTCTCTAACCATATTCATCTATCATTTTCACAAACAACGCTATCTTGAATTTGATGTATATTATTACCATGTACTAATACTTTTACACTTTACAACATATTATATTATTTCATGTCTTCAATTTTATAAGTGGTACTTTATTATAACTATGCAACTTGATTTTGCACTCAATGTTTCATTTCTATAATTTATACATAAAGACTGGCACATATTTTTAAAATATTTTATTTTAAATACTTCTAAGTTGGGGAGCTAAAGCAGTAGGATCACCCGAGACTAGACAACACAACAAGACCCAACTCTAAAATAACAACAATAAATAATTCTAAGTATTCCAATATTTCTTACATTTTCTAGTAAAATAATATTTGATTTTAAACTTAATTTACTTAAATTTATTTTTGCAGACATTGTGCAGTTAGAAATACAATTTGATTTTCCATATGATAACTTTATGATCAAAGCACCACTAATACAACATTACATCTTTCCCTACTGATTTATGATGCTACCTCTACTGTATCTCATATTACTCTCTAGGGTGGCCTGTTTCAGGCTTCTAGATCCTGTTCTGCTAATCTTTTTATCCATCTCTATATCAGTACCACAGTGTCTCCATATCCATGGCTTGGTATCAGTATCTGAGATATGTGCTACAACTTTCTCCATGAAGGTTTTACACATCTCTGACATATATTATATTCAATAAATATAATACTTTTATTCTTCTCACTCCTAATATATACACATTTCTCTGTTGTCTTTGCTTGAAACAAACCCTCAGTGTTTTGGGCCCAATATCAAATAAGTCACACTGAAGCACAGTGATGCTTAATGACCTGGATTGATAAAATTAAGAGTGAATAACATAATAGAAACTATCCCTCTAAAATCTGGAACAAGACAGGGATGCCCTCTCTCACCACTTCTATTTAATATAGTTCTCGAAACACTGGCCAGAGCAATTAGACAGACGAAAGCAATTAGCATAAAAATAGGAAAAGAAGAACTTAAATTATCACTGTTTGCGGATGATATGATCCTATACCTAGAAGACACAAAAGGGTCTACAAAGAAACTACTAGAGCTAATAAATGAATTCAGCAAAGTGGCTGGATATAAAATCAACACGCATAAATCAAAGGCATTCCTGTATATCAGCGACAAATCTTCTGAACTGGAAATGAGGACATCTACCCCATTCACAATATCCTCAAAAAAAATAAAATACTTGGGAATCAACCTAACAAAAGAGGTGAAAGATTTATACAATGAAAACTACAGAACCCTAAAGAGAGAAATAGAAGAAGATCTCAGAAGATGGAAAAATATACCCTGTTCATGGATAGGCAGAACTAACATCATCAAAATGGCAATATTACCAAAAGTTCTCTATAGGTTCAATGCAATGCCAATCAAAATCCCAACGGCATTTCTTGTAGAAATAGATAAAGCAATCATGAAATTCATATGGAAAAATAAAAGACCCAGAATAGCAAAAGCAATTCTAAGCAGGAAGTGTGAATCAGGAGGTGTAGCGATACCAGATTTCAAACTGTACTACAAAGCAATAGTAACAAAAACAGCATGGTACTGGTACCAAAACAGGCGGGTGGACCAATGGTATAGAATAGAGGACACAGAAACCAATCCACAAAATTACAACTATCTTATATTCGATAAAGGGGCTAAAAGCATGCAATGGAGGAAGGATAGCATCTTCAACAAATGGTGCTGGGAAAACTGGAAATCCATATGCAATAAAATGAAACTGAATCCCCTCCTCTCGCCATGCACAAAAGTTAACTCAAAATGGATCAAGGACCTTGATATCAAATCAGAGACTATGCGTCTGATAGATGAAAAGGTTGGCTCCGATCTACATATTGTGGGGTCGGGCTCCAAATTCCTTAATAGGACACCCATAGCACAAGAGTTAAAAACAAGAATCAACAAATGGGACTTACTTAAACTAAAAAGTTTTTTCTCAGCAAGAGAAACAATAAGAGAGGTAAATAGGGAGCCTACATCATGGGAACTAATTTTTACTCCTCACACTTCAGATAGAGCCCTAATATCCAGAGTATACAAAGAACTCAAAAAATTAAACAATAAGAAAACAAATAACCCAATCAACAAATGGGCCAAAGACCTGAACAGACACTTCTCAGAGGAGGACATACAATCAATCAACAAGTACATGAAAAAATGCTCACCATCTCTAGCAGTCAGAGAAATGCAAATCAAAACCACCCTAAGATACCATCTCACTCCAGTAAGATTGGCAGCCATTATGAAGTCGAACAATAACAAGTGCTGGCGAGGATGTGGGGAAAAGGGTACTCTTATACATTGCTGGTGGGACTGCAAAATGGTGAGGCCAATATGGAAAGCAGTATGGAGATTCCTGGGAAAGCTGGGAATGGAACCACCATTTGACCCAGCTATTGCCCTTCTCGGACTATTCCCTGAAGACCTCAAAAGAGCGTACTACAGGGATACTGCCACATCGATGTTCATAGCAGCACAATTCACAATAGCTAGACTGTGGAACCAACCCCGATGCCCCTCAATAGATGAATGGATAAAAAAAATGTGGCATTTATACACAATGGAGTACTACGCAGCACTAAGAAATGACAAAATCATGGAATTTGCAGGGAAATGGATGGCACTAGAGCAGATTATGCTAAGTGAAGCTAGCCAATCCCTAAAAAACAAATGCCAAATGTCTTCTTTGATATAATGAGAGCAACCAAGAACAGAGCAGGGAGGAAGAGCAGGAGGAAAAGATTAACATTAAGCAGAGTCATGAAGTGGGAGGGAAAGGGAGAGAAAAGGGAAATTGCTTGGAAATGGAAGGAGACCCTCATTGTTATACAAAATTACATATAAGAGTTTGTGAGGGGAATGGGAAAAAAATAAGAAGAGAAATGAATTACAGTAGATGGGGTAGAGAGAGAAGATGGGAGGGGAGGGGAGGGGGGATAGTAGAGGATAGGAAAGGTAGCAGAATACAACAGTTACTATTATGGTATTATGTAAAAATGTGGATGTGTAACCGATGTGATTCTGAAATCTTTGTAATGTTTTGAATAAAAAAAAATAAAATAAAATAAAATAAAATAAAATAAAAACATAATAGAAACTAGATGACAGGAAAGAATTATCTATAATTGCCTTAGAAGCCTCTCTTTTGTATAGTAATATCGGTATCTCTAAAAATATGAAAATATTTATAAAAATAAAACTAGAATACTAGATGTTAGAAAATATCAACATTACGATGCTCTTTTAAGTTTCCTAATTTTCTTCTTTGGCTCCCTACACAAAATTTAAGGAAGTCTTGAAATAATCCCTAGCACCATGCTAAACTAAGTTTTATTTTTCTATTTTTTTACAATTTTTCTTCTGAACAAGGATATTCTATGATTTGGTTTAAAATTTCAACTACAATGTCTTGTACTAAATAAACAATAGTATAATACTTTTATTATGCTTAACAACTAGGTTAATATTCTATACCTTTATTTTGTTTATTGATTGATTGATGTGGTGCTGAGATTCGAACCCAGTGCCTCACATGTGCTAGGCAAGCACTCTACCACTGAGGTACAACCCCAGCCCAAGGTTAATACTCTAAAAGGAAGATTTATGACTATAAAACCAAAAGCTTTTTTATATTTGTTTCTACTTGACAAAAACAAATTAACAAAAACACATAAATTTTGATGTGGACATATGGTACCCAAGAGTCAGGTTTCCATACTTGTTATGTATATAATAAAATAATAAACAATAATGTGGTAGACATGTATAAAAATTCAAAAAGACATAAATGGATATGCCACATCACAAAACAACACATTCCCTCCTTCCTCAATACTATAAGTAGAAATAGATGTATCATTTTACAAATTCAAGAAATATTTATAATATTTTTGCTACTTTATATAATAAAAATGTTATTACTCAATTTTGTCTTCTTACATTAAAAACAACATATTTTAGTCTCTCTCCATCCTACCATGCAAACAGAGAAGTGAATAGTCAAACAGAAGTCCATAGATAATATATATAATATAACTGCATTTAAAGATATCCCTAAGAACTCAAAATGCAAGCAGGTGAGGATAACAAGACAACAAGACACACTGCTATCCATAGCCCTATGGGAGAAGCAACAGGGAATCTAACAGTAAGAAAACAGGGCCTCCACAAAATAGCAACTGGGTGCTCATGAAAAGTACAGCAAGACATTCTGAGACCTGAAGCTGAGGGTGGAAGCTGTGTACTGACTGATAATAAGGAATCCACAGAAGGTGTGGAGAGACCACTAGGCCATATGAGCTCACAAAACTGCACAAAGCACACTTTGAAGAGATCATCATGTGAACAGAACCCAAAGTAAGGGGTTCAGGGCAACAAGGTGAAGACAGGGAGAAGATGTGAGCTGCTACATTTTTGAATATGGCAAATGAACAAATTCCAAAAACATTACACTAAGGAAAGAAATCAAACCAAAACGACTATATGCTGTAAGATTCAATATATTTGAAATTCTAGAAAAGGCAAAATGGACAAAAATTAATAATTGCCTGGGGCCAGTGGCAAAGGAAGGGGACCAACTGCAAAATGGCTTGAGAAAGTTTATTGGGGTAAAAGCATTGCTCCATACTTTCACTGTGATGGTGACGATAATTAGTAGAGTTATCACAATTCAAACTCTATACTTACAATGTAAACTATATGGTTTATAAATAGCACCTCGCACCTGAAGTTTAAAAAAAAAACAAAACACTTCTAGAGCAAGGAAGTTAGAAAAAGCTATTTGAGCCATGCTTTTCTTCTAAAAGTTCAAGAAAACTACTGTCACATAAAATAAGTAACAGAAAAGGATCAAGGTCAAAAAGGAGAATAAGCAGAATAATATATCCACAAACAAAAGAAGTATGTCAGATGCAGATGTCCATAGCCATAACAAAAAATCATTTTTTTGTTAAAAAAAAAACAAGTTGGATTAAAAAATAGCAACTTAGAAATAAACCAATAAAGAAAATTAGACACAAAAGAAAAAAAAATCATCTCAGAAATGAAGGACTGACTGGAAGGAAAACAAAACTGAATAAATGCTACAAATAATAAAACAGAAAATGAAGAGGGAAAAATTGTCAGTCAAAAAGGAATAAAAATGAAAATTAAAAAGATTGAAAGTAAAAACTACAGAAAATAGCCAAAAGATCTAAAACTGTATAAAAAGTGCTTCTAAGACTCAAAGTTGAAGAGAAGGGCAAAGCAAAGAAGTAGAAAAAAGCATCTGAAAGCATACGGTAGAAAATCTGGGGGAAATCAACCCAGTATGACCACCATAAAAAAATAAACTGGAAAATTACATCCACGCAAAAGAAGAAGTCATTTATAAAATAAAGAAAAATGGCCAGACTTTTCTAGCAATGTTCTATGCTAGAAAATAATAGTAACATACTAAGACAAAGAAACAAAATCTAGAATTTTCTATCTGGCCACCCTACTTTTCATGCATAAAGGCAAAAGCAATGGTAAAGTGCAGTCACCAGATCAGTAGCTTCATCGCTACCTGGATCTTGTCAGAAATGTGAATTCCCAGGCCCTATCCCACACACTATATCAGAGAATCTCAGGGAGTGGAGAGACCCAACACTCAGTACTTTAATGAGTTATTATGATTTGGATATGAGGTATCCCGCCAAAAGCTCGTGTAGCAATGCAGGAGAGTTCAGAGGTAAAATGATCAGATTATGAGAGCTGTAACCTAATCAGTGGATTAGTCCACTGATGGATTAATAATCTGAATGGACTGATTATGCGGTAAATTGTAGGCAGGGGGGATATGGCTAGAGGAAGTAGGTCACTGTGGGAGTGACCTTGGGCATTATATTTTGCCCCTAACTCCCTTCTCTCTCCTTCTCTCTTCCACCCCCGCCCTCTTTCCCTCTCTTCACTCTAACTTCCCAGCTGCCAAGCTGCCATAAACTAACAGCTTTCCTCTGCCATGTCCTTCTGACATTATACTCTCCCTTACCTCAGGCCAAGAGTAATAGAATCAGCCTCACCTTTGAAACTGTGAGCCCAAAATAAACTTTTCCTCCTCTAGGTGTTCTTGTCAGGTATTTTGGTCAAGCTATAGAAGGCTGACTGACACACAAGTCTTCCAGGTAATTCTAACACAAACAAGGGTTTAAGAACTACTTTTCTAGAAAATGAATTTCAGTTAAACAAAATGATTAGAGAGACATAAGAATTGGGTGATAAGGATTTAATGCACATTTGCTTGAAGAACTCAATGAAGACTGTAAGGAAGAAGGCACTACATGCAAAGGGCACAGGCACTGTCAGAGCAGATATATTACGACTACGACATAAGAAAGAAATGGAAGAGCATGCTTTTACCTTTTTCAGTAATCTACACTATTTGTGGTCATATTTGTATTATTACACTGAAAATGTTATATGTGAAATAAAGGATATTAAGTATCTGATATTCTAGTAATAGAACTAGATAGAGTATTTACATAAGGACCTCAAAATAGAAAAAGGAGATAGAGATGTAAGACTGAAGAAGTAAAAACCCATTAGCCCTAAGTTTGAATCAGAAGTATTTTTGAACTCTTTATATTATTTATCTATAAAATATGTTTATATCCTACATTTTCCCACTAAAGAGGCCTAGGAATAATAACCAATAAATAAAGAGTGTCCTATTATAAAGACTATCATTTTCAAATACTTTTTCCTACTTAAAGGGCTTATTAGAGAAATGATTAATTCTAGGAATGGGATAAAAAATGTTTAAGAAAGCCTAGACTATCCTATTACACAAAAAAGCAAAAGAGCTAATACTAGGGTCATGGCAAAATGACATAGAAACCAACTTGAAGAGGCTCTCATTACCCAATTATGGGCTGATCTGAGCATCAGGATGAATGACAACCACCATGAATCAAAATTCATTATGGACTTATGAGTCCATAATGATACTTTAAAAAGCAAAACTAGTTAATTACCAGCAAGTATCACCAGCTACTCAATTCACAAAAAGAGACAATCACTAAGTATTGTATTTTTCCATTAGAAGGCAATCTGTAAAGTAGTCTTGCTCTTCCTCCACAAGAATCCAAAACCAACCAAGCTTCTCAATTCAACTACCAATTTACAGAAAATAAAGAGGAGCATGTTAAACTCTAGGAAGATGCAATCATCAAAATCAAGACTGTGGAAAATTCCATAGGAAAAACAACTGAGTTTATTTAGCAAGAGATAGAGAAGGAATCTGAAGATAAAATGAGATTCTAAAAGACACTTTAAAAAGAAACTGGCAGAGATCCAACATGGCGGTGGGCGGAGAGGCAGGGCTTTCCATACCCACTCAGTGATGGGGTCAGAAAGACGCATAGATACACTTAGATTCTACTTGCGGAGAATCCCCTAGCAAAATTCCACTGAAGAGAGACCGGCTGGGAGTTACTAGGATTTTGGGAAGTGACAGCTTTCCCCAGATGAGTGAATCCCTGCCATGAGACGCAGAGGTCCAGATCCGCCATCCGCTGTCCGTGCGCTGGGGCGCGGCCACCCGCCCGCAGCCACCATGACCAGGTAGCTAGCCTCCGAGACGCAGCTTGGTAGGAAGAGGTCTTTAGCCAAGCCTTCATGAAATAGCGAGCCGGAGCTGAGGCCAACTGGGAACGGGCCAGTCCCACTCCTCCCTTCGGACACTCCGGCAAGGAGCCTGGGGCCTGCCATAGCAGAGAGGTGACGTCATCGGAGTTCGGCCGACGGAATTCACTCCCAGCGGAATCCACTTTAGCAGGTGTGTGACTCCCACACCACCCAGATACAAGTAGCCAGGAAACCTCAGGGATCTCTCCTGGGGCATGTCTGTAGGGAAGCAGAGGGGATTCCCGACCCCCAAACCCCCGTATCACCAGCAGCGACTCCCAAAGTCTTAGCCGCCAGTTTACCACAGCACTGGGGCTTAAATGAGACAAGCGGAGGGGCTGCAAGTATAACTAGATCTCTGGAGAACAGCTTCTGGTGAACAGGACCTGGCTGGCTGGCTGACAGGAGGAAGGGGGGAAGGGCCGAAGAAGTGAAACTGCTCTGGACTGACAAGACTGAGAGACTTCCAGGAGCCGCCTTACAGGGATTGCTATCGTCATGTAGAGGGCAGAAGCTCTGCTTGGAGGGCACAGCTCCGCCTATTGGAAGAGAAGAAAACGGATCTCTAAGACTTCAATTTTTTTTTTCTTCTTCTCTCTCTGTTCCTTTCTCCCCTTTTCCTTCTTTCTTTCTTTACCATTTCAAGTTTTATTGTTCTTTTCATTCTCCTCTAATCTATCTCTCTCTCCTTCTTTCTTTTTAAGAGCACCTTCCTTCCCCTACCCCCCAACTTTCATCCCAAGCATTACATCTTCCATTACATGTAATTGTCTAAATGCAAATAGGTGAATGTTTCGAGGCTGTCTATAGGGCTCCTAAATACCTAGCTACTACCAACACCCTGATCCAATCGCCTGTTAGTATCCCCCTTCAGTAGAGCAATCTTCTAAAGTAGCCAAGACATACTAACCCTCATACCATCATAGCACCTAACCTAAACATAAAGTCCTAAGAACAAACAACAAATCACTATATGCATACAGAACCCAGAAGCCTTTTATGAATTGAATGAATCAGCTTTAAAGTACAATAAAGCCCAACATTTCTAGGCATAATCTCCCACCACAAAGGAGATACAATAGAGATATACAAAACCAAAACAAATTTATACGAGAAAGCAGTTACACAGCAGTCAAACAGAGCTAGAAAGTAACGAGAACAACATGAAAAAACAAGGGAAAACAGGATTACAAACAATGCAGGACAACTTAAATCTACAGGAGGACCTAGAAGTATCAGAAACATGGACAGGGAAAGAACTCAAGGCATACCTAACTCAGATGGAATGGAATATTAGAGAAGACATGAGACAGCAAGTCCAAGCAATGAAAGTATATTTTGAAAACGAATTAAACAAATTCAAACTGCAAAGAACGAGCTTTACCAGGAGATAGAGGTTAAAAAACAAACCAAACAGTAATCCTAGAAATGCAGGAAACCATAAACCAAATTAAAAACTCTAACGAGAATATTACAAATAGACTAGATCAAGTAGAAGTCAGAACATCAGATATGAAGACAAAGTTTATCAACTTGAAAAGAATATAGTCAACACAGAAAGGATGCTTAAATCTCACGAGCAATCTATCCAAGAGTTATGGGATATCATAAAAAAACCAAACCTGAGAGTCATTGGGATAGAAGAAGGTATAGAGGTTCAAACCAAAGGAATGGACAACCTATTAAATGAAATAATCCTAGAAAACTTCCCAGAGATGAAAGATGGAATGGATTGACAAATCCTGGAAGCCTACAGGACCCCAAACATTAAAAACCGTAATAGACCAACTCCAAGACATATAATTATGAAGATAGCCAACATACAGAACAAGGAGAGAATATTAAAAGCTACAAGAGAAAGGAGGCAGATTACATTCACGGGTAAACCAATTAGGTTAACGACTGATTCTTCATGACAGACTTTGAAAGCGAGAAGATCCTGGAACAACGTATTTCAAACGCTGAAAAATAATGGATTCCAACCAAGAATACTGTATCCAGCAAAATTAAGGCTTCAGAATTGACAATGAAATTAAAATATTTCACGATAAACAAAAGCTAAAACAATTCGCAGCCAGAAAACCAGCACTGCAAAGCATTTTGAGCAAAATACTACAAGAAGAGGAATTGAAAAATAGCACCCAAAACTAACAGTGGGAGGTATCTCAGTAAAGGGGGAGAAAAATAACCAAAGAGGAAAAACTAGCCAAACTGAAATAAATAAATAAATAAGCATGACTGGAAATACAAACCATATTTCAATTGTAACCTTAAATGTTAATGGCTTAAATTCACCAATCAAGAGACATAGGCTAGTAACCTGGATTAAAAAAACAAATCCAACAATATGCTGTCTTCAGGAGACTCATATGATAGGAAAAGACATACACAGGCTGAAGGTGAAAGGTTGGGAAAAATCATGCCACTTACATGGCCCTCGGAAGCAAGCAGGAGTGGCCATACTCAAATCGAATAAAATCAACTTCAAATCTAAGTTAATCAAAAGGGATAAAGAAGGACACTATATACTGTTAAAAGGAACCATCCACCAACAAGATATAACAATTATCAATTTGTATGCACCAAACAATGGTGCTACAACGTTCATAAAACAAACTCTCCTCAAGTTCATGAGTCAAATAGACCACAACACAATAATTATGGGTGACTTCAACACACCGCTCTCGCCATTAGACAGATCCTCTAGACAAAAGCTGAATAAAGAAACTATAGAACTCAATAACGCAATCAATAACCTAGACTTAACCGACATATATAGAATATATCAACCATCATCAAGTGGATAAATGTTCTTCTCAGCAGCACATGGAACCTACTCAAAGATAGACCATATATTATGCCATAGGGCAACTATCAGTAAATATAAAGGTGCGGAGATAATACCATGCACCATATCTGATCATAATGGAATGAAACTGGAAATCAATGATAAAAGAAGGAAGGAAAAATCCTGCATCACCTGGAAAATGAACAATATGTTCCTGAATGATCAATGGGTTACAGAAGACAAAAAGGAGAAAATAAAAAAATTCTTAGAGATAAACGACAATACAGACACAACATACTGGAATCTATGGGACACAATGAAAGCAGTTTTAAGAGGGAAATTCATTTCCTGGAGTTCATTCCTCAAAAAAAGAAAAAAAACAACAAATAAATGAACTTACACTACATCTTAAAACCCGAGAAAAGGGAGAGCAAAACAACAGCAAATGTAGTAGAAGACAAGAAATAATATCACAGCGGAAGTCAACAAAGTTGAAAAAAAAAAACACTGAATAAATTGATAAAACTAAAAGTTGGTTCTTTGAAAAAATAAATAAGATCGACAGACCCTTAGCCATGCTAAAGAAGAGAAGAAGAGAGAGAAGTCAAATTACTAACATACGGGATGAAAAAGGCAATATCACAACAGACACTACAGAAATACAGAAGATAATTAGAAAGTATTTTGAAACCCTATATTCCAATAAAATAGAGGATAGTGAAGATATCGATAAATTTCTTAAGTCATATGATCTGCCCAGATTGAGTCAGGAAGACATACACAATTTAAACAGACCAATAACAAAGGAAGAAATAGAAAAAGCCATCAAAAGACTACCAACCAAAAAAAGCCCTGGACCGGATGGGTATACAGCAGAGTTTTACAAAACCTTCAAAGAACAATTAATACCAATACTTTTCAAGCTATTTCAAGAAATACAAAAAGAAGGAGCTCTTCCAAATTCATTCTATGAGGCCAACATCACCCTGATCCCGAAACAAGACAAAGACACTTCAAAGAAAGAAAACTACAGACCAATATCTCTAATGAACTTAGATGCAAAAATTCTCAATAAAATCCTGGCAAATCGAATACAAAAGCATATCAAAAAAATTGTGCACCATGATCAAGTAGGATTCATCCCTGGGATGCAAGGTTGGTTCAATATATGGAAATCAATAACTGCTATTCACCACATCAATAGACTTAAAGATAAGAACCACATGATCATCTCGATAGATGCAGAAAAAGCATTCGACAAAGTACAGCATCCTTTTATGTTCAAAACACTAGAAAAACTAGGGATAACAGGAACTTACCTCAACATAGTAAAAGCTATATATGCTAAGCCTCAGGCTAGCATCATTCTAAATGGAGAAAAACTGAAGGCATTCCCTCTAAAATTTGGAACAAGAGAAGGATGCCCTCTATCACCACTTCTATTCAATTTAGTTCTTGAAATACTAGCCAGAGCAATTAGACAGACAAAAGAAATTAAAGGCATAAAAATAGGAAAAGAAGAACTTAAATTATCACTATTTGCAGATGATAAGATAAAATATCTAACAGACCCAAAAGGGTCTACAAAGAAACTGCTAGAGTTAATAAATGAATTCAGCAAAGTGGCAGGATATAAAATCAACACGCATAAATCAAAGGCATTCCTGTATATCAGCAACAAAACTTCTGAAATGGAAATGAGGAAAACCACTCCATTCACAATATCCTCAGAAAATAAGATACTTGGGAATCAACCTAACAAAAGAGGTGAAAGATTTATACAATGAAAACTACAGAACCCTAAAGAGAGAGATAGAAGAAGATCTTAGAAGATGGAAAAATGTACCCTGTTCATGGATAGGCAGAACTAACATCATCAAAATGGCGATATTACCCAAAGTTCTCTACAGGTTTAATGCGATGCCAATCAAAATCCCAACGGCATTTCTTGTAGAAATAGATAAAGCAATCATGAAATTCATATGGAAAAACAAAAGACCCAGAATAGCAAAAGCAATTCTAAGCAGGAAGTGTGAATCTAGAGGTATAGCGATACCAGACTTCAAACTGTACTACAGAGCAATAGTAACAAAAACAGCATGGTACTGGTACCAAAACAGGCAGGTGGACCAATGGTACAGAATAGAGGACACAGAGACCAATCCACAAAATTACAACGTTCTTATATTTGATAAAGGGGCTAAAAGCATGCAATGGAGGAAGGATAGCATCTCCAACAGATGGTGCTGGGAAAACTGGAAATCCATATGCAACAAAATGAAGCTGAACCCCTTTCTCTCGCCATACACAAAAGTTAACTCAAAATGGATCAAAGAGCTTGATATCAAATCAGAGACTCTGCACCTGATAGAATAAAAAGTTGGCTCCAATCTACATATTGTGGGGTCAGGCTCCAAATTCCTTAATAGGACACCCATAGCCCAATAGTTAATAACAAGAATAAACAAATGGGACTTACTTAAACTAAAAAGTTTTTTCTCAGCAAGAGAAACAATAAGAGAAGTAAATAGGGAGCCTACATCCTGGGAACAAATCTTCACTCCTCACACTTCAGATAGAGCCCTAATTTCCAGAATATACAAAGAACTCAAAAAATTAAACAATAAGATAACAAATAACCCAATCAACAAATGGGCCAAGGACCTGAACAGACACTTCTCAGAGGCGGACATACAACCAATCAATAAGTAAATGAAAAAATGCTCACCATCTCTAGCAGTCAGAGAAATGCAAATCAAAACCACCCTAAGATACCATCTCACTCCAGTAAGATTGGCAGCCATTAGGAAGTCAAACAACAGTAAGTGTTGGCGAGGATATGGGGAAAAGGGTACACTTGTACATTGCTGGTGGGACTGAAAATTGGTGCAGCCAATATGGAAAGCAGTATGGAGATTCCTGGGAAAGCTGGGAATGGAACCACCATTTGACCCAGCTATCGCCCTTCTCGGACTATTCCCTGAGGACCTTAAAAGAGCGTACTATAGGGATACTGCCACATCAATGATCATAGCAGCACAATTCACAATAGCTAGACTGTGGAACCAACCTAGATGCCCTTCAATAGATGGATAAAAAAATGTGGCATTTATACACAATGGAGTATTACTCAGCACTAAAAAATGACAAAATCATGGAATTTGCAGGGAAATGGATGGCATTAGAGCAGATTATGCTAAGTGAAGCTAGCCAAACCTTAAAAAACAAAGGCTAAATGTCTTCTTTGATTTAAGGAGAGCAACTAAGAACTGAGCAGGGAGGACATGGAAACGGAAGGAAACCCTCAATGTTATACGAAATCACATATAAGAGGTTGTGAGGGGAAAGGGGAGGGGAGAAACAAGGGAGAGAACTGAACAACAACAGATGAGGTAGAGAGGGAAGATGGGAGGGGAGGGGAGGGGGATAGTAGGGGATAGGAAAGGCAGCAGAATACAACAGTCACAAATATGGCATTATGTAAAAAAGTGAATGTGTAACTGATGTGTTTCTGCAATTTGTATTTGGGGTAAAAATGGGAGTTCATAACTCACTTGAATCAAATATATGAAAGATAATATGTCATGAGCTTTGTAATGTTTTGAACAACCAATAAAAAAAAAAAGAAAGAAAGAAACTGGCAAAACTAAACTGTAGGGGTATACAGTCAGGTCACAAAACTACAAAGAAAATTAGGAAAGTGATGATAATGAAAAGTCAGAATCCCGGTTACTCAGGGCTGTGACAGGGAGGGGCACATTCCCTTCTTGCCCTGGATGATGGTCCCCGGGCTTTCTGCTATATTTGTATCATACTCTTTCCTACATTTGTATCATATTTTAAATTTCTTTCAAATAACACAAATGTAAACCATTATAATTTTACTGGGTTTTCCTAAATTTAATTACCTCTGAAACCACTTTTTACTTTAAAAGTCCATTTTATCTCATAGGTAACTACCAATTGCTCTGAATTTATAAGTATTTTGATATATAAGGGACACAAACAACTCAATAGTAAGAAAAAACAATTAACCAGATTTAAAAAACAAGAAAAGGACCCAAATAGACATTTTTCAAAACATAACATGCAAATGGCCAACAAGTATATGTGAAAATGCTCAACATTGCTAATTATCAGGAAAATGCAAATGCAAATCAAAAATCACAATGAAACATCATCTCACGCTTGTTAGAAAGGCTATTATTAAAAAGGCCAAAAAAAATGTATCAGCTAATATGTAGAGAAAAGGAACCCTAGCAATGGTAGTGGGAATATAAATTGAAATAGTAATGGATAAAAGTACAGAGGTTCTTCAAAATATTAAAAATAGAACTACACTACGATCTTGTAATTCCACTTCTGAGTATGTGCCCAAAGGGAATGAGTTGCTTGAAGAAATATATGTACTCATCTGTTCATTGTAGCACTATTTAAAATATTAAGGTATGGAATCAAAGTGTTCATCTACAGAGGAACAAAATAAAATATGGCTCATATATACATATATACACATACGGGGGGCGGGGCAGGGAGGGAGGGAGGGAGGGAGGGAGGGAGAGACTTACTTATACACAGAACCTAAAAAAACTGAATTCATAGAAGCAATGAGTAGAATGGTGTTGCCAGGGGCTGGAGGTACAAGGGCACAGCGAATAGGAGAGATGCTTGTCAAAGAGGACAAACTTCAGTTTGTCAGGAAGAATTATGTTTTGTGGGTATAGTCTGGTGATTATAATCAAATGTTAACATTTTCTTAAATTTTCTTACCTCAAAATTACAAAGGTAACTGTGAAGTAATCATGTCAGTTAATTTGTCATACTCATTTCATGATGTACACATATATCAAGCTATTGAACATCATAAATATATAGTCTTACTTATCAAATACCTCAGAAATAACTGTAAAAATTTTTCTTTGGTCATATAAACTTGGAGGCACTATTCTAATAATATTTTTAATAGCTTACAAGGCAAATGTTAATGTAATGTTTCATCATAATGACTATGAATTTGTGTTCCTCTTATAAGCACAAACAGAAAATAAAAAAGGTTAAGGAAGAAAGACACTAAAAACATGGTTAGAGACAAAAATAATTAATACAGAATCCAAAAGCTGAATAATATTGACATCAACATCTTAAAATTGATTATATGTATGACCTGAAACTATAAGGTGAGTCTAAGAGTAGGTTGGTATATAAGAAGAGCACAAAAGCTTAGGGGGTTGAGATGAGTCACAAGTAACAGAAATTGAAGATAGGCTATAATAGTGTACTTAAATAACTAATAATCTTAATGATGACCTAAATCCTGAATAATTACCAGAAAGCAAAGCATGTTTAGTATATTCAGTTTAAGAAGTAGGTTAAATATGACAATTTCAAATATAGTTGTTCCCTCATAATCCATGGGCAAAACGTTTCAAGACCCCCAATATGTGCCTGAAATCAAAAACAGCAGCAAACCCTAAAACCCTATGTTTTCCCCAATACATACATAACTATGATAAATTCACCTTACAAATCAGTCATAGTAAGATTAACCACAATGACTAATAATAACTATAGAACAGTTATAACAAGATATTATAAGAAAAGTTATTTAAAACTCATGAATTGGGCTGGGTTGTGGCTCAGTGGTAGAGTGCTTGCCCAACATGTGCAAGGCCCTAGGTTCGATCCTCAGTACCACATGAAAATAAATAAATAAAATAAAATGTATTGTGTCCAACTACAACTAAAAAAATGAATATTTTTTAAAAAGTTATAAATTATTTCTAGAATTTAGAAGTCACCTATTTATTATGCTTGGTTTTCAGCTGACTGTGGTTAATAAAATTCATGGAAAGTGAAATTGCAGATAAGAGGAGAGTACTGCAGCTCCATTAAAAGTAACTAAAATTTCTATAGTTTATACTTAAATAATTAAGCACACAGCACTTGACAGAATAGCATTTATGCTAGTGTTTCCTGGCCTACATTCCCACTATTCTAGGTCTGAAAGGGAAAAGACCATGATTGTTATACTAATATCTACTCAAACTCAGGGCTAACCTAGAAGATGTAGCTAGTAAAGTAAGAATACAAAATAAAAGTATAGGGACTAGAAAAAAAACAAAACCATCGAGAAGATTTTATAGTCACACCATCCAAATTTAGCAAGGCCACTGAATTTATACTACAAACTGAGTGTGCTCCCTCTAAAACTTACATGTTGAAACCTAATTCCCAATATGATTGTATTTGGAGCTGGAGCTTCTGGGAGGTAATTTAGTCATGAGAGTGACATCCTCATAATAGGATCAGTGCTCTCATAAGACACAGAAGTAAGCTTGCTTCCTCTATTCCTGCTATGTTCTGTGAAGACACAGCAAGAATACAGCCATCCACAAACCAAGAAGAAGGCCCTCACCAGAACCCAGGCTGGCACCCTGATATTGAATTTCCCAGCCTCTAGAACCATGAGAAATAAGCTTCTGTTTTCTGAGCCATCCAGTCTATAATACTCTGTTAGAGCAGCCCAAAATGACTAGCATGAAGGCAAAACACTAAATTCACCAGAATTTTATAGAACAATAATAAACAAGTAGAAAATACTAATATAACTTTAACAATAACACTAAATATCCAGAAATAAATACAGTCACTATAATGCTACAGTGAAGTGATAACACGATAACGGGTCAACTGGACATTCATGTGGAAGAAAAGGAAATCAATCTCAAACCATACTGAAAAGTCAATTCCACATGGACAGTAGATCTACATGTAAAAGTAAAATAACACAGTGTCTAAAAGAAATAGAAAGGAATATATTTATGATATCAAAATAGGTGCAAAAATCACAAACTTTAGAAGAAAACACTGATCAACTGGACTACACTAAAGAAATCACTATATCTGTATTTAATCTAACACTTAAATAGGATGAAAAATGTAAGCTATAGAAAAGGAGAATATCAACAAACATATCCCACTAATTCACTCATATAGCGAAAATAAGCAGAATACCCATAAATTAATAAAGAATTGACAACCCAGTAGAAAAACAGGTAACTTAAGAGAAACACAAGAGAATACCAAACAGCCAATAAACATAAGGAAAAAAGGGTCCTTATCATGAATCTTGAGTGAAATGTAAATTAATCCACAAAGAGACACAAACACACACTCAGAGAACAGCTAAAGAACTGACAATATCACATCTGTAAAACAAGTAGAATTTTGATATACTGCCGGGGTATAAGTAAAACGACTTTGGAAAACTGACCATATCTGCTAAATATAAATACATCACACAAATCCCATGATCTAGCAATTACATTCACAAAAGTGCAAACATAAATTTACCAAAAGACTAGTACAAGAAAGTTTATAGGAGCATTATTGGTAATCAACCAAGTGAAAAATGATCAAAATTCCCATCATAGTATACACAATTTAGGACATTCAGGCAGCAATGAGAATAACTTTTTAATTTCAAAAACATAAGAAGAAGCCAGAAAATAGTGTATGCCATATAATTTCATTTATATAAAAATCAAAACAGGAAAAATTAATTTATATGTAGAATTTTTGAGGGACAGCAGTGACAGAAAGGGGCCACAAATTCCAGGCGAGGAGGCACACTCCTGTTATTCCAGCAGCTGGAGAGGTTAAGGCAGTAAGATCATGAGTTCAAAGTCAGCCTCAGCAACTTAGCAAGGCCTAAGCAACTTAGCAAGACCCTGTTTTCAAATAAAATATTTTTAAAAGGGCTGGAGATGCAGCTCAGTGGTTAAGCAACCTGGGTTCAATCCCTGGTTCTAAAAAAAAAAAAAAAAAAAAAGTCAGGGAGGGCACAAAGGAGGCTTCTGGGGTATTCACAATGCTGCCTGATCTGGATGCTGTGTACAGAGGTGTATTCACTTTTTAAAAATTTACTGCACTATGCCTGTGTGACTTGTGCATTTTTCTGTATGTTTAATATATATAAATAAAAATTATTCCAAAAATTACAGAGATGTCAGGGAATGTAATAGAAATTAGACACAAAATAAAATAATTTTAAAAGTTCCATTTAAAGCATTTAAACAAATTATTTTTTAATTAAGAATCAACCTTTGAATCAAAAATAAGTCATGAAGAAAAACATTCCTAAATAAAAATGCACTGAGGAATTTTCCACAATTAGGGGAAAAAATAGGAAGCAGTTGAAAAATAAGTGTGGGACAAACAATTAGCATTTTTCATTAACCAACATGATTCCAAAAAATAGTCCATATAATGCTTTTTAAACATTCACAGTCATTTCTACCAATTACTCTTTGGACTCATAATAAATAACAAAATAGTAACATTTAGAAATATTCAACAGATACTTATTGAATATCTACCACATTCTACCCCTCAAGCCCCTGCATAAGGTTCCTCTGAGAGCTGCACTTTCCTTGTCTGATTCCTTCAGTGGCTCCGCATTCCCCACTATGAACAGGAAAAGAATTTCCAAGTTGCATATTCAGAATTCTCTATCACATAAAACCCCCTGCCCTCAGAAGACCTACTTTTTTAATAGGGCTAAGTAAAAAGAAGTAATAGTAGTAATAGCAGTAGTAGTACTAGTGGTGGTGGTGGTAGTGGTAGTGGTTTAAACATTAGATGTTGATCTGGCCCAATCACTTTCTCTAACCTCATATATTTCTACACTCACCTTCATTCCTTCTGCTCTAATAACACTCACAGCTAAGGCCTTACCTCAGGGACTTTGCAGCTACTTTCCTTCTGCCCAAAATGTTCTTTCCTGGATAACCACATGACATCCTCATACTCCTCAAGTCTTAAAGTTACCTTCTCAGTGACATCTATCTCAATCACCTAGAGTAAGTGGAATTCCTCACTAGAATTCACAAGCACGGGGTCTTTTAGCAGTTTTATTTTTGCTGTCCCAATGCCTGGAACAGTACCTAGTACAGAAGAGGTACTCAATCTGTGTAGTATTACACTGAACAACTAAATGAATAAATGGGTACAAGTTCCACAATCCTTCTTCCCTTGAGGTAGGCAGCAGCACTTCAATTTTAAAAATGAGTAAACTGAGCTTTAAGATATTAAGTACAATGTCCAAAGTCACAAAGAGATACACATTAATAATATCGGAACCGATAGCACCCAGCTCTGAGGGCTTTCCCAGTTCTCCTACCAGCCTAAGCAGGCATAAGCTCAAGGAGGAAGAACCTAAGAGGGGGGATTTTCTCCCATCTGTGGCACTGAAGAAGGGTTTTGTTGTTGTTATTGTTGTTTTCCCTATCTTAACCCACTAAGAAGAGAGTATCAGATTAACTACTGCAAAGCTCCTATCAATTTTTATCTTCCTACAGATTTCCTTTATACCTGGATTTTTAGAAGTTTACAACAAAGTTATTATTTAGCAACTCAAAAAACAATGAATGACCTTACATGAGCTCCACAATGTTTTCATAAAAGTTCTTAGAGTGAACACAAGAGGCAGCTGGTTACTCAATTACTGTTCTAATTAAGGTTGTGTTTGATAAGCAGATAAGGATTTAGAAACCCATTAAATTTGATAAAATTGAACTTGTCAGTTATCCTTGAGGCTTTCGTAGAAGCATTTACAAGAATGTTAAAATCATTGTTTCACAATCTGTATATTAAACATCCTCATGCAAATATTTTGTTCACAAAATAGTTAAAGCTATAAAATCTCCTATTTGTATTTTCCCAGACTTCTTTTAAGAAATGGCAAATTCTAATGCCCTTCTCCTTAGAACAAAAAATCTATTAGAAATTCTGCACATAAGAAATACCAAAATTTTGTCAAACTGTGTTTTAGTAAAATCTCTACTTTTATCATTTTCACATGTAACACTCCTGACTGTTACCAAATGTATTGTTTTTGAAAGATTAAACGGTGATAAAACTGTCTCACAGAATTGTCAACTCTTAATTTCCTCAAACTGTATAGTCTGTGGCAGGCCTATATCAGAGTCACAGGACAGTAATACACATCAAAGGCACAGATTCCACACCCCAAATGTTTTTAATTCAGCAGAAAGTTAGAGGAAAGGGAACAATTTCATTTTTAACAGGTTTCCTGCATGAGTAACACATAAACTGCAGACTGATATACTAGCCTACCTGACAGCCATCATAGGACTATAGTGGAAAATGAAAATGGAACTCTCTAAAGAACATACCCCAGTGATAGTCTGTTTCAACTGTTCTATGAAAGGTGGGCAGTAAACATCTTCCATCAAATAAAAATTAAGGAATTCATCTATAGTCGTATAATTGACTTGGTCTAAAAAGTCTAAAATGCTTTTCCTCTACCATCCTCCATAGAGGCTACTTCTATCCAGAGTGGACAAAAGGCTGAAAGAAGGTAGGCTCCTCCCTGGGCCCAGATAGCAGGATAAGATCAGGAAAGGGGTCTCAGTTATTAAGTAGGATATGCCAACAGAACTGAATCCTTTTTATATGTAACATGCCTCTGTTGCCAAATATATTGTTTTAAAAACTTAAATGGTGATAAAACTCTCAATAAGTATGGAGCCCACACTACAAGAGAACTTCAGATCTATAATATATTTTAATTTCAAAATGGACATAAAATTGGTGAATTTTCAGTATCAAAAAAACAGACCAGCTTCAGAGATGCCTAGCCAAGGTTCAACTGCGAACAAACATCAGTTGACAAATTTTATGATTCATGATGACTTTAGAAACTAATATTTATAGATAAAAAGAGCCTTATTAAAGGCTCACAGTCTACTCTGAAAACATTCACAAGGCCTCTTCTGACAGCCCACTTATTGATAATAATAATAATCCTGACTGAGTTCCAAGCTTCCTGGCTGAGTAATTAGCTCTCTCCTCTGAAGGCAGAATGAAACAGACTTCTTGATTAAGAGACACACACTGTAACATGGTTATAATATCTCTATACTAGAATTAGTATGAAATTCATTAAGCTTATCAGTGCTCACAGTACAGAACTATGACCACTTTATTGTAAGACTAATGGCATTATGTGAAATTATAGTAAGTACTAGAACAAAAATACCAGAATAACCCCACAACATCAGCAACCATACAGTGAAAAATTCTTTAAAAGATACAAAAATAAAACATACACAAAATTATATGGACAAATTAATATCAAATATATCTGATACAGTAATAGAAGAAATGGGCTACACCCATTACTAAAAGAAAATTAGTAGCCAGGCATGGTGGTGCACACTGTAATCCCACCAACTTGGGAGGCTGAAGCAAGAGGATCCTAAGTTTGAAGGCAAGTCTCTGCAACTTAATAAGACTCTGTCTCAATAAAATAAATAGGCAGATAGATACATAGATAGATAGATAAATAAACAGATAAATGGCTAGAGGCATGGCTCAGTGATAGAAGGCCTCAGGGTTCAATCCCCAATGCCAATAAATAAATAAATATTAACCTTGAAATGAATTACAAAAAAAAAAAAAAAAACACTCTTGTGCTATAAACAGGAACATACCTCACAATAAAGTAATTCAGAAAGATTTAAAATTAAAAAAAATGGTTGAAAAAAATGCTTGTATAAACTAGGCAAGTGCAAATAAAAATAAAGCATAGGCCCAGATTTTATCATCAGAAAGATAAAATTCAGAACAAAAATTTTAAACTGAACAAAGAGGCCCTTTAAAATGACAAAAGGGACAAGCTAGAAGAAAAACTGTTTACCTTATATCCTTTTAAAACTGCTTTGTTTTTAAAATCTGAGAATACACAATTTATTCAAAAAATGAAATTGATTACTAAAAGAGAGAAAGAAAAAGCAAAGCATAGATAATTTATGCAGCTGCTCAGAAAAGATATTTTTCCTTTCCCTGGGCTTGAACCTGAAAGTGTGGAGTACAGCAGCTGGCGCCATCCTGCCACCTTGTGGACCATGAAAAGAAGGCAAACAAGCAGGAGGAAAAAAGAACCTCTAAATCCAATGGTTCCAGTCTACCTTCAAGCTGATTTCACTCAATGAACCAATAAATTCATTTTTAACTTAAAACAATTTCAGTAAAGGGCTCATTTGAAATTACAGAGTTTTCTTTTCTTTTCTTTTTCTTTTTGACAGGGCTGGGGTTCAAACTGAGGGCCTTATACATCATAGACAAGCACTCTACCACTAAGTGTTTGAGGTCCAGGTGATGCGTCTTCTTCAGAAAAACCTAACCAGAAAATAGAGTACATGTCAGAGATCCTGCAGACCTGAAGGATTCCCCTTCCATCAAGCAGAGGGAAAAAGAGTTCTCAAACTTTGAAGATAAGGAAAAGGGAAGGGAAAAAAAAAACAAACTTGAAGGGGAAGGTTTCCTTCCTGTCTTCAAGAACTTCAAGAAAAGCTTCTTCCTTGATCTTGGAAATCTTAAGGATAGAATTGCCTTGAAAAAGATTTTTAAACCCTATCCTTTTTTTTTTTTTTTTCAGTTTTAGGTTATAGATGGACACAATACCTTTATTTTATTTATTTATGTGGTACTTAGGATCAAACCCAGCAAGCACCCCATGCATGCAAGGCAAGCACACTACCACTGAGCCACAACCCCAGACCAACCCCATCCTTCTTTAACTGTCAGTTCATCACAATCCCAAAGCTTTCACCAGCCACCTACACATACCATACCCCCAGCACCATGCACCTCATCTCAGCCACTTTCTTAGAAGAATAACCACACGCAAGGCTGCGTGTTGCTCTCTCCTGGACATGCAGGCTATTTCCTTTTGGTACTGGGGACTGAACCTAGGAGTACTTTACCACTGACCTATATCTCCAGTCCTTTTTATTTTTTATTTTGAGACAAGGTCTCATTAAATTGTCCAGGCTGGCCTCAAAATTGCAATCCTCCTGCTTCAGTCTCCTCAGTCATTAGGATTACAGGTCAAAGCTAGTTTGTTTTAAGTACAGTCCCCACCCCACCCCACCCTACCCCACCCCACCCCCCAGAAAATTTACTAACAGAAAGAGAGGGCTGGAGGGAAGCAGAGAGGGAGGGAGGGACAAAGAGAGAAAGAGAAAGAGAAAGAGAGAAACTGGAATGTGCATGGTAAAAAAAAGAAATTTCAAGAAACAATACCAAAATTAGGTTAATTGTGCTATAAAACTACTCTTTTGAAATTCCCAGAAGCAGAGGAGACAGGAGGAAATAGTCATTTCCTTGTTCTTCCTGAGAGGCTATATAACCAAGCATGCTGCAGAGCCAAGAAGTCTGGATCAAATCCCAGTTCTGCCACTTAATGATTATATAATCCTAGACAAGTCACTTAACATCTCTGCACTTCAGTTTTCTCATCTGTAAAATCTGCTTTAAGATAACATGGGGAGGAAAAAAATAACATGGGGAGAAAAAAGATAACATGGGCTTCTCTCTCCAGAGTATGAGGATTAACTCAGTCAATAAATATAAAGCCTTTAAGTAAATAAATATAAATCCTTGGCTAATACTCAGTATCAGCAATTGCTGTCATTTTTACTACTATTATTGTCATTTAAGAACAAGAGTTGGGAGTAGTTAGTCATGTGATCAAGGGGAAAAAAGGGAGAGGATTATAGAATAGATGTAATTGGGCAGGACAAGCACAAGGTAAAGAAAACACCAGCAAGCAGGAATATTCTCAGTAGTTACAAAGTTTTGTCTCAAATAGCACCCTTTTCTCTCCAAAAGGAATAGAAGAAAAAGGCTAGGAAAAGTTGCTCATCTGTGATTTCAGAAACTATACTGTCTCTCCCCAAAATACCACCTATTTCTAATGTTTAAAATGCCTTGAAATAGGTACAAAACATTTTCACAGGTTCAAAAGCATTTTCTTTTTACAAAGAGAAACAAAAGTAGTTATTCAAAAGTCGTTTCAGTATAATTTCTTACATATGAGAAAACTGAAGGTATAGAAAGGCTTATCTATATTAAGGCTATTTTTAAAGTTTAACATAAGAAAATTAATGATAAGAGTTGTTAAACTCTAATATCGATTACTTAAGATTGTACCAGTTTATGATATTTATGTGCTTTCCCAAATATATCACAAATTCCATTAGCTTGTTTATATACACACACTTCTACTTCTTCTTCATCATCATCATCACCATCATCTATTTTATATTCATCTCCAGTTGGACCCATAAGGGAGAAGTTGGCATGGTGGGACCTATCCCATAGTACAGTTCTAATATGTAATAAATAATTTCTAAAACAAACAAGGAAAACCCAAAGAAAACTTTTTAAAATGGCATTCTAAAAAGTCAATGTCTAAAATATGCACTACAGGAACATAAAATTTTAGGCCATTTTTCAAAGTCAAACTCAAACTAAAGCCTTTGAAGGTGGGTAAAACAGTTTTCTTTATAAATGGTATGGACACTATTGGTAACTGTATTAAATAAAAATGAACTTCAACCCTCTTTCTTATATCATGATGCTCAAAAATGAAGTCAAAACATGTAATGGTCTAAACGTAAAAGTTTAAACTAAAAAAAGAAAAAAAATTCTAGAAGAAAATATAAAAGAGGAGCTGAAGTTGTGGCTCAGTAGTAGAGCACTTGCCTAGTACATGTGAGGCACTGGGTTCCATCCTTAGCACCACATAAAAATAAATAAATAAATAATGTTTTGTGTCCATCTACAACTAAAAAATACTTTAAAAAATAGAAAATTTCATGATCTTATTGGAGGCAAAGTTTTCTTAGGATACAAAAAGCACTAACTATAAAAAAAAGAATTGATATATTTAACTGAATCAAAATTAAAACCTTCTGTTCTTCCAAGATCATCATAAAAAAGTTAAAAGGCAAGCACCAGACTGAGAAAATATCCATAATATATGTATCTAACAGAGTGCTTTTATTCAGAATGTATTAAGGTTTCAGTAACACAACACAGCAATCTAAGTCTTAAAATGAGCTAAGAAGACATATGAATGAATAGCCAATTAGCTCATGAATATATCACTGGTCATCTAGAAAAAGCAAATTAAAACCAAAATGTGATAATATTACATATTCATTGGAATGGCTAAACTTAAAAAGACCAGCAATAGCAAGAGCTGACAAGGAAGTGGAGCAACTACAACTCTCACACCTGGCAGTAGAAGGGTAAACTGAGGGACTACTTTGAAAAATAATTGGCTGTTTCCTATTTAATTAAATACCACAATCCAGCAATTCCACTTTTAGGTCTTTACCCCAAATAAATCATATGTCCATGAAAAGACTAATGCAAGGGTGATCTTAGCCGCTTTATTGAAAATAACCAAAAGCTAGAAACAAATTGGCAAGTGAATGATGAACAAATTTTGGTATATTTGTAAAATGCAATACTACTGAACAATAAAAATGAACAAATGTCCTATACCCTTAACAACATGGATGAACCTGATAGGAGTTATGCCAAGTGAAAGCAGCAGGACACAAAAGAGTACATGTTGTAATGATTCCATTAACATGAAATTCTATAACAGTCTGAACTGTCCTCTAGTGACAGAAATCAGATCAGTAGCTGCTTTTTGTACAAGGTGGTGTGGGGAGAAAAGAAGTGCAAAGCAGCACAGAGAATGTGGGGGAAGATGGAAATGTCCTGGATCTTAATTGGAGTGGCAGTTTTACCGATGGGTTATATGTGATAAACTGATTGACTCATACTTAAATGGTGTAAATTTTATTGCATGTAAATTATACCTAATTAAAGTTGATTAAAATAAAGCTTTGGAATTTGCTATATATAATTTATAGGTAGACTTTCTATTTTTAAAAAACATAAAAAATAACATGAGAAAATTCCTAGGCAAATATGTATTCCAAATACTTCAGAATAGCATTATCATTCCAGTATTTATTGAGCAAAAAGTAATGGTTAGAAGTAGCTCTCACTTTGAAGAAAAATACTTAACTTCAAAAGGACATTCCCTACTCATATGTTTTGAAATTATGATAGTTAACTATTTATGAATGTCTACTACATGTATTTGTATGTGATACAATTTAAATTTTTAAAATTTTGTTTTTTCTCCCAGCAGTTCAAACAAATTTTTTTTTCAATAGCAAAATCACAAAATCATATGTGACATTATATTTACCTTTGAGAAAAAGTAAAAAAAAAAAAATCCCAGACTTTTCTGAAAACTCTACAGTCTTTCATAATCCTGAAGGGAACTATCAACATTAAAACATTCTCAGATCAGTGGAAATCCATCTCAAAGATTTCTTTCATGCATGATTAAAAACATTTTCTCAGTAAGACACAAAATCAAGACAACACTTCACTCAGATTATGTGTCTCAAGTTCACAAGTTCATTAACAAGCTCATGACTGCTTCAAACAGCCTAAAATAACAAATTTCTCTTTTTATTAGTGCATTTTGATTATATAGAACAATGGGCTTCCTTGTGCCATATGTGTACATGGAAATAAACATTCTGATATAATCTTTCTAAACTAATATTTTTCTCTAGAAATACTAATTCTGATATTATCCCAAGAAAGAGCTTCTTAAAGAAAAAAAAAATCAATAGATTGTCTGGAATTCATAGTATAATGAATTAAAAAAAAATACAAAGAACACATTAGGAAATTGATGTTCCTCCAAGATGACTGGAAAGGGAAATACAGACATGGAAGACAATGTGAAGAGACATAGAAGAAGGCTGTCACCTTACAAGCTAAGGAGACAGGCCCAGAACCAATCCTTCCTTCACAGCTCTCAGGAAGAATGAACACTGCTGACCACCTTCATTTTGGCTTCTGCCCTCCAGATGTGTGAAACAATTTCGGTTAACCCACCTACTTGGTATTATTTTGTTACAACAGCCCTACAAAATTAATACACCCTACTAGAAAGGTCAATATCTACTAAGTAATCACAAACACATCACTACAATATCAAGCACATTGGGAGGAATGCGATGATAACATGTACCAATTTTGAGAGTGTGAATATTTTTACAATAGCTGATTTCAAGCTACCAATATTTCAACAATCTGATATAAAATTCCTGAAAATACAATAATTAGCTTTTACAAGCTACTACAAACTACCTCCATCACAAACCAAACACTCATGTCTCATCAGGAGGCTGAGGCAGGAGGATCTCAAGTGCAGGGCCAGCCTGGGCAACTCAGGCAGACCCTGCCTCAAAATTGAAAACAAAAAAGGATGGGGATGCAGCTCAGTGGCTGAATGCTTGCCTATTATGTACAAGGCTGCATTCAATCCCCAGTACTGCAAAAGAACAACGATTAACAAAGAAAATAATCATGCCTTGGTATCTTTTACTATCTACAGATGATTCCAATGTGCAGGCAAAGTTAGAACCATAGCTGGACATTTTCGGGCAAAATCATGAAAGCAATGACTATTAGAACACAGAATATTTTAAGAAATAAATATAGCAAAAACCTGGAACAACCATGTGAGAATAGCTTAAGAATGATAGAAAAACAAGTGATGAAAGCAGGAGGTAACATTTACTGAACACTTAACAAATTTCCAGGCATTGTTCTCAGCCTATTCTGTGTATTAAGCCACTTAATGGTTACTGCATCTCTATGAAATAATTACACACCTGCTTTTGAATAAGGAAACCAAAGCACAGGGAGGTTAAGATTTACAATGAATAAGTAAGGAAAGTAGGATCCAAGTACAAGCTATCTACCCCAGCCTCTGTACTCAGAACCACTGTTTTGTGCTGCTACTGACTATACTTGATACTTGTAGAATACAACAATTAGTCTAGTGTAGCTAGAGCCCAGAGTGAGAGGAATGAGATCAGGCTGGAGAAAGCTTGCAGTACTTATGGCCTCAGGTGTATGCTAACTTTATACCAGTTTGCAAGTTAAACTTGAAAAGTGAATCATTTTAGCCTTTTTGCACAACTTTTTACTTAAATGCATCAAATCAAAATAAAATTTGAAAAAAGAAAACCTAGAGGTCTGCAAGTGAAGTTCTCTCTGGAAAACAAAATCACCAACAACTTTTTTTTACCTTATTTCTAAATCCTAATTTTTACCTTTAAAGATTTTTTCAAACCCAGGACTCATATTAAAAACATTTTACATCATTACCTATTGCCTATACCTATTGCTAGTGTTTTACTCCTATTCTCCTGTAACAAATAACCATAAAGTTAGTGGCTTAAAGCAACACAGATTTATTACCTTGTAAGACAATAAATTCTGTAGGTCAGAATTCCAACACCAATCTCACCAGGATAATCTCAAGGCATACCATTCTGAAGACTCTAGGAGAATTTATTTTCAGCTTCCACAGCAGCCTGCATCCTGGACTTGACTTCTTGCACCTTCCTCCATCTTCAAAGCCAGTGTGGGCAAGTAAGATAGATACATCACTTTGACCTCGTCCACCTCACTGCTCCATATCTAAAGGACTCTTGTTTAAATGGGCTCACCTGGATAAACCAGGATTACCTCCCTATCTTAAGGTCAGCTGATTAGCATCCATAATTCCAAATGCAATCTTAATTTCCCTCTGCCCTGTAACCTAACAAAGTCACACACTCCAGGAATTAGGAAGTAGCTATCTTTGGGGTTATTATTCTGCTCACCAGATACATAGATAGATAATGCTACTTCACCTTTCCTCTTTCCTCATTTATAAAATAGACATACTAGTAACCATCTCAAAGGGTTGTTATAAAAATTACATGAATTAGTATCAGTACTAGTCACATAATGTATGAGCTATTTTATACCAATCATTTCACCTAAAAACTTTTTTCTTATTGTGGAGTGTAACTTCCAAAAATCTGTCTAATTCAGTATTACTTTTTGTCTAATTAGTAGGTGTAAACCACGTGTAGATACTGAGCAACTACAAAGTCACTAGTCAGAACTGAGATATGTTAGAAGTGTAATACACATACTGCAGTTTGAAAACTTAGCATGTAAAAGAATTACATGTGGAAAAGATAACGCTTGTGCTGTATTCAACAAAATATATTTATTAAATTAATTTTACCTGTTTCTTTTTTTACTTTGTGTAAAAAAAAGAAATATGTGCTAGGGAATATAATTTCACACTAAGCATGCCTTTCACACTAAGCATGCACTCTACCATTGAGCTATACTCCCAACCTCTCTTTTTATTTTATATTGGCCATATTATATTGTTATATTGCACACATAAATAATATGTAATGATAATCCCACCATTATGTGCAACTGCAGTGCACCAATAACAAAATAAAACAAAAAAGCCTGTGAACTACTTCCTTCTAAAATCTCAACAGTTGATAGGATTAAGTAGTGAAAATGGTACCTATATTCTTAACTCCCCTACTTTAGACTGGGATTGGGTCATGTAAGTATGGAGGCTGAGAAATTTTAGGATTTAGAGTTGACAAGATGGAAACCAAGGAGAGCCAAAGTGCAGTTCCCAGTCCAAGTCTAGGGCCTGAAAACCAGGAGAGCTGATGGTATAAGTTATAGTCTAAAAGATGGCAGGCTGGAGATCGTAGAGGAGCTGATGTTTCAGTTTGAGTCTGAAGGCCAGATAAGACCAATGTCTCAGTTCAGGTGGCCAGGAAGCACTTCCCTTACCTAGCCCTTTTTGTTTATTCAGTTCTTCAATTGATTGTACAAGGGCCATCATATTAGATAGAGGAATCTTTATTCAGTTTACTGATTTAAATGTTAATGTCATCTAGAAACACCCTCACAGATACACCCAGAATTATATTTGGCCAAATGTCTGGGCACCCTTTTGTCTAGTCATTTTATGTGTAAAATCAACCATCACAGTCACCAAAGTATACCCCATTTTCTATAATTGATGTATCATATCTTGAACACATAACCATGCAAGAAATCAAGCCTCTTGTCTTGATGCCAAGTTTTTCAAGAGGAAATAACTAGCTCCACGATCCATCTCCTCTGCTCAAGATTTTTAGTTTCCTTTTCTTTCTTCAATATGGCCGAAGGCATCTTTTCTAGATGAGCTTGACTTTGATCAGTCATGGAGTACTCACTAACCCATCTTAATTATGAAGAACTGGACCTCTAGAAGTAAACTGCTAGGGTCCAAACACCATCTCTAACCAACCTCTCCTTACCTTTTTAATGTAACTACTAGAAAATTTTAAATTATACATGTGGCTCACATTTGTGAAATACATTATATTTTTAGTGAACAGTGCTGCTCTAAACAGATTTACTCTCTACTTCTGTGGTCTTAGTATTTAGTTTAGTTCCTTAGTATTTAGTTTAGTTTAGGGAACTAAACTATATCAATCTGCTTTGTGCTGGAGCAATCTGTATTCATGTTGTCTCTCCAAATGGATTGGGAGCCCTTACTGGCCAACTGTCATGGACCTTTAAATAACAGTAAGATTCATGGTAAATTTACAATGAACCTTTGTGGAGCTTATTAAAAGTAAAGGAAAACATTACCTGCTAATGTGCTGTCTGAATACATTATTTGATCTACTGTAAACCAAAATATCCAAAAGTCAATTTGTCCTTTTGAAAGCAATTTTTTCTTGGGTAAAAGTCAGGATTGGGATATACTGCAAATGGGGGTGAGGAGAATTTCATGAAAAAATACTCAAGCTTAGCAAGCCCACCTGTAACCCCAGTGACTTGGGAGGCTGAAGCAGAAGGATTCCAAGTTTAAGGGCAGCCTCAGCAACTCAGCAAGGCCCTAAGCAACTCAGTAAGACCCTGACTCAAAATTGAATATAAAATAAAAAGGAGCTGGGGATGTAGCTCAGTAGTAAAGTGCCCCTGGGTTAAATCCTCAGTACCAAAAGAAAAACAAACAAATTAAAAAAAACCCTCAGGCTTATTACATACAGTGTATTCAAATATCATCAACACTATAATATCCTATTTCATTTTTTTAAGTGGTAACTACAACCCACGAAATTGTTCCATAATCCACTAATAATGTGTGACCAAGTTGGAAAAGCACTGCCCTAATGGTTCAGGAGCAGACCTTCCTGGCTAGAGACATCCATCTTAAAGATCTACAGGTCACTTAGCACTCCTCTGTTCTTGTATCTCCCAATAGGGAGGGACCAACCCTGGGGCCAGCCATGGCCCTCGGTGGCCATCAGAGAAGGCATGCAGACCCACTTACCATGCAGTCTTCTCAACCAGCCTTCATACTAGGATTGGGGACAATGGAGGACACCACACACAGTGTTCCAGGATCCATGTCCACTCCCATGAGGTACAAAGCCCAGTTCTGCCTGGCCAAGAAGAGTTGGTCAGAGCTGAAGGTACACAGGAAGAGAGAGTTCATGATGTTGTTCAGAGAAAGACTCTAGGAACTTGCACTAGATTATTCTGGCAAACCTGAGAAAATATCAACCTCAGAGTTATGTATGTTAAGTCAAACTAGAGAAAGAGAATATCAAATACCAGACAGGCATTTTTATTAACAAGAAAGGGAAGAAAAACTGTAAGGAAAAAATCTATCAGAACTTCACACATTTTTGCCGCTTTAGGGATCAAGCCTTGGGCAAGAGGCTATAAAGAATTCACATACACACACGCACAAGATGGGAGTAGGAAGAAATTCCTGGCCTGAAAACAAAAGAGAATAATCTCAGAGTAATGAGGGGCAAATAGTAGAAATTAGTAAGAAATCTCCTTTCAGCAGGGAGGTTTGATAGGAAGGAGTCACTAAAAAGACTGATAGACAAGGCTAAGTCCACAAAGATAAGCAGGCACAGAGGAGCTCTGAAACAAGTCTTTCACTTAAGACAAAGGAAAATGAAGCTTTGCTAGAAGGGAACAGAGGGAAAGGAATCTCTCTGAGCAATAAAGAAGAAATAGGAAAAAAAGTTAGAAATACTGACATCCTGAGGATAACTGGTAACTGGTAACTGCATTAAGAGTTCAATTACAAGGGGATTTCTACCCTTTTATATGGATATCAGGTTATATCCTAATGAGAGTAGAAGGTCAACTCTTCCTGGGGGATCTAGTAAGCTTTGCCACTTTCTCCCTACATGATCTTATAACTCTGGAAGAGGATTAACACCTCAGGACTTCTGCCCCTCACTGTAAAATGAGGATAACTACATTTGCTTCACAGGCTTGTGTAAGGGTTACTAAAACCAGAAACAGTATAACTGGAATATGGTAGGGAATCCATCTTTCCCCTCAACTCCTGACATCACTTTTCTTCCTTCAGCCCCACCTTGCAATTCATGGTTTCCCCATCTTCACCTGAAATGATAGAAACTACTTTGATATTTAGTGTAGAAATTTTTGTTTTTATCAGTGCATGATAATTGTGCTCACTGTGATATATTCATATACGCACATAACATAATTTGTTCCAATTCATTCTCCAACATATTCTCTTGCCTCCCTTCCTCTTTCTCCCTAATGTAGGACTTTCTTTGCTGCTAACATAAATGATTTAAAAGTACTCCCCTCTTCCCCCAGTACTGGAGACAGGATCCAGGGGAACTCTACCACTAAGTATATCCCCAATCTTTTTTTATTTTTTATTTTGAGACAGGGCCTAACTAACTTGCTGGCCTTGAACTTGTAATCCTCCTGCCTCAACCTCCCAGGCTCTGAGATTACAGGCCTGCACCACCATGCCTGGCTGAATGATGACTAATTTTTAAAACTATTTTTTGCAAATTAAATATAAATAAAACTCTCTACAGTAGACTGGAAAGGCATACTTTCAGGATATTAAGATTTACAACACAAACCTCTGAGAAAAACTTTAAGGAACAAAGTGCTTTGGTTAATGAGGAGACTGTGCAATTAAATTTTCAACCCTAAATGAACAGGTGCATTTACAAAAGTCCAGTAGAATTAGTAAAACAAATGCTATACACCTCATACAATTGCTTCTGAAATTTCTGTTCAAGCAGGGTGAACACCCCCACCCCCTACCCCTCAGAGTTCTCTGTAGTAATCAGTAAAATCATTTCCTGGAGGCTCCTCAAATGCTGTTTCTTCCTATTCAACTCCTGTCAATAAATGTACTGCCAATAAACCCCATTTATTCTTTTCAAGTAGATATATTACTAAGAAGATTTACTCAATGAAAGAAGCTCATTATTTAAATGAACCCTAGAGCAAACATTCTTACAGAGTAACAATCATCTATTAATTTATTATGTTTTAAAATCTGGATTTTCATATATGAGTTAAGCATGCCTATTAAAAGCACTACCTAGGGGCTGGGGTTGTGGCTCAGTGGTATAGTGCTCACCTAGCATGTGTGAGACACTGGGTTCAATCCTCAGCACCATATAAAAAAATAAACAAACAAAATACAAGTATTATCTACAACTAAAAAAAAAAATTCTTTTAAAGCACTAGCTACATATGCAAAAAGAAATCAATACCAAGGAAACTACTGAAAATACAATGGCACTTCCTCTTGGAAAGAAACAGATATCATTTTTTAAAAGGAAATACATATAAAACAGATTTTTAATACTTCTTTAGAATACTTCCTCTCAAAGTGCTTTCCTAGAGACAAGCATTTTCCTACTGTGTATGAAATTTATTTCTATTATTTAATCCACTACCATCTCTGCTAACACAATTTTTTAATTCTGGATTTTCTAAACAGCTAAGTAAAATTATAGTCTAATAAATATAATAAAGTAAAATAACAAAGAACTCAACTTTATAATTACTTTCTACTCTAAAAAAAAAGATGAACTAGAATATAAAGAGAAAAAAATGATTTCCTAAGAACACAACAACCAAAAAAAATTTCAAGTGCCAGAGATGGGACTGAGGCATAGTTATGATCAACATCAATCTTTAAAATAGTTACTTAACTCATTAATCATAATTTAACCATGTAGCTTCCATTAATAGATACTATAAGAGAACATCTTTAAAAAAATGTCAGGATGCTTAAACTAATTTAAAGTAATTTTTTATTTTAAAGAATGAAAATAATGGAAAGAAAATGATAGGAAATTAAAATGGTCTTCCCAAGAGAAGTAAATGAGTTGACTATATGTATCCCATGTAACTATACACTGATCATCACACATATTTTATGTATGAATTTCTAGCTAATCCAGCAAACTTTCTATGTTTATAAAAGGCAAATCATTTTTCTTAAATAAAAAGGAGGGCTGAAGTTGTGGCTCAGTGGTAGAACACTTGCCTGGTACATGTGGAGCACTGGGTTCGATCCTCAGCACCACGCTAAAATAAATAAATAACATGAAGGTATTGTGTCCATCTACAAATTTAAAAAAATTAAAAAACAAACAAAAAGGAGAGATCCATTATTTTCCTTATTTAAACTGTCACTTATTTAATCACTCATTATCAAGCACATAAAGTACTTACTGTATGTGAGCTACTATGAGAGGTGTTGGGGATAGAAAAAGATCACTATGATACTATTCCCATCACCATCCATCTCATCTCAGTCTTTTTCACATAAAACCCCATATCCAACCCCTTGTCTTCTCGACCCTCCACTGTTTTTTTCTCCTTGATTTTTTTTTTTTTTTTGGCGGGGGGGAGCAGGGATTGAATTCATGAGCACTCCCCAGCCCTATTTTTTATTTTATTTAGAGACAGGATCTCATTGAGTTGTTTAGTGCCTCACTTTTGCTGAGGCTGGCTTTGAACTCACAACCCTCCTGCCTCAGCCTCCAGAGGTACTGGAATTACAGGCATGCACCATGGCGCCCAGCTCATCTTGATTCTTTAACTACTTTCCACACCTTTTTTCTCCAAAGTCCACCTCTATCTTGCCTCAGGTCACTATGTTCATGCAGAACAGCCTAACCATATGAGCTTTACTCCCCATGACTTCCATCTACCTGGCCATAATTTTCCCAGTCTCAGTTCTACCATACTCCTCAGGGATACTCTGCCTGATTCCTTTGGGCAAACCCTGATGCTCCCATGCTAGAAGTATTTCTTTAAAACCTTAACAATCAATACTTCCATACTGGTTTGTTTCCACTCCTACCTTCCTCTCTAGACTGTTAAGTATCCAAAAGGTAAGAATTATATTCATTTTTACCACCTAGTAACAAACTTAGCACACACCAATAAATGTTTCTAAGAATGATTAAATGAATACATAATAATATTCAACTCACAGGATTAACAGTAAAATGAGATTCTACTGGAACTATCTGTCAAGACTGAAACTTTTCTTAATAGGAAAAGAGCCAGGAGTGGTGGTACACACCTGTCATCTCAGAGGCTCAGGAGGCTGAGGCAGGATTGCAAATTCAAAGCCAGCCTCAACATCTTAGTGAGACCCTGTCTCAAAATTAAAAAAAAAAAAATTTAAAAAGGGCTGGAGAGGTAGCTCAGTAGTAAAGCACTTGAGTAGTAAAGTAAATCTCCAATACCAAAAATAAAATAATTTAAAAAGGATAATTGATTAGAATTTACTGCTAGCCTTCTAAGTTAAAAAAAATAACTTAAAATAAACTCTTTTTTTTCTTTTGTGGTACTGGGGATGAAAGCCAAAGCCTAGTGCATGCTAGGCAAGCACTCTACCACTGATCCATACCCAGCCCTAGAATAAAATATCTCAATAAAAAAGGAGAGCCAATGGAGAATAGCCCATTTTCAAGTACTTAAATGCCTTTTAAATCAGGAAATTATCATCTATCTTTCTCTATGCCATGACTTTGGAATTTTTTAAAATATTCAAACAATGGTCCAATTTATATTAGATGTAACCTAAACAAACAGAAACTAAATAACAAGCAGGTAAATGTGACATAGATTGTCCCACCATGTATTCTAATACATTCCCTAATTTCAGCCATTCCCCCTCCATCTTCAATAATGTCACATTTGTCACATTAACCTGAGAGTTTTTGTTAAATCAATTCAGGTTTTTAACTCAAATACCAGTGTAAGAATCTTTCTACACCATAAAAATTTATGAAATCAGGTTTGATTCACTAATTACATGTTTTTAATATATCTTAAGTAAATATTTAACTACAAAAGTAAAAAATGCTTATTTGTAAACCATTTAAAATTCTATCAGGTACATAAACCAGGTGCAACACAGCTCTACCTGTGGTGGCCAATGCCCTGGGTAACTCAATCTGGCACCTTTCCTACTTTAGGGCCATTCCCCCTTCAACTAAGGGTTCTGTATATGATTTATGCCTTTCTCTGGGCTCCATGAGTCCACTTGGTATTGAGGTTCATTCACATACTTTTGATTTTTAATGTTAATACTTAATTTTTTTGTGTTCAATAAACAAGAAAGCATAAACTTTATAAGAAGTTGATATGACCTAATCACCTGATGGAGAGCTAGCAAAATTTTACTATTACTTTGTGAATGCTTAAATTTTTTCCCCACTGATTGTTCTTTTAAAAAAAGTCCAAAACTAACATGCTTAAACTTCAAGTGATTCTAAAAATACAAAAAGCAACTTAAATTACAAAAGAAAACAAAAAGAAAATTTTCTTTTAATCAGATTCACCCACAAATTCAATTTTACTGCAGTAAAGATTTACAAATTGGCATTATCCAAGCACTCATTTTATTTAGATTAAAAGAACATCAAAGGGTGTGCTGGGGTTGTAGCTCAGTGGTGGAATGCTTGCCTAGCATGTGTGGGGCACTGGGTTCGATTCTCAGCACTACATATAAATGAATAAAATAAAGGTCCATCAATAACTAAATATACGTGTGTGTGTGTGTGTGTGTGTGTGTGTACACAAAAGAGCCAGTGGTGGATGCTTGTAATCCTAGCAGCTTGAGAGGCTGAGGCAGGAGGACTGTGAGTTCAAAGCCAGCCTCAGCATTTTAGCAAGGCCCTAAGCAACTCAGTGAGACTCTGGCTCTAAATAAAATATAAAAAGGGATGGGGATGTGGTTCAGAGGTTAAGTGCTCCTGGGTTCAATTGTGGTACAAAAAAAAGAACATCAAAAAAAAACACAAAGTTTATGCACTAAAATAAGATTGTAACCAAAGGATGTCTGCTCCAGGAAGAAGGAACAGATGTATTTTCCTTATTTCTATTCCTCTCACTAAGTACAGCTTCCTGTATGTTACATAAAAAACAAACATTAGAGGGTGAGGGGTGTAGCTTAGTGGTAGAACACTTGCCTACCACATACAAGCCCTGGGTTCAATATCCAGTGCTGCTAAGAAAAAACAAGAGAACAAAACAAAAAACTAAGACAACTCTGAAAGGTAGAGGAAAATGTGGATGAGCTGAGAAACCTGGAATCTGAGGAATGGCACAATGTTTATTCTTCATATTTAACCCAAAATTGGAGTTAAGCAGCTAACAGTCTAGAAAGGTCAAGGGGGCACAGATCCCCATCCCCTAAAAAAGTCCCACAAAATCTCTTGTCCCTAGATAAACACACAGGAAAAGTCAGATTAAAAAGAGAAAACTTTTAGACAATAACTAGTCTACCTAACCAAAGTCTACATAAAAACCTATGGTCTCACCTCTACCTGTATTAGCAGTGACTAAGAGACACCTAAATATCTACTCTCATCAGGCTGATGTGAAGCACTCCAAACCCCTTGCTAGTTATGTCAGAGAAGCACAAGTAGAAACCCAAGACTCTCATCCTCACTGGCCAGGAAGGAGCCCTTGAACCCCATGGTATCTGGGGAGCCCATGTAGGGAGCATGGACTTCCACTCCCACCCAGCAGTAATGAGGGTCCTCTCCCTCTGACAATGATATGTCAGAGAACTGATGGCAACCATATGGAGAACTGGAACTCCCACCCCACTCAGCAGGAACAAGAGGCATCCATTCCCCTCTGGTAAAAACAGAGGCCACTTAGGGAACCCACACTTCTATCCCACTCGTCAATAATGAGTCAGCACACCTCCATCCTGCTGAGGCAGCATCAGGGAAATCAGAAGGCTTGAATAAAATCCAGATTCTTAAAAGTACAGGAATAAAAAATCACTCATATCAAAAAACAGGAAGATCTCAAACTAGATTGAAAAAGACAATCAATAGTCAACACTAAGATGGCAGAATTGTCAGAATTATCTGGCAAAGCTTTCAGAACAGCCACAATGAAAAATGCTTTAATAGCAAAACATATATGCCTGAAGCAAATGGAAAGATAAAAGCCAAGGCAAGGAAAACTTCTCTGCAAAGAGATAACATAGTGATTTTTCTAACAAAAATTTTTCTAAACAAAAATTTTAGAAGTGAAAAATACAATAACCAAAACAGAAAGCATAATGGATAGAATCAATAGCTAAACAAAGAGGACAAAGGTAATTATCAGCAAACCAGAAAAATGGAACAAACAAATGACATAACCCAATCTGAACAGCAGAGAACATAAACCAAAATAAAAAGAAATCCTCAAGGCCTGCACAACCAAAACAACAAAATCTAACATTTTTTTTTTTTTTTTTTTTTGTTTTAATCAGCATCCTGGAAGGAAAGAAGACAAAAGCAGGCTGAAAAACAAAAAGAAAGAAAGAATGGATGGGGCTGGGCCTGTGGCTCAGCGATGGAGCACTCGCCTGGCACATGTAAAGCACTGGGTTCGATCCTCAGCACCACATAAAAAATTAAATAAAATAAAGGCATTGTGTCCATCTACAACTAAAAGTATTAAAAGGAAAAACTCTTGATTTAAAAAAAGAAAGAAAGAATGAATGGATGAATGAAAAATTCACAAATTTGGCAATATTAAATCTACAGATTCAAGAAGCTGAATGAACTCTAAACAGAATAAAACCAATGATCTCCATGCCAAGACACATCATAATTAAAATCCTAAAAACTGAAGACAAAGTAAAATTTGAAAAGAGCAGGAAAGAAACTATAATTTAACTTTAAGGGAAAATCAATTTGAATGACAGTAGATTTCTCATGAGAAGTGGCATAATATTTTTCAAGTGATGAAAGAAAAGAATATAAACCCAGAATCCCATATCTGGCAGGAAAAAACATCCTTCAAAATGAAGGAGAAACTAATTTTTTCAGATGAAGGAAAACTAAAAGAATGTCACAAGTTGACCTCCTCTAAAAGAATAACTAATGGAAGTTCTCAACAAAAAGCAATCACAAAGAAGTAAACAGGACACCAGGAAAATAGAAATCTGCTTAGAACACCATGGAAAAAGTTGTTGCTAACACTTCATCTTTATAAATTATCTTATATTTAATGACTTTGCTGAATTCTGATTATCTCAAATAATTTGTCACTTCTGGATATTCTATGTAGGCAACATATAATCAGCAAATCATGTTAACTTTAGAATTTTTAATACATTAGCCTTTAATTATTCACTTCCTTTGAGTTGTTCTATTTAAAAATATACTTCTGGGTAATATCTAATCAATAAAACATATGAAATAATCACCAAACTACATTAATAAATTACATTTAACTGATATATTAAATTAGAAGTTTAAATTATTTTCTTGGACCATTATAAACATGATAGGTATTGGAGAGAGGATTAGAAATTATACACAGCTAAAACTAAAAAAAGATTTCATAAAATACCCACCCTAACCACACATGTGCACTATTCTATATCCTATTCTAAGTCAGTGTTAGTTACTAATGATCAAATTGATTTCATTACCTTCAATTTGAAAAACACTGTCCTAGATCCCCAACTACCAACTTTTAAAATGAATGCTGCTACATGCTTCAATTCCTGCACCTGGCTTTAACATTTAAGATCATATTAGTGGGGCTGGGGTTGTGACTCAGTGGTAGAACACTCGCATAGCATGGGTGAGTCTCTGGGTTCGATCCTCAGCACCACATAAAGATAAATAAATAAAGGTATTGTATCCATTTACAACTAAAAAAAATTCATATTAGCAATAAAGAACACTTTAATGGGTGTCAAAGTTTAATTGGGGGGGGGGGGCGGAAGCAGTCTTAAAAGTGGTATGTTTGTACCAAGAGGAAGGCAAACAACCTAAGTCAAGCTATAGTTCAAAGAGAGAAAAAAGTGATGAACTGAATCTTTGCACAATGCATTATATAGCACAGCAACGTTGAATTGAAAAGAATTTTCCCACTTTGGTGAAGGATGCTGATAACAGAGGAGGCTATGCATGTGTGGGGACTGGAGATCCATGGTCAATCTCTATGCCTTCCTCTCAATTTTGCTAAACTTGTAAACCTAAAACTGGTCTAAAAAACATAAAGACAAAAAGAGAGAGGGAGAGGGAGAGGGAGAGGGAGAGGGAGAGGGAGAGGGAGAGGGAGAGGGAGAGGGAGAGGGAGAGGGAGAGGGAGAGGGAGAGGGAGAGGGAGAGCACGCGCCTAATTCTCAGTTGAGGTACACCACTCCAATTGGGAGGAACAGTTTATTTTCAGTATCGAGAACAACATTCTTCTCAACAAACAACCACTTACTTATATGAGTTTGACTTGATTCTTATTTATATTTGCATGACTTGATTCTCAGGTTTTGTTTTTAACTCTATTGCTATAAAAAAAGTATAAACTAAATCACTAGGTTTTAGGTTTTTGAATATTTAAATAATGTGGTTAACAAAAATCATTTTTCTTTTAAAAAAATACACATTTTCTCACTTATACAAGAAACATGAGTTGCTGCTATAATTTTTTATATTACAATTTAGCAAATGTAAAAGAAATTATTATTCTAACACAAAATAATAAACACCTGTAAAAGAAGTAAATAGGCCAACTTTGAGAAACATCAATACAAATTCCCACTAGTACCCAACCTCCTGAATGAAAAGTTAGTCTTTCTCTTTGCCTTGAACATACAGACATTCAACAAATACTCACTGAGAATCTCTTATGTGTTAGCATGTCCTGGCCACTCTTCATCCACACTCATCTGACTTTCCAGTCGATCTGCAATTCCCTTGTTCCATTCTGTGTTCACACTTCCCAGAATGCCCTTTTATCCAACCTCACTTTTCCATAAAATTTAAGGGGTCTGTTATTCATGTCAGTATGCTACTCAGTGTTTAGAACAGCATTCCTCATTTACTTAGCTCCTAATGCCTAAGAATCATATTGAAATGACCTCATATGAGCCCAAGGAATTGAGATTATTAAACTTTGATAGAACAAATTGGAACACTGCAATTACTAAATTGGTACCCTTAAGTATTGATCCCTTAATAACATTTCATATTATTAACCAAGTTAATGAGTAAAACCTCCATTCCCCCCATCCTTCAAAAAGTCTTGATATTTTTTAACTGATACTAAACTCAAATAATGACATTAGAAAGAGTTGAACTTCAGCCATAACAGAGTGCTAGTCCACAGAAGAGTTGCTGTTAATAGCATACACAGTCTCACACTATAACTTCATTTTGAGACTAAAACTACTGAACATTTCCTATTAAGAAACTGAAAATTAAAGTACAACAACACAAATTGGTAAGCAGTCTCTAGTAGTTACATTAATAAAAAAATACAAAATTAAAATGCTGCAACAGTAACATCAAGTATCTGTCATCATAAATGACATTCAGATGATACAAATTTTCAATATAAAAACAACATGTTAGGTAATGGTCTGGGTTAAACCATAGATGATATAAATGTTTCAATAATGTAGTATTTCAATGTTTTCTTTAAATCTGCAGTATACACCCCTTTCTTTGCAGAAACATTGACATGTTCAAAGGTCAAATTGCTAAAGTCACTGTACTACTGCAGGACCTTCTTTTACAAAGCATAAACTGGTTAGAGCTAGCTTCTACTTGAGCAGAAGGAAGTCTAGTAGCACTGAGGAAGAATGCAAGAGGGGAAGGAGAAGGAGAATGGAAGAGGGGAGAGAGTACAGGAGGGAAAAGGGAAGGATCATGAGGGATCATAAATGGAAACTGATTTCCATGCATGTATGAGTCAATCGGGATGAACCTAACTACTATGTATAACCATAAAACTCTAAGAAGAAGAGGAGGAGGAGGAGTAAAAGCTAGCACTACTACATGTCATGTGGTTTCAGTGAAATATAAGAGTCAATATTGTAAAAAACTAATTCACTATTGATATCAGTGCAACAAATAACTCCACATCCCTACCTTGTTCCAGTTCTCCACCCAACTCTTTATGTCCTCCCTTTCTATTTCCATTCTTCTTCCTCCTATTCTCAACTACTGGCATTCTCCAAACTCCTCAATCTTATTCATGTATGCTTTTTCCTTTAGGGGAAGTATTCATTTTTTAAAAATTCACTGTCCCATCTAAGCAGCAGGATCACCTCTTCTTTTTTTACATTGCCCAAAACCTTACTGACTTTCCACGAAGAGTCCACCATACCCACCTTCCTGGATTTGCTCCTCTGGGACACTTTCTTCCTCAGTTCTCAACATGGGAGTTTCCCCCTAATCAGGAAAGTCTCGTCACTGTCTTCACATTTTCCTACTATTTCTCCATATGCCTCAGGGTTCATACTGTTTGCATTCACACACAACATACCTTCTTTCCTCCCCTCTTCCAATTCAAACCCTTCCACCCTGCAAATGTCCCCATCAAGTCTACCTCCTCCACAAAGCCTTCTTTGGCTAGATCAGTGCCCAAGATCCTCTCATTTCTCTAAACATAAAATTGAGAATCATCTGCTGTGTTTAACCCTACCTGCCTCAAAAACTGGTTTCTGTAGAACTAGTAAATATTAATAATATTTAATAATAATGTTAATTTTTTTTGCTTTCTATAGCTTTCCTCTCAACTAGTTTTATACAGCATCTCTAAGCTAAAGCAATCTTAACTGAGGTTAATGCAGAGCTCAAAATCATTGATTTCCATTTCTTTCTCTTTATATCTTCTTATAACAAATGGAAGGGTAGCAAAATACTATAACTGATTCCCTCAGACCTGGCTGAAATCTTATAAACACATTTTACATAAAGATAAACAACCCTAGAAAAATTGATAGCTTGTCACTATTTAGAAATAATAATTCTAGCTTAGCTTACTGCGATCTTGGACTAATACTTGTTCTAAATTACAATGTAATATAAAGCAAGTAGTCTGAGCTCTGTGGTACATGCCTGTAATGCCAGTGACTTGGGAGGCTGAAGCAGGAGAATCACCAGTTTGAGGCAAGCCTCAGCCACTGAGTGAGGCCCTGAGCAACTTAGCGAGATCCTGTCTCAAAACAAAAAATAAAAAGGGCTGGAATGTAGCTTAGCGCCCCTGATTCAATCCCTGGCATTAAAAAGGTAAATTAGGGGCTGGGATTGTGGCTCAGAGGTAGAGTAGCATGTGTGGGGTACTGGATTCGATTCTCAGCACGACATAAAAATAAAATGAAAGTACTGTGTACACCTATAACTAAAAAATAAATATTTTTTTTAAAAAATGGTAAATTAAGTAAGTCTGTATCTGAGAATAGAAAATAAATGTGAAGTAGAGTTTTAGTAGTCTTTTAAATTGCCATTCAAAGATATAAAATCCTTTGGAGACCTCTTGTGGTAAATGTTAAGATTATCCAAAAAAAAAAAAAAGCTAATACTTCAGGATATTCAATTTCTTTTGTCTTTTTCACATAGCATTAATATATAATGTCTTCAATATTAACAAAATATCAACCAGTAATTGATGAAAACTTCTTTTTACCTTTACGTATACTGAAGAAGAAAAAAGGGGATTCTAGGGGGTTCTAGGATACTGCCAAAAACAAAAATTCTTTTATATTTGAAAATTCAATGCTATATTATTTATTGGTAATAAATATGGCAGAATTCTAGAGTTATCTTCTTCATACCTAAATAAAAGTATTCCCTATGCAACTGGCTAAATTATCGTGTTTAAAAAAATACGTCTAGGAGTTATAGCTCAGGTTGATAAAGCTAAACTTCATGGATGTTAACTGGAACCACTAGTATTTAGTGGTGGAATTATGGTAAGATTTTACCTCACAGAGTAAAGTAAAACAAAGAAAAAGTGACTAATGTGAAATATAGATGAAAATAAAAATGAAGTACTTTCAGTATGGGGAGTGAACTTTTTAAGTATAAAAGTAAAGGAATATGATTAGAGGCATGGAGGACTTAACTGGTCCAGACAGTCTATTAAAATCAATGCAGAAGCAGTGAACTCAAATATAATAAAAAAAATTTTAAAGAAGAGTCAAAATTCTTTTAATTTTGAAGGAGAAAAATTCAAAAGGATATAAAAAACAGCTATAGATGGAGACTTATACAATTAGACCATAAAGAATCATGCACAGAGAGTAAATAAGATGGTCTAAAAAACGTATGACAGAGTTCCAGGAGTGAACAGGAGAGAGACAATGTTAAAAGAGATAAGGACTGATTTACATTTAACATATTAACTTATTTAATCCTTACAGCAATCCCATAAGTAAGCACACTTATCACCCAGAAAAGAACAATAAAGGTCAATACTGTTGAGTTATTTACTTAGTCACTAAGGGGAAGATCAGTTTTCCAACCTAATCCTGTTACAGGAGTCTGCACTGTTTGACCCTATGATTCTTCAATCTCCACTGCTCCACTCTGTCCTCAGATATAAATTAGCTATAGGCACTCCACAGAAATACCGAATTTTGGCTGTTTAGTCAAATGAAACTAAAATAAACAAAGTATGCAAAAGAATGAGCACTTACATGTGGTCATTAAACAGAGGAAAAAATATAAACTCCCAATGATAACCAAAGAAATACAAATCAAAACAAGACAGATGCAATCATTAAATTTGGTAAAACTCATATATGACATCCAAAATGTCTCCAAATTCAGGCTTTGGTATCTCATGTGATAAATGGACATTTATGAATATCACTAGGCAATGGTTCTTGTTAAACAAAAATTCAGTTTTTGGCAATGTCTTCATTGTGGGATGTTTTGACATTGTACTGAATTTTGTCTTTGTTATTTTGAAGAAATAAGTAGAAGAGAGAAAATGAGCCTGATAATGCAACTGATCAAATTTAATTTCTATTAGCCTAAGTCAAATAAATACTCAATTATGAAAAAAAAAAATGAAGTCAAATGTGAAATACTGAAAATATAGCTCTAGAAGACTAGTCTTATAAATAAAAAGTAGAGATCTGATTAATTCTTTTAGCTCTCCAAAAGCAGCACCCCTTGTAACTTTACTATATGATTTTGAATCATTCAAGTTTGAACACAGAAAAGAATTAAGAACAAAATTAGGGGACCTGATGTGGAATTTTTCACCTATGTGAAAGGTTAAAAATCTTTAAATTATCACCCCCAATGTTGGCATGGGTTCAAGGAACCCTCTTGTGCTATACTGGTGGAAATATAAATTAATATTATTAATTCTAAAAAGTAATCAAGAGCTTTATAAATATATAGTTATCACCCCCTGAGTTAGAAATTCTACTTTCAGGAATTCATTTTAAGGAAATAAAGATGCACCACACATACAGAAATATTTGCACAGATATTCATCACAGCAATATTTGTAATACTGAGAAAAAATGATTACAACATAACAAAAGGGAGATGGATAAATGATGAGCTATTTACATAACTAAATGTTGTGCAATCATTTTGTCTTCAAGAGTACCTACTGAAATATTAGCAGATAAAATAATGTTTACTAGGATTTGCTTCAAAATAAATTAACCAGAGAGGAAGATGGATGAAACAAGACAAGCTCCGAATTGAGAAATGGTAAAGCTAGTTGATGGGTTCATGAGCGTTTACTACACTATTCTGAATAATTTTGTATGTTTAAAGTTTTCCAAAATAAACAAAAGATATGGGAAGCTTTTAAGTTAAAAAAAAAGGATATCAAAATAGTTTCTAATTTTCTTCTATATTTCAATAGTGTCTGTTATGATATTTCCTTTTTCATCACAAATTTTAGTAATTTGAGTTTTTCTCCCTTCTTTTCATTAGGGTGGCTAAGGGTTTGTCAATTTTATTTATTTTTTCAAAGAACTATCTTTTTGTCAATTTTTTGAATTGTTTCTTCTGTTTCAATTTCATTGATTTCCACCCTGATTTTAATTATTTCCTGTCTTCTACTACTTTGGGGGTTGGTTTTTTCTTCTTTTTCTAGGGCTTTGATTTTTTTTATTTGTTGACTTTTTCTTTGTTTAATGAAGATTTATAGAGTTCAATTCACAATAGTTAAAACTGTGGAAGCAACTTAGATACCCTTCAACAGATGGATGGAAAAAAAAACTGTGATACACACACACACACACACACACACACACAATAAAATATTACTCAGCATTAAAAGAGAATAAAATTATGGCATTTGCAAGTAAATGGATGGAGTTGGAGAATATCATGCTAAGTGAAGTAAGCCAATCCCCAAAAAACAACGGCTGAATGTTCTCTCTGATAAGTGGATGATCCATAATGGGGGCGACATGGGAAAAATGGGGGAACTTTGATAGGGCATGGGGAAGGAATGGTAGGGAAGGGACATGGGGATACGAAAGATGGTGGAATGAGGTGGATATCATTAACCTAGGTTCATGTATAACTGCACATATAGTGTGACACTACATCGTGTACGACCATAGAAATGTGAAGTTGTGCTGCAATGTGTACAATGAATCAAATGCATTGTGTTGTCATACATACCTAATTAAAATAAATTTTTAAAAAAATTGTAAATTTTTAAAAAGTAAAAACACAAACAAAAAAAAACTTCTGGGGCTTCACAGATCTGCTCTTTCTTCAATGTTCCTTGACACATGTCAGAATAAATTACTCAGGACTGGCTCAAAAAGAAAGAAAAAAAGGATACCGAAGTGATTTTGCCATACAAATCCAAGTTCATAAATGAAAAAAGTGGTATACGTATACAGAAATAATACACTAAAATGTAGTTATCTCTGGGTTTTACAATTTTGAATTACTTTATCTTTCTTTTTTGTAAATCCTAACTTCTAAATGAACATATGTGTGTGTTATAATCAAAAAACAAATTATGAAAGCTACTTTGTTGGAAGTTACATTTAAATAGAATGAACACTCTTAACTTTAAGGACAAAGAAACATATGGAACTTCACTTAATAAATCAGTTTGATTTTCTAACTGTTTTGTCAACTTACTAAATGAAAATCCTTATGGGCTTCCTTGCCTAATTCTAAAGTCCAGTTCCTCAATATACAACTTCCTCTTCATTCAAGCCCTAGCCCAAAATTTTGGTCTCTTCACCACCACTGCTGGTCTTCACCACTGCTCCACAGTGGCAGTATAGAATCCCCCTCAATGAGTCACCCTCATGTTTCGTACTTAACGTATCATGCCTCATGAATCCAGTTAGATATGTACATATTTGCCTCTCCTACTGGGTTGTCAACTATGCCAGACACATATAATAAACTCATTTTCTTCCTCTACGGCCACAGTGCCCATTACACCATTTCATATATAAGTCATGTGACCTTAGATCTTGTAAATAAAACTGCTGGATACTACTGGACGCAGCACTGAACTGAAACTTAAAGCACAAAGAAAGCATCTTCAAAACTATGTAAGATTTCCAAAAAATGAATCCTATCTCCAGAAACTGAAAACTACCAAACAATATACTAAAAAAATATCATAAGCCCCTTAATTACCAAACGATAGCATTAAGTAATATCAGAAGCCCCTTTAAAATGATCATTTTTATAGTCTTACATTAAAGAGACAGTATGGGTAATTTTCTTTTGAAAATTTCCATTACTTTGAAATACAATTCTGAAATGGAATTTTGAAAAAAGCTGAAATATAAAATTTTTTAAGTTACATTGAAATATAATTTTTATAATTATAAACTATTTTTAACAACTTTAACAAGTTTGGCTTTGTCAGTAAATCAGTTTCAGAATCATTATCTTCAAACAGCATGCCAACATACCTAATAGCAGTGACCCTGTGAATGAGCATCTCTGTTTGCTCTGACAAGTCTGTTGGAAGTAGCAGCTCCACCGGCTGCAGGCTTGATATCCGAGTCTCCAGCTCGGAACGGGAAGGAGAGTCCTGGAAACTATCGAACACAACTTCACCTGTGGCAGGCTGCACTCCCTGAAAACAAGCACAAATGTAACATCACAGACAATATAATTTCTTCCAGTTATGGTTAAACATGCAAATAGTAAAGATGATACATTCCATTTCTAAAGTGTTTGAAAACCTGTTGTTTTTCAAGACTCATTTACATAAGTCAGAGTCACTGAACTAAAAGAAACTAAATGGGAGTTTCAAAAGGCACCTGAGTACAGGCCCTGGACCTAATGCAACGATGGAGTGACTATGGCAAGTCACAAAATCCTACCTGGGCCTCAGTTTCCTCCTCCAAAATGGAAATAAGTCAGCTTATTTCCCTAACAGAACTATTGTAAGGATCAAGTCAGAAAAAAAAAAAACGTGAATGCTTTATAAAATATAAGGCATTGTACAGATAGATACAGAAGTAATAAGTGATATGGTCCTAGTAATCTGAAAACCAAAATGTTCAAGAATACACTTAATTATATAAACAAATAAATAAAAAGCATAATTTTTGCAAAAGAAAGCCAATATACATGTAACAAATTCTCATGAACCCCAACTAGGCAGTCTATTCAATGAAATAACTTGAAGATACCCCATCACACTAAGCCAAAAGACAAACTGGAAAATATTACCACTTGGAAGAGGTTAAAAAAAAAAAAAAAGTCAAGTTACTTAGCCAAGGTCTCAGTACTAAATAATGGATTCAAACCCACACAGTCTAACTCCCCAGGTCACACTCTTATATACTACTGATGCCTATGAGAAGCCTAGGGTGAGTTACAGCCTCCACCAGCTAAAAGAAGGGAGAATCATTAATCCCTATGTTCATATGCTATTGATGACTAACCAACTGACACAGCCACTTTCTAAAACAGCCCGCTGAAAATATCCACATCCTATAATCAGCAATTCCTTCACCAGATGTATATTCCTGAGAAATTCAGGCATGTATAAAGTAGAAGACATGCACAAAAACATTTATACATATAGCAGCATTCTTTGTAGAACCAAAAACTAGAAAGAACCCATATGTCCACCAACAGAGGAATAAGTAAACTGTACACCATAAAATGTAATAGGACACAGCAACGAAAAACCTACCACAACAAATGTAAATAAATCTCACATAAAAACATAGGAAACAAAACAAGCAGGATCTAAAAAAAAATACGTACAGTATATCTACACTTGTGATTAAAGTGGTAAAACTAGAACTAAAAGGAAGGAACTTATTACCTCAAAAGTCTGAATTACAGTCACCTCTGGAGTGAAGAGACACACAAGGATCTTATGGGTTGTAGTAGTTATAGTTCTGACCTGGGTGACTGTCTTATGCTACCCTGCCAAATTTATTTTATGCATTTTTCATTGAATATTTTATAATTTTTTAAATATCTCACTCATAGATCAAAGAAATACTTTCATTCAAAAAAGACTACAATTTAAAAAAAAGAAAAATCTTTTAATTCTATTCAAAAAGCTTTCTATAGTATTCCATACTATACTATCTATAGTATCAGTATCTCAGGATACATATCTAAGTTTATGTCCCACAGTCTATAATCATGCATTTACAAAAGCCACTTAAAAGATGTTCAAATAACAAACTTATCAGCCAGCCAAATATTCTGTTACTAAATTTAATCAGAGAAATTTTCAATTGTAACACCTGAAACTTCATTATTCTATAAGGTATGTATTATCAAGAAATCTAAGCCGGCATGGTGGTGCACATCTGTAATCCCCACAGCTCAGGAGGCTGAGGCAGGAGGATCACAAGTTCAAAGCCAGCCTCAGCAAAAGCAAGGTGCTAAGCAACTCAGTGAGACCCATTCTCTAAATAAAATACAAAATGGGACTGGGATGTGGCTCAGTGGTCAAGTGCCCATGAGTTCAATCACTGGTACCAAAAAACAAGAAGAGAAATTTAAAGTCAATCTGTGAAGAACCATACTGTCCATACTGAAGGCAATGGTCCTAATCACCGTGTTTTTCCAATAGTGAAGCCTTTGATTCTAGACTCACTGCCAGTACACAAAGATGACTCCCAGGCTGTGACTATGGAATGGTTAACACTGATCACAGCAGGGAAAAATCCAGGAAGAACTGTTCTGAAGGTAAAGGAAAATGAGTTCCATTTCAGCCACTGAGTTTGAAGGGTCAGAAAATTCTAAGTACCCTTGCTTAATACTAATTTAGATGCAAAAGCCTGGAGCTCAGGAGAGAGGTTGAGCCAGCTGAAAATATTCACATCCTATAATTCATCCTATATCCACTTTTGGACTGATGATATCCTGAACTCTGGATATCATCAGTCCAAAAGTGGTTTCTGAGGTCAAGAGAGGATCCAAAAAAAAAAAAAAAAAAACACCGAAAGGGCAAATTACCACTTTTCATTTTATTTTTGTATCCCACTTCACATACTATGGTTAGATCTGGCAGTAGATTAGAGGTTATTTCTAAATGTGCTAAGAAGGAACTATACATTTTCAACTCTTTTCTTTAAACTGAGTTTCAGGTAAATATAAAATAGCATACAACATATGTTAAAGCCTAAAAGCAAATAACTTTACTATTTGTAGATAGGTCCAACTGTGTCTGCAGTTAGATAAAAAGTACTTCTCAAGGAAGAAAATAAAAATCTAATTGGCTTAGAGCCATCCAATCCCCACGGTAATGATAACTCCCTGAGAGAAGAGATTACAGGTTAAGCAAATGCCAAGTTAGCTGAGTAACACAGAATAAGGTATTAAAAGTCACACTGGAGACATTCAGATTGTAAGAATTTATTGATATTGTCACTGACTGTAGAAATTTTAAAAAGCAAAGAGAAGTTATTACTCAGGCAAAAAGCCCTGCTTTCACTTAATGTACAACAGGACAAAGGTATTTAATAATTGTCAAAGGCCCTAAAAAGTCTTAAGATTTTGAGCATGGTCCAGGTAGGCATGTAAATGGGCAAATGTATTCATAAATTGCCATAAGGCAAGGGCAAGAAAACTATGATTCATGAACCATGTTTATATGAAACACTGAGTATAAATATTCCTAACACTTATTCTGGTGTTTTACATTGGTCAATTATCACTTCTCTAACTATCCCTTTCTCCAAATCTAGATAGAATATTCTAGAATCATTCATGTTTAATTTCAAGCCTATAGAGGAAATCTAGAAAACTCTTGCTACCCATGCATGTGGCTGGCTTATGTTTTATTCTACTATGTGCACACTGTCCACATTTATGCCTATTACTCCACTTACCTTCAACCCTAAAATCCTGGAGCATATGAACCAAAACTATCTGTATCTTTCCAGAGCACAGAGTGCTGAAATAGGAGAATACTGTAACTAGTGATGTAACGTATAATCTAATGAGGAAAATGCTTCCTAGTTCAACTACTTCAAGGCATACCTCATCAGTTATCCTCATTATAAACCATTTGTGATTCTCATGTTTAGAAATACCATGAACAGTTATTATTCCTTTTTCACCTACAAAATACTTACCACAATGCCAATGAAAATATTCCCCATTTTTTTGTCCTTAATGTTTTCCTTATTTTCATAGATACATAGAAGGTAGCTGGTAGAAGTATCAGTCAGTATCTCATCAACATTTACAGTATCATCCAGCTTGATCAGAGGATTCACATGTAATAATGATTAAAGAAAAATAATGTCCTGAAGTGCCACTAATGTTTAATATTAACTGTTTTCTCCATTAAAACAATGGTTCATTTTCTGAGTATTTTCCTCTATGCAAAACTCTTCCATGTAGCACATTCTTCTGATTTACCATGAGCATAGCTGCATGTCTTCTTTTCCCTAAAATGTAAGGTTCATGAGGACAGGTAACTATTATTGTCTCACTTCCAAAGGCCCTAGGAGAATACATCAGATGCTGTGAATGCCCAAATATTAACCCCCTTTAATTGGATGATGCTGAGACTTGAATTCTTAACAATTCTAAAATACTTGATTCTATAAATCAAAGCATAAATATACTAAAATAAGTATAAATTAATTTTTTTCTTTAAAGTACCTAAAGCTCCCAGAAAGGTAAAACAGTTTTAAAAGACATTTTAAAAAATCAGGAATAAATGTATATGTGTGTAGGTTGTGCATGTGTGCATTTGTGCATGTGTGTGTGTGTAAAATGAGTCCATTAATCCAATTCTCAAGAGGTAAAAGCTAATTCTGGAAAAAGCTGGTCTGGATACATCCAATTTGGGTATAAGAAGATAAAAGAAAGGAGGAAACACTGCCAAATTTATTCTATGAAGCCAGTTATCACACTGATACCAAAACCAGATAAAAGCATATCAAGGAAAGAAAACTACAGACCAATATCCCTGATGAACACAGATGAAAAACTTCTTAATAAAATGCTTCAAATTACATTCAAAAACACACTAAATAAAGATAGTACACCATGATCGGGGATGCAAGCCTAGCTCAACATAGACAAATCAATAAATGAATTCACCACATAAATAGATTTAAGGACAAGAATCACATGATTATTTCGATACAGAATAAGCATTGGACAAAGTCCAGCACTCATTCATGTTTAAAACACTAGAGAAACCAGGGATAAAAGGAACTGACCTCAACATTGTAAAGGCTATATATGACAAACCAAAGGCCAATATCATACTGAACAGAGAAAAACTGAGAGTATTTCCTCTAAAAACAGGAATAAGACAAGGATGTCCATTTTCACCACTCCAATTCAACATATTCCATAAAACTCAAGCCAGAGCAATTAGGCAAGAGAAGGAAATTAAAGGGATAGAAATAGGAAAAAAAGAAGTCAAATTATCTGTCCACTGATGATATTATCTTATGTTTAAAAGACCTGAAAAACTCCAAGAGAAGACTTCTAAAGATGATAAACAAATTTAGCAGGATACAAGAACAACATATTGTTTTCCTATGCACCAATAATGAATCTGCTGAGAAAGAAATCAGGAAAACTTTCGCATTTACAATAACTTGGAAAAAAAAAAAAAAAACCTTTAGAATAAATCTAACCAAGGAGGTGAAAAACCTCTATGAAAACACTGAAAAAAGAAATAGAAGATCTTAGAAGATGGAAAGACCTCCTATGTTCTAGGATAGGCAGAATTTTATCAAAATGGCCATACTACCAAAACAGCATATAGATTCAACACAATCCCCACCAAAATACCAATGACATTCTTCACAGAACTAGAAAAACAACAACAACAACAACAAAAAAAAAAAAAAAAACAGTTCTAAAATTCATTTGGAAGAATAATAGACCCAGAATGGCCAAAGCAATTCTGAACAAAAAGAGCAATTCTGGAGGCATCACAATACCTGATCTCAAATTATACCACAGAGTTACAGTAACAAAATTAATATGGTACTGGCACCAAAATAGACATGAAGACCAATGAAACAGAACAGAAGACCCATAGACAAACTCATATACTTACTTATAGCCCTATGATACTTGACAAAGATGCCAAAAAGAGAAAGGATGACCATTTTAACAAAAGGTGCTTAGAAAACTGGATGCCCATATGTAGAAGAATGAAACTTGATCCCTATCTCTCAACCTGCACAAAAGTCATTTCAAAGTGGACCAAGGAAAATAGAAGATCAGTGGATTAGAAGAAAGGGATTGAGGGAAAAGGAGATGGGACAGAAAAGGAAAGAACAATGAATGAATCTGACCTAACTTTGCTATACATATATGAACATACCACAGTGAAATCTCACCATTATGTATTTATCTACTAGGTACTAATTTAAAAACAAAACTATAAGTAAACAGAAAGATCAGTAGGGGAATAGGGGGATGGAGGAGGAGAGGGAAAGGGTAAGTAGTGGGGACTGAATTAGAACAAATCACATCCCATGCTTTTACAATTATGTCCAAATAAATCTTAATGTTATGTATAACTAAAAAGAACCATTTTTTTTAAACAAAATAGATCAAAGACCTAGATCAAAGACCCAGGAATTAGACCAGAAAAACTCTACAACTTCTAAGAAGAAAATGTAGGCTCAACATTTCAACATATAGGCACAGGCATCAACTTACTTAACAAGCCTCGTTAAGCACAAGAAATAAAACCAAGAATCAATAAGTGGGACAGCATCCAATTAGAAAGCTTCTGCACAGCAACAGAAACAAGAGTGTGAAGAGAGAGCCCACAAGATGGGAGAATGTCTTTGCCACCTGCTCCTCAGATAAAGGATTAATATCCAGAATAAATAAATAAATATATATATATATATATATATATACATACATACATACACACACACCAAAAAAACAATAAATAAATGGGCAAAAGAACTAAACAGATATTTCTCAAAAGAAAAAATACAAATGGCCAAGAAATATATGAAAAAATGGTCAACATATATAGCAAATAGGGATGACATGGAGATTTCATCTCATTCCAGTCAGAATAGCAATTATCAAGATAACAAATAGCAATAAATATTGGTGAGGATATGGGGGAAAATGTACATTCATATATTGTTGGTGGGACTCAAAATAGTGCAACCACCCTGGAAAGCAATATGGAGATTCCTCAAAAAACTAGGAAGAAACCACCATAACACCTAGCTATCCCACTCCTGGGTATATAGTCAAAAGATCTAAAATCCGCAAAATATAAGAATGCAGCCACATCAATGTTTTTAGAGGTGCAATTCACAATAGTCAAGCTATGGAACCAGTCTAGGTGCCCATCAACAGAAATGGATAAAGAAAAAATAGTATATATATACAATAGAGTTTTACTCAGCCATAAAGAATGAAATTATGGCATTTGCTGGTAAATGGACGGAACTAGAAAACATTATGCCAAGTGAATTAAGCCAGACCCAGAAAGTCAAGGATTCAATTTTTTTTTTTTTTTTTAATGGAAACTAGACCAAAATACATGGAGAGTGGGGGGCAAGGGCAGGGGGAATCTCATAAAAATAGAAGAGAGATTGATGGTGTGGAGAAATGAAATTTAGGGGGAAGGTAAAAGGATGGGAAAAGAGAAGCAGAGTGGAATGAGTATGACCAAGCTTTCCTATGTACATATATGAATACACCACAGTGAATTTTGCCTTTCTGTATGTTCATAACACACTAATTTTTTTATTTATTCTAATCAATTATACCTGACAGTAGAAAGCTCTTCAATTCATTGTACGCAAACGGAGCATAATTTTTCACTTCTCTGGTTGCACAAGAAGTAGGGTAATGTCTGTCTCATTCCACCATCTTTCCTATCCCCTTGCTCCATTCCCTCCCTCCACTTTGCCCCATCCAAAGTTCCTCCAACTCATCCCATCCCGCACCCGCCCCCCATTATGGATTAGTATCCACTTATCAGAGAAAACATTCAGTCCCTGTTTTTTGTTTGTTTGTTTGTTTGTTTTTGGATTGACTTATTTCTCTTAGCATGATATTCTCCAACTCTATCCATTGATCTGCAAATGCAATAATTTTATTCTCCTTTAATGCTGAGTAACATTCCATTGCACTCATTTTTAAAAAGTTATATTTAAAAAAAAGAGCCATAAGCATACCAGATGTGAAGCAGGAAAGAATACTCTTTTACGAATGGGTTTCAAGTAGGAGACTCAGCTTAGGTAAAAAATAAAACTACTATGTTTTTACAGCCTGATCAGCTTAGAACAACCAAAGGGATGCAAATGGTTTAGAGTTTTCTCTGAATGACAGTTATTCACTATTTGTGGTCTTAAACAAACAAAATAATCCTCAGAATTTGCCTAGAAACTAAGTGGGCCTCTAAATATGCAGATTTGTAATAAACCATAAAAGAAATACTTTAGCACATGATTTAAGGCCTTCTTTATCCCTAGATTATTTTATTATAAGAGACCTAACCTAAGTAAACATTATTAAATGTACCCTCACCTTATTTTATATACATCTATTTGGCTTTAAAAACAGAATTTTATGACTCTGCTTTTAAAATTACTTTGCTTCAATTAACACAACAAATTTATGAAAATCTATAAATTTGGCAGCAATCATTGGGCATACTGAAGATTTCTGCAAAGTAAGAAAGTTTTACCCACAATCCATTTTCAAAAGCAATAAAACCTTCATGAATTAACAATTAATGAAGATGGCCTATATTATATTTTATAAGCATTTAAGTGTATTTTAATTTTGACTTCGTAGTTTTCTTTCCACATTAAGTTACTAAGTTATTATTTTTCAGGTCTCACCATAGGAAGATCCTAAGGAATGTATAGCCCCTAAACACCTAACCTTTGTCCACAAATGATCCAAGAAAATACACAATTTCAAATCAATTGCTAACTTGACATTATCATTTATTAGGTTCACTTCTTCTTTCTCTTAGTATATGATGAATTTGTCTTTCATTATGACATTTGAAAAATGTTTGTTTCTAGTTACTTCCTCTTCATTAGTGCACTATCCAAGGATTCAAGTAACTGTACCACCTCACCTCATCGAAAAGGTTCCCAAAGGACTTTTTTTTAAATGTCACCTTAAAACAAAGCACTTGTAACAACTAAGAGAAAAATTACTATTCGAAAAGGATATCTTCTCCAATGAGTGTGGATTTTGTATAAAGAGCAGTCAGTTTCCGGGAAAAGAGAGAACTTTTGTTGTCTCCAATAGCCTTTAATGCTGCAGTTTCAGTTTGCTTTACAACTCCCACCTTCAACAAAGTAAGAGATATTTAATATCAAATCTGATGAAAAACCAATCTAACAAACTCATTTCAAAATGCTTAAATATTAATTCTGAAACACTTAAAATAACTGAATTAGTCCACAGTGTCCAGATATAAGATTTAAGCAACAAGGACCATGAGCAGCTGACTAGTGTACACAAATCACTAAGAAGCACTCTGTTACTGAGTCTTAAAATTTTTTTCTGTAAATACCTAACAATATGCTCTTAAAAATCAAAATACGTTAATAATTATGAAACATTTTTCATTTCTTCAAATGCCAAATTCTAAAACTCATTAAAGCCTGCCTGTTACTTTAAAGGCATGTTTTCACTCCCTGGAAGAGAATCTCCTTCCCTTCTCCCTTGAAGTTAAAAATCAAAGCTGACCTTATATCCTTTAGCCACGAGACGGCGTACATGAACAAATAGTCTGTGAGTTGGTATACTTGCTGTCATAAAGTTGTGATCTAAATGGCAATAAATATTCAGTTCCCGGGCAGCAATCTAATATTAAAAAAAAAAAAAAAAGAAAGAATGTTAATAAATTTCTATTTCAAGATTCCATGTGGGATTTGTTCACTTTGTTAAAAATTCATCAAGGCATACACTTAGGATTTGTGTACTTCTCTAAATGTTGGTACATCAATAAAAAGTTTGAAAGAAACTCCCCATATAAATTCCCTGGTCTCCTCTATTTTTTGGCAGTTCCTACCACCTGACATCAGGGCCAAAATCTGTATCTCTAAATGTCTCCAAAAAATGACAACTCTTTTTCTATGTCCTTAGATGTTCCAAAACCTAGAAGTGCTGAGCTGTCTCTACGTAAGGACTATTCAATATAAAAAGGAGGAGGACAAAGGAATAAGAATTTTCTATGCAAATGGCATATACAAATAACTGATGATTAGAAGATACTACAGAGCATGCATAAATAATAAATCCACTTGGACAGAGGAAACTTTTAATAAGTGACATGAAGAACTCTCTAGACTGGTTAGTTAATTAATGATGCATGGTTGATAGAAATGCAAAAACAGGAAGCAGTCCCTGATTCCCTGCTTTCTTCCAGAACACACTTAGACACCACCAAATAGAGTCATGGAACTCTCTTCCAGTACTTTCACTCCTTTACCCCAACCCACGTCTAAACTGTATTCATCCATCACTGAAGACAAGAAAATATCATCCTCTACTATAGTCAAAAAATTTACCATTTAACCTAGATGGTTTCTTTCTCCCCTTCACCTATAGGATGCCAGCTATGTATCTGTTTTTTTTTTTTAATATTTTTATTAGTTGTTGATGACATTTTATTTTATTTTATTTATTTGTATGTGGTGCTGAGAATCGAACCCAGTGCCTCACACATGCTGGGCAAAGGGCTCTATCACTAAGCCACAATCCCAGCCCCCGTACCTGTTCTTAACCTCAGGAAATATGTCAATACTATTTCATAACACAGAACACAATGGAACTTAGAGAACACCATCTTTCTGCCACAACAGGATTCAGAAAATATGAACGAGAAAACATTGGCCAACTCTTCTCTTCCCATCCAAGGGGTGGCAGATGTACTACATCATCATGTTCTGATGACCTAACCAGGCCTGAGACTATGTAGTCATGATAATCAACCACCGCTTCCAGCAAAAGCTTCCCTCTACTTGCCTGTTGAATGTGCAAATTCACTTTAAACCTTCTTGATCTGTATCAAATACCCCCAAGTTAAATTGAGACGCAGCTTAGGCTAAGATCAAAAGATGACTGACACAAAGACCTGTGGGTAGCTGGCAGAATTAATATGCTCTTCTCATTGAAACTTAACTTTGTATCTGGCTATGAAAATTCATTACTTAAGGTAAGGAGAACTTCCATACATCTCAAAAAAAATTGTTTTTCGCTTGAGATTCTCCTAAAAAACATATTTGTGGGCTGGGATGTGGCTCAGTGGTAGAAACTTTGCCTACCATGGGTGAGGTACTAGATTCGATTGTCAGCACCACATATAAATAAATAAAATAAAGATCCACTGACAACTAAAAAAAAAAAAAAAAAAAAGTTTTAAAAAAAGAACACTGGCAATGGTTCATCCATCAATTGATTCATCTAATAAACTTTTTATGGATGAAAAGTATTGGCCCAGCACCATAGAAAATAAACAGTAACATTCCAGTAGAGACTTCTCACTTCTCCCCCACAAGTCTAGCTCCATCAACTTTGCTTGTGCTTGAGTTTTATTTTAAATGACAGCATTTTAAAGGGTGACTGATCAAATTAGCTTTTTCACAAAGTCAAGAAATAAAACAAAAATATTGAAAAATATCTAAAGCTGAACAAGAAAAACATGAAAACAACTTACCTCTGCATCTTCCCCAAAGAATCTATACTTATATCCACATTCCACACACAAAATTGCATCTTTATGCTGCTGTTTCATCTCTATATATTGCAACTCTAATGGTGTGTAGATGCTTTTCGATCGTTTATTAGATGGTTTATCAGAAGTTTTCTGTAAGTTTTCATGAGTCCTATGTGATAGGCCAAACTGACTGTCCTGGCAACCAAAAAATTTAAATAGTTTAACAAGAAGAAACTACTACACTAAATTCTCAGAGAAAGAAAATGCAAAATTAGCAAAAAGCTAATAGTTGGTAAATCTAGGTGAAAGGTTTCCCAAGACACATTGTAGTATTCAGGCAAATTATCCCTAAACCACTGGGCAATTATGTTCATTTGGTAGATTTTTACCATTCATCTGTGTCTTTTCAAGCTCTCAAACAGCTTATTGCTTGTAATATGTCCTTATATTGCTTCTAGATAACCCTTCTATTTGATTATTTCTAATTTCACAGAAAAATCAAGTTGGTCATTTTATGTACAAAGCAATATGTACAAAGGTTTGAAATTTTTTCAAAGTAAAATGTTTTAAAAAATTATGAACCAAAAAAATAAAAACTGCCAGTATTTAAGTAAATTTTGTAAATCGAAACAACCTGAATGTTTTATATACTTCTTTTTAAATTTGATGTTACTGGATCTATAATTAATAAACATTTATTTTCTTATTTATTCCCAGGTATACAATGAATAAAAATCAACTGGGGATAAATCTTGGGCAAAAACACTTGCAGCAAGCATGCCAACATCTAAAGCTGCACTTAATGTGTCATGTTTCCAAGCATGCTCTAAAAGATAGCATATTCTATAAATCAGTATTACAAGAGAGAATCATCATTGTTTTGGTAAATAAATAGGGGAAAGAAGTTTTGGAAAACAAAGAGCATTGGGCTACATTTTCAATATTAGTACTCCTACTATCCTGAACTTCCTGTAATATAAAACCATAATTAATTCCAACTTACAGCTTAGAGAAAATCCCTTGATTATTAGGCTTGATTAAGAAATGGAAAAATAAGACAAATTGATAGGATAAATCAATTTCTAAGTAAGAGCCATGCTGTCACTCTCAACATCTAAAAAGTTACTCAACTACCACTGGAATAAAAAATATGCCCTAAAAAACTAGTGAGCAGAAGAAGAGGAAGGGACAGAGAGCAGAAAAGTGGAGTCTCATATCAACAGAAACCCCAGAAACATGTATTCTGTGGATGCCAAATGTTTAAAAAAAAAAATTAGTTTAGCTGGGACGGCACAGAAAGACATTAATTTCAAAAAGATTCAATCTATCTAAATAACATAGCCCAGAAAACTTGCAAAGATTCGCAATAGGAAGATGGTAAGGTGTGGAAGGAATGGCCAGAGAAATGCAGTTAATCGTAACATCTGAGAATGCAACTGTTTTTCATTTTGAGGGATTTTCAATTTTGTTTCTATGACTCTTACATAAATTCCAGGAATACTACATAATACAAAAGTTAATTAATACTTACAAAAATATATTTCCTAGAAAAAAGTTGCTCTCATTTTTTTTAACTTATTCTTTTACTGAACAAGACAGACTTCCGGGGGGGAAAAAAAAAGTTCTCTCCATGTGGGATACTAAGAAGTAAATCTAAGTACTTGATTATTAAGCGACTTGTTTTTTATATGATTTGGGTGGAAATATTTCTCAGATATACTATATTTTCTTTAATATTCACAGAGGCAGCATGTTGAACTCAACTTAACCTTGTCTTGACAATTCAGAGTGATCAGAATAAATTTCAGAACCTATCCAGAGTCATGTTGACCCTTCATTAATATACCTAGACCACTGGGCAATTATGTTCATTTGGTAGGTTTTTACCATTCATCTGTGTCTTTTCAAGCTCTCAAGTAGCTTATTGCTTGTAATAATGTCCTCATATTGCTTCTAGATAACCCTTCTATTTGATCATTTCTAATTTCACAGAAAAATCAAGTTGGCATTTTATGTACAAAGCAATAGTAGATAGGCTCTACGGAGACCCCAGGGTAAATGTTCCAATTAATAAAATGAGATTTCATAGACTTTATGATTTCTATCCTTAATAATCACCCTATACCATGGTGAACTGCTTCTCAGTATTAAAAGGCATTAAAAAAGAAAACATTCTTTCCTCTTCTGATGACCTAAGATAAATGAGTTAACCAATATTAGCCCATTTGAGACAGAAGTCCATAGATGTGAACTTTGTGGGAAGGGAAAACTGTAAGCAAAATTCTATTGTCCTAATCATTTTTATAAGAAAAAAGTACATTTCATTAAAATTTTAATAAATAAATATATATGCATATATATACACACACATATAAATTCAAAAAGCATTTCTCTAATTCAGTGATCATCAACCATATCTACACATTAAAATAAGAGCTTCTAAGAAAATAGCCATGCACAATTCTCAGTGAAGACCAAATAAATAAGATTCTGAAGGAAGGTTCTAAATACCAATTTTTGTTTTGTTTTGTTTTATTTTTAATTTCTCCAGATGAGTCTAATGTAAAGCTAAGGTTGAAAGTCAACCACTCGTCTGAATTATAGATTTCAATGATGGTGCCAGACCAGATTCTGCAATGATAAGAACCATTAATAAGTCACAAAATAAACAGTAAAAGAAGTAAAAACACATTTTAGTTGGTTTATCTCTAAGTTTACTTAATATATGCCAAGCTTTCAACTGGAAACCTCAAAACATCGATAGATAGATAGGTAGATAGATAGACAGACAGATAGACAGACAGACAGACAGACAGTCAGATGTATGTATGTATGTTGCCCAATATTATTTTCCATGCAAATCATGAAAACTTGAGAGTTATAATAAAATTATGCATGTATCAATAATCTAAAAAATTCCCCCAAGTCAGTGGTTCCTAATCCAGGTAGTAAGTACATCACAATCAGAGACTGTGGAATAAGGGAGGTTCTAAAATAAAGAGTATTGGCTCAAAATAATTTGGGAGTCAAATTTGTTTTGTTTTGTTTGAACACAAACCAATTCATCCTTCATAATACACAGCAAATTAGAATATCCATATGTTAGAATTTCTTATGTTTCACAATATGTCTGTGAAACAAAAGATCTGTCAGGTAACTCAGATGATCAGTCAAGTGTCCTTAGTGACCCCACAGAAACTAAAGGATTTCAGAACCTACTATTCTGGGTAACTGGAAATACATCTATATAACAATTACATACCTTTTGATTCACTTGGGATTTAGAATCTTCAGAATAAACTGCATTCTTTGCACGTTGAAAACTGATATCCTCAAAATCAGTACATTTTGGTAGAACTGCAAACCTCTCTTGAAGAGGTGCTATCTGGACTCTATTTTGAGGAATGGCAGAATCACAGTAGAATTCTTTCAGTTTTTCCAGAGACTTTGAGATAGTCCTGGTCCTCAGACATTTTTTTGGCTCTTGGAAAACAAATGAGAAGAAAATATAACCACGGTATTTTGGTCTCATTATGTCAACTTATAATAAACACAGAATTTTCTAAAAAGGGAGATTCCCATTAATGGACTGAACTATAATGTGATAAAGGAATAAAGAACATCAAATTCAGGGTAAAGGTGGCATATTCAAGCATACATCTGATTTCATTCACTGCTGAGACCCCATTGAATAACTACAGTAGCAAGCTGGGGCTAGAGTTCAGTGGTAGAGCTCTTGCTTCTCCTGCTCACATGCAAAGCCCTGGGTTCTACCTCAGCACTACAAAAGAAGAGAGAGACAAAGAAAGGAAAACTACACTGTAGTTTGATTCTGGTTTTTATTTGTTGGTTTGTTTTCACATTTCAGGACAGACAGGAGAGGAGAGGCAACAATTGCAAATGAAATCTCTGAAGCTAGAAGGGAAAATAGATGAGCTCTCACCAATCAACCCACCCAACTCAAGCTGAGTCCTAAGTCAATAGTTAAGAAAACCAAGGACCAATCCTATTTGCAACACAAAATGATCAAGAGACTGGGGAATTACGGCACCAGTAACTGTGGAAATGGAATAAGGGAAAATCTAAAATAAAGGCACTGACTTAAAGTAATTTAGTTTCTAGACCCCCCCACACTCCAAAGTCAAAGGCAACAATCTTTTCTTCACCTCAGCAGCTTATGGGAGATAGCTCTGGAAACAAGCATAGCTGATGGAGCAGCAACTCAGAAGGGTGATGGGAATGTACATTGACTATATGCTGACACCCCCAGCCTCTCCAGAACCTAGGAAGCTAGGAGGTTCCTAATTGAAGAATCTGACCAGATTAAGGGGAAAGCCTTAGATAATGACATCAAGGTCTCCCCAAGGAAATCCAATCACCCCACTCAAACACCTGCTTTCCTGCTTCCAAGCTTTGCACATGCTATACTTTCTACATATCAAAATTGTATTCATTCTTCAAGCTCCATCTCAAAGCTATCTTTTCCATGAAATTCTCTAATTCTCCCACCTTTAAATTGTTTTTCTTTTACATTCCTATAAGAAGCTCAAATTTTAATATAGTACACAATCTGCCTAAGTAGGAGTTGTTTATAAGCAAGCAATCCAAAGAGAAGGGATCTATCATTTATTGGATCTTTACCATGTACCACAATATATTATTTCACTCTTTAAAGCAATAGTATTAGGTAGCTATTAGCAAATATAAGGGAACTGGGGTTGCATGAATTTATCATCTTTTACCCTTCCTATGAAAGCAAGAATATTCTGAGGGCACAAGTGATATTCTGTTCATTTCTGAAAGTTTAAAACTTTCATATTTTAAGTGTGTACACAGATTTCCCTCCTGTGGTTTAAAAAAAAAAAAAAAAAAACTTTCCCAGAATGTAGGTCAGTGAAAATCTTGGGGTTGTAGTTTTTTAAAACACAAAACAAAAGACGGATCTTTAGCTGAAGTGTTAAAAACAGAAGTGAAGTACTAAGGCTCTATTGCATGGTGTATGTTTGTGGTTGAGTAAAACTCAAACTTCATCACTTCCTAAGAGATTTACTACATTTTATTTTTACTTATGTCTTAACGTTATTAGTGTCTTTTATCTCTGTATGATGGAAATACGAATTATGGTATGTTGCTGCTACTTTGCAACCCTTCTGATTCAAGAAAGGTGAAGCTTTAGGGACAGTCATACTCTGACAAAATTTAAAAACAATCCTGAAAACAATCAAAATGACCCATGAGGAAGTTAACTGATTGCAAGAATAAAGTACAACACTCTAAAGAAATACAAAATCCAGTAGGAAATAATAAAGAATTCAAAACAGACAGGATCCAATCAATTGCTGGACATGTGAAAAGTATGAAAAGTCAGTCCAATGATGCAGATCCAGAGAGGACAGATATGATGAAATTAATACATAGAGACGAGTTTTATAAATACACTCCACATAATGAGAAGGCAAAGAAAAACATAAGCAAAAAGAGGGGTAGAAGAAATACTTTTTCTATTAATAGTTTTACTGAGATATAATTCACACAGAGAAATTGAAGATTTTTTTTTAAAAAAAAGGAACTTCAGAGATAACATCTAAAATATCTAAAACAAACATTTCATTGAAAGTTCTTTATAGCAGATTAGATGCTACAGAAGAAAAGATCACTGAATTTGAAAGCACTCTATCCAAAATGAAATACAAGGAGAAATAAGACCTGAAAACAAAGCTTCAGTGATTTCAGGGACAATGTCATACTGAAATAAACAACATCCCTGAAATAAACAACATCCCTGAAATAAACTTTGAGAAGAAGAGAGAGGAAGGAAACAGAAAAAAGCAGTTGAGAAAATAATGCCTAAAAGAGCTTTCCAAATTTGATGAGAGCTTTAAACCCATAGACCCAAAAATCTTTAAATGAGCTTCAAGCAGGATAAAAATCAATTCAAAGTGGTCTAAGGCCCAACAAAATCTAATCTGTGGAAATCTATAATGATGAGAAAATCCTAGCCAAGAGAAAATGGACAGGAAAATTGGCCCTCTATAATTAAAACAAAACAAATGAACAAACCAAAAAACCTAGATTGTCACATGCTAAAAATCAAAAATCCTTGAACATCGTGACTCTCTTTCTTCTAAATACATGAATTATTCAATATATACTTTACCTTGTTAACTATGATTTCTCTTATTTTAAAACTATATTTTTTAGTACATTTTCCAAGGTATTTTCCTTTTGATTATTTCCATGATTTCCAAAATACATTCTAAAGTCACTTTTCGAAAGCATGTAAGTTTCCTTATGAATACAAAGTTTTCCTCTCCTGTGGATACCAGATTTTAAAAAAACACAATAAAAAAAATTGTAAGAACTGGATATGTGGCTCAGTGGTAAAGAATGGGATTTAACATGCATGAGGCCATAGGTTCCATCTCCAGCACCAAAAAAAAAACCCTTGTAAATTGAAAAATTGAGAAATGAAGCAGATATGAAAAATATTCAACATCCCTAGCAATTAGAAAAATGCAAATTAAAACTACATTGAGATTTTATCTCACTCCAGTCAGAATGGCAATTATCAAGAATACAAGTAACAATAAATGTTGGCAAGAATGTGGCCAAAAAGGTACACTCATACATTGCTGGTAGGACTGCAAATTGGTACAACCACTTTGGAAAGCAGTAATGGAGATTCCTCAAAAACCTTGGAATGGAACCACCATTTGACCCAGTTATCCCACTCCTTGGCATATAGCCAAAAAACTTAAAATCAGCATACTATAGTGATGAGGCCACATCAATGTTTATAGCGGCTCAACACACAATAGCTAAGCTATGGAACCAAACTAGATGCCCTTCAACGGATGAATGGATAAAGAAAATGTGGTATCTATACACATGGAATATTACTCAGCCATAAAGAAGAATAAAATTATGGCATTTTCTGGTAAATGGATGAAACTGGAGACCATCATGCTATCTGAAATAAGCCAATCCCCAAAAACCAAGGGCCAAATGTTCTCTCTGATATGCAGATGCTAACCCACAATAGGGGAGGGAGAATAGAAGTTCACTGGATTAAACAAAGAGAATAAAGGGAATGGAGGAATGGAGGGGGGATGGGAATAGAAAACACAGTAGAATGAATGAGACATAACTTTCCCATTTTCATATATGAATACATGACCAGTGTAATTCCACATCATATACAATCACAGAATGGAAAGTTATACTCCATGTATGCATAATATGTCAAAATATACTCTACTGTCATGAATATCTAAAAAGAACAAATAAAAAAATAAAAAGAGGGCTGGGGATGTGGCTCAAGCAGTAGCGCGCTCGCCTGGCATGTGTGCGGCCCGGGTTTGATCCTCAGCACCACATACAAACAAAGATGTTGTGTCTGCCGAAAAAATAAATATTTTTAAAACAATCCCCCTCTCTCTCTCCCTCCCTCTCTCTCTCTCTCTCTCTCTCTCTCTCTCTCTAAAAAAAATATTTAAAAAAAGAAAAAAAAAGAAATGAGATGAATCTATACAGTTGCATATTACCTAGAAAGAAAAAGAATGAATGTAATTTAGAGCAGTCGAAATTATAGAGGCAGAAAGTAGAATGGTGTGGAGAGCAGATGAACCCATAGTCATTGGCTGATCCTGCAGTGTTGGCAAAAGCCAAGCCTGGGAAATATTTCTTGCCAAAAAGCAAAGAGGTTAACAGCCTTGACACTGGCTCTGATGCTAACAGTTATCAGACGTTCCAATACAGTGGGCTTCCTGGGTACAGCAGGATAGCCATAAAAATGTTTCTATCTCTGTAACTTTTTATGCACAAAGAAACTTCTTGATAACTCAGAAGCCTTGAACAATTTACAATGCCCCTATAATTTAACTTCCTGATTATGAGACCCTATATAATAAATTTGCAGAGCTAGTTCCAGGTCACTGTTCCTCCTTTAGAGGGCAGTGTCCCACCTGGCCCTAGCTTTGCTTAAAAATGTTTTCTTTTTCTTTGTGTTTTTCTCCATCTCCAGTCACCCCTACTTAAGATCCTTTGTTGATGCTTGGCAGGTTGTGGCAGAATGGTAGCTGCCAGAACTGGAGGTGGGAAAATGGGAGTTATTATTCAATGGGTAGAGTTTTAGAAATGCAAAAGGAAAAAAGAGTTCTGGAGATGAATAGTAGGGATAATAGAACAATATAATTGTACTAATACCACTGAACTGCACACTTAGAAATGGTTGATGGTGAATTTTATGTTTCTTACAACGTAAAAAATAAATTTTTTTAAAAAAAGGAATGAAGTACTGCTACCACACTGATGAACCTTGAAAATACGATACTAAATAAAACATATACAAAAAGCCACAAATTGTATGATTTCATTTATATGAAATTATTTCAATAGACAAATCCACAGCAGAAAGTAGATTAGTGGTTGCCTAGGGCTGGAGAGTATTACAAGGAAAAGAAGGTAGCTGTGACTGGGTATAGGACTTCTTTTGGGATGATGAAAATGTTCTAAAATTGACTCCCTGCCACAGCCTTCAGCCCCAGTGCTAGGGATCAAACCCAGGGCCTTATGTATGCTACACAAGTACTCTTTACCACTGAGCCATATCCCAATGCCCTAAAATTAACTTTGATAATGTTTGCACAAATCTGGGAACAACTTAAAAGTCATTAAATTGGTGAACTATATGGTATGAGTCTGTATTTTAATGATTGTTATTAAGAAGAAGGAGGAGGAGGAGGAGGAAGAGGAGGAGGAAAAGACGACAACAACAACCCTGGGTCAGAACAGACACCCACATTCTGAATGCCGATTTTTTAAAATATTTTTTTAGTTATAAATGGAGACAATATCTTTTTTCTTTGTTTGTTTATTTTTACGTGGTGCTGGGGATTTGAACCCAGTGTCTCACACATGCTAGGCAAGCGCTCTACCACTGAACCACAACCCTGGTAACCCTGAATTAACAAATGACAAGCATTTTAATTTCAATAATTTCCAATCTCAACTGTCCTGTGTGGCCCCCGTTAAGCCACTTAACTATGGCAGCCCTCAGTTCTCCTCACCTGTCATCTACCTTTTCCTCTACAAAAGAAAATAAAACAAGGTTTTTAGGAAGAATAAATGAGCTACAAGAAGCTTTAGAGTAAAAGCAGACTTTAAAAAAAGAGCACTCACTGCTAATAGAATTTACTGAAAAACTGAACAATCAGGTCTATATAGAGCAATGAAACAAAAAGAAAAAAGTCAAAGAGCCCCAGAAAATGCAAAATTAACCAGTGGCAAATCTGTCAAGTCATGCCTCCTTCAAGCCCCCTCCAGAAAAGAAAAGGACTATGGTATTATCAGATGTTATCAGATATATTTTTCTCATTAGTCATACATCTCCATTTTTGTAGTTAGTTCTTATTCATGTTGGCCCTAAATCCAAGTTTTACCATTTATATGGAAAAACAAATATTCCACTTATTATCTCTAGAGGTATAGACAGTTATCTTCAATGAATTGGGACTTCTTGTTTATTTGTCTGTTTTATGTTCTGGGAATTATGAATAAAGATGGATTTCCTGTCTCTTCTTATCACAAATTCTCTGGAGCCAAAAACTAGAAAAAAATCTGCTCACTCAATCATCTGCACCCAAAATCACCTCTGGAAGTCCAGAAGCTCAGCAATGCTGGGTTGTTTCGTTTTAATTAACAGTTCTTGTTGTAGATGGACACAATACCTTTATTTTTTTAATTTATATGTGGTGCTGAGGATTGAACCCAGTGTCTCACATGTGCTAGGCAAGCGCTCTACCACTGAGCTACAACCCCAGCCCCAAACAATGCTGTTCGCACTCAGTGCTTTTTCACATATAGAAAGCACAGCTCTGTGCAAAAAAAAGGAGAGAGTATATCTACATGTCCTGATATTGAATATTGTTTAAAATGTTCTATTAAGTGCAAAAAGATAGTTGTAAATTAGTATATGTAGTATAATATAACATGTAAACTATGATAATTATTACTAATTAACTAATTTGGGGGTCTGTGTTGTGCACACATATGTGTGTGTAAATATAGAAAAATCTGGAACAACACATAGTACCCAAACAATGAGCAATAGGCCTCATTGAAAGGGAAGGTCTTTCACTGTCTACCATCCAAATTTCTGTACTGTTTGAAATTTTTATAACAAGAATATCTCATTTTTAAAAACATGACAAAAATGGTTAGAGTGGAAAAAAAGAGAAAGTTGGGAGAACTATAGCCAAATTGCAGAACTCCAGCTCCTCCACTGTCCCCCTCACCTCCTATACATACCACCACAAACTCAAGCACAATAGTTATCATTGTCCAAAAAGAACAAAGGTTCAACTCTCCAAGAGCTTTCTCTGCCCTCCAGAAAAACCCAAGAATATCAGAGCCATGACTGCTGAGAAGAATCATCGCTCAGACTCACCAGGGTTACCAGGCATTACCAAGTCACTTCTTTCTTCCTTTTCTTGGACTTTCTTTGCTTTCTTTTTAACAGGCCCATCTTTCTCCAGTGATCTTTTTTTTCCTTTGTTAACTTCCGTAGCCTACATACAAAGGTCACAAAATGAGGTGTTATCTATTCTGTGAAAGCTTGATGTATGTGAAGTAATTTAAACATTATTTCTGAATGACACCAACTTCCCTGCAATCCATTCCTCACAGAATTATTTCTGTTAGCTCTGGAAAGGCCTGAGTTAACTGTTTTTACCCCCATCAAAGACAGGGTGGAAACTGGCAGGTCATGAGCCTCAGAACCTCTAGTCCTGCTAGAATAAATGAAACTAAGCCATATAATACCTTCCTTTACTCAATCAGCCTTTACTTATCTCAAATTATAAAACCTGATTCACCGCACTTACATGTTAAATAAAATACCCCTAAGAAATAAAATAGTACTTATCAAAGTCAAAATTAGGAGTCAAAGATTAAATAAACAATATCACTTTTTAAATACTAATCATTATCTAACTATGTCCTGTTTAAATACAATATGTTCACCATTGAAGTTGCCACAAGACTATGAACTATCTATTGGCAGGAAATCTGACAAAAATTTAAGTCCTTCACCAAATAGTCTCTAAATGGTAGACGCAAAATAAAATTTTGGTGAATTCGTGAAAATTAGGTCATCCTTTAAAAAAAAAAAAAAGGAAAAGAGAGGAACAATTACTATAGGAAAGAAATGTAAATGAAGAGAAGAACTTTTTAAAGCAGCCTAGTTGTAACTCCATTAAAATATGGTTTGTGACTAAAATTCAGTCTGTAATCCCCTTCCACACATCCTTAGTTTGGGAAGTACACAGGGTACCCTAGGGAAGACTCCCTCTTGGGAAAGCACAGAGGGGGGGAGGGGGGAGGGGGGAGGGGAGGGGAGGGGGAGGGGGAGGGGTGGAAGGAAGGAAGGAAGGACAAAACAAAAAGTCTTAGTTTATTTCACTTAAGATTGGCAAGCAACAGGGACTGGGGTTGTGGCTCAGAGTTAGAGCGCTCGCCTAACATGTGTGCGGCACTGGGTTCGATCCTCAGCACCACATAAATATAAAATAAAGATACTGTGTTCACCTATAACTAAAAAATAATATTAAAAAAAAGATTGGCAAGCAACAAAGTATCCAATGATTGACCACTGGCATTTATAGACACTTTATCCATCCAAATTGAACGTCACACACTAAGACGTGAACTACAGGTCGTGACCACTACTCAGCTTCAGCCCACAGTGATTTGAAATATTCAGCAATGCTGTTCAGTCCTAAGAACTACATGTGAGCAGCTTTCTTAAAGTCACCCAACCAAGCGTGTAGAGAGAAGCCCCTTTTCAAACATCAGTCCAGGAAAGAAAAGAGGGAAGATTAAAAGATAAAAGTATCCCAGACCAACTGGCACTCTCCATTCGTCAAAATGGAAAGTCCCTTCAGGTCTCCTCTTAACAACCAGCGGGACCTTGGCCTCAAATCTATTCCCTCAAAACAGGTGATGCAAAAAAAAAAAAAAAGAGGTAATGCAATCTCTCAGCCACACCAGGACGTGCACCCAGCTGGGCTTTCCCAGCCCCTGCTTCCCCGGCCCCGCCTCTTCCGTTCTCTTCCGGCCCCATCATCTCGGGGATTCTCGCGCACGGTCGTCGCCTCCTCTTATTCCTCTCACAAGCTCCGCCCCACCTGATGGCCCCGCCCCGCCCTGGACCGAACCCACCACCAGCGGCGGCAAATGAGGCTGGGCGGTGGACGCTAAGGGCGCTGCGGAGTCGTGGTTTGCCTTCGCGGCGGCTTCCGTGGGAGACGAAGTGGATTTGAGGCTTCCCGTGGAGTGAAAGAATCGGCTCAAAACTGCTTGTCTCCCATGGGCTGGGCCGGCTGCAGAAAGACTGCCCGATACAGGCTTCCGCCGAGACATTGCAGGACGGGCAGTAGTGGCCTGCCTACAGGGCCCAGCCGGTAGCGCGAGCCCGCCGCCGTTCCCGGGAGTCTGCGGGAGCGAGCACGCCGCGACCTTGCCGTGAGGCGGGGCGGAGGCGGGGCCTTGCCTCCTCAAATGAGACAGAGGGGGCGGAGTGGCTATCATTTCGCGCCAAAATCCGAGCGGAATCCGGGTGTAGCAGGGGAGCTGGGTGATCACTGCTGCTGTCATGGTTCGTCCGCTAAACTGCATTGTCGCCGTGTCCCAGAACATGGGCATCGGCAAGAACGGGGACCTGCCCTGGCCCCCGCTCAGGTATCAGCCGGGCTGGAGGTGAGGGTATAGAGGCTGCGCTCACTGGCTTTAATCTGGTCACCTGGGCGGGGACGCACAGGGTCGACTGGCCAACTGGGACCAGTTCCAATGGACAAGGACATGTAGACCCTAGGTGGCCTCCGCGGCTACAGCACAAAGCCAAATTGTTGATTTCCCACCGGATCCTGCTTCCCTGCCAAGGCCTCTGCTCTGTGGTGCTCTGGCCTAGGGCAAAGTCCCTGGCCTGGAGAACACCACCCTCTGCGAAGTACAATGTTTGTCATGCGTTAGAACCTGAGCCAACCAGATAATGTTTTGAGTAACGCTGTGTTTCTCTAACTTGCAGGAATGAATTCAAGTATTTCCAAAGAATGACGACAACCCCTTCAGTAGAAGGTAATGAAGGCATTTTTAAATGATTGGGATTGTCAAGGATTTTTCTTGAAGTTTTCCGATGCAAATGTTGTTTTAAATGGAAAGCTTCACGTTAATCTGGGATCTTTAATCTTACTAAAAATCTGTCTGAAGTTCCCAAGGTTCATTAAGCGTCCCTTTTTTAAAAATTCTGGGCACATGTACAGTTCAGGTATTGCAAAATTGGCAGCTGAACAGAGGTCTTCACATTGGAGGTAAGCACTCCAAATGGAGGCCAAAGGAGGTCTTTGGAAGAGCTGCTGGGAGAGATGGTAAACCTTAACTGGGCAAAGAAGAAGAGAGTGGCTACAGAATCCTCCACATGAGTTATTTGGAATGTAATTATGATGCATGAAGGCATCAATGATGAACTCTCAGCATTTCAGTGTGGGAGAGTCTCAGTGACTAGAAGAATTAAGGAGTGGAGAATGGTGTGTGATTGTGATGAGGATGATTTTGAGTTGTCTGTAAGGACATCCAGGACAATTTCAGACAGAGAGAGCTAGGTGAGTTGAGCTATGGGAGAAAAGAGGATAAACAAAGAAAAAAATATGAAAATGGAGGAATACCCTGCTTAAAACCTAAGAAACGTGTATTTATGGGTATAGGAAGAGGAATGGCAGAATAAATAAGGAAAGTCAGAGGGAGCAGATGCTGCATAACATTAGTAAAAGATATAAGGCTCTTGGATTTGGCTATTATGTCGCTGGTAGAGGCAAGATGGCAAGAGCGGAAAGCTCAAGGGACACAAATCCCTCTCAAGAATCCTTAAGTATGATCTGATAATATTAATGTTTCTTTCATTCAAATGTCTTGACTCAAGGTTTTTTTTTTCCTCCTGAGAAGTCAAAAATGGAATCTATATATATCAGATTTTTACAAAAGCATTATCTGTGGAAGTATAATGCTGAAAAGGCAAGAGTTCAACTTAACCTGTTTTAAGATAAATTGAGGAAACTATTAAGGAACTGTTTTTTTAATTATGATGATGGAAATCTACAAAGTACCCAAATATGAATAGTGTGATTATATCCAACAATGATAACTACTCATATACTGAATATTGTTCTAATTCTAATCCCCCCAACAATTGTAGAGGTAGGCACTATTCTTATCCCTATTTCATAGCCAAGGAAAGTAAGACGGAGGAGTACTCTGATTGATGCCTGGTTAATAATGATAGAATGCATTGGATTAGAACACTTCAAGCCAAAATCTTTCGTCTTTACTACATTATACATAGTTGCAATTGATTATAATTAAATATTGGATATAAGTTGGGTAAAGTCCAAGGGGAAAATAATTACTAGGAAAGATAAATGTAAATTTTGGTAAAGCTGTTTTAAGTTTTAATATTTTTAAAGCAAATCCACTAGATGTCACTATGACAAATATCTACATGTATATGATTAAAAATATATGTATAGTCCCAAAATATATTTATCCTTTTCATGTGATTTTATAGGTAAACAGAATCTGGTGATTATGGGTAGGAAGACCTGGTTCTCTATTCCTGAAAAGAATCGACCTTTAAAGGACAGAATTAATATAGTTCTCAGTAGAGAACTCAAGTAAGTACTATAACATAAAGTCACCACAGGAAAGTCATGTTCCATTTATTAAAGTGCATACCAGTATATGACAAGATGAAATAGTATAAAAGTAGCTATTAGTGAAGCTACCTAATATCACAAAGGTAATTACAGAAAATGAATAAATTGTTACACCACATGGCAACTTATTCTGCTCCTTAAGTGACTAATGGATTTTCACACCTTGAAATGTTATATTAAACATTAAATCTCACTATAGTAATAGATTTGCAAGTTCCCTTGAACCTTCAATAAACTTAAATATCAGTTATACAATGTAATCAATAACTTTTTCCTAGTTTCACATAAAATCACAATATCCAAGTTTGGGGATTTGCCAAAATTAAGCAATTATCCTGTCTCTTCAGTTGACTTAACACAAACATAAGAAGATGTGAATTTTAGGATGGATGAAAAGTGGTTATAATCTTATGCCCTGCTATTCCTAGTTAACTGGATTACCCAAATATCACTGCACTTGTGTTCATTACCCCGTGTCTGAAGGTAAAATATTTTAAAGCATTGGAAATGGCTCTAGGGATTGTCTAGAGAAGGGAGCATGTCTAGTTGGTTTCTGCTAACAATGGAGTAGATAGTTCCTGATGCCAGAAATGCCAAGGCGAAAAGCAGGGTGTGGAATTATTGATAAAACAACCCATGAAGTCATCTCTGGTGGCTTCCATGCCATTTACACCACATGTAGTATATCCTGATTTCTATTTTGTTTCTTTTTGTTGATAGTGGCATTGGTCCTAACCTACTAAAATAATTTTCCATACCTCATGGTTTTGCTTTGGTGGAGGGGTAATGCAAAGTAAACTTCAGGGAAAGTTTGGGATCAGCATGTTGAGCATTCTTCCTTAAACTAATAATGTAGTTACCAAAAAGAGTGCAGTATCATAAGGTACTACTTGCTTTACAACAGTGGTCATAATGGTCATAATATTCCTCTCCTGCATGTATCAGTTAGGGTTCAACCAGAGGATAGTTATCTATATGGAATTTTTTTTTTTTTTTTTTTTTTTTGAGGCAGTGTCTTGCTAAGTTATCGAGAATGGCCTTGGGCTTAGCAATTCTCCTGCCTCAGCCTCCCAGATCATAGGATTACAGGCATGCACCACTGTACCTGACTTTATTTATTTTTTTATTTATTTTTTAAATTTTGAAATAGGGTCTCACTATGTCGCCAAGGCTGGCCTTGAACTTGTGATCCTCCTACCTCAACCTTCTGAGTCACTATGGATACAGGCACTTTATATCAGTCTTATTGCAAGGAATTGGCTTTCACAGTTGTATGTGAGACCAAAACTCTTTGGAGCAGGCCATTGGGCTGAAATTCTCTAGCCAGGGCTAAGGCAACACAGGTAAAATTTCTTCTTCTTGGAAACTTCAGCTCTGTTCTTAAGGCCTTTGAATTGATGAATCAGGCCTACCCAGATTAAAGTCAACTAATTACAGATGTTATCACATCTACAAAATACCTTGGCAGCACCACTTTGAATACTCTTTTAATAACCAGTAACTATGGCCTACCCAAGTTAATATGCCCTGGGAAAGAAAAAAGTTGCACAGCTATAGGCTTACAGATTCAGGCTCATAGAGATTTTCTGCCACATCTGTCCTAGAATGTCGTAGGTAAAAAACTAGATTTACCAGGATTGCATTGATTGCCTCGAGGTGATGGGAAATACACTGATGTGTGTCCTGCCATCTGCCTTGGTCTTTATGCTATTCCTTCTCCTGGTTGCTAGGATATTCTGATGATATCTTTTCTTCATAGAAACCAAATTCACAGAGTATATTGCCAATCCCAGAGACTTTTAATAACATGAATACTATTCAAGTTTATTTATGACTATCTTCAACTAAAATAAACAAAGAAATCTCAGTGGGGAGGATGTTCAGTTGAGCCAGGATTTCTCCTTAAATGATGAGTCTAATTTTTTTTTTTATGATTCCCCCTGCGGTGTATGTAATTGGGTTTAGCTGCTTTTTACGTATGTATATATAACATTTTTTGGTGTATTTCACTTTTTTTAGGGCTGAGAAAATTTGAAGTCTTTATTATCAAGCATACCAGAGAAACAGTAATGCCAGTTAGTAAAATATTTTACTAGGGTTTTGTTGTTGTTCTCCTGTCTCCCTGCTTGTTAGCCAGTTCCACACATATACTGAGAACCTGGTGGGTCCTGCACGAAAGGGCAGAGTTTAACAATCAGAAACCACTATTTTTTGTGCAAGTTTTTAAAGGTACTTAATTTTTTTTTAACCTCTTCCCCAGTACAGAAAGAAATTGAATCCTCTAAGTAACCTCAATTCAGTGCCAAACATACTTATTTGTGGTAACTATTTAGTTAATAAGGGATGGGAGAAAGTGTTTTTCCAAAGCTTTCTGGACAAATTGTGACTTTTTAAGAGAACCAAGGATGGAGAGGGTGATTACTAATAGGTCTCTTTTTGTTGTGAAATAGTGGTAGTTACACAACTCTAAATATACTGAAAATCACCAATTTTTATACTTTAAAAGGGTGAATTGTGTGGTATGTGATTTATATCATACAAAGCAGGTTTTTAAAGTATTTGGTACCAAAAATTAAGTAAAGAATTTTTACTACAATGCTTCTTGACACCATCTCTAAAAAATCCAAAATATCTTCCATGATTTAAGATGTTGTAAATCATCTTCAATCCATGAAAGTTATCTAAATTTTATATCATGTATATATATTTTTCATCTCACTCTCATATCTTTTCTAGTGATTAAAACACTCTCTGCTTCTTAAAGCCTATCTCTCCAACTCATAAATTTAGCATAGCAAACACTGACAGACCTTGCTTCTTAAGTCTACCCTGGTACCTAGTAACTTTGGGGCCTTCAGCAGGTTAAACCTAAAAGTTTGCTAAACCTAAACTTCTTTACATACTAAGTGGATTAATAATGACAGTTTTTGAAGGTTCACTGAAATTTTATATATAAAGTTTCTGCTCACAAGATACCTTACATGTCAGTTCCTACCCCCACACCTTGTAAATTTACATGAACAAAATCACAATGAACACATTCATGATCTCATTTTCTTTTCTTCTTTTTTTTTTTTTTTTAATAATTTTTTTTTCTTTCTCTCTTTGGTGCTGAGGATCAAATCCAGTGCCTCACATGTGCCAGGCAAGCACTCTACCATTGAGCCACAACCCCATCCCCTCATTTTCATTTTAATATAACACTTTTTCTTTTTTTCCTTGATTGTGAGACAAAAATCTCATCCTATCTAAATTACTATTTTCCTCAACTCCCACTTTTTTCTAAATTCTATTTTTCTCTGACCTCAGGACCTTGTATTATTTCCCCATCCATTGGCATTTTAATCCTCACCACAGATTACATTCTTCTACCCTCAACTTTGTCACAGCTTTCTTGTGTTAAACAACTGCACTGTAACTATCAATAGTATCTGTGGGTAGTCTGTCATCTCTGTGCTTTTGCACGTCTTTATCTTCTTTGACACCCAGCTAAAGAGTCATTGTTCCCTCTTCACCCCAACCCAGATGATGTACTGTTTCTGGAGTCCTGAAGTATCCTCTGCGCATCTTCATTGTGTGTCTTTTTCATATGTTATGGCCACTGCTAAGATATTCTTTTGACTACCATCATGATCTTTTGGGTGCCAGGACTACTGTTTTGTTTTTGAAATCTCTTGTCGCAGTATCTAACACAGATATAGCATAGTAGGGATTCAGAACTCTTCAAAAGGAATGCTCCACAAGTTACTTATAGAAAGAGAATAATCCCACTTGGGAAAAGTTTGCAAACTGTTTTTTTCCCCATTTAATTATTTACAGAAAATAAATTTCTATAAATATCTGTAGTGGTCACATGAGGATAGATCATACTTGAAACAGTTGGTAATTGTTGGAAATCAAATTTTTAAAGGCTGAGTATAAATGGTCTCAAGTTGAACATTATTTCTCAATAAGACACCATTCTAGCCTGAGGCTTTTGTTATTAAGTAGTATCCCAGCAGTCCCCAAAGATAGCAGGCCAGAATTTGATCTGCCATGCACTTATCTTTCACATCAAGCACAGTGGGAAGGGATAAGGTCTCTATAGCAGCCTGGAGTAATCAGATAAAGCTGCTTGATGCCAGAGGACATGGGGTAGGGGGGTTGCCTAATCTAAGCCCCAGCATCCCAATGTCTCAGGCCTGGTATCTCAGGCACTTAAAGCCCCTGGTCACCCATTAAATATCTGTTGTAATGTTAGGCTGCTGGAGTTCAGCTACCACGCCCACCAATTCCTAGCTGTGTGATCATTGGTTACTTAACCCCTCATCTTTAATCTCACCTGTAAAAAGGAATAATACCTACGTAAGATTAGTATTTATATTAAGTGGAATGCCTACTGTGTGCATCATATTATTTCATCATCACAAAACTCTTGGTCAGAAACAAGATACCAAGAATACCCACACGGGTCTTGACACAGAATACATGTACTGTTACATACCAGCTCTCCCTTCTTGGAAAATCCAATCTGGATTGGTTTGAAGAAAGATTATAGGCAGGAAATTAGCACTAAAACAAGGCATGATATAAAATGTTTACTATGTGTTATTCACTGTTCTTTTCTACAATGTGTGCTGCAAAGGGACTAACAAACTCAAAACATTAGCTGGACTTTTTGCCTGTTCTTTTTTAGCCATCTAAGGGTCTAGGGTTTCCTGTGAAACATTTCTAAACTAATGTTTTAGCAACATTTTGCAGAAGCATTTCCTCCAGCCTTTGCTAAAACTTAAATCTGAAACCAATCCTTAATCAGGTTTTTGCTTTTGCAGACTCACTACAAAGGGCAATGAAATCTTCACAAAATTATCACCCCTTTCTTTGAGGTCCACACCAACCATTTTTAACACCTTGGAAGTCATATTGCTATTATACACCCACTTTAAGGATACTGCTTTCTGTATGAGCATGGTGGCACACACCTGTAATCCCAGTGACTCAAGAGACTAAGCAGGAGCATCACAAATTCAAGGCCAATCTGGGCAATTTAGGGAGACCCTGTCTCAAAATAAAGAATTTTAGGAAGTTTCAGGAAGGTAGCTCAATGGTAAAGTGCCCCTGAGTTCAGTCTCTAGTACCACAAATAAAAAAAGAATGCTTCTTTCAGTTTTTCCTCATGTCAGTTCCTGTATCACCAATTTCCATTCTACTCCATCTTTATTATCCATCCTTACTTCAGCATCTTTACTTACTAAAACCACCATGACTATTTCAGTCATCCTGTACTTTATTAACTAGACTATCTTCTCCAATTCCAAATTTTTGTCTTCTAAGTTTCCTCCCTGAACAGCCTAGTCCAACTCAGCCCTTATGACTGCCCTGATTCCTTAAGAGATAGTTCATTTAACTTCACCCTGGTCTCCATTTCTTTTTCTAGCCTGAGTCAAAGTATATTCTTTGCTCTATCCTAATTCCTTTACCAGATGACAAAGAGTGAAAAAGCAAAATAAATTTCAGGAGGAGAGGGAGGATGCAACCAAGAGAATGAATAATCCCCATTAGTTCTTGATTAATCATTGTTATAACCTCTAGTTCAAAGGCAGTTATGTAATCTTTTTAAAGCACCAGCCTAAGACCTTGACATTGAATTGTAATTTTTGTTCCGTATCTAATTACTATGAAAGCCTAGTTCTGCGTGTTTCCTCATTTATAAAGGGAATTAGACCCCCTCCTCCCTGCCAAAACAATAATTGGTTTGGAGGTTGAGAGAGATTGTTAGTTCACATAAACGGTAAAATTATTGAACTTTTTCCCTTTTGGGTTTTTAATTATATAAGTAGCAAAAAGCTGATTTTCAAATAGTTCACCCATTTCTGTTTGTTTGGAACAGTAGAGTTTTTTTTCCACTCCCCAAAGGTATTAGCAGTTTGAATATTGCTGCAAACTTTTCTACATTCAAACATTCTCTTTCCAATATTTTATTATGAAAATTTTCAAACATACACAAAGAACTTTAATAGCTATATACCACCGCTTAGATTCTACGAATAACATTTTTTTGTGTTAACTTTATCACATATCCATCTGTTCAGTTTGTCTTGTTCATATTTGCATGTCAAAATTAATTGCAGCCTTCTATTCTTCATACATATAATTAACTAGAATTCAGTATTTCTCTATGGTTTTTTTTTTCAAGGTAAATATTACAATGAGGTGACAAGTCTTAAATGTACATTTATTAAAGTTTTGATAAATGTGTATACCTGTGTAACCCAGCCCCTATCAAAGCTACAGAAAAGATAACCCCCAGAAAGTTTTCTAATGTCCCCTCACAATTCTTTATGCCACTACTTTAGAGACTACTGTTGTGACTTTATATCACATGTGATTTTGATTGACATATGGACCCTAGATGTACAAAGGTAGGTAGGTATTGATTGTAGGCCATATTTTTTTTAAAGGATTCATATTTATAATGATTTTGGTTTTATAATCACTGCTTCCTATTCATATAATTTGATTAATGTGGATGGGTTTTACAAAAATTGTATGTAATTCTTTTACTTTTAGAGAACTTCCACAAGGAGCTCATTTTCTTGCCAAAAGTCTGACCGATGCCTTAAAACTTACTGAGCAGCCAGAATTAGCAAGTAAAATAGACATGATTTGGATAGTAGGAGGCAGTTCTGTTTATAAGGTAAGTAGAGTTATCTACAAATAAAAAGAAATGTTCCCTACTTTCTTTTAGTTCTTTTGACATTTAAAGGGAGGTTGGGAGGAAACATTAAGCCATAAGCATAAGAAACAGTACATTATCTCTAAAAAAGTTAGATATTTTGTCTTTCTGAATTATTTGATTTTGTCCCTGCAACGTAAGCTAAATAAAAATGTAAAAGTAAAATGTTTTGTCTATACGAGTATTGCCTCTCTTTTTATGGTGAGAACACTTAAAATCATTCTTGAGCCATTTTCAAGAGTACAATATAAGGTTGTTAATAACTATAGTCATCACGTTGCATGATAGACCTTATTCTTCCTATCTAACTTAAATTTTGTGTCCCTTAAACAACATCTCCCCACATACCACTTTATTTTCAATTCAAAATACTAGTTAATATTTACAGCTTAAGAACCATTCTAAATGTCTCCCCAAGATTTGCATTTGCACTGTACTAGTTTCTACCTCCACCCCCATCCCCATACCCTAAATAAGCTGTTATATACCTTCTCTTACAGGATGAAAATCTCACTGAGAAAAGAGTAGGGGTCTAGTTGATGTATACTAACTAGATGTATATGAATTTGTTAAAAGCAGAAAGCTTTTCCTCAATAATTTTCATTTAATGTAAGGACATAAGAGAAGGGTTTCATGATTTCAGATCAAAAGGGTAAATAGTGTGTTAAAGAAGAATTCTTTTTCCTGATACAAATTGACTTCCAGCTTTAAAAAAAAAAAAAAAAAAAAAAAAATTGAGGATACTAAATAGAATTCTTTGGCTCTTGACCTGGGTACAGTGCTGAGGCAAGAGGATATTAAGTTCAAAGCCAGCCTCATCAACAGCAAGGCACTAAGCACCTCAGTGAGACCCTGTCTCTAAATCTCTAAATAAAAAGGACTGAGAATGTTGATGAGTGCCCCTGAGTTCAATCCCTGGTACAACCCCCCCCCCAAAAAAAAAAAGGCACTATTGAAAGGGTAACATTTAGAGGGAAAAGAAAAATCAGTCCCTACCTTTTGGGGTTTAGGGTAAAATATACACTGAAATTATTTGAGAAAGAAAAGTTATTCCAGGATCTTAGAAGGGATTATAAAAACTCTCAGTTTCTTATGTTCCTGATTCCACAATCTCTTATTTTTTTCCCCATTGTAATAAGGGGAAATGAACATATTTCTTCTTTAATCTTTCCATCCATGTATGAATTTCTTCTAGAAAACAAGTTCATTATTTATTATGTATCACATTTTGAGTGACTCAAATCATATCACTTGAAAATGTACTTTTTAATAAGCACTAAGTACTTAAAAGCATGTATATAAAATGACTTTTGTATAAGGAAATAAAGCTTTCAGGTAATTTGCGTTATTCACGTGCCTCTCATCACAGCTGCTCATCGGTCATTCAGGCTGATCTTCCAAGTACCATGTAAATAAAGTTTCATTGGAACACAGCCCCACTTGTTTGTTTAGTGTCATCTGTGGCTGCTTCTGCCTATAAAAGTAAGAAACCGTATGACCCTCAAACCCTAAAGTGTTTACTGCCTGACTATTCATAGAAAGTTTGCCTCACACCATCAACTTTGATATAGAACTTAAAATGCTGCTGTGATTGGTTAGTCCCGCTCAGTTGTTCTGGGTTTTGTTTGTTTGTTTATTTGTTTGTTTTGTTTTTTTGTTTTTTGTTTTTTGTACAGTAAGAATTTCTAGGAGCTAGGAATGTAGCTCACTGGTAGAATGCCTACCTAACATGCATGAGGCCCTGGGTTCAATCCCTAGCACCACACAAAAAAAGAATAGAATATTTATTTGGTTGTAGCAAAGATAACAATGGTTTAATGCAAATGTAAGTATTCAAAATAAAATTTGTTCAGTGTCCCGCTCAGTTTGTCTGGTTTTTTTGTTTGTTTGATTTTTGGTTTGTTTCTTTTGTTGTTGTTTGTTTGTTTTGTTTTGTTTTTGTATAGTAACAATTGCTAGGGGCTGGGAATGTAGCTCAGTGGTAGAATGCCTACCTAGCATGCATGAGGCCCTGGATTCAATCCCTAGCAACACACACACACAAAAAAAAGAATATTTATTTGGTTGTAGCAAATATAACAGTGGTTTAATATAAATGTAAGTTTTCAAAATAAAATGTGTTCAGTTCCCTTATTTGGAACTTTAAGAATAACAAACACCTGGAATTTTACATATGTATGTATGCATATAAAAATATTTTTTCTTTTAATCTATACATGTTTGAGAATCATTATTACTGCAAAGCAAAATACACAAAAAGCGTTATTGCTTTGTTGGGTCTGTAAAGGATTCATACTGTTTATTAAAATTTTTAAGATATTTGTTTGAGAGCAATCCTTTCCGTAGAAACTGTCAATAGAACTGTAGATAATAGTTAGAAAAATCATTTAACAAAAAAGGCTATAGTTGTTAGCAACAAGAGACATGTTAAATTACTGTATTGAGGAAAGAAAGCAATATTAAATTTTACATGAGTATACTGAGTAGGCCCTTGGTGTTCAGTAGTCAAGATCACATGAAACTGTACTATCTTGTATGGATATACATATGTAAGTTTTTCTTTGGAAAGTAACTTGATAACTTTGGATTAATGTCCCTTATTTATTTATTTATTTATTTATTTATTTATTTATATTTGGTGGCCCTGGGCCTTACACATTCAGATTAACTCTTTTTTTTTTTTCAATATTTTATTAGTTGTTGATGGATTGTTATTTATTTTCAGGTGGTGCTGAAAATCAAACCCAGTGCCTCACACATGCTAGACAAGCGCTCTACCACAGAGCCACAACTCTAGCCCCAGATTAACTCTTAAAAGAGCAGCCAAAGGAAAACAACCAAACTGAATTCTTAAATTAAAAAGTATTTCTCATAAGCAAACTAGAGACCAGAATATAATAATTATCGATTATGATTAGTTCCATTCTTCAGGTAACTAAGGCACATTTTAGAGGATCCCAGATTTAAGAATAGGGTATTTATGTAGTATACTTTGGCAGTAATAAACAAGTCCTTAAGGCCTAGTATAAGGCATTTCTTTCGTAACTAAAACAAACAAAAATCTTAGAGTGTCTATATCTTATGATATAGATTAAGGAAAGTGATGCCTTTTTTGTTTTGTTTCAAAGGAAGCCATGATTCAACCAGGCCATATTAAACTGTTTGTGACAAGGATTATGCAGGAATTTGAAAGTGACACATTTTTCCCAGAAATTGATTTGGAGAAATATAAACTTCTTCCAGAGTAAGTATAAAGTTCTTATTAAAGCGCTTTTGGACTTTCTATGTAAGAATTATAGGAAAGAACATTTTCTTCTTTCAGATTGAGTTCAGGGTAGGAATGTGTTTTGTATATAGATAAAGTTAGGAATCTTTAGACATCTTCAGTATACTTGGAAATGTTCAGGTTTTAATGATGTCAATAAAATCTAGAATTAATGTATTCAATTCACCCTAGGAGAGTCAGACATGTCCTAGGCACTGGGGAAATAGTATTGACTAGGCCTGATAATATTGCTGACCCCCTGGAGATACACTTTCTAGTCAGGGGGAGTGACAAGTGACAGTCATCAAAAGAAGGGTTGGGTAGAGAACTAAAACATTGGAATGTGATAGACATGGAGTAGTCTGAGAAGTCCTCTCAGAAGAATGACATCTATGGTGAGATCTAAATGTGAAGAAGCCAGCCATGTAATAGCAAGAAGAGAATTCCAGGAACCAGAAGTAGCTAGTTCAGAGGCTGAGGCAGAAATGAGGTTGTCCTCTTCCCTGAGTCTGACAGCCACTGTGGCCAGTGGGAGCAAGGGGGAGGCCAACAAGGGTCAAACTGGGTGCAGGTTTAGAGAGTCTGAAAGGAGAGTGACAATGTTCTAGCTGCTTTATGGGAATGGACTTCAGGGGGACAAGAGTGAAGCAAGGAGACCAGTTAGTAATTCAGATGAAGGTTGAGGGGACTCAGATAAAGGTGGTAGCGATGGTGGAGATGGAGAGAAGTTATACTTGCTTTCCTGTGCAGTTGTGACTCCAGCATGAGGCTGCTAAATCTAGAAAGCTCACAACATTTTTAGTTTAAAAGCACATTTCAGCCATATTCTATACAGAGAAAAAGATTAATTATATCAACCCTTTTAGACCAGCTTTTAGAGCATTCTTTCAGATATTCTCAGTTGTATCTAGTAATTATCCCTTGAGTGTGAGTTTGTTTTTGAAATGGCCCCTAAATGAACCTTCAGAGCAAAGTCAATAAATGGATGGCCAAACTTTAGAATAATAGTCTATTACTCTATGGAGTAATAGCCTTGGATCAAATGAAGTGAATGATTTTTCTTGAGCTCTTAACTCTAAAGAAAACTGAAAAGTATAAGAACTCTAAGCAGCTGAAATACAGGCTTTTGCTTAGGCTCCAAAGGTGACTAACATTTGGAAATTTTATATAAATTTATGTAAATATCAATTGTTTAACTTTGTCATACCTTACATATTTTCTCTTCTGCTTTAATTGCTGAATGTCACATTATGTGAATATTGAGCTCAACTTTTCTTCATTTCTTACCTTTCTCTTTGCTGCTAACAACTGTGTGAATCAGTTTCATTTAAATACCTTTCCATCATTCCAAGTCTTACTGCTCTTAATCAGAACACTTTCCAAAACTGGAACCCTTGACAATTTAAAACAAATACCATTCTGCCTCTCCAGATTTAAAGAAAAAAAATGTAGCATCTTTACTGAAATGTCCTGCATATATCATAGCATTCATTATACTAGTGTTTAATTCACTAGTGTTAGTATATTTACAAGGTTGTGCAACCATCAACACAATCTCAAGTGACTATAAATATGAGGATGTTTTCCTGAACTCCCAGTTCTGCTCCACTGATATGTATGTATATCTTCATGCCAGTACCACAAGGTCTTCATTATTAACTTGTGAAATCAGGAAGTGTAGTTTTTCCAACTTTGCTTTTTTTTCCCAAGATTGGTTTAGCTCTTCTGGGCCCCTTGCATTTCCATACGAATTTTATGATCAGTTTGTCAGTTTCTGCCAAAAAGCAAGTTGTGATTTTGATAGGTGTCATCTGTAGGTTACTCTGGAGAGTATTGCCATTTCAATATTAAGTCTTCCAGACTTTGAGCCTGTGATGTCTTTCTACTCACTTAGGTCCTCTTTAATTTCTGTCAGTAAAATTTTGGTTGTATGTCTTGTACTTCTTTATTAGTGTTTAATTCTTTTATTTTTCATTTTATTTCCTGTTTGTTGCTAGTGTTTAGAAATACAAGTGATTTGAGTTTATTAATCTGATATCCTACAACCTTGCTGAACTCAATAGTTCTAATTGTTAGTAGATTTCTTAGGATTTTATTTATAAGGTATAATGTCATTTGCAAATAGAGATAGTTTAATTTCTAGTCTAGATTTTTTTTTTTTATTTCTTGCTTAATTGCCTGACTAGAACTTCAGTGTGATGTTGTCTGGAAGATGAAAAGATCAGATGTCTTAGAGGGTAATGATTTAGTCTTCCTCAATAAAGTATAGTAGCTTTGAGTTGTTACACATGTCCTTTATCTGACTGAGGAAGATTCCTTCTATTTCTGGTTCATCTAGTATTTTTTTCATGAAGGGGTGTTGGATTTTGCCACATAACTTTCTAAGTCTATTAAGGTGATCATGTGTTCTTTGTCTTTTGCTAATTAATAATTTAATATACCATCAATACACTATATTACATTGACTGATTTTCATGGTAATCTTGCATTTCTGGGATAAACTTCACTTGGTAATTGTGTATAACCCTTTTTATATGTTGCTAGATTCAATTTGCTAGAATTTTGTTGAGAATTTTACATTTGTAATCAAAAGGGATATTGAGCTTGTTTGTTTGTTATGTCTTCATCTGGATTTGGTATCAGGATAACACTGACCTCACAAAATGAGCTGGAAAGTGTTCATTTTTCTGTTGTTTTTCAGAAGAGTCTTTGAAGGAAACTCTTCCACTGCAGGTTGTGATGGTCCTCTGTACTTTTGGGCCTGTACTAACATCACAACAGCCCCATTAACATGGGGTAGAGGGAATTCCTAAAGGGGAAAACAAGGAGAAGAGAAAAAGGAAACCTGCAAAGTAAATGTACTTTGTCCCTAAAGTCTATAACCATGCTCAATTCTAGAACTTTCTCTCCAAATCTGTCTACATTAGAGAACTTATCGTTCCCTACTCTCCAAAAGTGAGCTTTGATCACTTTTTACCCCCTTCCCTTTTCCCCTTTTCCCACAGTAACCCCTTAGTTTGGACCCCCATTTTCTTGTGTTTGTATAGGTTTCAGTTCAAACACAGTCTTTTATTAACACCATACTTTTTGGTTTAAAAAAAAAAAAGAAAGCAATAGTATAATGAAATAAAAATGACAGCGAGAACTACTATGAGATGAAAAGAGAATAAAATTAGAAAATAGATAAAGCCACAAATGGTAGACACCGAAGAGCAGAAGTTAATATTAACAAAATAAGATGGTTTTACTTTGTGGCTGCCTTTTTTCCCATAGGTCATTTTCTGTGCAATTACTCTTTCAATCACACTATGCCAGCCTGTCCTCTCAAGCTCTGTCCTCATTCATCTTGGAAGAAATTTTTCTCTCAGACTGTCACATGACAACCAAACCAGCAGGCCCAAGTGTTTTAAATCAGCAGTTTTCTGTTTAATGAGCTCCAAACAGAATTTGCTGTCCACTTAAAAAACCTTCCATGTGACCACCTAGTCAAAGATAAAGACCAAAACAGGCCTTTAGAGTCTATAATTGTCTGTTTTCATTACTATAATGAAATACCTGAGGCAGGCTAACTTTAGAAAAAAAGGTTTATTTGGCTCACAGTTATGGAGGTTCAAAGGCATGCTGCTGGCATCAGCTCAGTACTGGTGAGAACCTAAGGGCAGGGGCACACTTGGGAAGAAGAGATCGCATCTCAAAATAAGAAGCCAGAAAGAGAGTAGAGTCCTACAGTCCCTTCCATGGGCATACTTCTAATTAATCTGAGTTCTTCCCACCAAGGGTCGTCATCGTTGTCATGTAGTCCCTGTCCCCCTGCCCTCAGTTAAAGGTCCATAAAGACACCTCCCAGTATTACCTCACTAAGGACCAACACTTGAACCCTTCAGGGACAAACCATGTCCAAACCATAACAGAAGTGGTAATTGGCTCCAGAGCTGACACAGGAAAACCGTATGGGTGGAAGTAGATTTCAGGTGAACTGATGTCTCCTCTTCTGACCCCACTACTTCCTGACTGTCCAAGTTCCTGGCATATTTGTCCATAGTATTTTTATATCCCTTCCCTCCAACACCTGTGCTTCCTGGTTTTATTTTAGCTGCAATTTGTTTTTTACGGGAAACTGTTTCAGAAACTCTGTTTACCTCTTAAACCTTCCATCAAATCGTCTCTGGGTTATTCTTGTGGCGCTTTGTCAGTTTAGATCTGATATTGATTCTTACTTATTGGCTTTCTCAGTGCCTGAAGGTGCTAAAGGGGGAGTCTCTGGGTGGGTGGTTCCTAACAAATAGGTGGTATTTCCAAATCCTGTCAGACTTGAACTCAGCATCCAAGTGTGGATCTCAGACAGTTTGCTCTTTAAAAAGTTTGGAATGATGATTAGGAAATGTAATTATAACTGTTATTAAAATAGACTGAATGTGTAGATATTAGAGAAAGAAAAATGAAACAAACAGAAATAAATTTTATTTTCACAGAGAAGATTTACATTAATACCATGGCTACTGATCATATTCAGCCAAAAGCATGGTCATTTTAAGTGTTATTATTCATGATTTTAGAAAGAACTTCTTACTGCTTTGTTTTTATCTTATTAACTGACAGTCTTGACACTTCTGAGAATTTTACACATGAAAAAAAATATGTAAATGTTACTCTTCATGACTCATTTCAAGGAAACTAAAATTATGGTTTAAATTGGCCTAGTAAAAAATCATTTGTTCAAAAAAAAAAAGGCTACTACTAAAATAGTGGGACAGCAATAGCTAAGGAAATGGTTGCTAAATAAAAACATAGCTAACAAAAATTAATGCTTATTTTTACTGAGCAATGTTCATGTATATTATGAGAGAAAAAGTTTTCCTGTATCACCCTTGTCTAATAGTTAGGGGACAAAATAAACCAGTAGTAATGGGTAGCATTTGTGGAAAACTTACTGGGTCAGGCGTAGTGCTGAATTCTTTACCATAATGAGAATTCTTTACCATAATGAAGCCTTTTTATGCCAGTCAGGCCTGGAGATAGGGTCACACAGCAAATCCAGGGCCACTCACAGAGTGAATGTTAAACAGCTGCTGCTGACCCCCACTGGAGCAAATGGGTACAGCCTCCAGGACACTGAGAAAGCACACCAAGATCTAGAGTGACATAAAAATGTTGATAGGAGGCAGAATGGTCAGAGCAGTCTTCAGCTGACAACCTGGAGTTTTTTGTTTTTGTTTTTGTTTTGCATTGTTACCAGTACTTTTTTTACTTGACAAGTTATTAAGTTGTAAAAAAAGAAGTGTATGTGTTGAGGGGGAGGGATAATAGGCTTTCCCTCTCCTCAAGCAAACAAAAGTGAATTTATTATCATTAACAAAAGTGAATTATTATCATTATAAGTGTGGGTTGGGTTGGGTTACCCTCCAGATAAAGAATAATTAGAGTGAGGATTGTTAAGTATTGACTGGGAGATGCTTTTAGGAGACTTTTTTGTTGTTGTTGTTCAAATTAGTTATACATAACTGTAGGATGCATTTTGACACATTGTACACAAATGGAGCACAACCTCTCCTTCCTCTGGCTGAACATGGTGTAGAGTCACACCAGTAGTGTAATCATACATGTATGTAGGGTAATAATGTCCGTCTCATTCCACCATCCTTCCTATACCACACCTCCTCCCCTCTGCACAATCCAAATTTCCTTCATTCTCTCACCCCACCCCACCCCACTACCCCCCACCCCATTGTGGATTAGCATCTGCTTATCAGAGAAGACATTCCATCTTTGGTTTTTTGGTTTTGGTTTATTTCGCTTAGCATGATATCATCTAGCTCCATCCATTTACCTGCAAATGCCATAATTGCATTCTTCTTTAAAGCTGAGTAATAGTCCATTATGTGTATGTACCACATTTTCTTTATCCATTCATCTGTTGAAGGGCATTTAGGTTGGTTCCATAGTTTAGCTATTGTGAGTTGAGCTGCTGTAAACATTGATGTGGTTATGCCACTGTAGTATAAGCTGTTTTTAAGTCCTTTGGGTATAAACCAAGGAGTGGGATAGCTGGGTCAGACAGTGGTTCCATTCTAAGTTTTCTGAGGAATCTTCAGACTGCTTTCCATAGTGGTTGCACCAATTTGCAGTCCCACCAGCAATGTATGAGTGTGCCTTTTTCCCACATCATCACCAACACTTACTGTTGCTTGTATTCTTGATGATTGCCATTCTGACTGGAGTGAGAAGGAATCTTAGAGTAGTTTTGATTTGCATTTCTGTAATCACTAGAGATGTTGAACATCTTTTCATGTTTGATCAGTTGTAGTTCTTCTGTGAAGTATCTCTTCAGTTCCTTAGCCCATTTATTGATTGGGTTACATCCTGGGTTTTGAATGGGAAACTAAAGGGAGTAAAGAGTCAAGTGAGAGGGAAGAGGAAAGATTGAATTCATCCTGATTCTAGCCAAGAAATTGCAGTGTGCCATACATTGCAGAATTAGAGCCTTATGATGCACGTCTCTTGAGTAAACAGGAATCTGTCACCATGCCAGACACATGACTTCGGTTTTTGCTTTAAACAACTATAGATTATATTTGATTTTCTCTTGCTTACATAAGAAATTTTTTATCAGCTGTAAAACTTACAAAGAATTCTTAGGAATTTTCATATTCCCTTGATGACCGAATAGAAATATACTAGGGAACTGCTATGGTGGTTAGTTTTTGAGGAAAGAATTAGGAATCAGAAGAAAAGGAGGAGAAATCACAGCTTTCATTTTCTAAATTTATATACATAGTTTTGTAGGGTTTTTTTTCTTATTATTTGCATAAGTATTGTATTTGCCTGATATTCGTCTACCTTAACAGTGGCTTACTTACAAGAAGAAAAATCTTACCTTGCTTTATCACTGTTGATGCCTTTTGGTTGAGATTCAGGGAAGCTATGTTTTTGAGGGATTAATTATACATCTTTTTCTTTTACAGATACCCAGGTGTTCTTTCTGAGGTCCAGGAGGAGAAAGGCATTAAGTACAAATTTGAAGTATATGAAAAGACTGATTAATGTGAAGATGTTTTCTGATTTATTTCATGTTATCCCTCCCTCTAAAAAATTCTGTATTTTTACATTAGAATAAAAAGACTTGTGTGGACTTTAGATCTATGGTTAATGATTTCTAAGCAGTATGTTATATTCTCCATCAGTCTTCCTAGGTCATATTAAATACCATTTAGGAAGCATTTCTTGCTCTTTCTTGCTATAAGTTTCCTTCATTGGCTCTCCCCCAAAGTCTGGACTGAGTACCTAACACCTGCCTACCTATCTGCAAGACAGCTGCAATCAACTTACAGCATGAGTTGGCACCAGGGTCCTTAGAGATAGGAGCTAGATAGATAAGTCCAAAGGGCAGAAATGGATTATAAACAGAAGTGCTAGAACTCATTTTTTTTTTTTTTAAAGAAAATTAGATCAAGGTAAAAACTATGAATTTTCTTTTTTTTTTTTCTTTTTCACATTCTACTTCTAAATAAACATTGTGTTCACTTAGGGAATGAGTAAATTAAGAACTCAAATATGGACAATAAAGAAGCAAGTAGGAGATTACCAAAAGGAAGAGTCTGAGACCTTTAAAATTTGTTTTTGATCTTCAATGAGATTCCAGGAGATACTACATTGATGGGCTGCTCTTTGCAAAAGAAAATGTAATAACAAGTATAATAGCAGCAATTAAAAATTCTAAGAGATAATTGAGAATGGATATTGCTAGATACCAAAATTAGTAAGTTAGAAACTAAACCTTACAAAATGCACTGTAAAACCTGTCTGAGCTATCATGTTAGCAACGATTTAGAAAACTAGGTATGCAAAAGAAATGGCATTTTCTGCCTTGTAAGCTTATACCACCATTTAAAGTGCAAGTTAGCAATATCAATTCAAATTCAGAAGATTCTGGATTTGGACCCAGATCTTCCACATCTAGAACTCAATCCTGAGCAAAGAGACTGACTCCAGAATATTTGTTGTAGCATTCTCTTGTAAACTTGGAAAGAGCCCAAATGTCAATCAATAAAGAAATGAATAACTAATGTGTCTATAAGTTTTATTTATTTTTAATTCTGCAACAGTTAAAAAGAATGAGATACTATCAGAACAATGTCAGAGGTTGTTTAGTGAATGAAATAATTTTGTGTAATAGATTTTCTAATATTAATATTTCTAAGAAGAAAGTACGATTCAAACAGTTGACAGAATGAGAGTTTGACAAGTGTTATTTTCTGGCTTAGGTGCATCTACTGTGATTAGGATTGTGGGCAACTGCATATTTTCACGAAGACTTATTTAAGATAACAAACTGGGCCCTTTATGTTCATCAATAAAATAAATTTCAAATAAATAATATTTATTAGCAATAAATATAATCCAACACAGGCAATTTTACAACTGTGTAGCTTGCTTAGAAAACAAACAGTAAAAATAATAGCTTATTGAAAAATGTGGGACATTTGGAAAGAAGTAAGTTCATTGAAGATAAAGCAAATGTAAACATGAGGTTGATAGGGGGAGGTGATTAGGCAATCATTAATTCAAGGGGAAAAAGTACAAGAAAGGAAGTATAAACAAAATGTTCTCAACAATGAGTGGTAAGTACATAGTTGTAACGATGTGATAGCTGCCCCACCTCAAATCTGACCACTATTTGGGAACAATATTAGAGGAAAAGAGAAGAACTAAGTCCTCATCTATCATCAGGAAATTGTATATAGTGTGTGAAATAATAGGAAATGAATATTATATATTTAAGAAGTCTTAAGTTTTTAATAGATCAGCAACATGTAAATCTAATCATTATTTACTTTTATCTTCTCCCACTATATACAATTAAAAAATAATTATTTGAGAAAAAAATGGCTGAAAATTAAACTCTGCTACTCTGGAGAACTGAGATTTTCATAAGTTTCAAGAGGATTTAATACTTACATGTATGAATACATGCATTTGCTTCAAAACTGGGAGAAATTTTTTAATTTGGAAAAATAAAAACATGAAGGTACTTACCAGAAAGCCAAGAGAATGAAGAGCACCCCTGGATAGAGCAACTAAGGGTAAAAAAAGACAGAAGCGGGCTGCGTTGTGGCTCAGTGGTAGAGCGTGGTATGCCTCACACATGATTCGATCCTTAGCACCACTTAAAAATAAGTAAATAAAGACTGTATCCATCTACAACTAAAAAATATTTTTAAAAAAAGAACCAACATGAGGTTGATGGGGGGAGGTGATTAGGCAATCATTAATTTTAAGACTTTAGAACCCTTTGATTTTACTAACCCATGTTCAAGTATTTCTTTAGTAAAAACAATTTTTTCCTAATAAAAATGCGCTAATTCATGAAAGCTGGGCTTCTGTTATTTCTTGTACACCCCACTTAAAATTTCAAGGAAACTTTGACGGCAGTATATCTCCATGGTCAGCTTAAAAATGTAGAAAGGAAAACATATGAATTAGCCATGGATCACACAGAAACCCAGAGAACAGTTCTAGGTGTCAGGATTTCTGCATGGTGCCTTCTTCGTTCATCTTTCATAGAGAATCAAGTCTCACTTTTTCCTGGTTGATTTATGGAGTAGCACTATACTAAAATATAAAAAAAAAAAAATATGGCAAAAATGTAAATAATAAGACATATATTCTAACATTCAGATTAGAACGTTTTGTTTCTATGAACTCATAATTGTTAACACCCACTTCCTTACAAGCACTGTTTCTCAAAATTTTCCCCACAACACCTGCATCAAGGACAGGACCCAAAATCTGCCTTTCAAACAAGTACCCCTGATTCAGAATCCTGCTCAAATTTATGAAGCACTGATTTAGAACTTTTGCACCCTGCCTAAGGGAAGAAAAAAAAAATGTTTCTATTCCTAGTTCTAAGAGAAAGAAAACATGCAAAGTGTAATAAGTTAACATGTAGAGATGGGAGAAGATAAAAGCAAAATAATGATTAGATTTACATGTTGCTGATCTATTAAAAACTAAAGACTTCTTAAATATATAGTAAAAAAATGCATAAGGAAGTATTTCGTATCAGCAAGTCAGAGACATAGTAAGCAACCTCAGTGATAGATGTCTCAACAAAATGTATTTGTTAATAGTTAATAAACAAAAAATTGCAAAGCATGTGACCTAATTAGCTAATATGACTTTGTGAGGGAAATGTTGGCCAACTGCTGAAAGGATTTAGAAAAATAATTACCTCTGAAAGATTGAACCCTGTGATTAAGGATGTTCTGGCTGTGGAGAAGAAGAAATGCATAATTAAATGAGTACCTGGAATAGAAGTAGAAATTCTAGTGAAAACATTAGTACTCACAAAGGAGATAAAAGCTATAACCAATCTACATGAAGTTGGGCTATTTATGTGGAAAGGAAAATTACATTAGTGATCATTTTTAATCATATGTCCCAGCTTTTTCTGTCCCTCAGGAGACCTCATGTGTACCAAAATGTTCTCAGACAATACACTGACATTTCTCTTAAACCACTTTCTTTCTGGAACTAAAAAGAGAAAATCACATCAGTATGTGATACTTGGAATAATTTTGTAGTCAATAATCAAGGTACATAAAAACTAAATTATTGGAAGGTGAATTTGAGGTGCTTTCTAATTCTGTGCCCCATGAGTCACAGGACACACACTCAGGACAAGCCCTAACAGAATGGAATTTAGTCTATTAAACCTGAGAGTGCTGTAACTCAGGAAAAACTGGAGGAAAACCAAATTGGGATTCTGAATGAAACTACCCCTTTTCAGTCATGAAAGAGGTCATGGTCCTCTTCTAAGGGAAGAAGACTTGGTTTCATGGCAAGACAAAGGCTTAGAGCTGCCTAGCATTCCCAAAGCTGCCAGCTGTCTTTACTCTTGACAGGTGAATTAGCAAAACCTGAACTACGTACTATTTTTCCACCAACATTTTATTATGGACTGTTTTAATTACCCAGAAAAGTTGAAAGAATGGTACAGTAAGCACCCATCTATCCCCTACCTAGATTCTATTTTTAATACTTGCTACCTCTGCTCCCACATATTTAGCCAGCTGCCCATCTTGCATTTTGTTGTATTTCAAAGTAATACTTCAAGTTTCATTCTTCAGTTTGCACATCATTAACTACACCTCAGTATTTGTTTATTTGTTTGGTAAAATTTGTGTAGTGAAATACAGATCTTAAGCGTAGCATTCTACTTGGGTTTTTTTTTTTTTTTTTGGGGGGGGGGTGGGTAGGGGAGGATTGAACTCAGTGGCACTCAACCACTGAGCCATATCCCCAGCCCTATTTTGTATTTTACTTTGAGACAGGGTCTCACTGAGTTGCTTAGTGCCTCGCTGTTGCTGATAGTGACTTTGAACCTGGGATCCTCCTGCCTCAGCTTCCCAAGCTGCTGGGATTACAAGTGTGTGCTGCCATACCTGGTGCGTTCTATATTTAACACTGTAACCCAAACTTCTCTCTGTCACTCCAAAAAACTCCTTCATATCCTTTCCCAGTCAATCGCCATCCCCGACACCAGAGTCAATCACTATTCTGGTTTTTGTGTCATTATAGATTAGTTTTGTGTATTCCTGAACTTCACATGAATAGAATCATACAGGATATACTCTTTTAATCTAGCTCATTTCACTCACCATAATTTATTTGTTTTAGCCAGGTAGTATGTATCAGTGGTTAGTTCCTTTTTATTACTGAGTAGTATTAAAAGATAAACTAAGGCATATTAAATATCATAGAGTTTGAACAAACAGCAATTCATGAATCAGGCATCTCCAAACCAAAAGTGGTTCAGGACTCTGCCACCAGGGAAATGCAAGGCTTTCTATACGATGAACTCAGAAGCAAGGCAAAGAAAATAATTGCTGGGTTGCAAGTATATCATCACCTTATTTAGTCTATCCCATTGGGAAATCCATGCTTATAGAACGATAATTCAGTTGGCAGCTTTTGGTTGGTTGAACTTAAGTTTCACTTTTTAAATTAAAAATAGAAACATTTATAAGAAATAGCCCAAGTTGTGTTTACTTTATGTTTGCAAATCAAACAGTCAAGGTTGTCTCCATGGTTTAACTGGTTTTGTGTGCTTAGGGAATTCATAGACTTGGTCTCCATTTTATTGACTTGGTCTCCATTTAATATGGTGCTCCATTGAATGAATGCACCAGTTTATCCATTTTCCTCTTGATGGACACGGAGATTCTTTTAAGAGGGGATTTGAGCATGGCCTTGACAGGTCTAAAGAGGTGGTAATTGAAAATCAGGATGAAGGTAAACATATGCTCCAGACAGAGGGAGAGCCATGAAGAAACCTCATCTCTAGATTCTAAGACAGCATAGTCCCTCACAAGGCAGGGGAAGGTCTTCAGGCCCTCTCCCACAAGTGTCAAGTCCCTGCTCTGTTCTTTCGCTTTTTCAAAACCACATCTAGTTCAGGTCTGTATTTTCTCACTTGGGACTGTTGGAGTACCCTATATTGGTGACTTTTCAGTCTGATCTCCCTCCCTTAACAAACTATCATAAACGTGGTCACAAAGGCTATCTAAACTACACCTTGATGATATCAATGTCTCACCCAAATGGTCCTCACTGCACTAAGGCCAAACTCCACCTTGGCCTTAAGGACATTCTGCAGATGACATCGACCAACCTTTGTGCACTTACTGCTTACCATTTGCCCTCCCTACCTATTATATATATATTACCTCAGCTCTTCAAAATTCCCCAGATAGACCCAAACTTTGCCACTCCTGTGCCCTTCCTAATGCTGTTCTTCCTGTCTATAATTCCTCCTCTATATCCTCCAGTCTAAACCCTACCTACTCCTCAAAATCTGACCCAAATCCCAAATTGTACCTCTCTCACCAAGTCTTCCTTCTTATCTCCCAGTACTGTTATGGCTTACAACTGTTATTCTCATTTCCTCTCCTTTAGTAATTAGGAACTTTGCACCTGAAGGTCCCAGAAAACCCAAAACTGATAGTAAAACAAATTGAGGTTTTTCTTACTCTATGCTTCTCTTGAGGTTTCCCTCAAGGGGGCTACTACTGCTCCAGAGATCAAATCTGTGTTCACGGGGAGAAGAAGAGAGAAAGGGAACAATGTCAGGCACACATTTCCCTTTTATTCAGAAATCAAAACTTGCCCCAAATCTTACTTCTCGCAGCAGACTCTCCTCCTACATTTCAGTGGCCAGACTGGGGAGCATGGCCACTCCTACCTGCAAAGCACGCTAAGAACGGGGGACACAGGGTTGCAGTGACTGACTCAGGGTCAGTCTAAACCCTAGATGCACATTTGGGGTTCTTTAATGTCAGGCCTTACCCCCTACCCAGAGTCTAAATTAACCAGTCCTGATGCAGGGTCTGGGAGTGATACAGCCTCCCCACACTACAAAATCAGTGATCTCTTAGCAAGGAGGATGGAATGAGAATACAACTAACAGTATTTACTGTTTCCTACCCAGCTGCCCTGCCAGACTGCCAGCTGTTTCAGGACAGAACCCATCATTATTCACCTTTGTCTCCCCTCAAGATATCCAGCATCTCAAAAATGTTGTAAATTAGATTGATAAAGATATTAATATATTCATATATATTACAATATGACTTATAAAACTTTTGTGTATTATCTTTAGAACCTCACTACCTTATAATGTTACTTTAGGAGAATGAATTTCAATATATATATACACACACACAATATATATATATATATATATATATATATATATATATGCACACATATATATTATTTTTAGTTATAGATGGACAAGAATGACTCTTTTTTATTTCTTTATTTTTTATGCAGTGCTGAGGATTGAATCCACTGCCTCACATGTGCTAGGCAAGCTCTCTACCACTGAGCTAAAGCCCTAGTTTTCAAGTTTTAAACAATCAATTTACAAATGAACTATTTTTTGGGGGTGGGGAACTTCAGCAGGAAACAATGCTCAGCTCTTTTTTATTAAATTATATATTTATTCTAATTTGTTTTATATGACGGCAGAATATTATACATATAGAGCATAATTTTTCAAGTCATTGGTTGTGCACAAAGTATTTTCACACCATTCGTGTCTTCATACATGTTATTAGGGTAATGATGTCTAACTCATTCCACTGTCTTTCCTATCCACGTGCCCCCCTCCCTTCCCCTCCCTCCCCTTTGCCCTATCTAAAGTTCCTCCATTCCTCCCATGTTCCCCCTCTTCCATTGTCATTATGAGTCAGCATCCTCATATCAAAGAAAACATTCTGCCTTTGGTTTTGGGGGATTGGCTAACTTCACTTAGCATTATATTATCCAACTCCATCCATTTACCTACAAATGCCATGATTTTATTCTCTTTTAATGCTGAGTAATATTCCATTGTGTATATATACCAGTTTCCCTATCTATTCATCTATTGAAGGGCATCTAGGTTGGTTCCACAGTTTAGCTATTGTGAATTGTGCTGCTATAAACATTGATGTAGCTGTGTCCCTGTAAAATGCTGTTTTTGAGTCCTTTGGGTATAAACAGAGGAGTAGGATAGCTGGGTGAAATGGTGATTCCATTCCAAGCTTTCCATACTGCTTTCCAGATTGGCTGCACCAATTTGCAGTTCCACCAGCAGTGTATGAGTGTGTTCGTGTGTTGGTTATATTCTTTTTTTTTTTTTAAAGAAAGAGTGAGAGAGAGAGAGAATTTTTTAACATTTATTTTTTTTTTAGTACTTAGCAGACACAACATCTTTGTTTGTACGTGGTGCTGAGGATCGAACCCGGGCCGCACACATGCCAGGAGAGCGCACTACCACTTGAGCCACATCCCCAGCCCCTGTTGGTTATATTCTATGAGCAGGAGACCATACTAACTTATCCATTATTCACTGTGTACTGGGTGGCTATGTGCCCTTAGTGTAGGTCAAATACCTACAGGGGAAATACCTTCCCATACCTCTAGCCATTCTGTATCCAGCTGTCTCCTAGGTTACCACTGATTCCACTTCCTACACTGATAAAAAAAAAATTTCAGACCATGTGACACATGAAGACTCATGACATACTAATCCAGTGCTTGAGAAAAAATTCCTGGTCAAAATCTAGGGCTGAAATGTCATATTTAATGTCTACCATATATTCAAGCGCATGATAATAAATTTCTACATGGCACCCACGTTTGGAGTTGATTTGATGTTTCATTAATAGTTACATTGCTATAAATTGCATTCCCAATCAATAGATTAAGCAAACTTGATGTACACCTTCTCTGCTGTATGTTAAAAGTGAAAAACTGTGCTATCCCCCCACTGTGTTGGTTAAGGACTCAGTAGCTGTCTTAGTAAATGGACCCCTAATCTCAATGACTTAACACAATAGCCATTTATTTATTACTCACCTGAACTTCAATACAGGTGTCTCTGATCAATAAGTATCTCTTCAGCTGGTGATTCAGGGATCCAGGCTCCCTCCAGCTGTGGCTTCTTTCTTCACCAATGGTTTCCAGGGTTGTTGTCAAATTGGAAGGAGAATGGAGGACCCCATGTGGAAAGTTGGGCAGGGAGAACAGGCTGAGAAATGGCACACACCACTTTTGCTTACATTCCATTGGTCAAAACTTTGTCACATAACCTCACCAGTTGCAAGGAAACTGGGAAATAAAGCCTATCTATGGGCCAGGAGAAAGAGGAAACAGGTTTGGTGAACAGCTAGCCAAGTTCTGCCACACATAAAGAAAAATAGAGATCTACCATGCTTACAGCTTGACTCCTGCTTCCTTCATTTTTCAATTTTTTGAGACTTTGTTCTGGGATTAAGAGATTTAGATGGGTGGATTAGAAATGCATCTTGCTTCTAATGAAGGTCCTCCAGGTGTTTGAAACCAGAAGTCTCAAACAAGTTAATGTTATATGTTCTTTAATGGTTGTGAGAAACATAAGCAGGGAAGAACTGTATATTTTAGGAAAGTGATTCACTCATGGGCAGAGACTAGATATTGAATTATTTCTCTTATAAAAAATGAAACAAGTATTCCATTCTTGATACTTGAAAATAATTTTATCATGGAGCCTTTATTTTTAAAAAGACATTATAAATTGGGCTTGGATTCTAGTTCTGTGTTACCTATATTTTCTTTGTCTATGTCATTATATTTAGTAAAATATAAATATATTTCTTCATGTGTGAGGTATATTCTTGTTTGGCCTTTCGTCTAGACTAGGAAGCCTCTCCTTGTCCAATAGTCCATTAGTAATAGAGATTTCTCCACCTTCTGTCCCCAAAACTTACTCCTGGGCCGGGGTAGAGCTCAGGGGATAGAGTGCTCACCTAGCACATGCAAGGCCCTGGGTTCTGTCTCCAACACCACAGAGACACATGCATGAAAACTCCCTCCAGAAAGCTCCTTGCTCCGGGATGTGAGAGGGAAGAGTGACCATGTGGCCTCAGTTGCTGAAAGCCCCTGCTGGCTCTTTACACCCTATCTGCTTCTGTGCACATCCCCAGGCAGCCTGACAACCCAAACGTCTTCCTCACTTCCCATCTCTCTTGCATTTTGTGGCACTGGGGTTAAAATTAAGAATGTTGTCAATGTGCTAAATTCAAATTCATAGAGGAGCAGAATGCAGATTCATCCAGATTGAACCTTCCTGAATTTCCAGCTCTATTTATTGGACTGGGAGTATAGCTTTGTGGTAGAGCACTTTCCCAGCATGTAAGAAAGCCCTGATATTAACTCTTGGGCTATGGGCGTCCTATTAAGGAATTTGGAGCCCGACCCCACAGTATGTAGACAACTTTTTCTTCTATCAGATGCAGTGTCTCTGATTTGATATCAAGCTCTTTGATCCACTTTGAGTTAACTTTTGTGCATGGCAAGAGAAAGGGATTCAGTTTCATTTTGTTGCATATGGAATTCCAGTTTTCCCAGCACCATTTGTTGAAGATGCTATCCTTCCTCCATTGCATGTTTTTAGCCCCTTTATCAAATATAAGATAGTTGTAATTTTGTGGATTGGTTTCTGTGTCCTCTATTCTGTACCATTGGTCCACCCGCCTGTTTTGGTACCAGTACCACGCTGTTTTTGTTACTACTGCTCTGTAGTACAGTTTGTAATCTGGTATCGCTATACCTCCAGATTCACACTTCCTGCTTAGAATTGCTTTTGCTATTCTGGGTCTTTTGTTTTTCCATATAAATTTCATGATTGCTTTATCTATTTCTACAAGAAATGCCATTGGGATTTTGATTGGCATCGCATTAAACCTGTAGAGAACTTTGGGTAATATCGCCATTTTGATGATGTTAGTTCTGCCTATCCATGAACAGGGTACATTTTTCCATCTTCTAAGTTTTTCTTCTCTCTTTCTCTTTAGGGTTCTGTAGTTTTCATTATATAAATCTTTCACCTCTTTTGTTAGGTTGATTCCCAAGTATCTTATTTTCTTTGAGGATATTGTGAATGGAGTGGTTTTCCTCATTTCCGTTTCAGAAGTTTTGTTGCTGATATACAGGAATGCCTTTGATTTATGCGTGTTGATTTTATATCCTGCCACTTTGCTGAATTCATTTATTAACTCTAGCAGTTTCTTTGTAGACCCTTTTGGGTCTGTTAAATATATTATCATGTCATCCGCAAATAGCGATAATTTAAGTTCTTCTTTTCCTATTTTTATGCCTTTAATTTCTTTTGTCTGTCTAATTACTCTGGCTAGTATTTCAAGAACTAAATTGAATAGAAGTGGTGAGAGAGGGCATCCTTCTCTTGTTCCAGATTTTAGAGAGAATGCCTTCAGTTTTTCTCCATTTAGGATGATGCTAGCCTGAGGTTTAGCATATATAGCTTTTACAATGTTGAGGTAAGTTCCTGTTATCCCTAGTTTTTCTAGTGTTTTGAACATAAAGGGATGCTGTACTTTGTCGAATGCTTTTTCTGCATCTATCGAGATGATCATATGGTTCTTGTCTTTAAGTCTATTGATGTGGTGAATAGCATTTATTGATTTCCGTATATTGAACCAGCCTTGCATCCCAGGGATGAATCCTACTTGATCATGGTGCACAATTTTTTTGATATGCTTTTGTATTCGATTCGCCAGGATTTTATTAAGAATTTTTGCATCCAAGTTCATTAGAGATATCAAATGGGACTTACTTAAACTAAAAAGTTTTTTCTCAGCAAGAGAAACAATAAGAGAGGTAAATAGAGAGCCTACATCCTGAAAACAAATTTTTACCCCTCACACTTCAGATAGAGCCCTAATATCCAGAGTATACAAAGAACTCAAAAAATTAAACAATAAGATAACAAATAACCCAATCAACAAATGGGCCAAGGACCTGAACAGACACTTCACAGAGGAGGACATACAATCAATCAACAAGTACATGAAAAAATGCTCACCATCTCTAGCAGTCAGAGAAGTGCAAATCAAAACTACCCTAAGATACCATCTCACTCCAGTAAGATTGGCAGCCATTATGAAGTCAAACAACAAGTGCTGGCGAGGATGTGGGGAAAAGGGTACACTTGTACATTGTTGGTGGGACTGCAAATTGGTGAGGCCAATTTGGAAAGCAGTATGAAGATTCCTGGGAAAGCTGGGAATGGATCCACCATTTGACCCAGCTATCGCCCTTCTAGAACTATTCCCTGAGGATCTTAAAAGAGCATACTATAGGGATACTGCCACATCAATGATCATAGTGGCACAATTCACAATAGCTAGACTGTGGAGCCAACCTAGATGTCCTTCAATAGATGAATGGATAAAAAAAAAATGTGGCATCTATACACAATGGAGTATTACGCAGCACTAAACAATGACAAAATCATAGAATTTGCAGGGAAATGGATGGCATTAGAGCAGATTATGCTAAGCGAAGCTAGCCAATCCTTAAAAAACAAATGCCAAATGTCTTCTTAGATATAAAGAGAGCAACTAAGAACAGAACAGGGAGGAAGAGCATGAGGAAAAGATTAACATTAAACAAAGATGAGTGGGGGGAGAGAAAGGGAGAGAGAGGGGAAAGCATATGGAAATGGTAGGAGACCCTCAATGTTACATAAAATTACATATAAGAGGTTGTGAGGGGAAGGGGGGGAAACAAGGGAGAGAATTGAACAACAGCAGATGAGGTAGAGAGGGAAGATGGGAGGGGAGTGGAGGGGGGATAGTAGGGGATAGGAAAGGTAGCAGAATACAACAGTCACTAATATGCCATTATGTAAAAATGTGAGTGTGTAACCGATGTGATTCTGCAATTTGTATTTGGGGTAAAAATGGGAGTTAATAACCCAATTGAATCAAATGTATGAAAGATGATATATCATGAGCTTTGTAATGTTTTGAACAACCAATAAAAAAAAAAGAAAAAGAAAAAAAAAGAAAGCCCTGAGTTCAATCCCCAAAAACACTTAAAAATTTAATTTTATTATAAGTTATTATGTATGACTTGTACATAAATATGATTGTATTGATCAGAGTTTTCCACAGAAACCAAATCAATAATAAATAAATAAATAAGAAGAGGTGTATTCTGAAGAATTGGTTCATTCAGTTGTGAGGACTGGCAAGCCTGAAATCTAAAAGGTAGATCAGCAGACTGATAGTTGGCCAGGAGTTGATGGTGCAAACTGGAGACAGAATTTCTTCTCCAGAAAACCTAAGATTTTGCTCCTAAGACCTTCAACGTATTGGATGAAGCCCACCCATATTTTAGAGGGTCCTAAATTTGAGGTCAACTGACTGTAGGTATTAACCACATCTGCAAAATACTTTCAAGCAACAGCTACATTAGTGTTCTATTAAATCACTGGTATTATGGGCTAGCCACGTTAACAGAGAAAACTAAAAATAGTAGTAACTCAAGTAATTGAAAATGTAATTGTCTATATGCCTCCTTGGAGTTACTCTGCTTTCATATCTGAAAACTTCTTGGAAAATGGCAACATGCTCTTAGACACGAAAGTCACATTGCAGTTCTATCAAGATGCTTCTTAAAGATACATCTATCAGGATACTGTGGTTCAGTCTAAACAGAATGACAACCATACTCTGGAGGTTTGGGGTTTATGATTGGATCTTAATTGTCACTTTTTTCCATAGTTCAGTGCTTTTTTCAGGCTTAGCTCCAAAATGAAAAATGAACTCAAATTTCAAGATCGTCACTCCTAAGCCCCTGAAATTCCAGCTCAAACAGGACATCTTGCTCTTGATTTTTATCAGTGCTTTCAGGTATTTACATCTTTTAAAAATCATCCCTCTGAAAACATTCCAATGACTGGCCTTCAGCTCGGCAAACTTTGAACAATAATGTACATCGAATGCACTTTATCTCAAATTCTGTTTCTTTTCATGGCCTGTGGCTTGGGATTGATTCTGGGAAATGTTGATTGTAAGATAAGCTCTTTTCAGACTTTTCAAAAGGTGACCCCCAAGTAGGTAACATCAAGTAGAAGGATCTTTTCACAGAAGTGAGGGGGTGAACCAACCCCTCTGGGCTGGCCATTGTCACTGCCCAGCTTGGTGAACCTACCCATTCAGCGCATGAAAAGCGTCCCCAGCTGCCACCAGAAGGATTGGAGAGCCAGCTGCCCCCGCATGCAGATGCGTGGGGTGGGGTGGGAGAACTTCAGAGTTTTGTATTTAACTTTTCAACGCAAATGCTAAAGCAGGGAAGAGGGCAGGAAAACAGTCAGGCTGCAACACGAGCCAGCCCTCAGATCCGTCCTTGAGTCATTCTAAGTGGAACAGGGTAATTGTTTCGCTGGAGACCTGCAGAACAGTTCGTGGGAAAGAACGATTTGTACCTGGCATATATTCATTAGCTGTGTGTCAAAAGGCCACGCGCAGAGAGAGACCATTATGTATTCTTAGCACCCTCCCAGCCTTGAGACTTGAGGTGTGGAAGTCCACGTGCTGAGTAGCCACCGGGTCTCCCCAGTCTCCCTCTCCTGCTGTGTTGGGCAAGCAGGACAGCAAGTGGAGGTGGCAGGAAGGGGCAAGCACAACTCCTAGGGATTTGGGTCCAAAGAAAGCAGAGAGGCTTAAGCAAACAGACTCCATTAAAGGCCTATTTTAGGTTTCTTGGGACCCTCCTACTGGTCTAGCTTAAATTGAGAGGGGATTTGGTTTGCCTCGCTGGCTCTTTCTTCCCACTCACTTCACAATTACAGCTTTTCTTATTGTCATCAAAATACACTTAATATGTGCTTTTTTTTTTTCCACATGGCTTTCTGTTAACATCTGCACAAAGACAATGTCTCCAGCTGTGAAATAGTGAACAGAGCTCTAAACTACGAGACAGAGAGAGAGAGAGAGAGAGAGAGAGAGAGAGAAAGGCCTGGGTTTCAATCTTTCAATCCTTGGAGTTTTGTTAAAACCTTTAGTTGCAAAGAACAAACACCAGCGTCACCTTGAATGCTGGGCAGGACAGGGTGTAGACTATAAAGAAACAAACTGGAACCTGAATGTGAAGGCCTTTGGGACCACAGGGTTCCACTGGGAATCAGTTGTGGTCTCCCAATTTAGTCTACATACCCCCTTGTAACTCCAGCCTACCACCCTGAAAAAGGTTTTATCTGGGATCTCACTACCAATGCCCCATTTTTTCAGTTTCTTGGTTCAAATTCTTAATGTGATTGTCCCAGCTCATCTTCTTAAGTCAGGCCCTGTAATAGCCCAACAGCTGCTTGTGGAATGAGGCTTCTCCCCAGTCAATGAACTGCCTGGTCCAGAGAAGCATCCTGCTTCTCTCTCTGAATGCCATGTGGCAGGGCAGGCACTCCAAGCCTTGGCTTCCTTAGCTTGTGATTAAGGACAAGTTTCAACCTTTCCCAGACCCCATTTCTTCAATGGTACATGATGGTCACACCTGCCCTAGCCCATAAAGTCATCATCCATGCACTCAAAGGTCAATGCTATGGACTGAATGTTTATGTTCCTCCCACTCCCAAACTTATATGTGGAAGCCCTGACCCTTAATGTGACGGCGTTTGGTCTTACAGAATTGATCAGTTTTGGATGAAGTCATGAAGGTGGGGCCCCGTGATGGGATGGGCATCCTTAGAAGAGGAGGTGATGAACGGAGCTTGCTCTCTCTGCACTTTATGAGGACCCAGGAAGTAGGCAGCCACCTATCTGCAAACAAGGAAAGGGCCCTCTCCACAACTTGCCCGTGCTGGTACCCTGATCTCAAATGTCTAGACTCCAGAACTGGGTGCGACAAGTTTCTGTTGTTTAAGCCACTCAATCTATGATACTTCACTCTGGCAGCCCCAATTAAGAAGCAGGTATTTGTTGAGTTTCTAATTCCTGGTACTATGTTCAGCAATAGGGATACAAGGGTGAATAGAATTGATCCATATCTGAAAAATGGAATCAATGGTCCAGAATTAAGTGAGCCCATGTATGTAAAAATAGAGCCCACCCTTGTACCCACAGACCCAATGTTAAGATCTCTTCAATCATTATTTCATTCATTAAGGATCTATTCAACACTCACTGCAAATCATAAACACACTAGACATCCAAAGGTAAATAAGACATGCTTTCTGAACTCAAGGACTCAAAATTTATTTAAAATACCAACATTTAAGCAAATGGCATTGGTGAGAAAGTTGACAGGAAGAGTCTAAGATTTGGAAATGGGACAGTCACTTTGGCTGAGGAAGTTTGAGAAAGGTTTTCCAGAGTAGACAACATCTAAGCTGATCTTTGAAGCATGAGGAAGAGTTTTTTGATGCTTAAGTAGTGGAAGAAGAACTATGCATAGAACTATGCATAGAACAAGCAAAGCAAATGACATGCAACCCTTGGAAATTGGAGAGATTACGGTAGACTCCAAGAAATGTAAACCCGCTAGAATTGCTGGAACAAAAAGTTTAAGGAGGAATATGTGAAAAATGAAGCTAGAAAAGTAGTAGAGGCCAAATTATCCTGTAGAATCTTGAACTCCTTGCTAAGCAGTTTCAATTTTATCCTGTGTTCCATGGGGAGTCATGAAAGAATTTCAGAGAGGTGAATTAATCTCAATAGTCAATATGAATAATCTCAGATTTTCTTTTTAGAAAAAGAACCCTGGGGGACAGAGCAAAAGAAGGGCAAGACCAGAAGCAGTGGCAGTCAAGAGAGGACTGTAACAACATCAAGGAGAGATGATGGGGACCTGAAATGATGGGGCCACAGTGGGGAAGGAGAGGAGGGGAGCAGCCCCAGCCAGGTTTTAGAACTTTTTAATTGTGGAAGTGGGGAAAAGAAAGAATAAGAAGCTGACTCCCAGGTTTCTGGCTTGAGAGACTGGGGAAGAGAGGGTTGCTGAACCCCAGAGAAGAGATTAGGAAAGAAGGAGGCAGGGAGGTGAGAACTCCCATTTGGACAGGTGGCATCTGAGGTGTGTCCAGAATTGGCAGAGATGCTGTGGTTCTGCAGCTGGATGGCAGGCCCATGCTCAGTGGAGGATGCTGAGCTGGAATCCAGGTGTGGAGCTGTCCGAATGCAGAGGCATCTGAGACTGGGGCAAGAGAAAGTGGGTATGAGTGTGAAAGGATCTATGGTGGGGTGTATGGGGGGCACCCCTAGGTGCAGGGGTGAAGAGGTGGGGATAGTTAAGGGAACCTCAGTCACTGTAATAGAAAGGCAAAACCGACATCCCTAAACTAGCTACTCACTCCCATCCTGCCACTTAGGTGTGTGCTTTGACAGGGACTGAATAAAATATTATTTTTCTGACAAAGATTTATGGTGTTAGACAAGAATTTGTCTGGGCGAGGTTTAAGATAAGATACAGTTTCAAAGTTTCAGAGGCGTGTGTGTGTGTGTGCACGCGTGTGTAATGGTTGTAGGGTTACAGGTTCTTGGGAAAGTTCAGTCATGAATGGTCTTTCTTATGTTCCATGGGGTTCTGGCCCAGTCTGGAACTCTCATTGCTCTGCCCCATAATGTACTTGGCTATCTCCATTGTGGACACAGGCAATGCATTAAGGAACATCGTTCTAGAAAGGATTTAAAGCATGGATAGACGGATTAGCTGAAATGGAAGACTTTAACGAAGCAGAGACTCAAGTCGCAGAGAAGAAGTGAAGGGCACTGAGGACCCCAGAGCCCCACTGCCTTGGAGAGGAGGCAAGAAGGAAGCAGTTGGGAGGGGGCCCAGCTCACTGCGTAGGTGAAGGGGGATGAAGGCATTTGTGGAATAAGAGGCAGGTCATGTGTGAAGTCCCCATGAATTTAGAGAGATGGAGAAAGGCTCCCTGAGGACGGGGGAATACACATGTTTAAAGAATGTGAGCTCCGGGGCTGGCAGTAATATGTGGCACAGCTGGCCAAACACCATAGAGAGATACAGGACAGGCCAACAGGGTTTAACAGAGAAGAGCATCCTGTACATCTGTCAAGGTGTGTACATTTGGGAATGAAAGTGAAGGACAAAATGTGAACTGAGGAGTTGCTCAATGACGGAGCCCTTGCCTATGTGGGAGGTCCTGGGTTCAGTCTTCAGCACTGGAAAAAAAAAATTGTGACGGACAAAAATCTCTGTATTTTAGTCTTTCAGTGGAAAAGGACCCAGGGAAAGTCATTGTTTCTTCTGTGATAAATACAGAATAATTCACAGGCAATACTATGACAATACATATGACTGTGGTTTTGGCAGGAGAGTACAGTTTTTTTAAAGTTTCAGTTTCCACAATATATTAAAAAAGTAATGAAAAATGAAGAAAGAAAAGGAGCACAAGTGGGCATAAGATATGACCTAAACAGTTATCACAGAAAAAGACCCTTAAACATATGATAAGCTGCTCAACATCACTAGAAATAAGAGAAACACCAATTAAAACTGCACTACAAGACTGAAAAGCTTAGCTGAGCATAGTGGCACATGCCTGTAACCCCAGTGGCTTGGGAGGCTGAGGCAGGAGGATCATGAGTTCAAAGCCAGCCTCAGCAATGGTGAGGCACTAAGCGCCTCAGTGAGACCCTCTCTCTAAATAAAATGCAAAAAAAAAAAAAAATGGGCTGGGGATGTGGCTCAGTGGTTGAGTGCCCCTGAGTTCAATCTCTGGTATCCACCCCCCAAATATGTTTAGTAACAGAAACAGAAGAATTAATACTATAAATTTCCATTTGTATAAAGCTCAGGAATAGACTAAATTAATACATGATATTAGAAGCCAAGAAAGAGGTTGCATTCAGGGAATAGTGACAAGAAGAGAACAGGGCTATTCAATTAGTCAAACTTCAGATTTGTGTATGTTTGTTTTTAAAACGTTTTTATTGTGGTATAACATTGGGAGTGATCTATAGAAAGTGTAATAACATTAAAATACACAATTAGATGCACTTATATATGCACCCTGTAACCACCACTCAGATGAAGACATAAAACAGCACTCCAGAAGTTTCTATGATACCCCTTCCCAGTCAACACAAACCCCCCACCACTACACATACATATAATCATTATTCTGACTTCTATCACACTGGATTAATTTCTAGTGGTCTGTTAGTCCATTGTAGGAATAGAGCATATTATGTTTATCAGTTCCCTGCGGGTGGCTAGTTGGGCTCTTTCCAGTTTTGAATTAGGGACACTCCCTGCACATGTGCTTCATTCAGTAGACACTCTTTTCTCTTTGGTGATAAACCTCAGAGGAGGACAAGGTAAGGTAAGTTGCTGAGTCATTGGGAAGCAGACGGTAACTTTAGTAGTTAACGTCAAATAGTTTTCTAAAATGGTTGTACCAACCACAAAAAAAATGAGAGTTTTAATATTTCTATAACCTCAAAATTCTTGGATTTGTCATCTTTTAAATTCTAGCCCTTTCGATGGGTGTATATGTCATTGTGGTTTTAATTTGTATTTCTCTTATAATTAATGATGCAGGGCATCTTCTCATAAGTTTATTAGCCAATTGGATATCTTTTTTGTGAGGTGCCTGTTAATTTTTTGCTCATATTTTTTTTAAACTTGGGTTGTCTTTTTAAAATGGATTTGTGAGGAATTCTGTATGTTTCCTGGATATCTGTGAACTTTATCAAATATAAGCACTGAAGCTATTGTCTCAATCTAGAACTTTCTTTTTACTATCTTAATTGTATCTCTGATCTTCTGATGAACAAATATTTTATATTTTAGTGAAATATAATTTGTCTTTTTTCTTTCTTTAGTTACTGTGTTTTTTGTTTCCTGTTTATAAATATTTGCTTCTGAGCTAAAGGTGTGGCCCAATGGTAGAGCACTTGCCTAGAATTATAAGGTCCTGAGTTCAATTCCCAGCACCACACACACACACACAAAATGCTTCCCTAAATCAGGAAGATTTGTTCCAACACTTTCTTTTAGAAATGTTATTGTTCTACTTATATATGTAGGCCTGTGATCTACCTTAAATTAATTTTTGTATGTAGTGTGACATAGGGATAAGTTTTGTAAATCTTTTTTTAGTTGCAGATGGGCCCAAATACCTTTATTTTATTTATTTATTTATTAATATGTGGTGCTGATAATCAAACCCAGTACCTCACATGTGCCAGGCAGCAAGCACTCTACCACTGAGCTGTAATCCCAGCCGCTCAAGTATTTTTTTTAATAGAAATATCTCCCTGAACCAGGACTATTGAAAAAGCTGTGTTTCTGCCTTTGGACTGCAGTGGTGTTGTCACATGTCAAGTAACTGTATATGTTTGAACCTGTACATAGACTCTGGTTACACTAATCACTTTGTCCTTGAAACAACACGGCCTTGATGATTCTAACTTTATAGCAAATCTTGAAATCTTATGGTTTGTGTTCTCAAAATCTGTTCTTCTTCACATTGCCTTGACTATTCTAGGTTCTTTGCAGTGCCACATAAATTTGAATTATTTTGTCAGTTCCCACAAAAATACCTTTGGGGATTTTAATTGAATCTAGACATTTGTGGGGTGGGGGATGTACTGGGGATGGAACCCCAGGGGAGCTCAACTATTGAGCTACAGATATAGCCTTTTTTATTTTTTATTTTGAGACAACCTCTCACTGAATTGCCCAGGATGGCCTCAAACTTGCTATCTTCCTGCTTTACCCTACTGACTAGCGGGGATTACAGGAGTGCACCACCAGATCGTTTAGGCATTAGTTTTTGACAGTTAATAGCTCTATTTATTTGACTTTTTAATTTCTCTCATCAATATTTTATGGTTTTCAGTATAAGAGAGGTCTTATACATCTTTAGTTAGGTCTATTTTGTGGGAATTTAGAACTTTTTGATAGTATTATCATTGCTTTTTTAAATTTCATTTTTGCTCATTGTTGGCAACATAGAAATAATTTTTGCATAATGACTTTGTATAAAGATACCTTGATAGATTCATTAATACTAACAATTTATGGATTCTTTTGGGTTTTCTTTGTAAACAATCATGTTATTTGTAAATTGAGACAGTTTACTTTCTTCTTTTCCAAAGTTTAGGCCTATTATCTTTTTCTTGCTCATAATGCTTGCCACAATATCTAGTATATATGACATACTGTTCTGTATATATGAATGACATACTGAAAAAAAAATTTTAACTTCATGACAACTGAGCTAGAATAAAATGATATAACCAAATATAATACATGAAGCCTGATTGGACCTTAGTTCTAACAAATTTACAAAGCCTTGTTTTTACAATTGGAGAAATGTGAATATCATCTGGATATTAAATGATTGAAGTTATTAAATGATTGAAATGATTGAGCATAGTGATACATACTACTCTTAGAAGATGAATGTTATTTTGAGGGAAATAATAATAACAATAATTTTTTTTCCATAAGATCAATTCTTCTTATTTATTTTTTCTCCTTTATTATTGCATTATAATCACACATAACAATGTGATTTCTTGTTACATATTCATACACATGCTCAATATAAGGATATAATTTGGCCAATTTCGTTCCCCAGTAGCTGCCCATTCTCTTCCATGGTACCCATCCTCTATTCTACTGCTTTCCCTTCTATTTTCATAATATCCTTCCCCACCTGTTTTTCTCTTCTGTCTATATCTTCCACATATTAGAGAAAACATACAACCCTTTGACTTTCTGAGTTCGTCTTATTTTATTTAGCATGATATTCTTTAATTCCTTCCATTTACCAACAAATGTCATAATTTAATTCTTATTTGGCTGAATAAAACTCCTTTATGTATATGTACCACTTTTAGTTTTTCCATTCATCCATTGATGGACATCTAGGCTGGTTCCATAGTTTGGCTATTGTAAATTGAGATGCTATAAACATGGAATTGTAAGTATTGTCATATAACACTGACTTTAATTCTTTGGTAAATACCAAAGAGTGGTATAGTTGGGTTATATGGTGATTCCATTCCTAATCTTTTGAGGAAACTCATACTGATTTCCACAGTGGTTGTAGTAATTTACAATCCCACACCAGTGTGAAAATGTTCCCTTCCCTCCACATTCTCACCAGCATTTATTATTATTTGTATACTTGATGCCTGCCATTCTAACTAGAGTGAGAAGAAATATTAGTGTAGTTTTGATTTGCATTTTCCTAACTGTTCAAGATGTTGAACATTTTTAAAAATATATTTAAATTTTTGCTGATATATTTTAAATATATTTAATAAATATATATTAAAAATTGCTGGCCATTTGTACTTCTTTTGAGAACTGACTGTTCAGTTTGTCCATTTATTGGCTGAATCATTTGTTTGGGGAGCGTTAAGTTTTCTGAGTTCTTTATATGTTCTGGATATTAATCCTCTGTCAGAACAGTAGCTAGTGAAGATTTTTTTCCCCATTTGGTATGTCCTCTCCTCGTGCTCTCATTTCCTTTGCTGTATAGAAGCTTTCTAATTTGATGCCATCCCATTTATTAATTCTTGGTATTATTTCCTGAGCTTTAGGAGTCCTATTGAGGAAATCATAGCTTGCATGTTTGTGTTGGAGTATTGACCCTACATTTTGTTTTAGGTGTTGCAAAATTTCTCTTCTAATGTCCAGGTCTTTGATTCATTTTGAAATGACTTGTATGCAGGTGAGAGGAAGGGATCTAGTCTCATTCTTCTACATACAGATAGCCAGTTTTCACAGAACTATTTGTTTAAAAAGCTGTCTTTTCTCTGAAGTATGTTTTTGGTACCTTTGTCATGACAAGTATTTTTAGATAGTTCAGCAAAAGGGTGTGTGTGTGTGTGTGTGTGTGTGTGTGTGTGTGTATGCACATGTGCACGTGTGTGTGTGTGTGCGCGTGCGTGTACAAAGAGAGAAAGAGACATGAGGAGAGAAATAAGACATGCAAAATGCTAACAATTCTTGAATCTAAATGCAGAATTGTTACATGGTACCCCCTAACATGTAAATATTTTGTAATAATTTTAAAAAGAAAAATTAAAATAAATAAACTGAGAATTATGATTCACAGGCTTGGAGAGGTTCCCATGATCATATTCTCTGGTGTTTGTGCTGCTATGTGACCCTCTTCCCTTGTGTGTACATGGGATCTGTGACTTGCTTCTGAATAGTAATATAAGGAAGACAGGATGTACATGATTATGTGCACATGATTATGTTATTCGGTACATAAGACTGTACCCTCTGTCCTTGTGGAGACTTGTCGATTTTGAGGAAGAAAGAGGCCACGTAGGGGAATTCTACAAAGCAAGGAACATAGCTGCTGATGGCAGATTGCAGTTGACAGTGAGTAAGAAATTGAAGCCCTTGGTTTGCAGACACAGAGAAGTGAATTCTGCCAACTATTTAAGCGAGTTTAGAAGTGAATCGTTTCCCAGTGTAGCCTCAGAAGAGATCAAAAACCTGCCTGACACTGTGTGCAGTCTTGTGAGACTCTATGAACAGCACCCGGCTATGCTATGCCCAGGATCCTGACCCACAGAAACCATGCAATAATAAATATGTGTTGTTTTAAGCTGCTAAGTTTATGGTAATATTGTTTTGAACCAATTTAAAGTTAATATGAAATGTGATGACTAATTTTACATGTTGATTTGACTGAGCCACAGGGGTGCTGAACTTCTTGTTAAGCATTCTTGTTTTTTTGTTTTTAATGTGGTGCTGAGGATCGAACCCAGTGCCTCACACAAATGAGGCAAGTGCTCTACCACTGAGCCACAATCCCAGCCCTTGTTAAGCATTCTTCTAGGTGTTTCTGCAAGAGTGTTTTAGATGAGAAGACCAAGATGTCAACCAAAAAAAGCAAGTTTCTCCTGAGACTAGGTGAAGAAAATCATCCTCCCTGATGTGAACTGGTTAATTGATTGAAGGCCTGCATAGATCAAAACAGTGACCCTACCCTGAGTAAGAAGGAAATCTTCCTGCCTTACTGTCTTCAAACTGGGACATTGGCTTTTATCCTCCTTTTGGATCTGAACAGAAATGTGTGCCTTGAGTCTTGAGCCTGCTGGCCTTTGGACAGGAACTATACCATCAGTTCTGAGTCTCAGACCTTTGGACTCAGGCTGGAACTAAGTCATAGGTCCTCCTGGCTCTCCACCTTGCCAACTCGCCGTATAGATCTTGGCACTTGCCGGACTCCATGACTGTGTGAGCCAATTAAAGTCAATCAACCAATCCATCCTATTGGTTCTGTTCCTTTGGAGAACCCTAGAATATACACAAGGTCATTAAATGTCATTACAACATTCTGAAAGCTTTTCTTTATGTTTGAGAATTTTTTTAAAAAAATTGGGGAAAACGTTCTGAACTCAGAAAGTGATGAGAAAGCTCCTAAGAATATTCAATGGGCTTCTTTCTGCCTTAATTTTCAGCCTCCCTCCCTTCCCTTCCTTCATCCCTGAATCTATTTAATATTGGATTTTAAATATACAATAGACACTGTAGTTAAACATAAATAATAAATCTACCCCTTTTAGTGCAGATTTATGCTCTATAAACATCACATTGATAAAGTTTGGCCTTAACCTTTGTTCAGTAAATGTTTCAGATTTTTTTCTACTGCCATATTATAAGATAAATGTCAGTCTAAATGTAGGCTTTTTGTAAAACTCGGGAGCTCTACAGATGGCATCTGATCCATAGTTATAAAAGACAGGAATGCATTTTTTTGGTTGAAAATAATTTCAAGAAGCTCTTCTTAAGTTCCCACCAGAACATAATGCTGCTCTTGACTCTGCAGAAAGTCATTTAAATAAACTCAGACACTGTCCACCCCTTGATGTCAACCAAACAGTAAATTATATAAAAGCAGTTTTTAGCTAAGTACCAATATAACCACTTTTTTCAAAAACTCTGATATTATCCATGACCAAATAGCTTTTTTATCCCCAGATTTCTTTTTCCTGATATGAGTTGATGAATAATTCTATAAGAAAACATACATGGTTAGCTAGAGGCAAATGATAGAGATAAGCCTCATACTTATTTTCTGAAATATCTACCTTTAGGAAGCCTGTTACCATTGACTTTAGATTCTTAGGAAGGCCTGCTACACAGCAGAGTGATGACTCTTCACTTTGGCTGTACAATAGAATCCCAGTTCTAGAAGGCTTAAGAAATACTGGTGTCTGAGCTCGAATCTGCCCATCCCAGACAATCCAGTTTTGGGCAGGGGTGTGGTATGTGCATCAGGATTTGGTTTTCTCTAGTGATTTTAATGTGCAATGACAGTTTAAGAATTGCTGTGATAAAGGTTCAATACGTATTATTGGAGAAACTAAATGAACTCTTCACATAGTCTCAGATCATACTCAGAACTAATTTTGAGCAAAGTGCTGTGAATCAACTGTGAAAGTGGAAATGAGGGTGCCAGGTGATCGGGGCTGCTCATGCTGTACCAAACTGCATAAACCTTGAGGTAAAAACAGAGCACAAAAGGAAAGGACTCAACATTTTGCAAGATTGGAACAGCTATAGCAAAAGAGGGTGTTAAGTCTGAAAAAAAAAGAACCTGAAAGCATGAGATCTGCCTTCATATCTCTGAAGGGTGCACCAAAGGCCCTCTAGGTCATGGATGATAGCTACATGAAGCCAGACTTTGGCATAATATGAAGACTTGTCTAAGAAGCAATGCTATCAGGAGACAGACTGAGATGCCATGACATTCTGAGTAACTGGTCTCTATAGGAATTCAGACATTGGCTTTTGATGTCTAGGTCACATAGGTTGTTGCAGAAGAAACCCCTGTACCTGGTGCCTAAAGATCAAGTTCTTTTTTGTCTGTCCAGCTTTCTTTGGCTCTTTCCTTAGTAATGCCTTCTAGCTTTCTTTGAAGGGCTACTCTTCCCTCAATCTCAGTTCTGGTAGAGCCAACATCCTGTCTAATTGAGAGAGGAATGCTGATTCACTCCCAACCATTCGGAAAACTGTGGTCTCCCTATATAGTACCTGATTCAAGAATGAATAAATAAACTGAGTTAAGCCAATCAGCCAATGAAATTAAACTCTTAGATTTTTGCTCAAAATTTGAAGACTCTTTCTTCTACTAGATACAAAGTTTTGAAAATGTGATGCAGATAATATGAACTCAGACATTATAAAAAGAAGAGATGAAAAATTCAATATTATTTTTCTAATAGTCTAAAGGAGATTTAAAAATATTTATCTGTGAAAGAAGAATATGGCGCTTTAGAAAAAGAACATTCAGGTACCAAGAAAGAGTTCTTAGAAATATGCTTTTAGTAATTAAAAAATCACCTATGAAGTTGAAAAACAAATTGGAGGAGGTCTTACCAAAAGTAGAACTAAAAAACAAAAACAGATGAATAGTAGAAGAGCTCTCTCTCTCTCTCTCTCTCTCTCTCTCTCTCTCTCTCACACACACACACACACACACACACTCACACACACGCACACACAGTCACATAGACATATGATCAGTCTAAGAGGATTAATGTGCTAAAAATAGAGACCCAAAAAGTAAAAAAAAAAAAAAAAAAATGAAAATTATCAAAAAAATAACACAAGAAAAAAATCCTAAAATTGAAAAACAGGAATGTTTATAATGAAAGGTCTTCCCACTAAAAGCACAGAAAAAAAATATTTAAAAGACACTTTATGCTGGGATTGTGGTTCGGTGGTAGAGCGCTCGCCTTGCATGGGCAGTACCCGGGTTTGATCCTCAGCACCACATAAAAATAAAAGGCATTGTATTATGTCCATCAACACCTAAAAAATAAATAAATAAAAAACGACTCCATGATTGTCTCTGAAGATAAATGCATATTGTCATACGGCTTGGAAGAAAGTAAAAATAAAAATGTTGCACTAAACAAGGTTCTTATCAAGATTCTGAAACACAAGTACCAACCAACTATGCCCCTTTGTAATAAAAGCTACACTTAAACAATTAAAAATGTTAAAAAATCATTAAAATGTTAAAAGCACTTGATATTTTAAGGAATTCTATTATGATTTATTTCATCAATATGGCAACTAAGATTGCCTCTGTGTTAGTCAGCTTTGTGTCACTGTGACTAAAATACCTGACAAAAACAACTTAGAGATGGAAAAGTCTATTTGGGTTCATGGTTTCAGAGGTTCAGTCCATGGTCAGCCAACTACATCGCTCAGGGCCTAAGTTGAGGTGGAAACATCACAGCAGAAGGGCTGGGAAAAGGAAACTTCTCACCCCATATCATCCAGAAAGCAGAAAGGGAAGGAAGAGTCTTCAAAGAAGATAAAACCTTCCAGAGCATGCCCCCAGAAACCTACCTCCTACAGCCACATACCAGTAACTGCCTGCAGTGACTACTCAGTATAGAAGTACTTTCAAATTATTAATCCATAAAAGGGATTAATCCATTGATTGGGTTACATCTTCCATGATTTAATTGTTTTACTTCTGAACATTCCTGCATCAACACAAGAGCTCGGGGGGTGGGGGGGACCACCTTGTCTCCAAACTATTGCACCTAGTTTGTGCAGGTCTAGCAAACAAGCTAGGTGACTAAGAAAGGGAACTGGGAAAATAGCCTCCATTATACTTTTCCTAAGGATGTTAATGCCCATTTGTCTTAGTCCATTTTGTTCTTGAGATTAAAATCTACAAGTAACAGAAATTTATTTCTACAGTTCTAGGACTGAGAAGTCTAAGTCAAGGCACCTGCTTTGATCTGATGAGGGCCTTCTTGCCATGTTCTTTCATGGCAGAAGGCAGAAGGGCAAGCTCATCTGTCACTGGGTGAAGCCTCCATTATATAAGCCTCATTAATAAGGAAAAAGCTATCTTGGCTTAACCATCTCTTAAGGGCCCTGCCTCTTGATACCATCACATGGGTAACACTGAGTTTTGGAGTGGACACTTTCAAGTCACAGCACCAACAGACTACATATAGTTTTGAAATACTACACAGGACTAGTGAACCTCTCAAGATGCTTTTCTGAGGTTCAAAAATTCTCTTGGTAAAGAAATGAGCACAAAATTTTGCCAATACTACAATTGCATAAAAATGCATTTATAAACCGACCAACCATAATAATCATAAAATTAAAATGTTTTGACAGTATGCTTCTATTAATAATACTTTTATTCATTCAAATTTTTCTTAATATTATTATGTTACTTTTGCAATTGAAAATTAAACTTTTCTTTTAGATAACTGACCCCCAAGTTAAAAAAATGATGGTTTTAGTTCATTTTGTTTACTCTCATGACATGTTCCTAGACGATTTTATGAAGACCTAAGTGTTCCATTTAGTATTAGGAAGAAGTAAAATGTTAAGGGGTATTTAAGCTCTGTAAAGTTGAATAGAATAACATTTGAATGACAGGATATAATTACAGATCACTAAGGATATGGTACAAAATGTACCCAATCCCACCTCTTCATACTTAGCTGAGAACAGAGTGCCTCAGTGAGATATGAGATTAATAGAATATTGAAAGAAATAATGATTTGAGAAGAACCAAATTTTCCTGGTTAAAGCTATCAGAACTGGAAGAATTATTACTAAAATTAAATAAAATCCACATCAACCATAATGGACTAAAGTCTGTACTTCTCACATGTTATTTAATTGAAATCTACCTTTTATTTTCATTTTATTATTTTCCAATAATATTTGTTCAAATACTCTAAATGCTGAAGTTCCTTATGTTAAAACATTGTATCGTATACAAAATATCTCCCTGTTTTGGTAGAACTTCCCTAAAAGAAGACTCTAGGTCTGGGAACAGGTTGTTTCTTAGGGATGCAACCTAGGAAGCAGAATTAGGGAGGAGAAAGAGGGAAGAGGTGGAAAAGGTCTTTAAAAAGGGTACATTCTCAAGGTCACTTAGGTAATAGAAGCCTGGTTAAAATCAGAGATGGTCCAGGTGATGTGGCCTGGGGCACCCAAAGCATCTTGCTAAACTCACATACCTAGAATTTTGGCCCATGGTCAAAAGATTCTCAGTTAAAGCTTTCTGAGTAATGTAGTCCACCCAGTGACCCCCAAGCTTCCTGCTCCCAGCAGTGATATCATCAAAGATCATCTGAGGAAGAGTTGCATGTTTCCTTTTATAATTATATTCCAAGATCTCAGTTTATTTTGTCATGTGTTTTGTAGCGAACAACAGAAGCCTTCCCATGCTAGTGTGATCTAAGCATGGCAATATTTTGTATGAGGATATGAAAGTATCTCAGGAATCCCCAAAGGAGCTTCAGACTGAGTCTGCATTCAGAAATCTCAAGATGGCCCCCTTCTCTGCATGCTGCTTTTTTCTTCTCTCTGCAGGATTTAAAATGAGCCATCATGTCATGGGAAACAAAGATGAGAAATGGAGCGGGGAAGTTGCTGACTATAGATTGAGTTGCTGGCTATAGATTCCACAGAGGGCTAGTTGCATTCTGTCCTTCCAAAAATTTTGTAGACTATTAACCTCTTTTTTTTTTTTTCTGCCAGAGTTACTTTGGGTTGAGCTGCTGTCACTAGAAACCTAAGTCATCATTTCTAATACTGCATTCAGAGGTTGTGGTGTTCAATTAAGGAAGTCCAGAAAGACATTAAGGCTGGCCAAACACCCTCTTTGCCTTCGCTAGCCAGCAGTGATTGACAGGTGTTGTGATTCTATGACATGTTATACATCATTACTACAAATGCTACATCACGGATCAGCTGGCTTCTCCTTGAATTATTTTAGGATGCTGCCATGTTCCTGATCCTATCCACATCTACCTTCCTTTCCTGTCCTAATCTTCAGAATCCTCTCCCCAACTCTAGCTTTTGTGGGGACTGTCAATCAGTCACCCAATAGTCATTGCCCATGCTGAAGATGGGTACTCCCTCAGAGAGCTGAGAATTTCACTACAATAAGGCAGATAAAGAAGATAAAGAAATCTAAAGACATCTGAGGACGACATAAGAACTTATGGAGCTTGCATAAAGCATATGCCTTCGTGCTTGGAATGGTCAGTGAGTGCTGCACAGAGGAGTTAAGCTGGTCTTCTAAGGAGGTGTCAGAGTTAGAAAAGTAGGGAAGAAAGGGCAGGAAAGAGAACAGGGTCAGCACAAACCCAGAATCAGAGGAAAGAATGTGTCCAGTCCAATTCCAGGACTGGAAATGACTTGACCCGTGGCTCCAGTCACACTGGTTAACTCCCTAGTGAATGCTGGTCAGAATGGTAAACAGAATGGTAAACCATTAGGATGTAGCGAACATCTTCCTGTTCGTTAGAACTAAGTTCAGCTGCTGACTTAATCTTGCATAAGATATTAAAAACTGCACAGAATATCTTTGGTGACCATAAACAATCTTCACTAGGATCAAAAGAACATTTAGATGTCAGTCAACACAAAGGGGTTCAAATGGAAAAAAAGGTGTTTTTCTACCTAAAGTCTTGACACATACATATTTTTCCACAGAACCTACAGACACGGATTATATTATATTAGTATGAAGACCATTTTAATATTTCAAGCTTAAAATGATTTTCTTTGAGTTGGAGGCAAAACTGAAAGTCATGTTATTCATTTTCTATTTCTTAACTTTTCCAATCTACAAGAAATAACATCCCCAACTTAAACCCACAAATTGTCAAATTCGCCTGTTATACAGTGAACAGTTATCATCACCTAAACGTTACTTCCATGCAGATTAAAACAATTTCACCTTTTCACAGTGACTGAATGCGTGTTGTGATTCTACGATATGTTATACATCATTACTACAAATGCTGCACCACTATGATGTAAAAACACCAAAGACTTTCAAAGTTTCAAAATTATTTTTTTAATATTGTATCTCAATCAGGTACTCACTTCTTCATTTTTTTCTCCTACCATGTTTAGGTAGGAACGACAACCTCAATCTTATAGAAGCAGTTCCTTTTTGAACCCTTTTTCTTTCCTAGAGTGAGATCTGAACTTTCTCCACGAAGTCCTGTCTCAGTTTGGGCAGGATTTCATCTCATCTTCTCTGTCCTGTGAAACCTCCATTCCCTATATAGTCATCACCCTGTTTTGTAGACAATTTCCTTTTCCCTGAAGATCCATACTCATCCAACAACATAAGTTGAAAAAAAATAGAAAAAGAAGATATCTATTGGGTATGCTATGATTTGGATAAGTGTTTCCCCCAAGAGCCATTTGTTTATAAAGTCTTGTTCCCCAGAATGATGCTAGTGAGAGGTGGTATAACCTTTAAGAGATGGGACCTGGTGGGAGGTCTTCAAGTCAGTAGGGCATTCTCTTAAAGAGGATTGTGAAACCCTGCCCCCCTTCTCACTCTCTACTATGTCCTGTCCATAAAGTGAGTGATTTTGCTCTGCCAACCACCTCCACCATGATGCACCACCTCCCCACAGGCCCAAAGTGACAGGGCCCTAGACTGTGGACCGAAACCTCTGAAACTGTGAGCCAAAATAATTTTTTTTTATCTTTATAAGTTGATAATTTATAAGTGATCTCAGATATTTGTTGCTGTAATGGTGAGCTGACTAACAAAGGCATAAATCAAATGAAAAACCAAAATCAACTCTAAATGGCAATAGCATACAGAAGGGACGAGTTATCCCAAGGCATATCAGTGCTTTCAATATGTCCTATCTGTCAATAATGTAACATTAACTTATGGTGGTGCCCGAGAAAGCAATTTTATTTTAAAATCTCTATTTTAAAGCCTAAATGAATCAAATTCCCTCCTTCCAAATAATTTATTAGTTCTCTTGAGGAGTCCATGTAGCTACCATCTGTACAACACATAAAGTAAAAACCTCAAACTGAAGGACTGATTCTACCTAATGACCAGACAGTGGAACTTACTGGTGGCATGTCTGTTGGCAACCTGATCCAACTTGGCATGTCAACACCCAGATCAAAGATACAGTGGGCCTAAGTTCCAGAAGTTACAGCTGGATTCCAGAGAGTTTTTGAAAGGTGAGAAGTTTCAACAACTTCAGGGGGGATAAAAAAAAAAAAAAACAGGAAGTAGAGAAGGATATTCAAATTCTTAGGTTCCTTACCCATACGTCCCTAGGGATGAGAAGAGAAGGTCAAGTTTGGCTCTGGCTTGGAGACTCTCCTGTTCTTGTCCAACCCCTTTGTCCAGTAGCTTCTCAACACCTTCTCACACTTCATGTGTGGCCATTCTCTGACCTGATTCTGCGACACCCCCGTCTCTTAACTTCATACTGCATAATCTCAGCTCTTAAAACTAAGCACCTGTCTTTGCCTCTCTCCTCCCTACCCTGCCTATCTTTCCTGCCAAATGATATGGTTCCCCACCATCAAGTCCAATGGACATCCCTACTCTCAGTAATTACAAATAGCTACACAATTTAGAGTAAATCATATTTTAGCTAGTCTGAACCTCAGTTGTCCTATTTGTAAAATGAGGTGTTTGGATGAAACCGTTTGTATGGTCTCTTTGAATTCCAAAATATTACTGCCTTGTCAGACTCTTGGAGAGGGTGACCTGCCCCTGATTAGTCCACAGAAGAGGTGAGTAGCAATTGAATGCACTGAATAGACATCTTAAAGAACAATATTCTTTGTAAAACATATGCTTTCAAGTCAGCTGGGCACTTAAAGTAATTGTAGTTTTAAGATGAATCATTTCTGGCCTCAAATTGAACCAGGTCTAGAATAAAGTTTTCTTCTTGTATAATACCCTGTGTCTTATCCTCACAAAGAGCGTGAAACAGCCAAAGTTTCTGCAGATAATGAAACCAACACTGGTGAGCTGATGCAGAAAAAGAAGTTACTGAAACAATTCAAGGGTGTCTCAAAACATTTCAGAAAGACTGGAGAATTAGCTTTGGAAATAGGAAATCAGGTGTGTACAGCACAGCCAGGCTCTTACCAGAGGCTCAGTCAGCAGAGAGTGTTAGCCCCAACATCATTAGCCCTGGACACTTGTCACCATCCATGAAGTCTCAATTACATCCAGCCATCTCTGGCTTTCTTATCATTCCTGAAGATCCAGAGTCCCAGGAAAGAGTATCTGATTGACAGAGCTCCTCAAATGTCCACACACAAGATTCAGGGATCTGTAGGAGGATTACCTGCTCCTCTCCAGCTTCCAGAGCCAAAAAGTGAAGGCAGAAAGATGTGAACCCTTCCTCACCCATCTTCAGGGTAATGGCCAATGCTACTATATTGGCTAACAAGCGGATGAACAAGACTAAGACTAACACGAGAAAAGTATGGCAGATTTACTTAATCAAAGTTTTGCATGATATGGGAGCCTTCAGAAATAAGCACCCATGGTAAAAGGTCTGTTTTTGTGCCTAATTTTGATGAAGAATGGACCAGCCACATAAAAAATGTAATTAGATAAGAGAAAAGATATACTAGGGATTCACTGAAGAGAAATCAAGAGGGGCTGTAGGTTTAGATTCTTCCTGGCCTTTCTTTGTAGCTTTCCTGTCTCCCACCTTTGAGGAAAGACTACTCTGAAATGAGAGTCTTCAAGGGAGAAAGGAGAAAGAAGACTTTCTGGATTTTATGGCTTGATTTTTTGGAAGAGGGTTCTAGTCTCTATGATATTCTTTAGAGAAGAGGAATCCTGTTTTCTATGACTTTGAGGGAGAGAGAGGGCTGGAGAAAGTCAGAGAGACATTCACCACTGAGGCCTTCCAATCTCCTTTAGTTCAAAGTACTCAGCATGCCAAATTGCTGTACTTTGAGGTACATTCTTCTGAGCTCCTACAGAAGAAAGATTCTGGATCGGTGAAAAACAATCTTGGATTTGCCAGAATAGAAAGGGTATTTGGATGCTGGACACACAAAAAAGCAAAACAACAAATATTCACCTCACAGTTTTCTCACTTACGATTACAAATTGCACACATCATGAAGGCATGTGTACAGGGTTTGATTATGCTATGAGCAACTTTAAATCTTATTAATTATTGCAGTATTACCTCATCTCTTCATTGATTTATATGAATCAGTAGTTGCCTCTGTTAATGAAAACATATTCATCAAAGTAGTGACTAATTTATTGGGCTGGCTTTTCATATTTGCATAGCACCTCTGCATAGCAAAAATGAGTATCTAGAGTGAATAATGAATCACCAGAAGAAGAAAAAAAACACATCTTTGTTCTGAGTACAGACTGTCACTGATTTTTAAAGTGAATATAATACCTGGTATTTAGTCCTGGTTCAAAGTTCTTCCCAAAGCTGATGTGATGTTTTTCCAAGATGTTCCATTGCAGTTTTATAGGTCAGAGAGGTGTGTCTGAGTTACCTGGAATTCTTCTTATAAAGAAAAGAGGTTCTGGTCTAAGGCTGAAGGGCTACATCTAGTAATGGCAGAGTCTGGAGGGCAGGCATCATGTGGCAAGAGACAGGGAGGCTGACTTACCTGGAAGTTAGAGGACATGTTTACAGAGACACAAGAGCCGAGACTTCTCAGTCTCTCCCCAGAATCTACCTGCTACCTCTCACAAGCTGTTCTTCCACCCAGAAACAAAAGCGGCAACTTATGGCACTCAAGGCCCAGGTATTAGTAGAGTTTTGTCAAGGAGCTCAGGAGTCAAGACAGACCTTCTGAGAGAATGCTCAGCTCAGAAGGGGGATCGGCTGATGAACTGCAGGGGCATCACTGCATAAAAGACCCCCCCTTTTTTTTAAGACAGCCAGGGACCAACCAAAGAAAACCTTCCCAAAGAGAAATAATCATCCTGCAGCCCAGAGTCATCTGTCCTGGACCCCACATTCCTCCTCACCTCAGTGTACCCAGTGGCTTTGGCTCCCAGCTCCATAGGCAGAACAAAAGCAACAATAGACAACGTGTAAACTAATGATGTGGCCATGTTTCAATAAAATTTTATTAATGGACACTGAGATTTGAATTTTGTATAATTTTCATGTGTTATCTTCTGATTTTTAAAATCATTTAAAAACATAAATGCATTCTGAGTACATGGGCCATGCAAAAGCAGACCAGAGCTGAACTTGGCCCATGGACTATGTTTGTCCATCTCTGCCAAAGAGCACAATTCTGGCAGAGAAGAACTGAATTTGGTGCATTAAAAAAAAAAATCCCTGTACACAGTCAGTGTATTTTGCATTCATAAGCACCTACTGTGTGCCCAGTGCTAGGCCAGATGGCAAAGACAAATATGAATTGTCTGGTTTGGGGGATGTGGATCCACATGACTATAATACTGGACTGGCAGTGATAAGTACCCTAGGAAAGCTACAAACTGCAATTGCAGCTCCTGGTTGAGGGGACGGGGAATGCTTCATGACAAGGTGGCATCCGGAAAGTGAGAAATGGGTCAATTGCCTTAGGCACCTAGAAATTATGAGCATCCAATCTGGCTGTGGTCCAGGATGAATTCCCCAGGGAGTCATGGACAGGCTGGGATGTCCTGGTCAGGCTGTGCAAGATGGCTGGGCGACCAAGAACTAATAAGGATAATTCAAATGGATACTATCAAAAATATATCAGTTTTTTAAGATTCTAAATTTCAAACCAGTAAAAAGCAATTTTTGAAATTATTTGAATCTTTTTATGTTTCTAATTTACCAAAGAATCCACCTGGCTAACTGTTCTGGAAATGAACAGAGTTCAAGGAATCCTAGGATGGGGAAAGTGCCACCGTGTACTCCAGCAAACAGTGTGTCCCCAGGGGCCCTAGTTTACAAACGGAGCCATTGTATGAAAGCAAGCATAAAACAATCATTTCAAATATGCACTAGAACTCTGAGCTTCTATCAATCACACTATGCCCTTCCTGAATCCTTATTAAACAAGAAACCCCCATTTTGTGCTTCTGGAGAAAATTACTAAACATTACACTGTCCTTTCCCTTTGGCTTTGAAATGGAAGTCTTTTTGGAAATCATGAATAGGAAAAATAATAAATTGCTCATCCCAATATAAAACAGGCAGAAAAAAAAATGAACTCGTATTGCAAGGATGAGAACTGAATTCTCCTTCAGTTGGTTAGAAAAATGCCACGTTGCTCACCCAACAAAAAATACAGAATGAATCTCTCTGAGTGCCTCATATGAAAAGGATACCATCCTGGGACCTAGGATGCTCAGAAATGGAAGTGACATTAATCTGCATGCAGTGATCACCTCCCTCAAGCTGATGCACAGGCTGTCTGATGGGAGATGAGCAGTCCAGTTGCTGGCACCCAGATGAGCTGCACTGGGAGGAGGCTCAGGCAGAGCGCTGCAGTCCTGCCTTCCCACTCAGGCATTCACCGGCTGCTCCTCTCTCTGCCAGCTTCATCCATCACCTTTCTCCTTTGCCTGGTCATTGGATTAGTAGATAAGAAACCCAAATGCAGGCTGAGTGCTAATCAGTAATGAACGTGTACAAACTACAGTGCACAAGATCAACACTTCAAATTAAATTTATCATTATTTCTTTCTTTCTTTTTTATCTATCTATCTATCTATCTATCTATTTATTTATTTGTTTATTTGTGTGTGTGTGTGTGTGTGTGTGTGTGGTGCTGGGGATTGAACCAGCACCACACAAACACACACAAATAGGCAAGCACTCTACCAACTGAACTGTATCCCCAGCCCTTATCATTAGTTTTTGAAAAGTATTACATTTATATGGTTCAAATTTCAACTATGCTAAGTAGATATCAATTAAAAACAAAATAAGACTCCCTCCTGTCCCTCAGCCTCTCAGTTCCCCTCTTTCAACATGGCCAATGTTACTAAAATTTCCAAATCTCTTTTCAGAAATATTCCATGCATATTATAGATTTCTAAAGATACTATTTTAAATTATGAAAATAGTTACATTAGTGGAAGTAAAGAGCTAGAAAGAAGAGATCCAAAAATGCAAAAAGCTCAAATAAAAATAGAAGTTTCTTCTAGCATGCATGAGGCCTTGTGTTTATCCCTAACACCACAAATAAAAGAAAATAAATAGGAATTTCTTTCTCATTTAACAATCCAGAGTAGGTATTCCAGGTCATTGGGTGGCTCTGTACTACAAAGTCGTTCAGGAATCTAATATTCCTGACAGCTGTGCCATCGCCATCTACCAGGTAGTTCCCATCATTGCCACTCCTGCGGGGGAAGAGCAAGTAGTCAGGGACCTTCTCTTGTGCACTTCACTTCCACTCTCTGTTGACAAAAGCTTAGTCACCTGGCCACAGCAGTTTCAAGGGAAGCTGGGAAATACAGCCATATCCCAGCTACAACTCTGCTACCACTCTTGTGGGTGTGCCTTGTCACTCTAAGGAGCTGGGTTGCTTAGTCCCTGGCCCCTTCTCTACAGGTCACCCACAATACTTTTCCAGGCTGCTGTCATGTGTCTCTGCCAAATGAAGGCATCTGACCTTCCCTAAATCCTCTAAGTACAGCTAATATCAGATTGCAATGCTTTACTGTAATGTTTATCTCAAAGGAGGATTACCATGCAGAATAACCATGCGTAATGGTAGGCCATACTAAATGCCTATCCAGTGAATATTCTGCCCTTTATTGATTTATCTAAAAATACTTTCATAGTGCTATGTTCTGTGTGTTTTATAAACATGAGCTCATTATATTCATGATAACCCTCTGATGTAGGCATGATTATGGTCCAGTGTTCATATTGCAAATGAGGAAAACAGAGCCAAGAGAGGTTAAATTGTCCAGGGCCACAGGTAGAAACATGCAATCCTGACTTTTTGTACTCACAGAATCCTGATTTCACTGAGCTCAGTAAATGACTCTTGCTTGCTTTAAAGGCAGAGATAGTCACATGACCCAGTTCAGGCCAATGACTGTGAGTAGAAGTCAGAGGTCAGGAAGGAACCAAAGAAATCTATTTTTTTTTTTTCCTGATCAAATAAGAGAAATACGGGGCTGAGGTTGTGGCTCAGTGGTAGAGTACTCGCCTAGAATGCATGAGGCACTGGGTTCGATCCTCAGCACCATGTAAATGTAAAATAAAGATATTATGTCCACCTAAAACTAAAAAATAAATATTTTTTTTAAAAATAAGAGAAATACAGTTGTTACACATTGTTTGCCTTTTGACCCTTACCCTTCATGCCTACAATATGGATATGATGTCTAGAAGATAGACAGCTATTTTGTGATCATGAGAACAAAACTATGAACTAAGAATGACTGAAAGGGACAGAAAGAGAAAGAGTTAGCCTTAGATTCTTTCTTATGTAGTGTGTGTGTGTGTGTGTGTGTGTGTGTGTGTGTGTGTGTGTGTCTAGTCCCATTTGGTTAAAACATTGAAATATGTCAAAGCTACCTTAACTGATATTTAAATATGGACTCTGGTCCTGATCATCTGAAGTCCATAGGTCAATCGTCCTTTTTAGGAGTACCCCTACTGGCCTCTCCTTCATTAGGCCTGCCTTGTCCTCTTGTCCAAGACGTATTCTCTCTGCATCAGGCCCAATGCCAAGTTTTCCTAATGCACAGCAGACTAGCTTTTCATGACCTTGAACATCTGCATTCCAGAAAAGGAGTTTGGATACCGCCATGTAAATCTGAGGATGCAATCCCGAAACTGGATAACCCCATTTCACAACTGCTTCTGAAGTTACATTTACTAAGCCCCTTATAAAGACCAATAAAAGAATCAGAGACATTTTCTAAACTTTGAGAAATTACAGCCTTATTATAAACTCAAACAGGACAATTTGTTGAGAGACCAAAGAATGAGCCTCTCATCTCTGAAGGACAGTTTTTAATTTAAAAAAGAGCCAAATTAGGGCTGGGCTTGTGGCTCAGTGGGAGAGTGCTCACCTAGCATGCATGAGGCACTGGATTCGATCTTCAGCACCACATAAAAATAAAATAAAGACACTGTATTCACCTAAAACTGAAAAAAAAAAAGAGCCAAATTAATACTCACCTGCTGTGCAATATTGACAGACAAAATCCCAGTTCCTATCACAGAGAAGATGGTCTAGCATAGTGATTATGGACTAAGAACCAAGAATCAAACAAAAAAATTTATATTCCATTGCTATTTGGGAGACTCCCAAAAACTATTCTGAAGCCAATCTTTTCTGTCACTTTTCTTTTTTTTTTTGTTTATGTGGGTGGGTTTTTTTTTTACTTTTTAATTATGAGCCATAAATTTATTTGTTTCATTAACAACTTTAGGAGGTTTCATAAGTAAATATCCTAACACAAACAACTAATAATGTTTGGGTAGAAAAGAATAATTTATGTTCTTTATAATGGTAATAGTAAATAATACATGAAATTTTAATTAGGTAATGTTACTTTTTTATAATACTTGGAAACAAACTATTTATATTTACTTATAAGTGGTTTTCGAAAACTGGTACAGGGAATAAATAGAAAGTTAGTTTGCCCATCTCTCTGACTTATTCTTTTTTTTTTTATTGTTGGTTGTTCAAAACTTTACATAGTTCTTGATATATCATATTTCACACTTTGATTCAAGTGGGTTATGAACTCCCATTTTTACCCTGTATACAGATTGAAGAATCACATCAGTTACACTTCCATTGATTTATACATTGTCATACTAGTGTCTGTTGTATTCTGCTGCCTTTCCTATCCTTTACTATCCCCCCTCCCCTCCCCTCCCCTCCCCTCTTCTCTCTCTACCCCCTCTACTGCAGTTCATATCTCCCCCTTGTATTATTTTTCCCTTTCCCCTCGATACCTCTTGTATGTAATTTTGTATAACCCTGAGGGTCTCCTTCCATTTCCATGCAATTTCCCTTCTCCCTCCCTTTCCCTCCCACCTCTCGTCCCTGTTTAATGTTAATCTTCTTCTCATGCTCTTCGTCCCTACTCTGTTCTTAGTTACTCTCCCTATATCAAAGAAGACATTTGACATTTGTTTTTTAGGGATTGGCTGGCTTCACTTAGCATAATCTGCTCTAATGCCATCCATTTCCCTCCAAATTCTATGATTTTGTCATTTCTTAATGCAGAGTAATACTCCATTGTGTATAAATGCCACATTTTTTTTATCCATTCGTCTATTGAAGGGCATCTAGGTTGGTTCCACAGTCTTGCTATTGTGAATTGTGCTGCTATGAACATCGATGTAGCAGTGTCCCTGTAGCATGCTCTATTTAGGTCTTTAGGGAATAGACCGAGAAGGGGAATAGCTGGGTCAAATGGTGGTTCCATTCCCAGCTTTCCAAGAAATCTCCATACTGCTTTCCAGATTGGCTGCACCAATTTGTAGTCCCACCAACAATGAACAAGTGTACCCTTTTCCCCACATCCTCGCCAGCACTTGTTGTTGTTTGACTTCATAATGGCTGCCAATCTTACTGGAGTGAGATGGTATCTTAGGGTGGTTTTGATTTGCATTTCTCTGACTGCTAGGGATGGTGAGCATTTTTTCATGTACTTGTTGATTGATTGTATGTCCTCCTCTGAGAAGTGTCTGTTCAGGTCCTTGGCCCATTTGTTGATTGGGTTATTTGTTATCTTGTTGTCTAATTTTTTGAGTTCTTTGTATATTCTGGATATTAGGGCTCTATCTGAAGTGTGCGGAGTAAAGATTTGTTCCCAGGATGTAGGCTCCCTATTTACCTCTCTTATTGTTTCTTTTGCTGAGAAAAAACTTTTTAGTTTGAGTAAGTCCCATTTGTTGATTCTAGTTATTAACTCTTGTGCTATGGGTGTCCTATTGAGTAATTTGGAGCCCGACCCCACAGTATGTAGATCGTAGCTGACTTTTTCTTCTATCAGACGCCGTGTCTCTGATTTGATATCAAGCTCCTTGATCCATTTTGAGTTAACTTTTGTGCATGGCGAGAGAAAGGGATTCAGTTTCATTTTGTTGCATATGGATTTCCAGTTTTCCCAGCACCATTTGTTGAAGATGCTATCCTTCCTCCATTGCATGCTTTTAGCCCCTTTATCAAATATAAGATAGTTGTAGTTTTGTGGATTGGTCTCTGTGTCCTCTATTCTGTACCATTGGTCCACCCGCCTGTATTGGTACCAGTACCATGCTGTTTTTGTTACTATTACTCTGTAGTATAGTTTGAAGTCTGGTATCGCTATACTGCCTGATTCACACTTCTTGCTTAGCATTGTTTTTGCTATTCTGGGTCTTTTATTTTTCCATATGAATTTCATGATTGCTTTCTCTATTTCTATAAGAAATGCCATTGGGATTTTGATTGGCTTTGCATTAAACCTATAGAGAACTTTTGGTAATATCGCCATTTTGATGATGTTAGTTCTGCCTATCCATGAACAGGGTATATTTTTCCATCTTCTAAGATCTTCTTCTATTTCTCTCTTTAGGGTTCTGTAGTTTTCATTGTATAAGTCTTTCACCTCTTTTGTTAGGTTGATTCCCAAGTATTTTATTTTTTTTGAGGATATTGTGAATGGAGTGGTTGTCCTCATTTCCATTTCAGAGGATTTGTCCCTGATATACAGGAAAGCCTTTGATTTATACGTGTTGATTTTATATCCTGCCACTTTGCTGAATTCATTTATTAGCTCTAATAGTTTCTTTGTAGACCCTTTTGGGTCTGCTAGGTATAGAATCATGTCATCTGCAAATAGTGATAATTTAAGTTCTTCTTTTCCTATTTTTATGCCTTTAATTTCTTTCGTCTGTCTAATTGCTCTGGCCAGTGTTTTGAGAACTATGTTGAACAGAAGTGGTGAGAGAGGGCATCCCTGTCTTGTTCCAGTTTTTAGAGGGAATGCCTTCAATTTTTCTCCATTCAGAATGATGCTAGCCTGAGGCTTAGCATAGATTGCTTTTACAATGTTGAGGTAAGTTCCTGTTATCCCTAGCTTTTCTAGCGTTTTGAACATAAAGGGATGCTTTACTTTGTCAAATGCTTTTTCTGCATCTATCGAGATGATCATATGGTTCTTATTTTTAAGTCTATTGATGTGGTGAATAACATTTATTGGTTTCCGTATATTGAACCAGCCTTGCATCCCAGGGATGAATCCTACTTGATCATGGTGCACAATTTTTTTGATATGTTTTTGAATCCGATTCGCCAGAATTTTGTTGAGGATTTTTGCATCTAGGTTCATTAGAGATATTGGTCTGTAGTTTTCTTTCTTTGAAGTGTCTTTGTCTGGTTTAGGAATCAGGGTGATGTTGGCCTCATAGAATGAATTTGGAAGTTCTCCCTCTTTTTCTATTTCCTGAAATAGCTTGAAAAGTATTGGTATTAGTTCCTCTTTAAAGGTTTTGTAAAACTCTGCTATATACCCATCCGGTCCTGGGCTTTTCTTAGTTGGTAGTCTTTTGATGGTTTCTTCTATTTCCTCAATTGATTTTGGTCTGTTTAGGTTGTCAATATCCTCCTGACTCAATCTGGGCAGGTCATATGACTTAAGAAATTTATCGATGCCTTCACTATCTTCTATTTTATTGGAGTATAAGGATTCAAAATAGTTTCTGATTATCTTCTGTATTTCTGAAATGTCTGTTGTGATATTGCCTTTTTCATCCTGTATGCTAGTAATTTGATTTCTCTCTCTTCTTCTCTTCGTTAGCATGGCTAAGGGTCTGTCAATTTTATTTATTTTTTCAAAGAACCAACTTTTAGTTTTGTCAATCTTTTCAATTGTTTCTTTTGTTTCGATTTCATTAATTTCAGCTCTGATTTTAATTATTTCTTGCCTTCTACTTCTTTTGCTGTTGTTTTGCTCTTCTTTTCCTAGGATTTTGAGATGAAGTATGAGATCATTTATTTGTTGGTTTTTTCTTTTTTTAAGGAATGAACTCCAAGCAATGAATTTTCCTCTTAGAACTGCTTTCAATGTGTCCATAGATTCTGATATGTTGTGTCTGTGTTTTCATTTATCTCTAAGAACTTTTTAATTTCCTCCTTGATGTCTTCTATAACCCATTGATCATTCAGTAACCTATTGTTCATTCTCCAAGTGACGCATGATTTTTCCTTACTTCTTTTATCGTTGATTTTCAGTTTCATTCCATTATGATCAGATAAGATTCATGGTATTATCTCTACTCCTTTATATTGTCTAAGAGTTGCCCTGTGACATAATATATGATCTATTTTTGAGAAGGATCCATGTGCTGCTGAGAAAAAAGTGTAACTGCTTGATGTTGGGTGGTATATTCTATATATATCAATTAAGTCTAGGTTATTAATTGTGTTATTGAGTTCTATGGTTTCCTTATTCAACTTTTGTTTGGAAGATCTGTCCAGTGGTGAGAGAGGTGTGTTGAAGTCTCCCATGATTATTGTATGGCGATCTATTAGACTCTTAAACTTGAGAAGAGTTTGCTTGATGAACATAGCTGCACCATTGTTTGGGGCATATATATTTATGTTTGTTATGTCTTGTTGGTGTATGGTTCCCTTGAGCAGTATGTAGTGTCCCTCTTTATCCCTTTTGATTAACTTTGGCTTGAAATCTATTTTATTTGATATGAGTATGGACACTCCTGCTTGTTTCCGAAGTCCATATGAGTGATATGATTTTTCCCAACCTTTCACCTTCAGTCTATGTATGTCTTTTCCTATCAAATGCGTCTCCTGTAGGCAGCATATTGTTGGGTCTTGTTTTGTGATCCATTCTACTAGCCTGTGTCTCTTAATTGGTGAGTTTAAGCCATTAACATTTAGGGTTATTATTGAGATATGGGTTGTTCTTCCAGCCATATTTGTTTATTTATGTTACTAAACATGGTTTGTTTTTCTTTTTGATTATTTTTCCCCCCTTTACTGTCCTACCTCCCACTGTTGGTTTTCATTGTTATTTTCCATTTCCTCTTCCTGTAATGTTTTGCCGAGGATGTTTTGAAGACATGGTTTTCTAGCTGCAAATTCTTTTTTAACTTTTGTTTATCGTGGAAGGTTTTAATTTCATCTTCCATCCTGAAGCTTAATTTCGCTGGATACATGATTCTTGGTTGGAACCCATTTTCTTTCAGTGTTTGAAATATGTTATTCCAGGATCTTCTAGCTTTCAGAGTCTGTGTTGAAAGATCAGCTGTTATCCTGATTGGTTTACCCCTAAATGTAATCTGCTTCCTTTCTCTTGTAGCTTTTAAAATTCTCTCCTTATTCTGTATGTTGGGCATCTTCATTATAATGTGTCTAGGTGTGGATCTCTTATGATTTTGCACATTCGGTGTCCTGTAGGCTTCTAGGATTTGGGATTCTGTCTCATTCTTCAAGTCTGGGAAGTTTTCTCGTATTATTTCATTGAATAGATTGCTCATTCCTTTGGTTTGGACCTCTATACCTTCCTGTATCCCAATGACTCTTAAGTTTGGTCTCTTTATATTATCCCATATTTCTCATGATTTCTTAACAGTCTTACTGAGCTGTCTATGTTCTTTTCAAGTTGAAATACTTTGTCTTCATTGTCTGATGTTCTATCTTCTAAGTGTTCTACTCTGCTGGTAGTATTCTCAATTGAGTTTTTAAGTTGGTTTATTGCTTCCTGCATTTCTAGGATTTCTGTTTGTTTGTTTTTTATTACCTCTATCTCCCTGTATAGTTGATCTTTTGCTTCTTGGATTTGTTTATGAAATACATTGTCGAAGTGGTCGAAGTGATCTTTCATTGTCTGATTTTGCTGTCTAATGTCTTCCTTGAGACTCCAGATCATCTGCAGCATGTATATCCTGAATTCTTTATCTGACATTCCATCTGCTGCAGCTATTACCTCTTCTAAAGTTGAGTTGACCTGCATTGCTTGTGGTCCTTTCTTTCCTTGTCTTTTCATATTGCTCGTGTTTCTTTCTGCTTGGTGAAACTGTTGTGTTTTTGAAATTTTCCCCCTATATATTTATATTGCTCTTGTATAGTTGAAAATTCTCCCTTGCAGGGGCGGGCGGCGGCTCTGCTCCTCCTCCAATTGGGATGATCTGTTTACCATGCTGGCGGGCAGCTGGGACTGTTCTGCTGGTCGCAGGTCTGCCTACCTTGGAGGCGCGGGCGGCGGCTCTGCTCTGCCCCTACTGCAATTGGGGTGTCGTGACTACCACGCCGGTAGGTTCCTGGGCCTGTTCTGCGCTGGCTGTGGCTCTGCTCTGCCCCTGCTCCAAATGGGGTGACGTAACTGCCATGCCGGCGGGTCGCTAGGCCTGTTCCGGGCTCGGGAGGCAGCTCTGCTCTGCCCCTCCCCCAATTGGTGTGCCGTGTCTACCACGGTGGCAGGCCGCTGGGCCTGTTCCGCCAGCCGGTCACAGGCCTGCCTACCTTGCGGACGCGGGTGACAGATCTGCTCTGCCCCTACTCCAATTGGGGTGTCGTGACTACCACGCCGGCAGGTCGCTGGACCTGTTCCATGCGCGGGCCACGGCTCTGCTCTGTCCCTACTCCAATTGGGGTGACGTGACTACCACGCTGTTGGGCCGCTGGGCCTGCTCTGGCCCTGGGCGAAGGCTCTGCTCTGCCCCTACTCCAATTGGGGTGACGTGTCTACCACACCAGCAGGGCCCTGGGCCTGATCCGCCGGTCGGTCACAGGTCTGTCTACCTTGCAGGCTCGGGCTGCAGCTCTGCTCTGCCCCTACTCCAAATGGGGTGACGTGACTGCCACGCCGGCGGGTCGCTGGGCCTGTTCTGGGCGCGGGCGGCGGCTCTGTTCGGCCCTCACTCCAGTTGGGGTGACGTGATACCACGCCGGCGGGTCACCGGGCCTGTTCCCGGCGCGGGCGGCGGCTCTGCTCCGCCCCTCTGGCCTCCATAGTATTCAGCAGGACCCGGCCCGAGAAGCAGTTTCTGCGGGTTCTTTATCCCTGGGCCAGAGCAGTTCTGGGAGCCAGAATTCGGCCTCTCCGGGCTTGGTGCATGCTCTGACAGGAGCAGGCTCCAAGGAGCAGTTTTCGCGGGTTCTATAGCCCTGGGCCAGAGCAGCTCCGGGAGCCGGAACTTGGCCGCTCCGGGCTCGGTGCATCTTCTGATAGGAGCAGGCTCCAAGAAGCAGTTTCCGCGGGTTATTTAGCACTAAGTCTGAGCAATTTGTCTGCGAGACGCAGACAAATGTCAGCCTGAAATTACCTGTTCTATAGCTGAAAGAGCTGCGATCAGTAGAAAACAAGGATGGTGACATCAGCTCTCCAAGATGGTGGCCGCTGGCTTCCTCTGTGGTCTGACCGGTGTGGAGAACCGAACTGGACCGTTTCCTTTCCCCGTCTCAAACCCAGAATTCAGCTCGGAGCACAGCAAATGCACAGCTGGCAGGAGCCCGCAGAATCAGCAGAGCTGCATCTCTGCGCCGCTGGCTCGTCGTTTCCCAGCGCGCACCGCAGACTCTAGCCGCAGGGCGATTTGCTGAATAAGCAGCGTGACCTTCCGTGCGGACAGATCGCTCACGTTTGAGCCCCCGAATCTGATCATCGTGCGATGAAAATCCTTCCACTAGGTTTTGGAGCACCCCAATTTTGCTGGAAATTCCTAACAAGATAGCTTTTAGCCATTCTAACTCGTCATTTTCCCTTACAGTGACGCGGTACACGGAGTTGGTGCACTCCCTTTGCCGCCATCTTTCTGTCACTTTTCCTTTGTTCGCATAGTGAGGGTGCCCTGGGCAGCATAGGAGAGAGGTGCATGCAACTGGGATGCCCTGTGACTGAGCACAGCCAACTTTAAGGGTTGTGGATTTTAAGCATAGAACTCTTGAAAGGAAGCATTAGCCCTCACTACTAATCTTTCTAGCACATTAGAAGCATTTCTTTTCTTCTCAGAGCAGGGAAGCAATTATCTCCCAAAGATGAATCAGAAAAAAGAAAACTATATATAAAAAAAAAACCCATCCCCACTTTAAGCTGTTAGGATTCAGAGAACACCAGGGAAAGGTTGAACTAGAACGTTGAACAGTGAGGGGAAAGGGGGACCTAAAGAGAAGCATGAAAAGAAACCAGAGGAAGAAAATTATTAATATAAGAAGGAAAACATGCTCTGCATTGCTCAGTGTGACTAAAGCTCAGTGTTCAACACTTACCTACAGTGTTTCTTGTCCTAAGGAGAACCCCCTCCAAAAATAGATCATAGTCACTGTACCGAAATCTTTTCTTAAGTGAAAAAGGCCTTCAAAAGTGTATTTGCGTCTCCAGAGCCAAAGCAAAATATTTTCCTGTATTTTAAAGCTAAGAGGATCAGGGGCCAGGGCCTGATGATCAGGGGCCAGGCTCCACTGGGATGGAGCTCCACATTGCCTGCCAAGATCCAGGTGGAGCCACCTCCACAATACCCTATGGTCCCAAAGCAGGAGAGGCCAGAGCTTTGGAGGCCAAGCCAAAGTCAAGGCCCACCACAAGCAAAGTCCTGTAGCCTGAGTGATCCATTCAATTCTCTAGGACAGATCTGGAAATACTGAGGAAAAACTGAGAACCTGTCATTAGAGATGGGAAGAATAAGGGTTGCTTTTCTGAATTTGGGTCACTAAGGCTTTTTTTTTTTTTTTTTTTAGATCATTTTATTGATTTCCTGAAAGAAAGAAAAAGCTTTCTAAATAAAAATAAGTTTCTCAGGAGACCAAAGTAGGAGGATCAAAAGTTCAAAGCCAGCCTCAACAACATAGCAAGGCTGTAAGCAACTTAGTGAGACCTGTCTCAATATAAAAAATAAAATAAAAAGAGCTGGGAATGTGGCTTAGTGATTAAGCACCCCTGGATTCAATCTCTGGTACAACAAACAAACAAGCAAACAAACAAAAGAATGTTTCTTAATTATTTGGAATGGGGTTGGAGGTGCGTGACAGGGGAATGTATTGGGGTGGAACCCCCACTCCCACCCCGCCACACACACACTAAACCAGTTAGAATGTATGTTTCTAAATTCCAGATGTTTATTATTGAAAAATGAAGGAAGGAAGTTTGGTTTCTTTACCTGTAAGGTGAGGATAATAAGAGTTGTGAGGACTGAAGGGAATAGTGCTTGTCAAATGCTTACCTGTACTAAATACATGGTGAGCACTGAATATCATTAGTTTTTCTTACTTTTTATTTTGAAATAATTTGAGACTTAAGAAAGGTTCTAAGAATAGTAAGAATTCTTACATGCTTGATCCAGATTCTCCCATCATTCCCATCTTACCTCTCTCTCTCTCTCTAGCTATCGATAATTTTAAAATTAGCATTTAAGTTGTTATTGACGAAATACCTGTGCATGTATTGTGAAGTCAAACAATTGCTGTATGTCAGGGCTTGGACAGAAAACCATTAGCCTTTGACTGACATCCCCACCACTGGTGCCACTCCTCAAATGAAGCCACTTAAACTCCATGATTATGCCTATACTCAATTCTTCCTGTGAAGACTCCATATTCTTGACAGTGTGCTTATACTAGTTATTGTTTTAGGTGTTACCCATTTGGGGCTTTTTTTTTTTTTTTTTTTTTACTTTTTGCAATGACAGATGAGAAAACTAGCTCACTTTGCAACAAGCCAAACACCTCCTAAGTCAGGGACAGAGGAAGAGAGCACATTCTTCCAGATGTTCCCTTTTCCACAGTTATTTTTATGGAAAGATTTAGGCACTTAAACAAGCCCTTCACATCTGGAAACATGTTGTTCATCTTGGGGAAATTTTCTTGGATCCTTTTTTTCCCTATTTTTTCTGATTTGGGGGATTGAACTCCGGGGGTACTCTACTGCTGAGTCCCAGTCCTTTCTATTTTTTATTTTGAAACAGGTTCTTACTAAATTCTGGCCTTGAATTTGCAATACTCCAGAGGAAGAAAATTATTAATATAAGAAGCAAAACATGCTCTGTATTTCTCAGTGTGACTAAAGCTCAGTGTTCAACACTTACCTACAGTGCTTCTTGTCCTAAGGAGAACCCCCTTAGGGGTGAGATTACATGCCTGTGCCACTGCACCCAACTTTGGATTGGTTTCTTGATAATTTTTTCCTATGTTTTCCCCTGTCCTTTCTTTCTGAAACTCCTACTGGTCAGATGTTGGACATTTTACATTCATCCTCCATGCCTTTTTTTGTTTGTTTGTTTCCTCTCTCCCTTTCTCTGACTGTCCTCTCCCTCCCCATTTTTTTCTTTAGAGATGACTATATTTTCTCAGAGATGACTTTATTTTTATTATGTAACCTTTCTCTTGAGATTATCAACTTCATATTTTCATATCTGCTCTTTAAAATTTCAAAAGCCTTTTCTTGTTTCTTATTGTTTCTTTTTCATAATACCTTTTCTTGTTTTATATTGCATCTATTATATTAGTGATGGGTTTTATGTTTTCTTCTTCATACGTTGTCTATTTCCCCAAAATTTTGATATTTCTGTTTATTTATTTGGTTTAATTTTTCACATTTGAAACTTTCTCAAGTCAGAAAATCCTAGATGGTCAGCTCATGTTTAAGAGAATTAGAAGCTATAAAGATGTTTGGGAACTCTGAATATGTATGAGAGATTTCTGGACCATGAACTTTATTGGTGGTTAATCTGAGGGCCATTTAGAGGGAGCATCTGGCAGAGAGGTCTGTCTTCAAACTTTCTGGGAATGCAGAAAGAGGGTAGATAAATAATTCTCCTAACATTTATATTACTCCTGTTTCCATCAGGATGATACCTCCACCCCAGCTTAGAAGGACAGGCTTTGGCATCCCATCCACCCTACCTTACCTCTCCTGCTATAGGAATTCAGTCCTCACAATCCCATCATCAATCCTGAAATAGATTCATCCCCAGAAATGGAGGGTGGAAAGGGACATGATGGTATGTGGGGCACATTCCATACCACAAAGCCTTGCCCACAATGAAGCACTGCCTTCCTGCTGTTAACAACTAAGAAGTCGTAGTCTATTAGTGTTGCTACAGCAAAATACCATAAACTTGGTAATTTACAAATAGTAGGACTTTATTTCTCATAGTTCTGGAGGCTGGGAAGACTAAGAGGTTCAATGTCTATCGAGAGCTACTCTCTCTGTTTCAAGATGATGATGCCTTGTTGCAATATCTTGGCGGGGGCCGGGGGGATAGTGAACACTGTTTCCTCCCATGGCAAAAGGACAGACAAGCATGAACTGACTACTTTAAGCCCTTTTAAATGGCCCTAATCTCATTCTTTTTTTTTAATATTTATTTTTTAGTTTTAGTTGGACACAATACCTTTATTTCACTTAGTTATTTTTATGTGGTGCTGAAGATTGAACCCAGGGTCTGAAACATGTGAGGCTGCTGTACTGCAGAGCCACAATCCCAGACTCCTAATCTCATTTTTAAGGGCTCCATCCTCATGAATTAACTCTTAAACACACTGTCTCTTAATATTATTACATTAGCAATTAAGTTTCAGTATATGAATTTGGCAGATGTATTCAGACCATACCACTCCACAAAGCAGAGTCTGCTTTCCCTAATGTTTCCCTCAGCATTGGTCCCCAGCCCAAGCAACCCAGACTCTCATTCTCTACACGAAAGCCCTTGTCTCAGACATGGTAGTGGTGGCAGGTTGGTGGTGGCCAGACATGGTGTTCCAAAATCAGCACCCTCTCCTACGAGCCTTAACACAGACCAGATCACCAGGGAAAATCCTCTGATGGATTTCATCTCAGGGCTTTGTTTTTGTAGACATGATTAAATTAAGACTCTTGGGGCTGGGGTTATAATTCAGTGGTGGAACACTTGCCTAGCATGTGTGAGATACTGGGTTTGATTCTCAGCACTGCATATAAATAAATAAAACAAAGGTCCATTGACAACTAAAAATTTTTGAAAAAAATAATGTTGAGATGGCAGATTATTCAAGTGAACCTAGTAAAATCACAAAGTTCCCTATAAGTAAGGCAGGGGAATCAGATGCTTCTATGTGACAATGGAAACAGAGATGGGAGGAGAAAAAAGGAGAGAGATTTGAGCTTGGAGGAAGGAGCCACCAGCCAAGGAATGCAGGGAAGCTTCTAAAAGCTAGAAAAGTCAAGGAAACAGATTCTCCCCTAGAGCACACAAAAGTAAGGTACCCTGCAGGCAACTTGATTTTAGCCACATAAAACCCATTTGGACTGTAAAAAAAAAAAAAAAAAAAATGTATTGTTTTAGGCCACTACATTTGCAGTGATTTGTTTGTGGTAATAAACAGCAAAAGGAAAGCTGGGGCTGGGGCAGATCACTTGACTAGCACATGTGAGGCACTGGATTCAATCCTCAGCACCACAGAAAAAATATAAACAAAATAAAAGCATGCCATCCATTTACAACTCAAATTTTTAAAAAATAAATAGCAATAGGAAACTAATAGCATAGGAATTAAAATTGGATTACTTTAAGAAGTTGTTTGGCAATATCTACAGAGCTGAACATATGCCTACTTCGTGACTCACAATTCCACTCCTAGGTATGTACCCAACAGAAATAGGTACATATGTTCATCCAAGGACATCTAGTATCATGTTTATAGTGGTATTGTAATGTCTCAAACCTGAGTGTTACCCAAATGTCTATCAGAAGTACAATAAATAAGTTGAGCCTTATACACACCATGGAATACTATATAACAAAAAGAATGAACAAACCACAATCACACACAGTATGCATCCCTAAAATTTAATATTGTGGTAAAGAAGTCAAACAACAGGGTGACAAGGTGACAGGGTGATTCAATTGCTCTAAGAGTCAAACAAGCAAAACTAATGTATGCTGTTTGAAACCACTACTCCCCACAAGGGGGAGATATAAAGAGATCTTCTGGGGAGCTGGCGGGTGTTCTGTTTCTTAATCTGGATTATTCAATTTGTGCAAAATCACTGAATTCGGGAAATGTGCATCTTTAAATATGTACACTACATATACATAGATAAAAAGCTTTAAAAATAGACAATGGGAAGAGACCTAAGACTTCCAGCAAATTTGCCCAGTCCTTTCTGGGAACCTCCAAACAAACCAGGGCAAAGGGCAACCCAGATCCAACTTCCAACTTCCAACTCCTTAGGGCCCACCTCTAGGGTAAAATGTCCCACGGGCTTGCTTCACATGTTTACTAAGGACTCTGAACGACAGAAAACAGTGAATCTTTTTTTTTTTTTTTTTAAAGAAAGAGTGAGAGAGAGGAGAGAGAGGGAGAGAGAATTTTAATATTTATTTTTTAGTATTTGGTGGACACAACATCTTTGTCTGTATGTGGTGCTGAGGATCGAACCCGGGCCGCACGCATGCCAGGCAAGCGCGCTACCGCTTGAGCCACATCCCCAGCCCGTGAATCTTTTCTCTGTCAGACCCTCCAAGATAAGCACAGAGTTAAAACCATTTCCTTGGTATGGGGATATAGCTCAATGTGGGGTAGATCACTTGTCTCATGTGCACAAGGCCCAGTGTTTGATCTCCAGCACAACAAAAACAAAAACAAAACAACAACAACAACAAAAAACTTGTTTTAATTTCATCTTTCTTGATCTTTCAGCGGAGTTTAATATATGAACTGTATTTTTGTTGAATGTCATATAAAGCCTTAATAGCAGTGTAATATAGTTATGAATTCATAAAAATAAAAACAAGAATGATTGTTCCCACTAACACTCCAACCTGAAGTGAAGCTCTGGCATTGCCTAAGTGACCGGGACACAGCAGAGTCCCGTGAGGGCAGATTCATTGATCAGCCGCGTGGATAGGAGCTGGGCGGAAAAAGGGGTGCAGAAGCCGACCAGAGGTTCCAGGGACGTTGGGGACCCTGCCACCCTAGCTCTAGGACGAGTCTAGTCTTTGGGGCCAAAGCGCAGTGACCAGAGGAGGGGCGGGGGCCGGGCTTATGAGAACAGAAGGCGGAGCTTCGGAGAACAACCTCTGGCCCCCGGGACTGGACTGGCACGCCGCCCCCACCTGCAGCGCATCCCCGAGTCGGCGCGTCACTCCCAGCGGAAGCGCCGCACAGCCCCAGCGTCTGGCGAAGTGCGCGCCTCCCGGCTCCCACTCCACGCTTCTCAGCCCGCCGCCCGCCTCTCTCTGCCAACCAGGGGCGGGGACGGGGAGGCACCAACTAGCATCTGAGATTGGCGCCGGCAAAGACCAAAGACCATTACCCAGTTCGGACGGCAGACAGGGGTGGGCAGCTCGGTCGGGCTTTGCGCCCTGGGGCCACCAGTTCGGAGGGTCAGAGCTGCCCGAGGGAAACGACGGGCGCCGCTGCCAACTCGACGGAGAGTCTCAGGTCAGTGTGCGGCGCCGTCTCTGCCGGCTGCACTTGGGGAAACTTTGGGTTGCCGTGGCAGCTGCTGGGAGGAGGGCGCCGAGGGCGCAGCCCGAGACCCCGAGGCCGCGTGGCCTTCGTGCGCCCCGCCCTCGAGCTCAGGCTCTGGATCCCGCACCCCACGCGCATCCTGACACTGCAGTGCCCCGAGCCGAGAACGAGACCCGGCCCACCGAGAGGCATCGGGCTTCACGGGCCTCCCCAGCGCCTCTGCCCCGCCACCCCGGGGTGCGCTCAGCCCGAGCTTACCCTCTCGCCTCCTGCAATCCCCGCCGGTTCTCGGCTCCGGCTTTTCGGCGGCTGGGGTTTGGACCCCGCGGGATGCGGGTTCCGCCTCCTTCTTCGCCTCACGGCGCTGGGGGAATGAACCCGAGCCGCGGAGCTGCTGGGTGTCGGCGCCGCAGCGGGAGCGGCGCGCGCTCGGCCGCAGGAGCGCGCGGGTCGGAGGGTCCAGCTCGAGCGCGTCTCCTCAGGTGCCTGGGGCCGCTGGCCAGCCGGAGGTGCAGGCTGGGCGCTGAGGGTGGGTTATGGCTTGAGGAGCCCTTTGCAGCCTCTGGCTCGAGCAACCGGAGTCAGACAGGGGTGGGCAGCTGGGTCCCGTGGTTCTCCAGCGCGCACATCCTTGGCACCAAGAAGCCAGACCCCCTCCGCGCAGAGCCGGGGTGCAGAGGTGCGCCTTCCCTGGGATAAGGGCAATGGCTGTCCCCTCGGGCGCGCCATTTCCCAAGGGTGGGCTGCATCCTCCCAGAGGGCTGGAGGTTCGGAGACCACTCTTCAGGGGCCCTGGGCAGAATCCCCTTTCGTGGATGGCAATAGCTTCAGCCCGCCAGCTGCTGACCTGGCTCACAGAGGAGGTGAAGAAACGTGCGCCCCGCCCCCATCGTGCCCCAACGCTGTCGCCCCAGTCACCTTCCTTTGCCCTTCTCTGACAGCACTTTGGGCTTGCTCCCTCCCGTTCTTGGAAAAGACTGAAGAGACGCCATCGGGGATCCAGAGACGCTGCCAGCATCCTCAATAGCTCGGAAATCCAGTCATCTTGGTTCCCTGAGATTGGAGGTGCAGGTTTGTCCTCCACCCACCCCTCTGTTACCTGTATATGTGTGTGTGTGTGTGTGTGTGTGTGTGTGTGTGTTGAGGGGGAATCTATTCAGTGATGTAGGGGTGTATATATCCCAAGGATTTTTCGTAAAGGCCCTGGGGACAGCCCCAAGGTAGTAGAAGACAACCTAGCCCTTTGTGGGTATGTTTAGGGAACAGTACTAGCTACTCCTTCCCTTAGGCATTTTGTCAATAATTCTTAGAAACTGGTGCCGGGGAAGAGCACTCTTCTTGGCCAGTCTCTTACATTTCCTGGGACAATCTCAGATGCATCTTGTTGGGTAGGAGAGGCATGCTTTTCTTGTGGCTGTCAGGCTTTCCTTACTCCAAGTTTAGCTGGCGTGGGTATCCTGGCCTTAGGCTCCCCACAGGACCAGATTTTTTCAGACTTGTCTGGGAAGAGCAAGGCAGCAAACCTCCAACCCCTGAGGCCTGTTGTAACTCAAGGCTGTACTCTTCTCTGGAACCCAAAGGCTCCCTTAACTCCTTTCTGGGCTAACCATCTCTACCCTTCACTCCCGCAGAGTTGATCATCAAACCACTTGAAGGTGATGATGGAGACCTGTAAGAGTTAGAGGTAGGGGTTGATAGCATACAGGAATGAAGAGACTGCCCCACATTTTCTCGAAGTGGGCAGCAAGCACCTGGTATTGAATATCTGGGAATAGAGCCTGGAATCTTATTTTTAACAGATTCTCCCTGTGATGTTTATGCCCACAAAAGGTGAGAACCCATTGGTAGAGGAAATTTGGCCTCATTGTCCGACCCCACCAGCACAGAGGATTCACATGTAGAGGACCTGTATTTGCTGATGTATGTTTAGAAACTGTCATTTGTTGAATTCTTCAGCAACAAATATATTTGGGTCTTTTAAAATTCTTAGAACTGTCTACTGTGACATAGATATTATCCTCATTTTAGGGGTGAGAAATGACTTCCCAAAGGTTGGTAACTTGAAGAGAGACAGCCCAGGTTCTTGACACACACACCTTGCTGCCTCTTCGGCATAAAGGCAGGACTCAGGTTAGTGGGAAGGACTGAATTTAAGCTTTAAACCTATTTGTGAAGTTTCACTCCCTCTCTCCCCCACCATAGCCAGACAACTAACTTTATGGTGGGAGAATGGATCCAATTTGAAGGTATAGTAAAAGGCACAAAGGAAAACAACTTGTTTGACCTAATGAAAGGAAAACTGAGGGAAATATTGGGAGAGAAAGCCATAGGTAAGGCCTAGCGCATCATCTCCAAGACAGCTTTTAAAGCACCTCAGCCAAAACAGCACTGTCACATTAGACACTGCATGAGTCAGGTTCTCCAGACAGAACCCTTCTCTGCAGCAAACTGGTCATCCAAGAGGCAAAGAGATGTTAAGAAAGGACACAGAAACTTGTACTTGACCTCTGACAGGCAGGTGGATAAGACAAAGGACCTTGGGAGAATTCCCTTTTCTTTTCTTCCTCAGCCTTCTCGCCTGGCTGAACCAGGTAAGGGCCTGCTGACAATTCTTGCAGGGCAGGCTCCATCCTACAAACAGACACCCACCAGTTTGCTATGCATAAAATCTACTCCGGGTGCTTTTACAAACTCGTAATTGGTGAAATATGATAAACTGAACAAACACTGTAGAGATTTCTTAACAAGGAATTAAAAAACTAGACTCCAAATGAGAAAGATGCTTGCAGCAAATCATTGGTGTTTATGTGCCTCTGAATAGCTTTGATTTCCTTTGGTAGGAACTGACAGCTGGCTGCCAGGAGACTCATCCAGGGATAGAAGAGAAAAAGTGAAGTATGAAATTTGGAATAATGTTTTCAGGTAACTTTCTATTTCCATTTGGAGTGGGTGTGTAGAAGGGTGAGTATAGTTATGGTTTGAACTGCTTCATTTATCCACAGATATTTTTAATAGGACTCATAATTTTAAAATGCAACAATTTTCTTTCTTCCTGGCTTCCAGTCTCCTGGTAGCAGGGCAGGCAGAGAACTGGGGATCTCAACATTCAGCCTACAGATTCTCGCTTTATCCACATTTTCAGCTTGCTGCCTTCAAGTTCAGAGCCTTTCTGATCAGTTTGTTCAGGTTATCAGTCTTTGTTTTCTTGCAGTTAGTTGTCTGCTACTTGGGACAGGGTGAAATAGCTGGAGGTCCAGGTACTCTGTCTGCAGATTTTCAACTGTCTTCTCATCTTCAGTCCTGTGCCTCCCTGCCACTTTCTGCAATGCTTGGAATCTCTGAGTGCTCAGCTTCATTGGCCCTGTTCATGGGCGGGCTGGGCTCCCTTCTCTTTGGGCCTCCTCCCCTGGCTCTTTATTTTGCAACTATCTGCCATTCCACCAGCTCGGCTCTCTTCCAGAGCTTATTTGAAATTACTTATCTGATGATTCGTCCCCTCTAATTTTCTTTGTTCTTGAGAATATATATATCTCTTTTTAAAAAATTAACCAAGTAGTTCTAATTTTGGTGGGATCTTGAGTGTAGAGAGAGATACTGAAAGATTGTGATAAAATGCCATGATGAATTGTAATGGGATGTTAAAGACATTCTAACTTTAAAATAAAAATAAGTTTGTGCAACTGTTTAATCATTAAGGTCTTATAATAATGCTGAAATTATAGGATTTAGAAATTATAAAGAAAATGCACTTAAAGGATATGTTCCTTCCATTTCTCACTGATTATATTCCACTTATGTTTACAAAATATTATTTACCGATTCTGAAAAAGCATTTTTCAGTATATTTTATTTGTTGCTTAAATAGGCTACAGGTTAGAGATGTGATAAAAATAAAAGGAGTCAGAATTATGAGACAATGTTTGTGTATGTGCTGCTGAAGATTGAACCCAGGACCTCGCCTGTGCTAGAAAAGTTTTCTATCACTGAGCTACATCTCCAGATTCCTGAAATAAAAAATTTTAAGAAGGATGTAGTGAGTAGGAAGGCACAAGAGAGTCTTCTAGCATTGTCTGATTTCATGTTTCATCCACATGGAATATTATGAGTGTCATTCCATAGGGGAATGTCATGAGCAGCACTAGTAATAATCATTCAGAGGTGGATTATCTTTAAATACAAGCATATATTCAGTCACACCAATCATCAAAAATAAACAATTAATGCAAAACTCATTGGGTGTGCTGGAGTACCCCAACTAGCATTCAAAGCACATTAATTAAACACTGTAAGCAAATCACACAATCCTAGGGCAACCATGAGCCCCCAAATACCTCCAATGCCACGCAACTTCTCTTAGTCAAAGAGCAGACGTTGTCCTTGTCTGGTGGTTCTCTCTAGCCGATGGCTAGACGTCAGGAAACGGTGGAGTCAGTCCAGGGATGGACGGCAAGGTGGCCAGTCTCACTGATGTCTTGGAGCAAAACTCTTCAATGTGGCAGGACCAGCAATTTAAGTATAGTTTCATGTTGGTGGTGTACCTTGGTGATTGGTTATGCCCAGTGAAAGTCAACGTCCATTGGTTATGTCCAGTGAGGTGATGTAATTGCAACTGGGCGTGTTCTTTGCACGTGCTTGTGGAGCTGTACTCCCTATCATATGTAACCAGTCATTGCTAAGCATGCCTATGGCTAGTGCCCCTTACAGCTCTTTATCAATTGCAAGCAGACATGTCTAAGCAGTTCAATGGCTGCTATTCCTTATGGCCAACAACTTAGTTAGTCCCAGCATGTCCCAGCATGTCTATGGCAGATGCACCTTACAAGGAAGAACCCAACACTCTGATAGACTGAGCCTTTACCAGGACAGATAGCTCATAAGTAGGTGTGTCAGGATTGAAACCTGGGCCTGCGAGTCTGAACTTCTTCCAGTTGGACTGTTTTCTGTGTGGAAAGTAAAACTGAACTGGGGGATTGCTTAGACACTACATATAATGAAGAAGTTGACTGAATTTTAATATTTCAGCTCTGGGTGCTCAGGCAGGATGTTTCTCTCAGACAGGAGAAAAGAACATTCTAGGCAAGAGAAATGGTCTTAATCAAAAGTAAATTTAGCTCTATGAAAAATAAGTCAGACTTAAATATCAGAAATAACAGCACTTTGGATATACAGATAGATAAGGAAAGGTTAAAAAAAAAAAAAAACACTTGAAAGAGGATGAAGGCCTAAAGATAGGAGATTATTCCAGTAAGATACTGATTACAAAATGTGACCCTAGGGACTCAAATATGTACTATACATTTAAAGAATAAAATATCCATGGCTTTTTTTCTCTGAAAAATTTAATGTTCAGAATTGTCCTACTAAATGTTAAAAAGTAAGCAAACCAAGTGACTTTAAAAGTCATTATAGCCAGCTGCAGTGATATGGATCTTGGGAGATGGAGGCTGGAGGATCGCTTGAGCCCAGGAGTTCAGGGCCAGCCTGGACAATATAGCGAGGCCTGTCTCTTAGAAAGAAAAACAAAAGTCGTCATAACGAAGGAAGAGTAAACCTCATGGAGTTGTTTTTGCTAGCCAGCCCTCCAGCCCTTGAGGGAGAGGATCTACCATTGTATTTATGACAGTAACTTAGGCAGCCACTTGATGCCATTGATTTGCTTTTTTAAGACCCTGCAGCCCACAGTATCCTGCTTTCCACAGGACTGAAGTGGACACTGCCCCACTCAGGGATCCAGGTTGCCAATATTGCCAGCTCCCTTTCTCCTGGAACCTCTTGACACCAACCTTAGTGAAAGAAAAGTTCTGAAGGGAAGTGTTCAGATTTAGTGTTGTGGACAAAGGCCTTTACTTGAGGATAGGTTCTTATGAGAGTTTAAAACAACAAAAATCCAAAGCAAGATTTCCCAAATAGAAAGCATATTGCCCTATATGAAAGTATAATATTAATATATGGTACCTGGCAACTTGTTCATATTTCAATGTTTCTTAAATGCTACTTTTTTTCCAAAGATTTTAAAAAATGACCATTACTGCATCTATTATTGTATTGTAGTTACTAGGTGATTTCTATTTTTGATGTTATGTTCCAACTCACTTCTCTAAATTTCTTTGCTGTATTAAATGCATTTATAAATGAAAAATACTAAAAGAAGTCTCTTTTATGATGGCTTTCTCACCATGGCTCTTTTCAAATGTTTTGCTTTAGAATAGACCTTTGAGTTGGAAGCCAAGCTACTAGTGGATTCTAAATTCCTATGTTCCTGAGTCGCAGGTATGTTTATCTCTGGAATAGCTCTTATAGCATGTGACAATGAGGACATAAAATAAAAACGTTTACTTTTGTTGTGTTTACATATATATTTATTGAGAGTTGTTCTTTGTTTGCATTACGAATGATACCAAAGTGGAGAGGAACAAGTTTATTCTTCAGAATGCTTCCTTTCAGGAGCTTAGTCATGGCAACAGCAATGGAAAGTTTGTGCAAAAATACTTTTGATAATATCATGAATTATGTTGCAAAAAGAAGACCTCGTCCGACTCTGTAAATTTTACATGTATGCTATGCTCTTTTCTGTATGCATGTTTTATTTTACAATAAATAGATAAGAGTGACATACGAAAGAGTATATGAAATAGGTACTATTTAAATACTACTGATAAAATTACACCCCTATACATAGCACCAAGGTTCAGAAAGAGAATATGACTTGAATCTTAGAGGCCTCTGAGTGTCTCTTCCCAATTGCATTGTTCTCCTGACCCCAACCCAAAGATAATTTTCTCTTTTTTTTTTTTTTTATTTATTTTATTTTTTTATTTTTTTCTTTTTTTAACAAGTTTTTATTTGTTCTTTTTAGATACAAATGAAAGTAGAGTGTATTTTGACATATCATACATACATGGAGTATAACTTCCCATTCTTTTTTTTTTCTTTTTTTTTTTTATTCAAAACATTACAACGATTTCAGAATCACATCGGTTACACATCCACATTTTTACATAATACCATAATAGTAACTGTTGTATTCTGCTACCTTTCCTATCCTCTACTATCCCCCCTCCCCTCCCCTCCCCTCTTCTCTCTCTACCCCATCTATTGTAATTCATTTCTCTTCTTATTTTTTTCCCATTCCCCTCACAAACTCTTATATGTAATTTTGCATAACTATGAGGGTCTCCTTTCATTTCCAAGCAATTTCCCTTTTCTCTCCCTTTCCCTCCCACTTCATGACTCTGCTTAATGTTAATCTTTTCCTCCTGCTCTTCCTCCCTGCTCTGTTCTTGGTTGCTCTCATTATATCAAAGAAGACATTTGGCATTTGTTTTTTAGGGATTGGCTAGCTTCACTTAGCATAATCTGCTCTAGTGCCATCCATTTCCCTGCAAATTCCATGATTTTGTCATTTCTTAGTGCTGCGTAGTACTCCATTGTGTATAAATGCCACATTTTTTTTATCCATTCATCTATTGAGGGGCATCGGGGTTGGTTCCACAGTCTAGCTATTGTGAATTGTGCTGCTATGAACATCGATGTGGCAGTATCCCTGTAGTACGCTCTTTTGAGGTCTTCAGGGAATAGTCCGAGAAGGGCAATAGCTGGGTCAAATGGTGGTTCCATTCCCAGCTTTCCCAGGAATCTCCATACTGCAGATCATTTTCTCTTAACTTTTATGTTTATCATTCCTTTTGCTTTCATTTTTGTTTCCTACTTATAAATGATCTGTAAGTTAAATAATTGTATCTTTAAAAAAAAACCTGGGTGGCAAGCACAAAATTATACAAATCAGGAAAGAGCAATATTGCAATATATGATGGCAGCTCTCAGAAGATAAATTGGGCAGTCTCTGCATCTCGGTCTGGCTGAGCGTCCATGTGTGCTTGCAAGAGCTCCTGTAGGCAAGGTCAAGAGTGAATGGGGTCCTGGGAAGCGTGGGGCTCACCATTACAGGGCCGCTGGCAGGGCACAGTGTAGACCAGTACTGGTATCTAAAGGGAATGAATGGGCTGTTCAGTCTTTCTCCTCTGAAGCCCACCAGAGATGAAATGAGCACCATCGTTGCCACAGAAGACAAATGTAGAAGGGAGAACAGAGACGTGGTTGGGACACAGCAAGCAAAGACAAGAACTGAGAGCCGGCTCCCCCTGGGATTTGGTCCTCTGCTAACAGATGGAGAAATGGCCAAGTGATCTTAGAGAGGGTATCTTTGGTACCCATTATCCCAACATTTCCCTTCAGCATTTTCCTGGGGGGTGGGTGCCTTTCCTCCCTGAAGATCTCTAGTCCTTGGTGTCTCGTGCTCTCCTTTTTCCTTGTTTCACTATTTCATCTTTGTCAATTACATCCTCCAGTAAATTTTTGAGAGTTTGTCCTAGTTCTTGTCCAATGGCGTAGCTAAATATAGAATTTGAAACAGGTTCATTTTCCTTCAGAATTTTAAAGCTATTCCTCCATTGTTTTCATCGTTATTATTGGTAGATGTGAAACTATAGTAATGCTGGATCCTTAAGTATGAAACTTATTACCACAGTCCCTGAACCCTACCTCTAAACCTGTGGAATCTTCTCTGTTTTAGAAATTTACAACCAGGTTTTATAAGTATGGTTGGCTTTCATTTATTGTGGGATGCTCTAATTGTGCCCTTTCAATTTGGTCATTCATGTTCCTTGGACCTAGAAATTTTTGTTGATCTCGTTGATGATTTTCTCTCCTATGCTCCTACCTCTGCCCTCCAGTATTTTTTTCTTTCTGCAACTTCCATTATTTGAATGTTGAAGTTCCTGGTCTGGTCCTCTAATTGTCTTCCCCCCTCTATTCATTTTGTTTGACTATTTTAAAGATTTTTTTTTCTCTTTGACTTTTTTTTTGTCTTAAATTTACACAGACCTTTCATGCAATCAACTGTCAATAATTTAAAAATTTTTTTCTAATTAAAAGTATTTTTTAATTAACATTTAAATTTTTTTTCTAATTAGTTATATATGACAGCAGAATGCATTTCATTTCATTGTGCACAAATGGAGCACAACTTTTCATTTCTCTGGTTGTATATGATGTAGAGTTACACCATTTGTGCAGTCATACATGTACCTAGGTTAATGAGGCCCTTTTCATTCTGCCATCTTTCCTACCCCCATGCCTCCTCTCTCCATTATGGATCAGAATCCTCTTATCAGAGAGAAAATTCGGCCTTTGGTTTTTGGTGATTGGCTTACTTAGCATGATGTTCTCCAACTCCATCCATTTACCTGAAAATGCCATAATTTCATTCTCTTTTAATGCCAAGTAATATTCCATTGTGTATATATACCACAGTTTCTTCATCCATTCATCTATTGGAGGGCATTTATGTTGCTTCCACAGTTTAGCCATTGTGAATTTGCTGCTATAAATACTGAAGTAGCCGTGTTACTATAGTATGCTGTTTTTAATTCTTTAGGGTATAGACTGAGGAGAGGGTAGCTGGGTCAAATAGTGGTTCCATTCCAAGTTTTCTAAGGAATCTCCATACAGCTTTCCAGATTGGTTGCTATCAGCAATGAATGAATGTGCCTTTTCTCCCATATCCTTGCCAACACTTATTGTTGCTTGTATTCTTGATAACTGCCATTCTGACTGCCATGAAATGAAATCTTAGAGTAGTTTTGATTTGCATTTCTCTAATTGCTAGAGATGTTGAACATTTTTTCATATATTTGTTGATTGATTGTATTTCTTCTTCGGAGAAGTGTCTGTTCAGCTCCTTAGTGTATTTACTGATTGGGTTGTTTATATTTTTTGGTATTAAGTTTTTTGAGTTCTTTATAAATCCTGGAGATCAGTGCTCTCTATCTGATGTGTGTGTGGTAAAAATTTGCTCTCTTCACCTCATTGATTGTTTCTTTTGCTGAGAAGAAGCTTTTTAGTTTGAATCCATCCCATTTGTTGATTCTTGATTTTATTTCTTGCGCTTTAGAAGTCTGATTAAGGAAGTCAGGACCTAATCTGACATGATGAAGATTTGAACCTACATTTTCCTCTGTTAGGTGCAGGGTCTCTGGTCTAATTCCTTGGTCCTTGATCCACTTTGATTTGAGTTTTGTGCGTGGTGAGAGATAGGGGTTTAATTTCATTTTGCTGCGTTTGGACTTCCAGTTTTCCCAGCACCATTTATTGAATAAGCTATCTTTTCTCCAATGTGTATTTTCGTGGCCTTTGTCTAGTAAGAGATACTTTAGAGATCTTATCAGCCTTCTCATCCAGCTTTTCTGTTGAATTTCCCAGATCTGTGTCATGTTTTTGCTTTTTGAGAACTTTTTTTATGGAATCTCATATTCTTTTTTTTATACGATTTTATTCTTATAATGCAGTTACAATATCTTGTTCATGTGAGGATAATGAGTTTTGAAATTTTCATTTTCCTAACATCTATTTCCTCCAAGTTGCTTATTTCTTTTACTCTGATGTCTGTCTTCAATGTAGGAGGCACTTTGGTTTGTTTTTGAGCACACAGGTGAGGCTTGTCACGTGTAAGCTTCACTGTGGGATTATCTGGTGGCATGTAGGGGAACCTGCCTAGATGTTGTCTCTAGCAGATCCAACTCTTGAGAGAAGAGTATAGCAGGGGTAAGGGATGGCTTCCGGCCTTCTTGAAACTGAGCTGGGGGGTCCCCCAGGCAGTGGTCAATAAGTGAAACACTTATTCCCGGTTTTCTGTTGTTGTTCTCAAATATGCCTAGTGTCTCCAACCCAGAAATCTGCTTTCACCATTTCAGCACACCTCTGTGTAAGGAAAGAACCAAATGAAGGAAAGAGAGGGGAGAGGTGTCCCAATAGTAGCAGGTTTATTAGGGACAAACCTGCGGAAGGGATCCAGTGGAGACTGAGACCCGTCTTCCAACTTCTGCTTATAGCCTGGGGTCATTATAGGGACTTGAGAGAGTGGGAGAAATTTTGCATTTAGGCTGTTGCTAGGGGGTTGTCAGGAAAGGATGCTTGTGGTCTCACTGTTGGTCTTGTGGTCTCATTGTTGAAGTGGTCATTGTTTCAGGTCGAACCAAGATAACAGAGTATTGTCTGGGGGTTTAGTTGGAGTAACTGGGAGGTGACTCTTGTTCGAAGATGAAGGATATGTTTCAAAATGGCAGTACCTGTGTCAAGTTCTCCCTAACATTCTGGACATCCAGAATGGGAGAGCGGCACTGGTCTACTGCGAGTGACTTGGAGTTGTGGGAACCACCTAAGACAGTGCTTCCTGTGCACACAAATCACATGGGATCTAGTGAAGAGGTAGGTGCTGATGCAGTAGCTCGGGCCTGAGTCTGAGATCTGCTGGCTAGTAAGCTTTTTGCTGCTGGTCTGAGGTGAGATCACACTTCCAGCAGCAAGGACCCAAGACTTCTCTAACAGCTTTTCACCTGGCCCTCCTTACTTTCCGTGAATTTTTCATCACTATCGTCACCCCAGTTCTAAAGCTTCTGGCTACTGCCTTCAGGATTCTGCGGTGTGTGTGGAGTTAGTTCTCAGTTTTATCTTTATCGTTGCTGACTCAAGGCCCAGCTTTCTCAGGTTGATAGTCAGTTGCTACTGGCTTACCAGCTTACTAGCTTCCAAAATGTCACTGTCCCCTTTGTTTAAGCCTTTCACCCGCTGCCACCGACCTAACACCCTTCTTTCATTTTCCCTCTATCTTTTGGGGGTGGGGGGCGTAATTCTTTCATTTTGTGGTGCGGTGGGGATTGGTCAGGAAGAAGCAAAATTGTGTGTGTTCTGCCATATTAACCCTAACTCTAACCATCTGCTAAAGTATTTCCCTCAATTTGGTTATATCTGTGTAAACAGAGTTTGTTTTGTAATTCATAACTACTGTGGTATGCCTCTGGGTCTTTGCATACAGTGTTCTCTAGTTCTCTCTTTCTCTTTTGTCTGACTGCCAAATTCTTTGTTTTTTATTTTAATTTTTATTTTCTTTGCAGTGTTGGGGATTGCTAGGCAAGCACTCTACTACCCAGCTGCACCCACAGCCCTATCTGACACAGATTCAGGGCTGGCTTCTGTGAAGCCCCCTTTGTTTCAGAGTTGTTAAAGCTGTTGTGTTGTCGTGATTCTTCCTGTAGCCAGCTGTTTATACAATAATCCAGCTATGCAGTATTTTCCAAAGATTGTGAACTCCTCAGGGTAGGCTTGTGTCTTTGCATCTCAGTACCCAGTACATGTAAGAGCTTATAGACACCTAACAATTGAATTAATTTCTGTGCATGTCTATATTTTTCTTTTCTTTTTATTTTCTGCTCTCTCTGTCTTTCCTTTATATTGAGGCTATTATATCACATGTTCAAGGCCAACCTGGGCAACTGACCAAGACTCCATCTCAAAACAAAATAAAAAGTTTGGGGATGTAGGTCAGTAATAGGGCATTTGCCTAACATGTGCAAGGCTCTCAGTTCAATCCTTCAATCCCCAGTCCTGGGCGGGGAAGAAAAGTCAATGATTAGTATAAATAACAGTTCTCAATTTCTAAAAACTACCCTATTAAATTAGATTTAAATATCATATAAACATCCATTTTACATCTAAATATCAATAAAAAACAAAATTTCCCTTAGCCTTAATGAAGACATATTATTACCCCCGACTAAAGTGATCTATTGAAGGAGTTTGAATTTAAAATATTTAAATAAATTAAATATAAATCTTTTTTAGTTTCAATGATTTTTTTTTTAAGTCTACCAAGCTTCCAGGGCTCCTTTCAAGTTTCTTGCCTATAAGACCTTTTTAGAGCAAATGAACTACTGTTAAAATTTAACCCAAACTTTGGATTGTGCAGAGGGGAATGGGGGAGGGGCAGAGGGATGGGGATGGGAAAGATGGTGGAATGAGGTGGACATTATTACCCTATATACATGTATGATTACACTACTGGTCTGACTCTGCATCATGTTCAGCCACAGGAAGGAGAAGTTGTGCTCCATTTGTGTACAATGTGTCAAAATGCATTTTGCTGTCATGAATAACTAACTAGAACAAAAAAATTTTAACCCAGAAATTGTTAATAATGCCATAGTCTAGTCAGCATATAATTTAAATAATGGAATCAATAAAAATGTACAATCACGCTCACCATTGCTAGCTTAGTGTGAATTTCAGACATCATGTCAGCTCTCTTAAAGTTTTGTAGACCAAATAATTTTTCATCACCTAACAAAACATAAAAATGCCTTTCAAATTGAAAATCTAGTATCACTTGCATTATTTAAGAGCATGTTTAAGTAATTTAATATTAGAGCTTTTACATTAAGCTACTATAAACGTGCTATATTTTAGTTGATTCAATTGCAATTATACAGAACGTTGGCATTTTTACTTAAATTTACTTTTTACTATTATTCATTTAAAAATATTTTTCACTGCCAGGCGCTGTGGCGCATGCTTGTAATTCTAGTGCCTCATGAGGCAAAGGCAGAAGGATTTCGAGTTCAAAGCCAGCCTTAGCAACAGTGAGGCCCTAAGCAACTCAGTGAGATCCTGTCTCTAAATAAAACACAAAATAAGGACTGGGGTCGTGGCTCAGTGGTAGATGCTTGCCTAGCATGCATGAGGCACTGGGTTCGATTCTCAGTACCACATAAATGTAAAATAAAGATAGTGTGTCCACCTAAAACTTAAGAATAAATATTTTAATAAATAAAATACAAAATAGGGCTGGGATGTATGTGGCTCAGTGGTTGAGTGCCCCTGAGATTAATCCTCAGTACCAAAAAATTATATATATGTATGTATGTTTTTTTCCACAGGCCTGGGCTGTAGCTTAGTGGTAGAGTGCTTGCCTAGCATGTGTGAGACTCTGGGTTCGATCCTCAGCACCACAGAAATAAAGCTATTGTGTCCATTTACAACTAAAAATAATTTTAAAAATATTTTTCACAGGTAAAAAAATAAGTGGATTATTATTTAAAGTGAGCTTCAGGGAATAACATGTTGGCATTCCATCATAAATATTCAAGGATGACTTCAAAAATACATTTTAGTTTGTAATTCCCTAAAGGTCATTTCTTTTCTAAAATTTACTTTGCAATTCATGATTTTTCTCTGCATCTGTTAATAGCATAATCCAATGTATGTCCCCTTTATACCTATTTCAGAAATTGTGAGTGACAAAATGAATGTAAATTGGGACGTTGATTCCCACTAATCTTTTGGTCTTCATCTTCTTTGATAACCAGCTATTGATTTCTGACTTTTGAAGATGGATGAAGGTACAGAAATTTCAAGTGATGGAAATTCCTTGATCAAAGCAGTCCATCAGAGCCGACTTCGCCTCACAAGACTTTTGCTAGAAGGTGGTGCCTACATCAATGAGAGCAATGACCGCGGGGAAACGCCTTTAATGATTGCTTGTAAGACCAAACATGTCGATCACCAGAGTGTCAGTAAAGCCAAAATGGTGAAGTACCTGTTAGAAAACAGTGCTGATCCCAATATACAGGACAAATCTGGGAAAACTGCCCTGATGCACGCTTGCTTAGAAAAAGCTGGTCCAGAAGTTGTTTCTTTGCTCCTAAAGAGCGGGGCTGACCTCAGCTTGCAAGACCATTCTGGTTACTCAGCTCTTGTTTATGCAATAAATGCAGAAGACAGGGAGACCCTGAAAGTTCTCCTTAGTGCTTGCAAGGCAAAGGGGAAAGAGGTCATCATTATAACCACTGCAAAATCACCCTCTGGGAGGCACACTACTAAACAGTACCTAAATGTGCCTCCTGCAGATATCGATGGGTGTCATTCCCCAGCCACCTGCACCACTCCTTCCGAGATAGACATCAAAACAGCCTCATCGCAACTTTCACATTTTTCTGAAACTGAACTGACGCTTTTTGGCTTTAAAGATGGGGAGGCCTGCGGAAGCAGTGATGATACCTGGGAACCAGGTTCCCCTGTGAGGAAGCCTGCAGTGTCCCCTAATGGGCCCAAGCTATCCCAGGGTCCAGCCTGGATCAAAAGTACCCCGTTATTAAAGCACCAGAACAGAGTGGCCTCCTTGCAAGAGGAGTTCCTGGATATTACACCAGAGGAAGAATTCTCCTCCAAAACCAATGGGCTGGCACTTTCTAAGCGATTCATCACAAGGCACCAAAGCATTGATGTAAAAGATACTGCGCATTTGCTCAGAACCTTTGATCAGGCTGGTTCAAGGAAGATGTCATATGATGAAATAAATTATCAATCTCTGTTTCCAGATGGCAATCAGCCATGCGCTGAAATTCCTGTTGACCAGGACCCAGACCCTAACCAGACGATATTTACCTCCACCTTGAGAAGCATAGTTCAAAAAAGAAACTCAGGGGCGAATCACTACAGCTCTGATTCCCAGCTCTCAGAAGGCCTTATTCCACCAACTTTAGAAGATGGCAAAGCATTTACAGGAAAAAAGAAGATCCTCTCGCCATCTCCTTCACTGTTGTCAGGCTCCAAAGAATTGTCAGAGACCATCCCCCCAGGGCCCCTGAGCAGGAGAAATCATGCAGTTTTAGAAAGGCGGGGTTCTGGAGCTTTCCCTTTAGATCACAATATTATGCAGACCAGGCCTGGGTTTCTGCCACCCTTAAATGTAAATCCTCACCCTCCCATCTCAGATATCAATGTCAACAATAGGATTTGCAGCCTTCTTTCTTGTGGTCAAAAAGTGCTTATGCCAACAGTTCCTATTTTCCCTAAAGAATTAAAAAGTAAAAAAATGTTGTTAAGGAGACAGTCTTTGCAAACAGAACAAATTAAGCAATTGGTAAATTTTTAAGAGAAGGCTACAAAACACATTGTCTTCAGATGTCTGTGTCAGAGAAATACACACCTAGAAAAGAAAGCTTAAATGTCCATCCTTTTAAGTCTTGTAATTGGTTAGCCCATTGTGGTTAGGTAGACTAAAATATTATATGTTTTGAATTAAGCACTGTGAACACATGCATATTGTATAGCTTCTGCTAAGGGAATTCTCTCAAACAAAATGAAAGCTATTTTTCTCAAAGCTTCCAATATTTATCAGCCTTCATGTGGTCCAGGTTTTCCATTTAAACAAAAATGAGCAAAGAAAGGTCACAATATTTTGAAGATTTTTAAAAAAAAATTTCAGAAATGTTTTTATTAGGAAACAATGTTTTCAAGTCATAATTATTTACCATTTCATGTCAACAAATAAGGTGGTGATTTTCCACAATGCAAAAAGCATAAAAGAAAATGACAGCTCTAAAATGTTCTAACTTCAAACAACCCAAGCTACAAAGAAAGAAAGATCAAATTCTGAAAAAAAAAAAAAATGTTGACTGCAGGTAGGTTAAGAGTTAATTTAAAAATTTAAAAGGTCAAAACACTATAGTTAAAATAGGCCACCCGTATTCCTGGTGTCAGCTAAATCAGTATCAAACTGGCAGGGTCAGGGATTTTACAAGCTACCAATAACCTATGCCAAGTTTTTTGTGTGCTTTTTATTTTGCTTTGGTTGTTTTTAAACAACCTTATATACACTGCTGTCTTATGGTATTATTCTTGTACCACATCTTTTAATTCCTGTTATTTTTGGAAGTAGCATCTACAGGTTTCCAATAACAAGATAATACAGAATTAAAAAAGCATTCTTCCTAAATTACATCAAAATATACTTGTCTTCCAAAAAGAAAAAAAAAACAACCAACAAGAAAAAATAAAAGGTTGACATTTATCACAAACAGAAACTAAATGCTTGCTTCATTTTAAAAAAGAAAGGCCAATTATTAGATTAGTTTAGGTAAACTTAAAATTAAGAAAGCCAGTAGAAACTTAATGACAAAATGTGTTAAATATTTGGTCAATATTAAGCAATATCTTTTAATTTCAATATGCAGTTATTAGACATTCATATAATAAAGATACATAAGGATAACCTCAGTGTGACATTCTAATCACGTAGTATTTTAGGACCTGTGCATAACTTCTAAAAAGATAAATGCTACTATTATAAAATATTTAAAAATGACTACATTATCTACATAACTTTAAAGTATGGTGTTTATACAAAGATTACTTACTTCTTTCTAGCAATTCTAAAACAGAATAAACCAAACTATACAAAACCTGAGTGTACTAACCAGAATATTGTCATATACAATATTATTTCTTTGCATTCTGTAATGGGGGAGATCTTAACAATTGGCATGATGCTCTTCTTGGTAATTTGACAAAAGCAAGTTGTAATGTACATAGTGATTATTTATGTCTTGTGGCTCTTATTTTAAAAAGTAATGGGAGGTTTTTCATTTGATGTTTTGAAAAAATTAATATTCATCACATTAGAAATATTTTTTTATTCAGAACTTAAAATTGCACCAGAGGTTCTTAAGTAGGTAAATGTTTTTTGTGAGTTAATGTCAAGAAAAATGCTTGTGTTCAAGTTGTAGGGATACAGTTTAAATTAATATGTAAGTAGATTAGTTCATAAACAAAATGGTATCAATAAAAATTTAAAATATCATTTTGACTATTGCTGATTTTTATTTATTTATTAAATACTAATAATAAATATTTCTACAAATTTCAATGGAAACAGCCACATGTTACTTTGAAGAAATACAAAATCAAGAAAATGACAAAATTTTTATGGGATTAAAAATTTGGGGCCATATTTGGAAGAATTTTTCACCTGCTAGCCATCTTCAGAACATTATAGGTGCTGAGATTGTTGGAGTCCAATTGTAAAGTGATCCCATGGGACTTTTCACTCCATTAAGTGGAATATATACTGTGAGTACCAATGTGCAGATATTTGCAGTGTGTGTGTGTGTGCTTGTGTGTGTGTGTGTGTTGTGGAAGATCTATTTTAAATTATATTTTTAGATTTATGTAAGTATGATTTCATGTTAAATTCTGATGGTACTTCATTTACTAGTTTTACAGGTACCATTTTCAGTCTCTTGGGACTGGTACTTCCAAGAATGTAGCTGACACTAATGGTGAAAATTGTACAGTAGAGGACATCGGGCAGTCCCAGTTACTGAGACAGGTGTTGACAATGTGCATCCAATTTGATTCCCATATGGCTTACTTGAGAGAGAATGAACTAGTGAGGGTGATGAGAAGTATATTCCTCAGGTTTTAAAATTTTTTTATTTCCTGATGCTTTGACATCCTAGGGTCTTGTTGATACTCTTACCTGAATAATAATAATAAAACTTATTTTTTAAATGGGTCTTGCTGTGTGTTACCCAGGCTGACTTCAAATTCCTGGGCTCAAGCAATACTCCTACCTCAGCCTCCCAAATAGCTGGAACTAAAGGCACATCACTGTGCCCAACTCAAAACCTACATTATTAAAACAAGAAGGGTCTAGCCCAATGAGAAGTCATAATTCTTAATAGATTAACATTTGAGTTTATATAGCCTTCTTTGGTGCCAGAACTCCTTATATTGTGTACCTTCTTTGAATGTCTATAGTTTCTTTCTTTCTTTCTTTCTTTTTTTTTTTTTTTAGTTGTAGATGGATACAATACCTTTATTTATTTATTTCTATGTGGTGCTAAGGATTGAACCCAGTGCCTCACATGTGCTGAGCAAGCGCTCACTGGAGCTACAACCCCAGCCCACTTCTACAGTTTGTTTGTTTGTTTTGTTGTTTTTTGCAGTACTAGAAATAGAACCCAAAGGTGTTCTACCACTCAGCTGTATTATCAATCTTTTTTTTTTTTTTTTTTTTTTTTTTTTAAGTTTTGAGACAGGGTCTCACTAAATTGTCGAGGCTAGCTTATGGTCTCCTGCCTCAGCCTCCCGAGTTGCTAGCATTACAAACATTCTGCCTCGGATACAGAATGTCTTCAATTCTTAAAAGGTAGGAAAAGAAAAAACAAACAAACAAACTGGAAAGAATAGTTAATGTTGCAATTAACAACATTAACAACAACAACAACAAAAATTTAAAGAACCTTAATTGGCTAGAACACTGGAACAAAACCAATAGCCTAAAAGCTTAACAGTCATGGATCTCATATGTTTGGGTTTTGAAAATCAGTTGCATAAGATTAAGATGATTGACAATTAATGAGGGAAAAATATGACACTTATTTAATTCCTAGCTTAATATAATTCAAGTATGTTGGGATTGCCAACAGGGATAAGACTATGTTATTAAAAGATTAATCAGTGCCTTCTACTGATTCTGCACTCATAGGTCATATCTGAAACAGTGGTTTTAATTCTAGATACCAAATCTTAAACCAAAGTATATACATAAGAAAATGAAAAAGATGGAAAAGGCACCTTTTTTTGTGTTTTGTTTTGTTTTTGTTTTTTGTTTAGTACTAGAGATTTAATCCAGGGTACTTTACAACTGAGGTTACTACAGAGCCACCTCCCCAGCCCCCAACTTCTTTATATATATATATATATATATATATATATATATATATATATAGAGAGAGAGAGAGAGAGAGAGAGAGAGAGAGAGAGCAAATCACTAAGTTGTTTAGGAACACCTTAAATTGCTGAGGCTGACCTTGAGCTTCTGATCCTCCTGTCTCAGCCTCTGAAGTTGCTGGGATCATAGGTGTGCACCATCACCTACCCTGAAAATGTTTTAAATAGGTTGAATAATTAGTGTTGCTTAGCCTATAGATTAAAGGACTCAATTGAAATGAGCATGTTGGCCTACAATACTCTAAGGACTGATGATTGACTTAGTCCAGAATCCTCCAGATAAAAACAAACTAGGACCAGAAAATGAAGTTACAGAAACACTTCAGTTCCCTTGTAGCTACTAAAAACTCTCTTTCTATGGAAAAGCCTGTTCTAGAAAGATGTTAACTGCCATTTCTAGAAATAAGCAGAGAGGATATTGATCAGATATTTGGCAAAAGAGATTCTATAATGTCCTTTCAACCAGAAGGTTCTTTGAGATAGCCTTTGCTTATTAATAGCATTATGTAAAGTTGGGACAAGTTGAAAACTAATTGTCAAAAATAGATTTTGGGATTTCAATCACCCACAACACTTTTTAGCTATATTTTTGTGTTTATTAAGTGTTGATTATAGTGGCACAAATTTTGATTGCCAGGCAAAATATTTCAATTCAAAGGGGCTTTCTGTCAATTTGAAAAGAAATTTCCTTTGGCATCCAAGGGAAAAACACTTCCACCAAAGGACATAACGATAGTTCCACTACTCACTCTGGATTCCTTTCAAAACGGGGTCATGGTGTTAGTTGGAGTGATCCTCAGAACTACAAAATCAGAGATAGAAGGAATGTGGATGGAATCTGAGGCACACACAGGGGCACCCTTATATTATCATGTCCTGTAGTAAACGTGAACTATCACAACCCCATTAAGACACCATCCTCAAGTCCTCAGAACCCGCAGGGTTGGGGCACATCACCAGAAACTTTTTCAACTATCAGTCCCTGCACAAAACTGTCAGCAGCAGAAGAAGTCCACGTCTGTCTGGGGAAGTCATGGAAGAATCCTTGAAGGAGCCCCAGCTTGGAAGTAGAGCTCAACAGTTTCTGTGAAGAGCACAAGCCCTCTACTCTAACACAGAGGTTGGCTGGTTTGCTGTTTCTTTTTTATTTTTTACCGTATGGGGACGTTTTTGGGCATCATGCATGCTAGGCAAGTCTACCACTGAGCTACACCTACACATCCAAAGCATTTGTTGTTGTTGTTTTAATTGGCCCTTGAATTGACAAAAGTAGCAACAGACTTTCACAAACAAAATTTCAATTAAATTTCCAAAACTGTTATTCTTTCATTCCACAGAAGGGATTAAGAAGAAAGGGACAATGACTAACCTTATTGAAGCTTTTGCAGCACCAGATCCAGGACAGTTCAGTCACCAGGTTAGTCCAACTGGTACTTCTAGCAAGACAGGAACATAAGCAATCTCCTTAAGAGGACTGGAGGCTGGGAGCCCCTCTAGCCTGCCTGCTTTCTTTCCACTCCAATCATGGGACCATGTGGGTAGCTTTATTGAAATTACTGTGTTAATCAACTTTTCAGTGCTTTGACCAAAAGACCTGACAAGAACAACTTAGAAGATGAAAAACTTATTTTGGTTCATGGTTTAGAGGTTCAGTCCATGGTCAGATGATTCCATTGCTCTGGGCCCAAGATGAGGCAGAACATCAAGATGAAAGGCATGGTGCAGGAAAGCTGCTCAGTTTATGACAGCCAGGAAGCGGAGACAGCTTTAAAGTACAAGAAGCCAGACATAATATAGTCCCCAAGTCCATGACCCCATGACCTACTTCCCTGTCAGCCTACAGTACCACCTATTAATCCATTCAAATCATTAATTCATCCAATGGATTAATCACTAAATTAATCTGATACAGTCACCTCTGAATGTCCCTGCATCTACTCATCCATGAGCTTTGGGGGACACCTCATGTCCAAACCACAATAATTATGAAATAATTTAAATAGGTAGTAAAGTAAAAATTACTTAGGGGGCGAGAAGTATATACACAGTGGGGAGAGCAGGGAAGATGGTCTTTAAAAAACTGATGATTAATTTTTTTAGAAAAATCTTTCTTAAAATGGAAGATAAGTTCAGAATCAGGCAGATGGAGTTTTCACTCCCCCTCTCCCCAAAGTTGGTATGAAGTAGAAAAATCAGTGAGCTACTGAGAAACAAAACCACACCTGGCCTCTTTTCTGTTTGGGTCAGTGGCATCACCTGATCTTCTGACATCCAACCTAAAAACGCTAGACCCCTCCCTCTCCCCCATACTCATCTGACTAGTTTTAAACTTTGTAGAATTCTTCCTTTTTAGCCTTTCCTCTATCTGTTGAGCTTCTCCATCCCCCTCTGCTTCCATCATAATTCTGCCCTTCATCTTCTCTCACTTTGAGAATCCTGAGTCTCCTAATTTGTCTCTCTCCTCCTCTGTCACTCTGATCACTTTTCTAACACTCAAAAGTGATTATAACCTTTCTCTACTTAAAAGGTGCAGGGCTGGGGTGGAGGGGCTGGGGTTGTGGCTCAGGAGTAGAGCGTTCACCTAGCACGTGTGAGGCCCTGGGTTCAATCCTCAGCACCACATAAAAATAAATAAAGGTATTGTGTCCAACTACAACTAAAAAATAAATATTAAAAAAAAATGTGCAATGCCTCCCACTGCCTAAGACAAAAGATGCAAAGTTTAGTACAGAAAAGGAATGCAGGCCCTGTCTCAGAGTCTAGTATCCCACAGGTAATTTTTTAAAATGTCTATGTCAGATCAGTATCTTCCCCACTGGCTGGTGTGCCCCCTCCGACTGCAAGGCCCTTCCTATGAGTGAACCCAATTCATCTTTCAACACACAGCCCAAGTGTGCCCTCCCTGCTGTCTCCTTCAGGCTCTCACCACCCCCAGGATCTATCTGAGGAGTTTTAGCAAGTGTGCAACTCATCATTCACATCTCTCTCTCTCTCCCTATTAGAACATAAGCTCCTTAGGGTAGGAACCTGTTTCCTTCCTTCCTCAGAGTTCCTACTGAGCTGGGAGGATTCATGGGATTCTCATTTAAAAAATAAAACAGGTGACTGGTGCCCAGACCAAAGGATGATGGGTATAAAGAGGGGAGAGAAGTAATTACAGCAAGTAGAAGGCTAACATTGATTGGGCCACTCCAACACTATACCCTGAGCTCCTGCTGCTGAGGGCCCCAGAGCTCCCTAGGATCCCTCCCTACTACTTGAAGATCTCATTATCAGCTGTTCTTGGCTCCACTTATTCATTATCTTCTCATTTTCTATAGAAAGATTTCTTTACACTACTGTCATTTTTCTTGCATTGATTCATGACTGTATGACTATAAGTAGGTTATAAGCTCCTACTAGGTAGACTTACATCTTAGTTAATGAAGTTAGAGAGCATTTTTCTATATATTCACTAAATATCCAATTAAATATGGGTGTATGTGTGTGTGTGTGCAAAGAACCAAAATCTTAGCAAATAAGCAAATAAACAAACTGTTCCAAATTACTTTTAATAATTTCCCACTGGATAAATTAGTACATATTTGAATAATTAGCAATTCTATCACTCTTACAGGGCCAAAATCAACTGTGCTTTTCTTTAATTTTTTATTAGTTCATTATATTCATATATAACAGTGGAATTCATTTTGACATATTCATAAATGCATATAACATCATTTGTTCTATTTTAATACCTTGCTCACTCACCCCCTCCCCTGATTCCCTTTCTCTGCTCTATTGATCTTCCTTCTATTATTATTTTTAAATTGGTGTGTAATAGTTCTACAAAATTAATTGTGATATACTCATATATGCTCTTATGGTTTAGATATTTTAGATGTTCCCCAAAAGCTCACATATGAGACGATGCAAAATGATTCAGTTATGAGAGTTTTATCCTAATTAGTGCATTAGTACCTAGTAGGGATTAACTGGGTGGTGAATGTCCACAAGTAGGGTATGGCTGGAGGAGGCGGGTCATTGAGGGCGTGACTTGGGGTGTATATTCTGTCCCTGAAGACAGGAGCTCGCTCTGTTTCCTGACGTCATGTTCCTAGCTGCTTTCCTCCCCTATACTCTTCTGCCATGATATTCTGCCTCACCTTGGGTGGCCAAGGAAAAAAAGTTGGCAGGTGATGGTCTAAGACTTCTGAAACTGTGAGTCCTAAAGTAGACTTTTTCTCCTCTAATTATTCTTGTCAGGTCTTTTGGTCACATCAGGGAAATAACTGACTAAAATCATGCACATAGCATAAGTTAGTCATTCTGAATTTTTGAACAACTGAATGAATCTCTTATCAGAGTTAGGGTTAGGGTTGCTCTGCCAGTCTTGGGCAATAGCATTTGGAGGCTTTGGGATCTCAATACGTTAGACTGGAGAACTAGAGAAGGGACAAATAGTTAATACTTAACCATTTACCTATTTTAGTGTTTGAACTTCTTTCCAAAATTTTTCTATAAATATAAATACATACAACTTTACATAAATAGTATGATACTATAATATTCTTTTACAACCTGCCAATATAAATTGTAACATCTTTCCACATGAAATTCATATATATAATTTACATACAGTAAAATGTACAATTCAATAATTTTTTGACTACATACACATTGAAATAACCACAAGAACAAGATACAGAACATTTTCATCAACCCCAAAACATTCCCATATGCCTCATCTTAGAAAATAACCTACCCATGCCCATGGGTAACCACTGTTCTGACTTCTATCCCAATATACTGGTTTGGGCTCTTCTTGAACTTCATATAAATGGATGCTTATACTACGTGGCTCAGGAAAACTGTTCCTTTTGCATGTTTTTAATATTTGCCCTTTTTGTTTTACGTATCAGTAGTTCAAACATTTTTAGTAATTTTGCCATTTAGCAATCTTCTAATTGATGGAAAGTTGGTTGTTTCTAGTTTATTTTTGGCTAAGAATATAGTTGTTGTGAACATTCTTTTTAAAATTTTTTTTTAGTTGTAGATTGACACAATATTTTTATGTGGTGCTGAGGACAGAACCCACATGTCTCACATGTGCAAGGCAAGCACTGTACCATTGAGGTAGAGCCCCAACCCCATGAAAATTCTTGTAGAGATCTTTTTATGCACACATATGAGCTCTTTCCTCTTGAATTTATGCTATGGTGAGAATGGCTGGGCCCTGGGTATAGATACTGTCTTTATAAGAAGCTGCCAAACTGCTTTCCCTTCTTTCCTACAATGCACCATTGGTCCTCATTAACATTCTTAGCCTTTCTGCAAAGCAGGGTGTCACAAGCCTATAATCCCAGCAGCTCCCTAGGCTGAGGCAGGAGGATAGCAAGTTCAAAGCCAGCCTCAGCAACGTGGTGAGGCCATCAGCAACTTTGAGAGACCCCATCTCAAAATAAAATAATAATAAAACGTGGCTGGGGATGTGGCTCAGTGGTTAATGCCCTGGGTTCAATCTCTGGTACAAAAAAAAAAATAGCCCTTCTCCTTGGTATATATTGGTATTCCATTGTGGTTTAAATTTGCCTTTACTGGATGAATAATGCGATTGTGAACCTTTTCATATTCTTTTGGCCATTTGACTATCTTCTTTTGTGAAGCATCTTTTCAAGTCTTTTTTCATTTCTAATTAGTTTTTTTGGCTTTTTCTTATGAGTTTACAGGAATTTTTCATATATTCTAAATATAAGCCCTGTCAGGTATGTGTCAATGGTGGTTTTTTGATGAGAAGTTTTAAAATTTGATAAAGTTCATTTATCATTTTTTTCTTTCCTGGTTAGTGCTTTCTGGTTCTTAAAAACAAAAGCAAAAAAAAAAAAAATCTTTTGCCTACTCCAAAGTCACAAAAATATTCTTATTCTCTTTTAAATGCTTTATAGTTTTAGCTTTCACATTTAGGCCTAAGATCTCAAATTACTCATGTATGGTGTGAAGTAGGGATTCAAGGTTTTTTTTCCCATATGGATAGTCATTCAAAATTTACTTTAACAGAATACATTTTATAACTCCCTTAGGTGTTTTTTGTTCCTAAGAACACCTTTACATCTTAATCTAAGTGACATTCTGCTTATAGATTTCTCAATATAAAGGAATTATAATATTAATATTTAAAAATATTATCAAGGGTAAGATAATCAAGTAGCAATTCCTTCTGGACAAATAAATTTTATTTCAAATTTCATCAAAATGCAGTTTATTTATTAAGTCAAGTCTTTGTGATTACAAAAGTAATTAATGTATGTCATTGTAGAAAACAAAATTTTTACTGTAATTAAAAAAATTTTATTACAATTGTAAAAATTTTAATATGAAATTGCACCTTTCACTTTTTGGCAAACAACCACAGAAAATGAAATTTTAGGTATTATATGACAAATAGCACTGTGCTCAACTAGAGATGAATATTAAAGTAGAAATACTATAACTATTTAAGTATATGTCTACAGTGTTTTGTGTTGTATCTTTTAGAACCATCTATCTATAATGTATATAATCATAAGTTGTCTTTTTTTGTTTAAAGAAACTATCTGTAGGGCATTAACTGTGTGATAGGCATTGAGTTAGATGTCTGTGTAATGTGAGTCTCATTTAATCCTCACAACTTTCTGAGAGAATGCTCAATTTACTCCCCACTTTATGGATGAGGAAGGTGAGAGTTGATGTCATTAAAATTGCCCAAAGTCTGTGGCTAGTAAAGGACAAAAATGGGCTGTAAAGAAAATCTGTCTGCATTCAAAACCAAAACTCTTTTTTTCTCTATAGAAAACTAATTGATTTTCTAGAAGAAAAAAATAATTGATTAACAAAAGGCAAATTATACCTTAGGACATTCTCTGGTAAATCAAATTTTACTAAATCAAAGAAGCAACATATTTTTCTGAATGCCTTGTTCAGGACCATGCCAGGCAGAGCAAAGGATACAGATGTATGTACCCTGCTGTGAAGGAATTTACAATCTAGCTTGGAAAACATTTGGTAAATTATTATTATACTAAGCCCACTGAAGTCTCTTCTTCTCAAATCTCTTATGTAAATGAAGTATTACAAGGACATATGTCTAACAGAGTAAGCATATAATAAGCACTTTTTGATTAGAAAAACTGAGCACAAGCCTATAATCATGATATGGCAATTAATTCAGACCAAAGCAGAGGATTATGAAACCAAAACAGAAAATAATTTAGAAGATGTTCTTCTTAGAGAGTAAATTTGATTCCAATGGCCTGTTTAAATTCATGGTTTTGTGGTTCCAAAATGTCATAGAAAACTTGACTTTTATTAAAATGGTCTCGAATATAAAGTAAATCTTCAATGGAATAGTTATCATTTTTTCCAGCCCAAATTGTCAGACTGTACCTGTATTAAAATAAAACAGAACTATATTGTTAAAAATGAAAATAAGAAACATAAATGAGCAATTCCCATAAGCCTAAAAATATTCCCATTTGTCTCTGAATCAAAAGCACACAGATGAAAAAATTAATTAGCCATGGTGTAATTAATATTTTTCTATTTCATTCCTTCATCAACATCAAAAAGACTAAAGACAAAAAAAATTCACACTGATGTTGTCTAAATTATATCACCTCTCTATGTGAATTAAATGGCTTTGGAAACTCACACTGATGGTAATGAAAATGGGTCTAATTTGGGGAAAAGGAACTGAAGAGACTGTGTTGCTAATCAAGGAATCCATCCCCCCACAATCAAATTCCAGCTATAACCTGGTCAGAGTGCAAAGCACAACTGGAAAAGAGCATAAATGTCACTGATATTCCCAACACTCATAGTCACTTATACTCAACCCATTCACTATCCCTTTTGGGGGTTTGTATGAGATGTGAGAATGCCAAGAGATGTCATTAAGAATAACAGAACACTGGGCTGTGATTGTGGCTTAGCAGTAGAGCGCTCATCTAGCATTCGCGGGACCCAGGTTCCATCCTCAGCATCACATACAAATAAAGGCATTATGTTGTATCCATCTACACCTAAAAAATAAATGTTTTTTTTCTTTTTTTTTTTAAAAAAAAGAATAACAGAACAGTGGCTGGGGTCCTGGCTCAGTGGTAAAGCACTCGCCTAGTACATAAGGGGCCTTGGGTTTGATCCTCAACACCACATATAAATAATAAAATAAGGTATTATGTCCACCTACAAGTAAAAGCATATTTTAAAAAACAATAACAGAATAAGTTTATATCACTTTCTGAGGAGTTAAAAACAACATATGCAAACTTGTATGTATATATGAATATGCTCAGAATCTAAATGTTATTTACACTCCACATTTTCATTTTTTCCAGTGATAATACCACTATTGCATTAGAGTCTAGGGAAATGCAAAGCTGTTAAGCTCATATTTATTTTCTCATAAACATGTCAGAATTACGGGAAAAATCTTTAAAGCATGTCTTCTACTAATGATAAGAAATAACTGCCTGAGGCATCTGGTCTTAAATTGACACATTCCTGCCCTTAAAAATAGTAACATCATTTTGGAAATACAATAACAAAAGAAAGTACTTTGGCTTTTGTTGCATAGCAGCATCATATAACAAATCAAAAAGAATTTTAAATTATATCAAAGAACTCAGAAGAGAAAAAATGAAAATTAATTTTGAAACCTGGATTATTATTATTTATTTTTTTGGCTAAAATGGAATCTACTAATTTATTGGCACCATGGTGACAAACCTTATAAAAAGACACAGATATGATCATTTAGGTTAAAAGAAGAGCTTTCCAGTGTTATTTTTCTTCATTTAATATTCCTCTATTGTATTTAAACTGAAATGGGAGAAATAAAATTGCTGAATATTAAACTGTACTCATTTGAATCAAGTCATAGGCTTCATTTATTAAATCTTTTTTATTGTGAAAAAACATGCATGGTACATAAAACATAAATGTAGATTTTAACAAATCATTATAAAATGAATGCCAGTGTAGCCAAAATAAAAAGCAAGAAATAGCACACGGCCATCACCTAAGAAGGCACCTGTGCATCCCTGCTCCATCTCAGCCTCCTCTCCCTGCATGGCTCCCCTTCCACCTTTCCTCCTTCTCCCACTTTGAGAACCAAAGTGTATAAAGTCGGTCTCTTACTTTAAAAGGAGGGGAAAATAAGAATACATTCATATTTTACTCTTATGTGCATGAAGAAACTAATAACTGTGGTTATCAAGAAGCTAACAACGATGGTTAGCGAGATTGGGCAGGAGGATTAGGTAGATGGAGAGAGGATTTTCATAGTGTAACCATTTGTTTATTTGGTTTTTGAACTCCTGCATTACACATTAAAATAATTATATTAAAAATAATTCTGAAAGACAACAAAAAGGCACAAAGAAACAGCATGTAATTGTGTGAAAGAAGCTAGTAGTTTTACTCAATATCCTTTTTATATTCACAGTACTAGATGACTTAACTAGTGAATTCTACCAGATGTTTTAGGAAGAATTAACATCAATTCTTCTCAAATCCTTACCAGAAAATGAAAGAGGAAAGAATACTTCCAAATTCATTTTAGGAGGTCAACATTACCCTAATATCAAAGCTAGAAAATGATACTACAAGAAAAGAATATTATAGGCTGATAACCTAAAGAATATGAATGAAAAATTCTCAAAAAATATAGGCAGACTGAATCCAACAGCACTTTCAAATCATCATATATCACAATCATCTTTATCCCTGTGATGCAAGACAGTTTAAAACATGCCACTCAATAAATGTGGCATGCCACATTAATAGAATGAATGATAATAATCATATAATTGTTCCAATAGGTGTAGAAAAAACATCTAACAAAATTTAAAATCCTTTCATGATTAAAACTCAACAAGTTAGGTGTACAGAAGGAAAATTCCTAAACATAATAATGCCCATATATGATATGCACATAACTAACATCATACTCAATAGTGACAAACTAAAAGTATTTCCTCTAAGAATAAGAACAAGACAAGGATGCCCATTTTCACCAGTTCTCAACATACTACTGGAAGTCCTAATCAAATCTATTATGGAAAAAAGAAGAAGGAGAAGGAGAGGAAGAGGAAGAGGAAGAGAGGGGAGGGAGAAGGGGACGGGGAGGGGAGGGAGAGTGGTAGGGGGAGGGGGAGGGGGAAGGAAATTAAAAATTCACCAAATTGGAAAAGAAGAAATAAAATTGTCTGTGTTTTCAGATGAAACTATCTTATACATATAAAATGTTAAAAGATGCTGGGAACAGTGGCACAAGCCTGTAATCCCAGCAGCTCAGGAGGCTGAAGCAGGAAGATCCTAAGTTCAAAGCCAGCCCCAGCAAAAGCGAGGCACTAAGCAACTCAGTGAGACCCTGCCTCTAAATAAAATACAAAATACAGCTGGGATGTGGCTCAATGGTCGAGTGGCCCTGAGTTCAATCCCCAGTACCCACCTCAAATCCCTAAAAGACTCCCCAAAAAAGCTGTTAGAAGTAATAAATTCAATAAAGTTATAGGATATAAAAATCAACATATAAAAATCAGTTGCATTTATTTACTTATTATTATTATTATTATTATTATTATTATTATTTTAGTTGTAGTTGGACACAATACCTTTATTCATTTATTTATTTTTATGTGGTGCTGAGGATCGAACCCAGGGTTTCACATGCGTGAGATGAGCACTCAACAGCTCTGCTGAGCCACAACCCCAGCCCTCACTTGCATTTCTATATACCAAGAACACACTGGCCAAAAAAGAAATTAAAAGAGACATTCTGATTACAAGAGTATCAAAAAGAATAAATAACTTAAGAATAAATTTAACAAAGGAGGTGAAATATCTGTAGACCAAAACCTACAAAGCATTAATGAATGATATAAAGATGGCACAAATAAATAGAAAGATAACTTGTATTCAGGGATTGGAAGAATTAATATTGTTAAAATGTCTAGTACAAAGCAGCCAATAAAATCCCTATCAAAATATCAATGGCATTTTTCATATAACAGATCAATCCTAAAATTCATGTAGAACCATGGAAGATTCAAATAGCCAAATCAATCTTGAGCAAAAAGAATAAAATTGGAAGCACCTGACTCCTAATTTAAAATGACATTAAAATTACTTGAATATGAATGAAAAATCCTCAAAAATACAGGCAGACTCCTAAAATTACATTATAAAAATTACAAAAAAAATTTAAATTACATTACAAAAAAATCTACAGTAATCAAAATAGTATGGCATTAGCATAAAAACATACACACACACATCAATGGAACGGAACCAAGCCCAGAAATAAATCCACAGATTTACAGTAAACTGATCTTCAACAAAGTCTATAAAGTATGAATATAGACATTATCTGGTTACAAGACAATGAAGCTGGAAATTAACAAAATGAAAAAATTCTACCACTGAGGTGCCTAAAAAATTTCCTTCTAAATACCTTTGAGACAAAAGAGAAAAAGTTACAACTACAGATTATTTATAAATGAATAAGATGAAAAGCTACGTAACAGTGATAGGATACAGCTAAAGAAATGGAGAGAAAAAAAAAACAGTCTTAAATGCTTATGTTGATAAATATAAATAATGACTATAAATATATTATCAAATATAAAAATGAATATAAGTAAGTTAAGAATCTAAAGGAAGAAACTACAGAAAGTAGAATCTCTATTAAAAGATAAAAAGCAGAAAATAATAAGTCAGAAGCCATAAAAATAAATAAATCCAAAAATTGATTCTTAAAAACAGGAAAGGCAGCAGAATACAACAGACTCCAGAATGGCAATATGTAAATCAATGGTTGTGCAACTGAAGTGATTCTGCAATCTGTATATGGGGTAAAAATGGGAGTTCATATCCCACTTGAATCAAAGTGTGAAATATGATATATCAAGAACTATGTAATGTTTTGAACAACCTACAATAAAAATTAATTAAAAAAAAAAATAAATAAATAAACTGGGGCTGGGGTTGTGGCTCAGAGGTAGAGCTTTTGCATACCATGCATGAGGCACCGGGTTCGATCCTCAGTACCATATAAAAATAAAGATATTGTGTCCACCTATAACTAAAAAATAAATATTAAAAAAAATAAAAATAAACTAAAAAAGAAAAAAATTCACATAATCCAATCAAGACACTAGTGGAAAAGCTCAAATAAATAAATTAAGGGAATTATCTTAAAGACTTAGAAGTGGAGAGTAATAAACTGTACTTCAGTCAACCATATCTAAACAAATTTAAAAACCTGGATGAAATGAACAATTTTCTAGGAAAATATAATTTGTGAAAATTGATTTCCAAAGAGATAGAAAACAGAAAAAAATCATTTACCAAGAAGAAAATAGACTCGGGCCTGGTGGAACATGCCTGTAATCCCAGTTACTTAGAAGACTGAGGCAGGAGGATTACAAATTTAAGGATAGACTACGTAATTCAGTAAGAACCTGTTTCAAAAAGTTAGAAAGGGCTGGGGATACAGCTCAGTGTTTAGCGTGCCCAAGGCCCTGGGTTCAATCCCCAGTACCACAAAGGTGGTTAAAATAGAAAAGTCATTTAGTTAAGCTTTCCCCAAACCATTTTACTATTGAATTTACCAAAACAAAGGTTCAGGCCATTTCATTATTATTTTAATACATCCAAAAGGAAAGATCCCTCGTTTATTTATGAAATGTGCATGACACTCATGCCTAAAACTGAGAAAGGAAAAAAAAAAGTTACAGACTAAGCTCACTTTCTAATGCAGAAATTCTAATTACAATATTAGCAATTAAATTGAGTAGCAAGTTAAAAGATTGATATATCATAATAAAGTGTTGAATGCAAGGATGGTTAAATACTATGAAATATCAAGATAATTTATCTTATTAATAGATACAGAGAAAACATTAGTATTTTTATACAAATTGGAAAGGTATTTAGTAAAATTCAATTATCCATAAGAATAAAGATATTTCTTTAGACTGTTATCGCTAGAAACTACTAAAAACTTTTACATTAAAGGTAGAGAGATGTATATGTTTACTAGCAATACTAATATTTAATACTTTTCTAGAGTTCTCAATCTTGACACTATTGCCTTCTGTGTGGGGCTGTCCTGTGTAATACAGGGTATTTAGAGAAGTGTCGCTGGCCTCTATCACTAAAAGACAAAGGAATCCCTGCCCCTGCAACACACACACAAGATCTGACAACTGAAATGGTCCTCAGCATTGTCTTCTGGAGAATTAAAATGCCCATAGTGACACTCTCTGTTATAGAGGTACTAAGCAACATACCTAGAAAAGAAAAAGAAATTTTTAGAGGTATAAAGGTTGAAAGGGAACAAATAAAATTAATATGGTGGAAAAGAATATAATTTTTTGTTTAGAAATTCAAAAAAATAATCTGAAAGATTTTTAAAAATAAATAAGAGAATTTATTGTGTGTGTGTGTGTGTATATATATATATATATATATATATATATATATTAGGTCACAGTGTAAATTTGCAGAAATCAATAACACACACACACACACACACACACACACACCCATGCATACTATATATATAAAAAAACAACCAGTACAAAATAAAATGGTAGCAAAGAACCTATTTAAAATAGCAACTTAACATAAAATACTAAGTAGGAAAAAAAACTTCATAAACAATGTAAAATATTGAAGTAGAGAAAAGCTTAAGTGCTTTTGAGAAATACAAAAAAGGAACGGTACAAATGTATGTTTAATATGTCTTTAGGAAGACTTAACATCGTAAACCTTCAATTCTCTTGATGTTAATTGAAATTATTCTTCAAAAAAAAAAAATTACAGGGGTTTTCACTTTTGAACCAATAGGCTGATTCTAAATCTCTAGTAGAAGAGGAAAGCAAGCAAAAATAACCAGTATGTTTTTTGGTTTTGTTTTATTTTGTTTTGTTTAGGTTTTTTGGTACTGAGGATTGAACCCAGGGGTGCTTAACCACTGAGCCATATTCCCAGCCTTTTTTTTTTTTTTTAATGTAATTTCTTTAGAGACAGGGTCTCACTAAGTTGCTTAGAGCCTCCCTAAGTTTCTGACACTGACTTTGAACTTACGATCTTCCTGCTTCAGCCTTCCAAGCCACTAGGACTATAGGCATACACCACTGCATCCGGCTGCCAGTGTGTTGTTTAGAGCACAGGTTAAGCTGTTTTAACACGGAAATTTCAAAATACAGTGACTCAGACATGACAGACTTTGTATTTCTCTCCCAAATTGTCCAACGGCAGGAATGAGGACTCAGGTGGCTGGGGGTCTCTGTTTCCATGGTCATCTAGAGCTCAGGTTCTACTCCACTCTATCTTCTTCCTCTACTAACTCTAAGAGTGTTCTCATGCACGAAAGTGAAGGCTGCCATTTACCATCTTATTCACATTATAATCCACAAATGTTGAAAGAAAAAGGAAAAAAAATGTTGTGAACAGATATGATGTTTGCTGGCCAAAATGTGGTCCCATAAGCACACCTAGTGAGTTGAGATCAGAAAACAGACTCTGGCTAGATGGCCAAGATTCTAATAAAAGCTTATATGGGTCTCAATTGCTTCTGGAACATTTACAAGTAATCAGAAATTCAGAGAGGTTTTTATTCTTTCTGCCTTCTGGTTTGCTGATAATTCAGCATGTGAGATTTTGTTGATATTATTGTCACTCTCCTTGTGTTTTTGATATTTTCCAGGAAAAGGTGTAAGACTGGGAATTAAACCTCTGCCATGATCCTGTTTGAACTATAAGTCCCCATTATACACATAAAATAATATGAATAGTCTAAGAGTCAAAAGAAGTTGAGGGGCTGAAATTGTGGCTCAGTGGTAGAGCACTTGCCTAACGTATATAAAGCAATGGCCTCAACCCTGAGCAACACATTAAAAAAAAATACATAAAATAAAGATATTGTGTCCATCTACAACTAAATAAAATTTTTTTAAAGATGGTTCTATATTTGTTTGCTTGTTTAAGATTAAAAAAAAAACTTTAACAAACTTCAACTTCTCAGCAGAGCAACTATTCTTGAACAGGTATGTTGTCAAGAATTGGAACTTCTCCATGCTTCGTGGCTTCTACAGCAGGATGAGTTCACCAGCTGCTTAAGCAAGAAGCAAAAACTGATTGGCAGTTCATTGTTATAGTTCCCTGACAAAGAATGAATGCTGTCCTACTTCAATGGCTTTCTCAACATCACAAGATTCATTCATGTACTATGCATTATTGACTGTTTCAAGATGAAGATCTTGTTTAAAGGTGAATGAAACATTGTTGCGCATCTTCTGGGAAGTGTTCTTTTTCTAGAAGCCACTCCTCTTTTGTTTTAGTCAGTTTTTTTTTTTTTTTTTTTTTTGCAGCTGTGACTAAACAACCCAACTAGCACAATTGTAGAGGTCAAAGTTTTTTTCAGGGCTCACATTTCAGAGGTCTCATTCCATGGACAGCTGGCTCCATTCCTTGGGGCTCAGGGTGAGGCAGAACATCATGGCAGAAGAGTATGGCAAAGGGAAGCAGTTCACATGATGATCAGGCAGCAGAAACAGAGGCTTTACTTGCCAGATACAATATTCCTCCAAACTACACCCCCAATGCCCTACCTCCTCTAACCACACCCACCTGCCTTCAGTTACCACTCAATTAACCAGCAGGTGGTTAATTCACTGAGCAGGTTTAGGCTTTTGAAACCCAATCATTTCCTCTCTGAATCTTCTTGCATTGCCTCATGCATGAGCATTTGGGGTACACACACATCCAAGCCATAACATCTTTGTAGTATACTATTTGTATTGTATTGTACAAATAATGTACTGTACATATTTATATTGTATTTGTCATGTATCATGTAGTAATGACATTAGAGCATGCCACAAAATGATTTATGCAGCACCTGACACCAGAATAATCTAAATAACCTCTAAAACTCTTTGTTTAACATTGCTGCTTGTAACTATTTAAAAACCAGAACATTCTTTCCAGAAGGCACTGATTTCTAAGTCTCTATGATTAAAGAATGCCTATGAGCATTTTTTAATTTTTTTATTGGTTGTTCAAAACATTACAAAGCTCTTGACATATTTCATACATTAGATTCAAGTGGGTTATAAACTCCCATTTTTACCCCAAATACAGATTGCAGAATCACATCGGTTACACATCCACATTTTTACATAATGCCATATTAGTAACTGTTGTATTCTGCTACCTTTCCTATCCTCTACTATCCCCCCTCCCCTCCCCTCCCATCTTCTCTCTCTACCCCATCTACTATAATTCATTTCTCTCCTTGTTTTTTTCCCATTCCCCTCACAACCTCTTATATGTAATTTTGTATAACAATGAAGGTCTCCTTCCATTTCCATGCAATTTCCCTTTTCTCTCCCTTTCCCTCCCACCTCATGTCTCTGTTTAATGTTAATCTTTTCCTCATGCTCTTCCTCCCTGCTCTGTTCTTAGTTGCTCTCATTATATCAAAGAAGACATTTGGCATTTGTTTTTAGGGATTGGCTAGCTTCACTTAGCATAATCTGCTCTAATGCCATCCATTTCCCTGCAAATTCCATGATTTTGTCATTTTTTAGTGCTGCGTAATACTCCATGGTGTATAAATGCCACATTTTTTTTATCCATTCATCTATTGAAGGGCATCTAAGTTGGTTCCACAGTCTAGCTATTGTGAATTGTGCTGCTATGAACATCCGATGTAGCAGTATCCCTGTAGTACACTCTTTTAAGGTCTTCAGGGAATAGTCCGAGAAGGGCAATAGCTGGGTCAAATGGTGGTTCCATTCCCAGCTTTCCCAGGAATCTCCATACTGCTTTCCAAATTTGCGGCACCATTTTGCAGTCCCACCAGCAATGTACAAGAGTACCCTTTTCCCCACATCCTCGCCAGCACTTGTTGTTGTTTGACTTCATAATGGCTGCCAATCTTACTGGAGTGAGATGGTATCTTAGGGTGGTTTTGATTTGCATTTTTCTGACTGCTAGAGATGGTGAGCATTTTTTCATGTACTTGTTGATTGATTGTATGTCCTCCTCTGAGAAGTGTCTGTTCAGGTCCTTGGCCCATTTGTTGATTGGGTTATTTGTTATCTTATTGTTTAATTTTTTGAGTTCTTTGTATACTCTGGATATTAGGGCTCTATCTGAAGTATGAGGAGTAAAAATTTGTTCCCATGATGTAGGCTCCCTATTTACCTCTCTTGTTGTTTCTCTTGCTGAGAAAAAACTTTTTAGTTTAAATAAGTCCCATTTGTTGATTCTTGTTATTAACTCTTGTGCTATGGGTGTCCTATTAAGGAATTTGGAGCCCGACCCCACAATATGTAGATCGGAGCCAACATTTTCTTCTATCAGACGCAGAGTCTCTGATTTGATATCAAGTTCCTTGATCCATTTTGAGTTAATGTGCATGGCGAGAGAAGGGGATTCAGTTTCATTTTGTTGCATATGGATTTCCAGTTTTCCCAGCACCATTTGTTGAAGATGCTATCCTTCCTCCATTGCATGCTTTTAACCCCCTTATCAAATATGAGATAGTTGTAACTTTGTGGATTAGTCTCTGTGTCCTCTATTCTGTACCATTGGTCCACCCACCTGTTTTGGTACCAGTACCATGCTGTTTTTGTTACTATTGCTCTGTAGTATAGTTTGAAATCTGGTATCGCTATGCCGCCTGATTCACACTTCCTGCTTAGAGTTGCTTTTGCTATTCTGGGTCTTGGTTTTTCCCTTTAACAGGAGTTTAGTAAATCCCTGTGAAGTGTGCTAGGCACTGTTCTAAATGCTGAGGATTCATGGTTATCAAGATAAACAAGGCTGATGTTTTTATGTAAGCTTTAAAACATCAGATAATAAGAGATAATTATTAGGAACAAAATTAAAACACCTACATCCACCATGAAGATAATTCTAACCTTCAATCTTCTGGCAGAATCTTATTCAAATTTTGTTGCTTGAATCACTAATGATTGAATAAATATCTCAGTGATTTTGCCCTACTTTTTAAAAAAGTTAATTTACTATTTCTTCCTATCTCAAACAGTATAAGCCCTTCCAGGACTCTTAAGAATGACAAAAATGTTTTATAGTTTTTTCTATAGGATAATTAGAAAAACAGTCAAACTACAAAATTAGAAACTTAGTAGAATGAAAATGATCCTATACTCCATAGAAAGAGTAACTAGGTAAGTCTAAAAAACAATTGTACTAACCATAACAAAAGTCCAAAGGTATATTTGGACCATCAATTTCTAAGCGCCAGTAGTTATAAGCCATTTATCCCATCAGAACTGCATCTTGGAAAACATTCAATTTTAGAATGGGTTGGTGGCAGTGTGGAAAACAGATTAAAAAGGGACAAAACTGGAGACATGGGGCCCAGTTAATGATAAGAGATGATGGTAGGAAGGGTGGCAAAGCAGAATCTGTGGAACTTGGCAATCACCTGGAGGAATAGCATGAAGAGAAAGTGGTATGGACAGTCTCTGCACACCCCATAATATTAGGTTATAGTCTGTTGCTTCTGACAATGGAGATCAGTGTGTGGGGAAAAGAACTCGTATTTTTTATTCAAAGGACATGTATTCCTACTGTATTTTTTGAGGGGGTATTTAATTTAAGGAAACCAGTAGCTATATGACAATAACTAGATACAACCTCCGAATTTTCAAATGTTTTCTTTCTTAGTAGTCTAACTCTATAGGTCAGACATCATTTAAATAAATGCTCATAGAAGAACTGAAAAAAAATTAATTGTACTAATTTTGTGTTGGCCTTTTATGCTTGCTACTATGAAAAATATCCATACATATAACTAAATTTTTCAATAAAACATTTAGAGGCTGGATATGTAGTTTAGCAGTATAGTGCTTACCTAGCATGTGTGAAGCACTGTGTTTGATCTCCAACAACACACACACACACACACACACACACACGCATTATATTCCAATATACATATTAACTTCAAATATTTGCTACTATGAGGTAAAAGAAAATGTATTATAATGCTAACTTACATTAAGTATTAATATACAAATATATTTGTCTTTGTACATTAATAAGATGGTATTGAAATGAATTCTAAATTATTTTTTCATTAGTAGTGATTATTTAGTGTTCTTTTAGCTACACATTTTTATCTAGTTCCTTTAGCATATATTTAGGCGATAAATTGAATGAGAAGGGAAAATTATCTGTATTATATCACTAAAAAGAGGCTTAAAGCTCCCCATAGAGACTGCCAAGTGCTAGGCAATTTTTTTATATGAAAAAACTAGATGAAAGCACTTTCATACAGGGAAGTTTTATAACACACACACTCTTAGTGGTTGAGACAATATATGATTAAAAATGCATACTTAAAACAATTAGCACTTCATAAACTAAAACAAATAATAAAATACAATTTATTATTTGGCATCCTATTCACTAGGATACTCTCAATAATTACTTGTTAAGTACAGTGCTACAATAATTAACTTTTCTAATGACAACCCTAAGATATAACGAAAATCCTAAAATGCTTTCTAAATCATTTTTAGAAGATTTCATTTATACATATTTATACATTGGTCTGTATTTATCGATATTCTGAATAGTGGTAATTCATTGTTTATATTAGAATTTGTTACTTAAAAACTTTCTCCAACCAGTCACACCTCACCCTTATTGTGAAAATATGGGTCAAGGATTAATTTATTTTAAATTAATTTTTTAAATGCATTATATAAATTCAGAATAAGGGGTGAAGATAATCACATTAACTGTTCCTAAATATATGTTTCAACACCTTTTTTTTTGCAACATCTTTTGAAATATAAGATACTTTATTGTGGAAAAAAAAGCCTGCTTTAAAAAATTACTTTTGGGCTGGGGATGTGGCTCAAGTGGTAGCGCGCTTGCCTGGCATGCGTGCGGCCCGGGTTCGATTCTCAGTACCACGTACAAACAAAAGATGTTGTGTCCGGCGATAACTAAAAAATAAATATCAAAAATTTCTCTCTCTCTCTCTCTCTCTCTCCTCTCTCACTCTCTCTTTAAAAAAAAAAATAAAAAATAAAAAATTACTTTTACCTTTGCTGTAATATTAACTTAAATAGCTTTTTGTTTTGACTTACTTACATGTTAAAAAGTATAGAAAAAATAAATTATTTCTGCATAAACCAATACTTTCCAGTTTGAAAGATCTAACACTAGATATTTAAGAGATACTTTCTGCTTAATGGGGAAAAACTCTTAGATTTCTTAGATCAACTGCCACATTGAACAGCTCAGGAATATCTAGTTAGCAGCTAATAATTTTCATCATGTCCACAGAATACTCTGTGTTAATTCAGCTTTTACAGGCCCATGTGGATTATGTTTAAAAGATCTATTTTTGATTGAGGTCTGTTGGGTTATCAGAGGTCTCTGTGAGTTGAAAGTTCCATAGGACTGAACATGACTATTTGAAAAGCACTGTGACACACTGTTAAAAGACAATATAAAATGTATAGAAATGGAATTCAGCCTGGGCTGAATTTTCTCACAAATGTGGCGTACTTTTATACATGTACTTTTATACATCGTGTTTTCCCATAGTCTTCTGGTGCTTGTGTGCTTGATTATTTGAGTACTATGTTTTCATGAAAATATAGTTCATCTGTATTGTAAATGTTTCTCAGATGGAGGCATGAGAATATATTCTCAAGGGCTCTAGAGTTCTGAGAATTTACAATTTTTCATTTAATTGAATGCTTTAATTTCAATAATAATCTTTAAAAGTTAATATAGTATGCTACTTGATTTCCATGCAGTTCTCCAACATTAATGAAAACAAAACCAGAGGCAGAGTTAATAAATAAATGATGGGTTTGCAATAAGAGAATGTCTAATAGCATCACAGGATACTGCAAGAGTGGATGTCTCCCTGTAGTTCAATAAATCTCTTTCCTACTTAAGTTAGCCAGAATTTGTTTCAATTGTTTGAAACAAAGAACCTAACTAGGACATTGTCTGGTACCATCTAAAGTTTCTCTTTAAGCATAATGCAAGCAGCCATTGATTCAAATGATTCTAAATTCATCTAAAAATACTTTTATACATCCTGTTTTCCCATACATATGGAATCAAACTACACCTATCTTTGGTACCTTATTCACTTAAAAATTATTTTAGAGAACATTCCATATTAAACATAGCATCTAATGCACTATCTGTAATGAGTATATAATACTCCATCATATGGGTGTACCATAATTTATTCAACTGGTTTCTGACTGATAGGAATTTAGAATGTCTCAAGTCTTTTTCACAATTAAAATACTTCAAGAATATCTTAGTACCTATGTCTGTGTGCTTATGTGAACTTCCACTAATAAGATAAGTCCTCACCGATGAAATTTATGGCTCTCTGCCAATTTCTCTTAAGGAAACTACTGGCCAGTTTACACTGTTTCTAGTAATCTATGTCAGTTTCTGCTACTCTCTCCAATCTAATGAAATCTAAAGATCTAGATCTTTCTCTGGATGATTTGTAAAAACTATGTGTTAGAATTCTTTACACTTCTCTGACATATATAAAAAGTATCCTTTTACCAGAATCTTCCCATTTTTATGTATTCAAATGTATCGAAATTTCATTTATAGTTTCTGTACTAAGGAGAAAAATATATTTACTATATTTAAATACCATCCCAGGTTTTTTTAATGCATTTACTATTTGATATTCAAGTCTTTAGTTCAACTGGAATTTATTTTGGAGAAGGAAAAAGGAAGCTGTCATCATTGTTTTACCTGCACAGTTAAATGGCCATTCTAACATCAAAAGTTATTAAACTTTTGTCCCAGTGATTTGCAATGCCAGCTTTTTCCTATACATGATAGATTTGGGTTTATTTTTAAACTTTCTATTGACCAGTCTATTAAAAACATAGTACCCAAACTGTTTTAAAATATCTAACTTTATAATACATTTTAGTAGTTAATATGTGGTCCAACTAATTTTATATGAAAAAGATTTCTGAAATTATGATGAAATTAAAAAAGAAACTATTTAATCTACTCATAAAATTTTGTGAATTTATACCATAATAAAAAGATGAAAACATTAACTAAACTTTTCTGTGGAATAGGATGTTAAATAAGTGAAGGCTCATCATGGAGTTTCAGCTAATGTAGGAGTCTGTGCACTTAAATACTATTTTCATTCTCTCGGTCTCTTTCTCTCACACTGTCTTTCTATAGTCAGTTTTCATGCCCTTTCTATCTTACATGCATACTCTATATTGTTAAACTAATAATACTTACCTGTTTGATTTCTTTAACAGCCAGAGTAACTGAGAACAAGATTGCCTAACTAATGCTGCTCTGACAGGGAATGTCACAGGCTGATTTAGTTCACTGCATATATATTCCATCTCCTTCACCATTGTCCAACTATACCCTGAAAGGAAAAGAAATTTAAGTTTTTGATTGGAATCTTGTGAGTTGATTAATAAAAAAACTAAATTAATAGGTAAATCCATAGATAATCTACAGGTAAACTCATAGATAAATCATAAAAATTTCCATTTGGAGTTGGAGTGAATTAAATAACATATAACGCAAGAAAAAAAAATTTTTCCCTTCAGTGCTGGGGATTGATCCCTGGTCCCAGTGCATGCCAGGCAAACACTTTACTACCTACTGAGCTACATCCCCAGCCCAAGGAAATGTTTTAAGTGGGAAATGTAGATAAAAATCATGCCATAAATACCTTAGAGCAAATTCAACAGAAAAAAATTAAAATATTAAGAAGATTTTACTGTGGCTGGGGGTACAGCTCAGTGATAGAGCATGAGCTTAGCATGTACAAGGTCCTGGGGTCAACCCCAGCACCAAAAAACAAAACAAAAACCCAAGAAGGTTTTACTAATCTCTCAAGTGTTAAAAAAAAAAAAAGCAAAATTTTAAAATTAATTAATTTATTTGTTCTAATCAGTTATACATGACAGCAGAATACTCTTCAATTCAGTGTACACTAATGGAGCACAATTTTTCACTTCTCTGGTTGTATACAGGATCACACCATTCATGCAATCATACATGTACCTAGGGTAATGATGTCTGTCTCATTCTACCATCTTTCCTATCCTCATGCCTGCTCTGCTCCCCTCCCTCCCCTTTGGCCAATCCAAAGTTCCTCTACTAACCCCATCTGCATTATGGATTAGCATCCACTTACCAGAGAAAACATTCGGCCTTTGGTTTTTCAGAATTGGCCTACTTCACTTAGCATGATATTCTCTAACTTTAACCATTTACCTGCAAATGCCATAATTTTATTCTCTAAAAAACACAAATTTAACACTATTTTTACTTTCTTTAAAGGTTCTAAGGCTTTTCTCTTAGATATATCAATTTCATTGATTTCATTAATATTCTCTACAAACTGAGATTTTCTAGTTGTATTTTCTTTCTCAAAATAAGGTGGTAGGTATTTACTAGCTGTTAAAGTGATAATTCAAATCCATTTTATTTTTGGCTATTCCAAATTATTTGTACATTTTAACTAAAAGAGAAATAGTACCAGGCACAGTGCCTGTAATCCCAGTAGCTCAGGAGGCTAAGGCAGGAGGATCATGCATTCAAACCCAGTCTGCACAACTTAACAAGGCCCTAAGCAACTTAGCAAGACCCTATATCTAAAATATTTTAAAAGAAGGGGCTGGGGATGTGGCTCAGTGGTTAAGCGCCCCTGGGTTCAATCTCTGGTACCAAAAAAAAAAAAAAAAAAAAAAGAAAGAAAGAAAAAGAAAAAGAAAAGAAATAGTGGAAAATTTGATCATGTTAGGACATGTTAGCACACTTGCCTGTTTATAAACAACATCAGAAAAATATTTTTAAAAATTACCCTCAACTCAAAAGTAGGTTGTAAAAAGTATTGTAAGTTAAATTCAGTATAGAAATCCTAAGTCAATATGTTGGTTTGGCAGTTAAATTCCTGATAAATAGAAGAGAAATGTTTTTAGAAAATAATATTTTTATCATTAGAAGAAGGGATTGCTAACAGAAGCTATGCCTTTGTGATTATAAACCTATGACCTCTCTTTTTTTTAAAAACTATGCAACATAAGAAGTAAGGGAGGATAAAGCCCAAGTTGGCAATGATGAGAAGCTAGGAAGGGAAAAGTAGCCTGGAGACATCCAAAGACCCACGTGTGGCTGAATTCAGTTCAGCCTGAGGCTAAGACTAGAGTTAGACTAAACAGTGAAATGGAGTTTAGAACCAGTACAGCAGTATCAGATAGTTTCTAGTTTATCATCCTCAAACATTTTAAATTATAGGCTATATACTTTAATTAATCTAATAAAGATTAAATTATTAGAAAATTAAAGTGGAATTAGGTTAAAGTATATGATTTTTTCTCTCGATTATACCAATTGTTGGTTATTAGCTAAATGTTACTACTCACTAGACAGTAGTTACTCTAAATTTGTTCTGGATGTAAAACTTTACATCTGGGGCTGGGGTTGTTACTCAGTGGTAGATCACTTGCCTAATATGTGCAAAACCCTCGATTCCATTCTCAGCATAGTGGAAAAGGAAAAAGCACATGAATAGAAACTGAACACCCTGAAATCCACAGGACAATCTTGATAGTCTCTAATGTCTTTTTAGTTGATGATTTTATATTTACCATGTGGGTAAGATGGCTCAGAGAGTTGCTTACTGGCTGATTATCTAGAAATCACTACATAGGGATGTATGAAGAAATAGATAAACCCAATAGTGTAATAAGTTTCAACCAGGAACAAACTGAATGTGAGGTCCACCTGTAGAAAGACAAGAATAAAAAGAAGGGATCCAGCCTACAGAATGTTTTCTGGCTTCCCACTCTCCTGTCAGCCACAAAGAACATAATGAGAGCCCTGTCCAATGACTTGGGAGCAGAACTTGTGCTCTTTTGGTTTCATATCATGTGAAACATTTGAAATTTTTAACCACTTTTTGTTTCATATCATTTGAAAAGCTTGTGACATCTGACATATGGAGTTTGCTCTAAGGAATATGGGGGTGTCTTAAAACAGTTAACAAGTTGAAAGAGACCAATTCGGGACTTGTTCAAAGAATTTAAAGAGGCAACTTTGGTTATTCTAGACTTTGCAAATAAATATTTGCCATGGAAGCTCTGTGATAAGATACTACCATACACACAGTATCTATCTAAAATAACAGAAGGGTCATATACATACCTGTTGGGTCAGGTCTTTCTCTTCATTAAGCTCTTACATTTTATGGGATGATTTTTTTTACTTTATATTAAAGATGTTATTTTTATAATTGAAGGATATTTTAATTTGACCAACAAAAAATAAATTATTAGCATTATCACCTTCATTGACTTTCTCAGGATGCCATCCTGTTGTCCAACCCAAGGAAAATGTCACATCTGGAAAGAAGGATGTCACGGTGTCTATAAATGGTTTTGCATCTACTACTTTGTTACTTCCATTTGGACCAGGGAGAATATCAGCATTAATCCATACGGGACACTTTAGGTGCCTCTTCACATTTTCTAAGAGTATCATGGATGGTTTCACAGCTGCCAGACTAAAAACATAGTTTGGTATCAATGAGAAATATTTCTAGAGTAAAAAGAAGTTCTTTTAGACCAATGGTTTTAAAGTTCTTGAATTTGTAATAAAAGTGTAATACAATAATACCTGAATTAAATAAAATAAAAGATCACACACACACACAGAAGAGAAAGATAAAGTATCTCAAAATGTTGATTTATACTTATTATTCATGAAAGGAACTTAAAGGTTCTATTAGTACATAAATAATTCCACTACTTATGGACCAAATAGGGGTTTCAAAGCTCTCCATATTAGGATCACTAAGTGTGAAACAATATAAGACATAAATATTCACTCATTAGACAATGTATAAATAAGACAATAAATGTGAAATGTACTCATAACCTACACATACACAGTCATGAAATACCAAGTGTGTCCAGGCACTATATCTCCAGTACCAGCTCAAGACCTTAAAGGAAAAAAAGAAATATTTTTTTCCCTCATGTATTCTCTGGGTGAATTTGGAGACATAAACACATTTCTAAAAATAACTAGAAAGCAAAAAAAACTATATTTCCTTAAAGCGTTTATGAGTTCCACATTTATTTTTCTTTTACTGTAAGCACCTATTCTATAAACTAGAGACAAGGATATTTTAGTTAAATTGAAAGGCTGCTTTTTTTTTTTCTTTTCTCCCTATATCTACTGTAGCTGACACCTATGTACTTTAAAACAATAAGGTTTTAATCAGCCTACATCACTTTTACTTTTTAAAATTATACACATAATCTACTATAAAACCTCACTACTTCTATCTTCTGACCTTTAAGATTAATCCTTCTGAACCTTTAGAAATGCTCATTTCCAAGAAAGTTAACTGCAGCGAAGGCTAAGCATTGTGAAGGTGGGTGCCAGAGAGAACACTCAGCAACACTCTCCACTCTTCTACCTCATCTTAGGGGAGGACACTTCCATCTGTGCTTCTATCTTTCTTCTCTCCACTCCTTTTGTGCCTCCTACCTTAAGAGGAAAAATTAATATTCTCAGTAAGTTGGGAAATAAACCAGAGAAACCAGGCTCTAGCATTTAGCTTCTGGTCTCTCACTCCTCTTCTCCCACATAACAGCAGAGTGAAAGAGATTCAAGTCTTCTCACTCTTCTGCTCCTAAAATGAAGGCCCTAGATTTTAATGGCTCAAGAAGCCCTAATGTTTGGCTTTGTAGATTCTAATTTAAATGCTCTCATTTCTCTGCTTTAAATTCTTCCTGTCTTGTACTGTATCAATGCCATGCTAAAACCACAAATCTAAAATTCATATGAAACAACAGAAGACCCAGAATAGCCAAAGTAATGCTGAGCAAAAAGAATAAAGCTAGAGGCACCATAAAACCCAACTTCAAAACATACTACTAAGGTGGGCTGGGGATGTGGCGCAGTGGTAGAGTGCTTGCCTGGTATGTGTGAGCCCCTGGGTTTGATCCCCAGCACTGCAAAAACAAAAACAGAAAACAACAACAAAACATACCACATCGATATAGAAATCAAAATAGCATGGTACTGAATATCTTATCCTACTTTCCTGCGAGTTTCATATAGACATTGGGGATGACAAAACATAAACTATACTTGATATTATAATAAGTAACTTCAAATTACATTTTAAGGGAAAATAATTCTGTGCTTAAACTCTGGAGTTGGCTAAAACTCCAAATAAAATTTTAAAACTACCATATGTTACTTATTATTTTTATACTAAAACATGTAACCTAGAAGCATAAAATAAGAACTACTAAACATTGACTAAAATATCATTCAGCTCCTCTCACACAGGTAGTGCAGCAATCTGGTTAGGGGCATGAACTCTCCAATTGGGGTGACAGCTCTTTTTACCAACAATGTGACCTCTGGCAGGCTACTTATCCCTTCGGTCTCCATTGCCTCATCTGGAAAATGAGAATAGCAGCAACGATCTACCTCTTAGGATTGTTACGAGTATTAAATGAAAAATACATGTAATGCTCTTAGAACAGTGTCTGATGCATAATAAGTGTTCTTATAAACATTAATTTACATTCATTCCCCTTCAAATGTTATGGAAAAAAATCCCTGTAAAATTTCAGTTTTCAGTGGCCCAGTTCTTTTGTGGTAGCTGCTAGCATTTAAGAATAAATAGTGGGGGGCTGGGATGTAGCCCAGTTGGTAGAGTGCTTGCCTTGCATGCACAAGGCCCTGGGTTCAATCCCCAGCACCCCACCCCCACATACACACACAAAGGAATAAACAGGGGCTGGGGTTGTAGCTTAGTGGTAGACTGCTTGTCTAGTGTGTGGGAGGCACGGGTTTGCGTCTCAGCACCACATAAAAATAAAGAAATAAATATAATAAAGGTATTGTGTCTATCTAAAACTTAAAAAAAAAATAAAGAATAAACAGGCTAATACATAGGGAGCCAAAGAATAGATCACAGTCAATAATCCAAGGGGCAATAGTAGATATACAAAAAAATTGAGCACATGAAAAGGCAAGGCTTTCTAAAACTTTAAACTGCCAAGTATCAATGATCAGATGCTTTATCATAGTGCACAGAATGCCTAGGATCTGGTGCTACTTCAGCTGGCAAAGCTTAGCTGTCATCCTTAGGTAAATCACCTAATCTCTCTGGGACTAAGTCTCTTTGTCCATAAAACAGAGCTGAACCAGTCATCACTCGAAAAGCCTGATGATTTTAAGATAGCTCTTTAACTCTTTAACCTAGTCAATTAAAACCCCTGTATGTCAAGATTCTGTATATTTATTTGTTCACCAACAGAATAATTATTTTGGGGGGCAGAGAGGATAATTCAATTTTAAAATATGACTCAGAGATGAGGCAGGTTTACTGCCAACCTTGGATTTCAATAGCAGCAGCCTTCATAGGACTTATGGTGTGCTTTTCTGGTGTCACAGTTTATTCCTGGTTTTACCTATAATTTTTACACACCAAAATACTTAAAAGCAAAATTTCCTATGATGGGCACATAGAAGTAATGACATTTAGCCTCATTCTTCATTATCAATGTCTCCAAAATAGTATTTTTAAGCAATTCTTTGGTTACTGAAAAGTTCCAAATTATTCCCTTTATACATATAACAACACAAATCAAACTGAATACACATAAAAAAAAATACCTCTCCGAACCTTTCCTTCCAAGACTACTTATTAACAAAAGAACTTTAGATTTAGCATTCTGTTATCAGAATGATCATGCATGATAAATCCCTTTATAAAAATTAGATTTAGCCTCAAAGAAACAATTATAGCAAACAGCTCAGTAGGTCTTAGGTCCACTCTGAAACATACTAGAGTCCATAAATCCATTTTCATTTTGGAAAAGATACAAAAGTAGATAGTCAGACATATGTGTGGCTATTAATTTTGCCCCCAAGTTACTCTATAACAGCCAGTAGCATGTTTGTACAAATACCTCTTGAAATCCAGCTTGATGCCTTTATTGCTCTTCACGACCTCAGTGAGCCACTCCTGTAGAGTATTATCACTGTTTGTTTCAGGGGGATGGGCCATGACTGGTTGTGCATGCTCTGATCCATTACTTGGAAGAATGACATCGGCCTCTATCATATGAGCATTACCTGTCCAAATAAAAGAACTTAAGTTAATGCTGAAAAACTGCAGAACTGCAGGAGATGCCATGTCCCTCTTAAAGAAGATAAAAGGAAGGAAAGAAAACTAACACTGAGTAACTACTACACGTCAGGTACTGTACTTAATCCTTATTTGTTACAGACGAGCAAACATGCCAAGAAGCTAAATGAATTTACCTTACACTATTGTTCTACTTTTGAATTTTTCCAAGTAAATAAAAGTATTGTGTCCATCTACAACTAAAAATATTTTTTAAAGAAACCACACAAGATGGCTATCTTTAAAAAACTTTTTTAGTTATAGATGGACAAAATACCTTTATTTTTATTTGTATGCAGTGCTGAGGATTGAAACCTCACACATGCTAGGCAAGTGCTCTACGACTGAGCTACAATCCCAGTCCAAGATGGCTGTTTTTAAAAACGCACAGTAACAAACGTTGGCAAAGATGTGGAAAGATTAGAATCCTTATCTACACAGCAGAAGGAATATAAAAGATATAGCCATTTTAAAAATGTATGGCAGTTCCTTAAAAAAAATTAAACATACTATGACTCAGCAATTCTACTCTATAGACACATAATGCAAGAAAACTGCAAATATATGTCCACAAAAAAATTGTACATGAATGTTCACAGCAGTAGTAAAAGTATCAAAAAATCAGAAACTGAAATATTTATCAACTGATGAATGGATAAACACACTGCAATATACATACAATGAAATGATACAATCATAAATAGACATGAAATAATGATAGACCTTAGAACATAAATGAACTTTAAAAATATGCTAAATAAAAGAAATTGGACACAGAAGTTCACATGTGAAGGAAGAGTACAGGGAGCTACCCTGAATTGTGATTCTGAGTTCAGGAAAAGTCTTCATAAAGCAACAGGCAATTTAATTGATACCAAAGGATGTTTAAGAGGTTAGCCAGGGAAAGTGTGAGAAGAGAGCATTCCAGAAAGAATGTATATGGCAGTCAGAGGAGGAGAAGAGCTAGGGCATGAGAGGACTCTAAGGCTGGTACAGAGGCAAACTAAGCATACTGGGACAGGAGAACTTGAAAAAACAGGCCAGTTTGCACAGGGCCTTCAGGCTATCTAGGCGGTTTGAAGGCTCAACAAACAGCATTTCATTTTCTGAAAGAATTCTGAGAAACAAGGTAGCCAAATTAGTAGATGGGGTTCAAAATATTACTTATATTACCTATAAAGCTAGGTCAGCATGATAAATCCCTTTATAAAAATTAGATTTAGCCTCAAAGAAACAATTATAGCAAACAGCTCAGTAGGTCTTAGGTCCACTCTGAAACATACTAGAGTCCATAAATCCATTTTCATTTTGGAAAAGAAATCAATGATCTTTTATCTCTTAACTGAGAGATAATTTCTAACTTCCACCATCATCCCCAAATCCAAATTCTGGAACAGTCCTTTTGAAGAAAGTTCCAGCAAACACAAATGTCCAGTCAGCTGTTTCTCACTGTTCAGGTGGAAGCAGAGAAGAATGCCCTCCTTTGTCCAATGAATTTGCTAGATTAGGACTAAAAAAATTTGGTTAGATATCAAAAAAAGGTATTGAATTAATCTACTCTTTAAAGCAAACATTAGAAACTGGACTTACTCTTCAATGCCTCATTCATCTGTGCCTTGTGGTTAGCTGCATGATACCAGATGATCTCAGCGCCATCTTCTGTTGTAATCCGGTTATTTCTCAGAAAATATTCCAGTATATTTTCACTCCAAGATCCTAAAATGACAGTATTTACATGAAAAAGAATGTTTCTTTAATGGGTAAAATTTTAAAATGTTTTATTATGTATAATAAGATAGATCATATAGATACATATTGATAGTAAAAATCTTGCTAAAATGAGGCAAATTAACATTATCAGTCATCTGATACAGTTACCTATTTTTAAAGTTTTTGTGGCAAGATAGCTAAAATCTCTATTCACTGAGCATAAATCACATATACACTATAATATCACATATACCCTCATGTTGAACATGAAATCTCTATATTTGTTCATCCAATGTATTTGCCACTTTGTATCCTCTGACCATCTCATCATTCCTCCTTTGAGTAACCACACTTTTATTCTCCATCTTTGTATATTTCAAATTTTAAATTTTAGATTCCTCATATGAATGAAGTCATGAGTTTTTTTCTTTCTGTGTCTGGCTTATTTCACTTAGCATAATAATGTCCTTCAAGTTCATCCATCTTGTGGTGAATAGCAAATCTCATTCTTGATACATTTGTCTGCCTTTAGACATTCAAGTTCTTTCCACAACTTGGGTATTGTGAATAATGTTCATAGAGATATCTTTAAGAGGTAGTGATTTGATTTTATTTGAGTATATGCCCAGAAAAGGGATGGCTGGGTGATAGGATAAAAAAATTAATAAAAAATGAACAGAAGACTTATCCAGGGAGGATAAAAAGTAATTAGCCTGAGGAAAATACAAGATTAAAAAAACAAAGAATACTTATGATGTGACGGGTATATAATACATATGAGTAATATAACTAGTAGATACATAGGATGGTCTGAACACCAGAAGCATAAAAAATGTAGAAAGAAAATAAAACCAGTAAAAAACAGAAATTTAAGAGCAGAATATTTTACAATGTCCTCTAATGATTGTGACCCTAATTTATGTAAAGCGAAAGCTATAATTAAAACTTTTAAGTTTTGTGCAATTTAATTGTTTTCTCTACCTGAAGTCTTACTGTCTATTGACAACTTATAATTCAAATGACAGGCCAGGCATGGTAGTGCAGGTCTGTAATACCAGAGACTGGGTCCAGGAAAGAGGACCACAAGTTCAAGGTCAGCTTGAGCAACTTAATGAGACTGTGTCTCAAAATAAAAAATAAAAAGGGCTGGGGATATGACTCAGTGGTTAAGCGCCTCTGGGTTCAAAACACCAAACAAACAAACAAGTAAATAAATAAAATAAAATTCAAATCTCATATTTTGCTACATATTCATCTTCAAATTATGATTCTCAGACCCTCATATTAAGTAAACTCCAATTAACAGTCATAGATTTATCTAGTATGTACAAATATAAATAATTCTCATGTCTATCAACTACTTTTGGCATACCAGATTTTTCATAATTATATATTTCAAAATGAAAGTTAACTGAGACTAAGGCAGGTGGTGGCAAAAAATACTTGTATCCAGGCCAACTCCATACTATGCCATTTTCTAATATAGAACTTTTTTGAAAGCTTTAAAAAGCAAAAAAAGAGGAAAAAAAAACATGTGAGGCCCTGAGTTTGATCTCCCACACCATAAAAAAGTTTCTCATAATATTAACATCCCTAATTATTGTTTTTTTCACTTAAACATTGCTTACAAATTCCCTATGTGTAAGTCATTTGAACTCCATCTAACAAGAGTTACAAACCTTAAAAAGGCTATCAGAAACTATAAATAAAAGTAATATTTTATTAGTGAACAGAGGAGCAAATAATTAAACTTCTTACTAATATGCATAGGGACCCAGCAACCACCCTAGATGATGGGCAATAGAATAAAGAAGGAAGGATTAGCTGGAGAATTCATTATCCCCAGTCTCCAACACACCATGCATGGCCCTACTTAGCATACAGGATAGAGTCAGAGACTTTTCGGACTTAGATGGCAGTGCATAGCTATCATTTTTAAAATATTTAAGCCAGGCATTATAGAAGGCCTATTATTGGTCCTAACAAATGTCCAACTATAGGATGATAATTAAATCATAGTATATTCTCATGATAGAATATGTGACTAATGTGGCAGTTACAAATAAAGTTTTTGAGACAAAACAAATGACTTAAATAAATGGTTACTTAATGGAACCTAGTTATTAGATAATGATTCATAATAAGATATTTCCATAGCACCTTTCAACTAAACACTGCATTTGAAGTTTTATAAAGGCAATTTATAAATTAATAATAATGGGCAACAAAATAGCCAATTGTATTCTTCTATTGTGTGCATGTACAAATATGTAACAACGAATCCCACTACTATGTGTAATTACAATGACCCATGAAACATTTACAAATACTGTGACTGAAGAATCTAAAAACATTAGAATTAAAAAGTTCTTGGAGTAGGAAAGACAATGGAATACAATGGTCATCATTACCCTAAGTACACATATGAAGACATGAAGGACGTGACTTTACTTTGTGTACAACCAGAGATATGAAAAATTGTGCTCTATATGTATAATGTGAATTGTAATGCATTCTGTTGTCATATATAACAAATTAAAAATTTTTTAAAAGTTCTTGCCCTTTTAATGAGTGAAATTGCTATATTGTACTTAACCACAACTATATACAGATGCTCCTTAACTTACGATAGGGTTATGTCCTAATAAATTCACTGTCAGTTGGAAATATCATAAATAAAAAAATGCACTGAATACACCTAACCTACTGAACATCCGAGCTTAGCTTACTCTACTAAGCATGCTTAGAAGATCTACACTTGGGCAAAATCACCAAACACAAAGCCCATTTTACTATAAAGTGTTGAATCTCATGTAATTTATCAAATACTATATGAACATGGAAAAATGGAATGTTTTTGCACCAGTATATTTTTGCACCATATAAAGTAAAAAATATCATAAGTCAAATCATCCTAAGTCAGGGACTGTATGAATATTTTTAGAATTTAAGAAGCCTCTGATTACCTATGATCCAGGGTATTAGTATTACTATCTTAAGCAGTCTATAACTCTGAAAATGGGGCCAAGAGAAAGGCAAAATCAGTTGCAGTTTTCTTAAGATTAAGACATTTTGGGGGACAGTTAGGATTTATAGAAAAAAAATACAGAGTTCTCATTTGCCCCTATATTCATCCCAAATTCCCCTATTTTTAACACTCTCTGGGAGAAGAGTTAAATGTTCTTATCATAAATGATTAGTATGTGAGGTAATAAATTATTTTTTTTAAAGCTTGCTGACCTCTGGAATAGACAGTCATTAAAGTTACTCCTAGTTACTTCTAGTGTGTCTACCAGATTCACCATTAAAAATAATCTGCCATATAGTCACACAAAGACTTGCACACAAATGTTCACCACAGCATTATTCATATTATGGTTTGAATGCATCTTCCAAGGTTCATGTATTAGAAACTTCATCCCCAAGGTAGTGGGGTTGAGAGGTAAGGCCTAATGGGATGTGTTTGGCTCATGGGGGCACCACCCTCATGAATGGATTAATGTCCTTATAATAGGAATAGGCTCACTCTGTCTTGTACTCCCTCACTGTCTCTTTCTGTCTCCTGCTGCTCTTCAGCTATGCTCCTTCTGCCACGTTATGACATAGCAAGAAAGCCCTTTAGCTCCTCCATCTTGGCTTTCTCAGCATCCAAAACTGTAAGCCAATACATTTCTGCTCATTACAAATTACCCAGTCTATGGTCTCTGTTATATAGCAGCACAAAACCAACTACAACAATTTATAATAGTCAAAAATATAACCAATCTAAATGTCCATCAATAAATAAATGGATAAAATAATGTCATATGTACATACAACAAAATACTATTTGACCCTGAAAAGGAATGAAATACTGATACATGCCACAATATGAACACAATTTGAAAAATCCTATGCAAAATGAAAGAAGTCATACAGACAAGATCACATCACTGTACATTTCCATTTATATGAAATGTCCAGAATAGATATTTATTTATTTTTATGTGGTGCTGAGGCTCGAACCCAGCGCCTTGCACGTACTAGGCTAGCGCTCTACCACTGAACCACAACCCCAGCCTCCAGAAGAGATAAATAGGTAGGGATAGAAAGTAGATGTGCAGCTATGGTTTGAGGTATAAAGGGGATTTTAATTCTTTTTTTGGTGATGTCAATAGTTTAAAATTGACTGTAGTGATAGTTGCACAAGTCTGTGAATAAACTGCAAACCACTGAATTATACTGTTTTGAAGACTTTTAGAACTATATAATAAACTTACTCTAAGCTGCTAAGAACTAGTGCTATAAAATTAATTTGTATATAAAGAAAGTGGGAGAAAGATATGCATATTACATATATTAACATATTATATATTTTACTTGTGGCTTGTACACAGAACCTCTCAAAGGATATACAAGAAATGGTAACACATGCCTGTGTGGAGAGGAACTGACTGATTGAGGGACTGCAGGGAACCTTGCACTAAAAATCCTATTGTGCCTTTTGAATTTTTTTACACTGAAAAGATATTATTTTTTAAAAAGTTAAGGGAAGAAAATGATTCACCTAGTGAAACAAACTGGTTAAGAATTAGCTAAGCCAAAAACTGGTCAGGAGATTAGAATTTATTATTATTTAATGGCGTGTGTCACAATCTGGAAATATTCACCTGAGCACACATTTATTCCAACATTTTGCAAACCTTGCACTAATTTAGGAAAATCTCTATTTTTACAACTTAATAATGAGAGTGGTTAATTTTTTGAGTGTGAGCCTAGTCCAAGATTTGGACTTTCAGAATTAAACGTTCTATGAGGCTTAAAGTATGCCCTAAAAAATGTTCACATTCTTTGATTCAGTAATTCTTGTTACAAAAATCCTGCATAAGATTTTTTTAAAATCAGAATTGAGGAAGAATAATAAAAAGATGTTCATTACTGCATGAATTCTAATTTTTTTAAAAAAGGAAACATGAGGAAATTGGTTAAATAAATTACAGTATAAATTTTGATAAAACAATTCAGTCACTTAAAGTTATTTGTTTATAGAAAGCTTTGTGACATGGTGATATTAGGAAAAATGCAGGAAAAAAATTATATTTACTATGATCTTACTCTACTTTCTTAAAAGTCAGGATTGTGAGAAAATACCAAAAAGTTACTACTAGTAATGAGTCCAAATCCTGGTACTGGAAAGCTCTGACCTACTTCAATATACTTTAAATGCCCCATAAAGATCACCTATTATATTTATATTCTGTAAAATATCTAAGCTGATGAAGGAATGCGCCACCGAGGCTGTCTAATGCCACCACTCATGCTTATGTAAGAGAGACTGTAACCTTCTGGGGAATTCGACGTCAGCGGTTTAAAACACCTTGGGTTCCAGGGGTCAAACAACAGCATACACTAGTTAGTAGCTTGCAAAAGTCGTGCACCGAGAGGGTGGCAGGCCGTGCTCCATGCCTTCCCTGCATTGTCAACCCTCAACCAATTCCCAAAGCAGCAGCGCACTTGACCATGGGCTATTCCCTATTCTATTGAAATTATGGGCTGGGCAAGTGTCACGATCCCTTCAAACCAACCAAGATCTCCAAATAATAAACCAGCCGTTCTCGGGCGCCCTAAACGCTCTTTCTTTAACGCCCTCCCGGGAACCGTGGTTCTCTACCACAGGATGGTGGGCGCGCGCCCATCCCCGGCCGCCAGGAGCCGCTCAGTTCAAGGAAAACTAGGTGAGGAGAGCCAAGAGGACCTGAAACACTCCCCTGCCGCCCGACGAGCCTCTCAGAGAGGCCCAACTCCGGGCTCTGGCTCGGGAAGGCGGGCGGCGAGCTCGGGGCTCAGGGCAGCGCTGCGCACTCTGACCAAGCCCTCCCGGCCGGAAGCCGTGGGGACCCCTGCTTACCCGGGCCCCCGGCAGGCGCTGTCATGGTGACGGACGCCCGCCGTTTGCGCAGGCGCCGAGCGATTGGCAACCAGCCGACAATCGCCCGCGATGTGGCAGGCGGACTCAGAGAACCACAAGCTCCTAGCCCCTGGGCGCACCAGCGAGGCCGAGCCGGAAGGGGCGGGGAGCGCTGCGCCTGCGCAGTTTCGCCTGCCCGTGGCTGTCGCTGTGGCCCTGGCCGTGGCCGTGGCCCGGGCGTTGCGGATAGTGCTGTCCTAGGGAAGACCACAGCGATGGGAAGTATTTGCTGGTGTGGGGCACGAATTTCCAAATAAGTTGGATATATTTTCTTTTTAATCTTAGAAAGGGTATCGTTATTACTCCATAAAAAGGAGTGTTGTTGCACAAGGATATTTAGATGAAGCTTCAAGTTTTCTCTCCCCTTCTCCCTCAAACTTGAAAGACTCCCCAACTCTCTCCCGCTCTCTCTCCCACTGCCTTCCTAACCCGCCTGAAACTCCTTGTTTTATGAAGCCAGGCTAATGCAGGAAGAGCACCTTGGGACTCTGACTAACCTGGATGAGCAACCTGGCTTTATGGTTTTCGGCTTCTGCAACTCTAATACAACTGAAGCTGCCAGCGGTAAAATTGAACTTACAGCGCTGACCTGGAACCCGAATGGAGGCCGTCTTCACCCAACCCTGCAGACTTTAATATTTTTAAATCCTTCTAGACTTGAGTTACAATTATTTTTATTTATCCTCAATCAGGCCTTCATATTTTCTAGAATTTCCCCAGGTCCATCAGAAAAGATTTCTACACTTAAGAAAACACTACGTTTTAATGACATCAATTTTGAAGTCATTACGTTAAAGTTTTAAAATTTTCTAGAACAGATCAATAGATTAGAGGAAAGGGATTGGGAGGAGGAGGGGGTATTAGAAAGTACTAGGGAAGAAAGAAATCTTCCAAATTATGCCAGGTCCATGCATAAATCAACAAAATGAATCTCGCTTTTACATGTGAATATAATACTCGAATTAAAAGAATAATAGGAGATGGGTAGATACAGTAAGCAGATCAGGGGAAGGGAGGAGGAAAGGGAAGGGGAAGGTAAAGGAATGAGATTGATTAAAATATGTTCATGCGCACATATCATAGTGAATTCTACTTTTACTTTTAATTACGCACCAATAAAAATAAGTAAAATAATAAAAATTTAAAGTTTCACTTAGATTTTTAACTTAAAAGTAGATTTATTGAGATATACAAATGATTTGCATCTGATTACATTTCTGTAATGACTAATTGTATATTTAAAGTGTATGATTCAGCAAATTTATAGTATTCATAGAGTTGTACAACCATCATGACAAGGAACTTGAGAACATTTCATCACCCCAAAGCAACAACTCTATCCTCCCACCCCCACCCTACACACATATTCCCTAAGCAACCACTTACCTACTTTCTATCCCTATGGATTTGCCTATTCTGGACATTTTATGTAAATGGTATCACATAATGACATTTTGTTTCTGGCATCTTTCATTAAGGATAATGTTTTTCAAGGTTCAGCATGTGTCAATACTTTCTTCCTTTTTATGGTGGAATAAATTCCATTGCATAAAACAAAACTGAGGTAGAACAGAAGAAATAAAGAAGTAGCTAGAAAGGCCACATAAAGGAAAAACAAGGAAATATAATTTTTTTTTAGAGAGAGAGAGAGAATTTTAATATTTATTTTTTGGTTTTCGGCAGACACAACATCTTTGTATGTGGTGCTGAGGATCGAACCCCGGCCGCATGCATGTCAGGTGAGCACGCTACCGCTTGAGCCACATCCCCAGCCCAAGGAAATATAATTTTAATTTAAAGCTTCACATACTTTTCCAGGTCTATCACTCTCCAAGCCACTCTCTCTCCCAGGCCTGTCACTCCATAATTTCTGGGAAATATGTAAATTTGAGTTACTGTAAAATCATTCACTTATGATAATTAACTTGTATACTGTTCATTAGCCCAATAAATGTATTAAGCAAAGAGAGATGAGATTTTTTTAAAAACCCAACATTATTTCTTAATCAGTTAATGGAAACCATGTCAGCTGAAGGATCCTGAGAATAAGCAGACCACCAGAAACCATTTGAGATCACCAAACTGATGATATTTTTACATACCTCACCATACCCATCTCTCAGCAAGTTTCTTTTAAAGAAGAGCCAGAAACCACAAAAACACATCTCTCCAGGTGACCTGCATTCTCCCTTGAATCTGTATCCCTTACTTTCTTAGGTAAGTCTCTGTGTTTATACTGACATGTGCTGATACGCTTTTCCATTCACAGATGTCAAGAACACTGTTGTTCTCAGTAGAGTTCTCCCCTTCTCTGAGAATTCCACTGGACTATCTTCTGGTGAGCTTGACTCCAGTGACAAAACATTTTTACCTGTCCACTCGTCAGTTGGTGGACATTTGAGTTGTTTCTACTTTATGATTGCTATCAATAATGCTGCTATGAACATTTATGTACAAGTTTCATGTGGATGTATTTCTTGTGTGTATATACCTAGGAGTGGAATTGCTTCTTCTGTGAAACACTATTTTCAACTTGTAAGGAACTGCCAGTTTTGTAAAGCAGCTGTACCATTTTACATTCCTTTCAACACTTTACTAAGGTCTCAATTTCTACACATTCTCACCAATGCTTATATAACTTTTAAAAAATTATGGGCATCCTAGTTCATATGAAGTACCTCATTGTTTGATTTTTTTGTCTTGATTTCCCTACTAATAACATTGAGCATATTATCAGGGGTTTATTGGCTGTTTGCATATTTGATTTGAGGAAATATTCATTTGCTCAATTTTTAGATTGGATTTTTTGTGTTTTTATTGTTGAACTGTGGAATTCCTTATATAAGTCTGAATACAAGTTCTTTTTAACAGATGATTTTCAGATATTTTCTCACACTTTGCAGGTTGTCTTCTCCATTTCTTGATGGTACTGATTATAGTAGAAAGTTTTTGTAACCTATTGGTCACCATATTAGCTTAGTACTTTGATAGATTTTACAATAACTGACTCAGAATTTCTCTTGACAATGTATTTTTTTAGAAATTTCTGTGATTTGCTTCAAAATACTCCAGCAAGGAAGGGACAGATGAAGAAAAAGTGGCAAATCTTGATAATTACTGAATTGGATTTTGTAGAATGGTTATATGGTTTCATTATACCATTCTTTTTTTTTTTTTTAAAGAAAGAGTGAGAGAGAGTGAGAGATTGGGAGAGAGAGAGAGAATTTTTAATATTTATTTTTTAGTATTTGGCGGACACAACATCTTTGTCTGTATGTGGTGCTGAGGATCGAACCCGGGCCGCACACATGCCAGGCGAGCGCACTACCGCTTGGGCCACATCCCCAGCCCCATTATACCATTCTTTACTTTTGAATGCTTGGAAATTTTACAGCAAATTTGTGTCTGATTACTTTTTTTATAGGGGGGACCCAGAGGAAGGGTTTCATAAGTGAAGGGTTTATGGAGCACTGGTGAAAAATAACAGACAACAGAGCCTTACAAGGACTAGAACATGAAAGACAAGTATCAACCTGAGAGCCTGCAACTTTTTGTTGAGTTATATAAAGGAGTATTTAAATAATTCATGATTTCTGATTGGTCTGAACTGGGTAAAGGTATGTGTATTAGAGGAGTGGAATAAGAAGAGGTCATCTGTGTAAAGCATTAATCGCCAGGATATAAAAATAACTCAAAAAACTTAACACACACACACACAAAAAAAAAAACCCAAAGAACAAAAAACAAACAAACAACAACAACAACAACAACAACAAATGACCCAATCAATCAATATATGGGCAAAGGAACTGAATAGACACTTCATAGAAGAAACACAATTGATTAACAAATATATGAAAAAATGTTCATCATCTCTAGCAAATAGAGAAATGCAAATTAAAACTGAGATTTCATCTCAGTGGGATGTGGTGGCACATGCCTGTAATCCCAGCGGCTCTAGAGGCTGAGAGAGGAGGATCCCAAGCTCAAAGCCAGCCTCAGGAAAAGCGAGGTGCCAAGCAACTTAGGGAGACCCTGTCTCTAAATAAAATACAAAATAGGGCTGGGGATGTGGCTCAGTGGTCGAGTGCCCCTGAGTTCAATCCCCAGTACAAAAAAAAAAAAAAAAAAGATTTCATTTCACCCCAGTCAGAATTGCAATTATTAAGAATACAAACAACAATAAATATTGGGGAGGATATGGAGGAAAAGGTACACTCAGATTGCTGGTGGGATTGCAAATTGGTGCAACCACTCTGAAAATTGGTATGGAGAATCCTCAGAAAACTTTGAATGGAACCACCATTTGACCCAGCTATCCCACTCCTCGGTTTATACCTAAAGGACTTAAAGCCAACATATTACAATGATGCAACCACATTTATAGCAGCTCAATTCACAATAGTTAAACTATAGAACCAACTTAGGTGCCTTTCAACAGATGAATGGATAAAGAAAATGTGGTATATATACACAATGGAATATTACTCAGCCTTAAAGAATGAAACTATGACAATTGCCAGTAAATGGATGAAGCTGGAGAATATCGTGCTAAGTGAAATAAGCCAATTCCCCAAACGCCAAAGTCGAATGTTTTCTCTGCTATATGGATGTTAATTCACAATGGGAGGGAGCTACGAAAAATTAGAGTTGCTTTAGATCAGGTAGAGGGGAGTGAAGGGAGGGGAGAGGGTATAGGGGGAGAAATGATAGTAGAGCAAATCGGACATTATTACTCTATGTACACATATAACTATATGATCCATGGAATTCTACATTATGTATAACCAGAATAATGAAAAATTATACTCGATTACATATGATGTATCAAAGTGCATTGTCATGTATATTTAATTAAAACAAATATAAAAATGTAAAAAAATGTTCAACATCTTAGCAACTAGAGAAATACAAATCAAAACTAATCCCAGCCACTTGGGAGGCTGAGACAGGAGGATCATGAGTCCAAAGTCAGCCTCAGCAAAGGTGAGATGCTAAGCAACTCTGTGAGAACTTCTAAATAAAATCAAAATAGAGCTGGGGATGTAGCTTAGTGGTCAAGGGTCTTGGTATCCCCACCCCACCTCCCAAAAAACACAACTACTTTTTAAGATTTCATCTCAAGACAGTCAGAATGGCAATCATCAAGAATATGAGAAACAATAAATGTTGGAGAGGATATGGAGGAAAAGGTACACTCATACTTTGCTGGTGAGACTGCAAATGGTGCAACTCTGGAAATTGGTATGGAGATTCCTCCAAAAACTTGGAATGGAACAGTCTCTCTATTCTAGTGCCTAAGTCTTTGACCCACTTTGAGTTTCATGCAGAGTGAGAGAGAGGGGTTAATTCATTTTGTTACACATGTATTTCCAGTTTTCCCAGCACCATTTGTTGAATAGGCTCTTTTCTTCAACAAATGTTTTTGGCACCTTTATCTTATGAGTTAACTGTATTTATATGGGTTTGTCTCTGTCTTCTATTCTGTACCATTGGTTTGTGTGTCTTTTTGGTGCCAGTACCATGCTGTTTTTGTTATTATGGCTCTGTAGTATAGTTTAAGTTCTGGTATTGTGATGCCTCCTGATTCACTCTTCTAAGGATTGCTTTGGCTATTCTGAGTCTCATTTTTCCAAATGAATTTCATGATTGCTTTTTCTAGTTCTATGAAGAATATCATAGGGATTTTAATAGGAATTACATTATATTTATGTAATACTTTTGGTAGTATGGCCATTTTGACAATATTAATTGTGCCTATCCAGGAGTACAAGAGATCTTTCCATCTTCTAAGATTGTCTTTAACTTCTTTCTTTAGTGTTCTGTAGTTTTCATTATAGAGTTCTTTCACCTCTTGTTAGATTAATTCCCAAGTATTTTTTTTTTTCTTGAGGCTATTGTGAACAAGGTTGTTTTCCTAATTTCTCTTTCAGTAGATTCATCACTGATATATAGGAATCGTTTGATTTATGGGTGTTGATTTTATATCCTGCTATTTGCTGAATTCATTTATTTTGGAAGATTTCTGGTGGAATGTTTTTGGATCTTCTAAATATCAAATCATGTCATTGGCAAATAGTGATAGTTTGGGGGGGTTCTTTTTCTATTTGTATCCATTGAATTTCTTCTAATTGCTGTGGCTGGAGTTTCAAGGACGATGTTGAATAGAAGTGGTGAAAGAGGACATACTTGTCTTGTTCCAATTTTTAGAGGGAATACTTTCAATTTTTCTCCATTTAGAATGATGTTGGCCTTGAGTTTAGCGTAGATAGCTTTTACAATGTTGAGGTATGTTCCTACTCTTCCTTGATTCTGAACATGAAGGGGTGCTGATTTGTCAATTTTTTTTTCTGCATCTATTGCAATGATCATGATTGTCTTTAAGCCTATTGATGTGAATTACACTTATTGGTTTAAGACAACTTTGTCTAGTATAACTGTAGGAATGTGGGTTTGTTTCTGTGTCTTCTGTACCACTGGTCTACATACTAGTATTGGTGCCAATACCACACCATTTTTATTACTATATCTCTGTAGTATAATTTAAGGTGTGGTATTGTGATGAGGATAGACATTTCTTATTGTCTTAAAATCTCTTTGAGGTTTTAAAATTATTTTGTATTTTAATCAGCTATGGTTATTTTCAGCAGAAGCATTAATCTAAATATACTAGCATTCAATTTTCAAAAATAGAAAATTTCTCACAGTTGCACTTTTGTTCCTGTATGGTTAAAACTTACTCTCCTGGTGTTTTCTGCACTTACCATGTACTACTTGTGGCATGCATTCTATAAATGTTAAAAAGAAATATGTCTAATTCTGTAATAACAACTAATAATTTTTCGCTATTTAGAGCTAAATTGTTAAATTTAGAGCTGCTCAAAAATATGGGTATCTTTTATTTAATGTTAGTTGCTGCATATAACATATTATTATAAAACTTAAGCCTAAAACAAACATTATCATACACAATTTCTGAAGATCAGGAATGTGAGTTTGGCTTAGTTGGGTGGATTTTATGAGGTTGTATTCAAGCTACTTGCTGGGGCTACAATTTGAAGGCTTAACTAGAGATGGAGAATCTACTTTCCATTCATGTGGCCATAAGCAGGAAAAGGCTTCAGTTCTCATCAAATAGGCTATACAACTGCCCATACCTGGCAAGTTGAATTCATGCCCCTCCCCATTTATCCAATAAAAAGAGAGGGGGGAAAAAAAAGACAGAATCTTTCACAATGCATTATTCTGCCATATTCTATTGATCCCAAAGACCAACACAAGTACAATGTAGGAGAGGACAGCACAAGAGCATGAAGTGGGGATCAGGAGGCAATTCTGAAGGCTAACATATTGTTTAATTTTTTTTTTACAAAGGCTTTTACTATAGCACTTGAATTAAACCTGTTCATCTGTAAAAACAATGAAAACATGGCTGAATTTTATCAATGTAAGGCAGAAAATGTTTCCAAAAGGTATTAGTATTACATATCATTCCAAGGTAAATTAAAAACTGGGATATTAAGAATAAGATTTGAAGCCAGGTGTGGTGGTACATGCCTGTAATCCCAGTGGCTCAGGAGGCTGAAGTAAGAGGATTTTGAGTTCAAAACCAGAGGCACCAAGCAATTCAGCAAGACCCTGTCTTAAAATAAAATGCAAAAAAGGACTGGGGATGTGGCTCAGTGATTAAGTGCCCCTGGGTTGAATTCCTGATACCAAATAATATTACTATTATTATTATAGTAATAATAAGAAGATTTGAAACTATTAAAATCTGATTTGAAAAAACCATGAGTGTAATTAAATGATAAAAGATAAGTTTAGATGGCAAGTTTAGTGCCTGATAGGAAAAAATAAAAATTTAAAATATAGCTTCAATAAAAAATAACCATTCAGGTATTTCAGTAATAAAAGTTTTGTTATTAAAAAGTCTTCCTATTAAGACAAATGTCATAACTCTTTTAATAATGGAGTCTTTCTTCCTTTCTATAATTTAGATGTTTTTACCAATCACTGAGTAAAGTAGTTTGACGAAAGCAATAAGATCTCTAGGATCCTAAACATATGCTATGTAACCCAAAGTAACTGATACACAAGAAATGAGAGAGGATTGTACAATAATTTTGGAAAATAGTGTGAGAGTCCTCAAAAAATTTAAAATAGAAATATATGATCCAGCAAACCAATTACTGGGTATATATCTAAAGGAAATGAAACCACTCTGTTAGAGATATATATATATGCCCCCCATGATTCACTGCAGGATTATTCACCATACCAAGATATGGAATCAACCTGAGTATCTATCAATAGATGAACAGATAAAGAAAATGTGGTGTGAATATACAATGGAATTTAGCTTCAAAAAAGAAGGAAATTCTATCATTTGTGACAAGCATGAACTTGGAGGGTATTACGTTAAGCAAAATACAAGAGGCACAGGAAGACAAATACACATGATCATTTTTATGTGGAATCTAAAAAAGCTGAATTTAGAAGCAGAGAGTAGATAGATGGCGGTTGCTAGGGTGCAGAAGGGATGGAAGATGGCAGGGGCATTGTGGGACATGTTGGCCAAAGAATATAAAATTTCAGTTAGGAGAAGTAAGTTCAACCTATACAGCACAGTGAGTACAATATATTGTACACTTGAAAAAATTACGGGAGAAAATAAGAATATACTTATTTGTATTTGCTGCTACAGCACCTAAATCTTGGAATAATTTATAAGGAACAAATAAAAATGATTACCTGTTGAAACTTGTGGGTGGGAAGAACAAGGCAGATGTGTACAAGGTGGGAGGGAGTTTTAACATTTGTTTTTTAAATCATATTTACATAAAACTTTAAGTCACAGAGAAGAAAAATAAAACCTGGGATGAGTTGGAAGTTTGTTTTATTTCAAGATATTTTCTTTTAAAATTTGAGTCACATCATAAAAGTTATGCTTGCTATTAAAAAATAAATGCTCTGTTCTTTGTTTATGAACAATACCTAAATTTAGATTGCTATACACCTAGGCAGTTGAGAACCATAGTCAGGCTACTACTTTTATAATTAAATCATAAGATGAAACATCCACACAATACCGAAGACTGGTTTAAATCGATTTAGAAAGGAAATTTGAATCTTTCTACAATATTACAGAATTTTCAGATTTTCAGCTTTTGCCAACTTCACTGCCCAGAGTTTAATAAGTTCTCTGATGCCTTCTCATTAATGGTTTGGCCACCTCCTCAACTGTTTCGCAATCACCTAGTCAAGATTCATGTCTATCACAGCAATCTAAAACTTTCGCTACACATTAATCCTCTGTTTAATACATTTAGCTCCAAGAGAGAAAGAACTGTTTATTCATTTTTAACCAGTGACCTAATAAAGTGCTCTGCACATAGCATGTACACAAACACACACACAGTTTGCTGGCTAATAGTTGTATACAACAGATAGACTACATTTTACTTCAGATTTCAAAATTCAGAAAAAAAGAGAGTTGTAATAAAAGGTATACGACAAAAATAGATCATTGTAGAGTGAATACAAAGAACCATTCTATTTCTTTACCTTAAAAAAATTAAAAATCCAACTTTAGTTTCAATGTGAAGAATATGGCCAAATAAGTAGCAAATGCTTTCAGAAATATATGTCTATAAAGAATACTTTAAAATGTGCCTTCAAACCTTGGGTGTAGAATTCCAATTTGTATTGAAGGTAGAGGCTTTATAAAAACAAATCCAAAACTATCCCATCATAGAAGAACCTTCTACCCTTTTGATGTTTTAAGGAAACTTTAGTATTTATAAATTCTGCAATTACATCACAAAATAAGTGTAGACTATACTGCAAAACAAACACACTAAATAAAGAAAACATAAATTGAGTTTCATATGTAATTGTCTTTATCTTACACCAGTTCAATAAATTTCACAAGTTATAATTTGTTGCCATTTTATTTAACATCTGTAACATTTACACTGTTATGAACTAGTGATTTCCAGAGGAATGATATTTTCCTCCAAATTGTGTCTTTGGCTAGTACCACAGATGTGATCCAGTGGAACCAGATGCCCAAACATTAAAATTCTTGGTCTCTCCTAGCATGAGACCTCAGATCCTGAGTTACAGACTCGATTTTAATTTATAAGAGGTGCTTCACAAATATTTTTCTTATTACAGGGTTATTTAGTGTAGTTTCTTTTTCTTCAGACATACAATGAGTGTTTTTGATACAAAAAATATATATATATTACACATACAAATAAAAAAGGCATTAAAATAATTGATTTTATATAACTTAAATGACAGGAATAATATATGCCCCTTTTCTTTTCTTTTTCTTTTTAAATGTTTGCAGTAAAAGGGAAAGCACTACAATAGTTTCAAAAACATAGACTTTAACTTCATTCAATATTCTATTAAAAATAACTATTATATAAAGAATTGAAAATACGTAAAAGTAATTAGTTCATTAAAATTGATAATGTACTGGTGTCAATGAAAACATGTAAGGTTGTCAAGATATTTCTAAGAATTAACATGGGGGAAAAAAAAAACTTGTTTCAGGCTTAATATATTGCTACATAATGACTATTTGAGGGGTACTCTGGCCTTTTGTTAATCAGTGGTAGAAGTGTTAAATACAGTGGTATACTTTCAAAGTAAAGGAGAAAAAAATAATGCACTATGATACAAAAATATTGCCTATTTATAAATTATTAAATTCTTATAAAACATTCTGAATCATAAGTTGCTATAAAAACAAATACTTAAATATAGAAGCACAAAACCCTAAAGCACCCATAATCATTTTAAGAATACCCATTTAATCAAGAAAATGATATATATATATATAAAATAAGTGAGAAGAAAAAAGGCAATTAATCCAAACAATCAGAGTTTATCTAATTATGGAGGGAGGTCTCCACTCCAATTATACAAATAAGTTATCAGTTTTATTCAAAGAATCATAAGTCAAAGATCTTGAAACTGGTCTGTGCCATTGAAATACATTTTTAACAGACTTTAGAAACCAGTATCCTAACTGGCATATACACAAAACAGACATTTCCTTCATAAGGTTACATCTGAATAGAGCCTTCATTAAAATCATTCTTGGTATAAAGAGGTATAACTAAGTGCAGACACTTTGGCTTAGCATTTAAATAATGCTGTAAATGCTACAGATTTCTTCAAGGTATAAGGAATCCTTGTCATTTTAGTACATGTATTAAGTGTAAAGCTTCAAAAACTGTGGATCACTTAAATTTTTAGGTATTTAAATATTGTGCTAATGATTTTAAAAGATCATTCCTGCCTAAAAAGCAAAGCTTATATGTTTCAAACATCAAATATTTACTTTTAGTGTTTGTGGCATTTCAGCTTTAGTGCTGGAGTTAATTTTAACAAAACAGTTTGCAATATATAATACAGCACATTCTTCCATTAAAAAAGATTTTCTATAATGAAAAATACTAATTCTATTTCTAATGATAAACTAGAATTGGAGGTCCCACCGTGGATCACAGGTATCAGAGCACTATCAAGGTCATTTAGATAATTCTGAGGAAGAAGTTGTCCTTCAGATCCTGCCTGAAATTCAACCTGGAAAACAAATATCAATGAGATGATCCTAGAAAATTATCAATCTTGTTTAGCTCCATTGATGAAGATAAAATTTAAAATATCCTAGAATATTCAGCATGTTAATAAAATACTTGATATATTATTTATTAAAAAATCCTATATTCTCTTGTATTAATTCTATCCATCTACTACATAAATTATAATTGTTTCTCACATATATATCATAAATATTGTCATAATTTTATACTTTACATTTCCTCTCAATGAATATATAAATACACTGGCTGCAGTTATGAATAATTATCAATATTATCTAAATAAAAACACCATGGTATTAAAGATTTTTCTTAGAAATATTTCAATTTTGTTATTGCAATAATATTTGATATTTAATAGTGCTGATGAAAATTATATTGTAATACATTTGAATAAAAAAGAAAACATTAGCAATGATTACTCAAATAACAATTCATTATCAGGTGCTTCCTTGAAAAAAGAACTTTTAATAGTGTAATAAAAACAAAACTTCCTCTTTTCAGAAGTATGAATATAACACATCCTAGCTAGAGAAAAGAACACTGGCATAAGGATGCACCCATGTTTAGATTAAATAGTCTAATGAAAAATCTGCTTTGAAAATCTATGTTTCCAAATATATAATCAAAAAAGTTTGATTATATACTGTTACATGCTATTATAAAAAAAAGTTTGATTATATACTGTTTTGATAAAAAAGAGCACTCTCAAAAATCATTGGTAGAAATATAAATTAGCATAATCTCTATTTGGGACAATAAGGCAATGCCTATTGAGCACATACCTGGATCAAGCAATTCTAGTTCTAGGAATTTTTCTTATGTCTATGCTCACACTTATACACAAGCAAAATATTGTGGAAAACCTAAATTTCAATCAACCTATAGCAAATAAGCATGAAGATCTGGTTAAATAAATTACTATTTAACCAACTACTCTGCAACGTTAAAAAGAATTTATGCTGTTACATAGTCCCTCCATGGTCATAGCAAAAAAAAAAGTTTAGCTGAAATGAACTTTTTATGTATTTGTTTTTAGACTTTTAAGTTTTATTTAAAACATGTGAATATAAAATCTAGTCAGAATAAGTAAATTTAAAGGATAGTCATGGGCAGGGTCAGCAAATTACGGCCTGAAGCCCAAATCTGGCCCCAATGGGTACAGGAAATTTCATGGATAAAAGCCACATTTCATTGTTTGCATAGAGTTAGTGGCTGCTTTCTAACTATAATGCAGAGTTGAACTTTTGTGAAAGAAACCAAACAGCCTACAATGCCTAAAATATTTACCATCTGGCCTTTTACCAAAAAGTATGCTGACCTCTATTGCACAGATTAACAGAAATAATATATGTGAATTTATAGCACACATTTGATGCTCAACAAATTTTGGCTCCCTTTTCTCAAAATAAAAGGCTAGAGAAAAATCTTTTGATTATTTTAATATATGATATATTCATTTAAAAATTCATCACAGAAGCATCCTTACCATATCAGTGTCAATAGAAACTCTGAGTCCAATTTTATTCATTCTATTACTCTTTAGTGTTTTCAGGTGAGGGCAGAGTGCAGCACTACAAGCCATGGCTATTTCTTTTGCAAACTGGTAACAAGTTGATAAAATAGATAAATCCTGGTCTTTTAGAAAGTAAAACACCTGAAATGTATTTAATTAGGAAACAAGTCATGATTAAGATTCAAAGTAACTTTCAAAATGAAATAATTAAGCTCTACATGGAAGGCTGAAACAGGAAGATCACAAATTTAAGGTCAGACTCAGTAACTGTGACCTTCCTCAAAAACAAAATATTAAAACAATGTTTTCTTATTCCTATATTCTCTCTGATTTCTACATTATAAGTTAAAAATGTATGTATTACATAAGAAATGAATGATGCCAGTGGGAGGTGGTGGGAGGAGGGAAGTGCTGGGGAGCAATACTGGCTGAATTACATTGTTATATTGTGTTTATATATGAATATGTAACAACAAATCCCATCATTATGTACAACTATAATGTAACAACAACAACAAAAATGTGGGATGGGGAAGAAATGAATGACCAATTGCCAGTTGCCTTACCAGGGAAGATGGCAGAAGCAGAATAAAGAAGCAGATTAAGGGGCTAGGGAGTATACACATCTATAGTTTCATTACCTCTTCTTTAAAAGAAAAAAAAGGTAGAACATGCACAAATAACTTTCATTACGTGAATGCTGATTATAAATGCACGTCAATAAAATATTTTACTGTAAAATAAGAGAAAAATGAAAATAACATATTACAATACAAAGATGGCAATGTTGCTAAAACTGAACCATTAGCTGGCAGCAGTACCATCATGATGATAGCCTAAAGTACACCTAGGGAAAATCTACATCTAGTGTGTAAGAGACAGGCTAGGGCAGAAATATGCATGTGCCTACCAGTGTAAAGTAAAACAAAGTAAAATGTGTATTAAGCTACACTTCAACATTCAGAGGTTGAACATGCACCATCTCCAAATTCAAAATACAAAAACCATATCCAAACACAGAATGTAAAGGAAAGCGATCTCCTTTCTCTGTTACCTCAGTACACTTTACAATCTTCTCATCAGTTTCAAAATCTGCTTCCAGTTTTATTTTTTCACTTGGAAATCCCTGTAATGATATTCCATCCACTGAACTGATAACACTGCAGAATAAAGCAATATAGTACGATTATTAGCATAAAAGTGCTTTTCTGAAATGAATTATTAGATTTGAACAAATGAGATGAGAAAAACTATGAAAGTCCTACATTTTAAGCAGCAACAAGATGTCTCAATTATATACAAAATAATTAAACCTGCAGCTCACTTATCATGATTTCTTGATTGTAAAACAATTTTTTTCATTCATCAATAAATTATATGTCCTTCTTCATATATGTCCAATTTAGACCTAGGTTTAAAAGGCTTTAAATACTCTCCTAACAGAAAAGATGACTCATGAATTTGAAAAATCTATTTTGGAATCTTTTAGTTTAGCCCTTAGCCCCAGAAAGAAATACAATGATTAACTAAAAAGAGGAAGAGTGGCAGTAAAAATCTATAAGGTCTCTAATGTGTATACTAAATTTAGTTTGTATTTATAGTAAATCAAAATGATCCAGACTTACCCAAAGAGAATGCTTACTCATTTGACAGAAAAAAAATTTACCTTTTCTCAGCCCTGGCAGCAAGCTCATGCTACTACACAGTGGATGTTTTAACGTTAGCCCTCTCCCAAATTGCCCATCTGTTAACAGCATCCTGCCCAAGAAAACCCTTATGAGGCTGGTTAAGTACATATTTGAAAAAAACAGGCTGTATTTATTAACTGGAGCATTTAAGTATTTAAATTAATGGCATAATTCTATATTCATTTATAAAATATTTAATTTATTATAAGAATGTTTTTATCCTTCCCCCTACATCAAATCAAGTACATTTTAGTAACAAAAAATTCCTACCCTTTGTTTCCCTTTTCTTCAGAATCTACCCAGCAGATATCCACATATTCTCTTAGATCTACTGCATCAACTTTTCCACAGGTAATTTTAAAGTCTTTTTGCTCTCGTAAAGCTAGCCGCAAACCATCCATGGTCTCTGGAGTTATCTGTACCATTAAGCCATCTAGAAATGAGAGTTATGTTTCACATTTATTTTGCCAAATATCTGTTTATATGTCTAAGCCATAAAATTTACTATCAAAATATGTTCAGTATGAAGGTTTTAAATACTTTGCTAATTATCCTAATAGTGGTCTTCCACTAGAAAATAAAAATATGAAGTTAAGAATTCATTTTTTAAGGTTAAACAAATAAAGAGAAGAATTTGTGCTTCTGGCTATGATGAATTTATTGCTGAAGAATACTTTTAAGATTATACATAGGCATGATGGTGCATGCCTATAATCCCAGTGACTTAGGAGGCTGGGACAAGAGAACTACAAGTTCAAGGCCAGCCTCAGCAACTTCATGAGGCCCTCAACAACTTAGAACCTGTTTCAAAAAAAAAAAAAAGGACTGGGGATGTGGCTCAGTGTAAAGCATCCCTGGATTAAATCTTTATTTAAAAAAAAGCGGGTAAAGGCTGGGGATATAGCTTAGTTGGTAGAGTGCCTGCTTCCAATGCACAAGGCCCTGGGTTCAATCCCCAGCACCACACACAAACACACACAAATTAAAATTAAAAAAAATAAAAAGAATATCATACACTATAATTAAATGGGATTTATCCCAGGGATGCAAAGATGCTTCAACATGACAAAAATCAATGAACTAAATACATCACATGAGGGATAAAACTATAATCATCTCAACATATGCAGAAAAATATTTAATAAAATTCAAAATCCCCTCATAATAAAATCCTCAATAAATTAGGTATAGAAAGAATGTATCTCAACACAATAAAGGCCACAACTAACGAACCTATACCTAACATCATACTGAAAGGGGGAAAGATGAAATGATTTCCTTGAAGATCAGGAACAAGACAAGGATATTCATTTTCATCACTCTTAAATAACATTGAAATTTTGGGCCAGAGCATTAAATCAACAGAAAGAAACAAGGGATATCCAAGTAGAAAAGGAGGAAGTCAAAGAATGCCTGTTTATAGATGACATGATTTGATATACAAAACAAACAAACAAAACACCTGTTAGAACTGATTAACAAATTCAGTAAGATTGCAGGATACAAAATCAATACACAAAAGCAGTAGCATTTTTATATACCAATAACAAACTTGTCTAGAAAGAAATCAAGAAAGTAATCACATTCACAATAGCATTAATGACAAAATTTCTAAAACAGGAATGTATTTAACCACAGAACTTAGTGATTTCTACAATAAGAATTACAAAACACTGATGAAAGAAACTGAAGATGTCACAGAACAATAAAAAGATTGAAGAATGGATGTGAGGGCATCTGGCTGTGACATCTGTCACCCCACTGATCACGAGGGTTGATGTGGCTGATCTGGCTGGCAAAATGGGTATTCCCTTCCTCCCTCACTGCTCCACATACATCCCTCCTGAAGCTGTATGTTCAAAGAACACAACTTTCCTCAATAGAAAAGCACCTTTCTTCAGTGAAGAGTATACAGGTTATGGTGCTCCGTGCTAGAACCTTCAAACAAGCTCTCAAGGATTGAAGAATTAATATCATGAAAATGTCTATACTACACAAAGTAATTTCCAAACAGCATGGTATTGACATAAAACACAAAACAGAGATGAAAGAAACAGAATAGAGATTCCAAAAATAAATCTACCTGTATACAGCCAACTGATCTTCAACAAAGGTGCCACAAACAGACATTGGATAAAGGACATGTCTTCAATAAATGGTGTTGGGAAAACTGGGTATCCATATGCAAAAGATTGAAACTAGATCCAATATCTCTCACCATGTACAAAAGTCTACTAAAATTGGATCAAATACCTAAATGAAGGAACTGAAACTATGAAACTACTAGAAAAAAACACAGGGGACTTCAAAATTTCTATATAGGTAATGATTTTTTTGGATAAGAACCAAAGCACAGATTTTAAAAAAAGCAAAAATAAATGGTATTATAACTAACAGGTTCCTGTACAGAAAAGGAAACAACAGAGTAAAGAGACAACCTACAGAATGGGAGAAAATATTTATAAGCACTTCATTCAACAGAGATTGACATTCAATCCATTTGAACATACAAAGAACTGAAAAAATCTCGACAGTGAAAACAATTAACAAATGAGCAAATGATCTGAATAAATATTTCTCAAAATAAGATATATCAATGGCCAACATGCATATGAAAAAATGCTAATGTCACTAATCATCAGGGAAGTGTGAATCAAAAATCACACTGAGATATTATCTCACCCCAATCAGAATGTCTATAATCAAATTGACAAAAAAACTAGTAAGGATGTGGAAAAGGAGGAATTACTATTGGTAGATTACATAAATTAGCACAGTCATTAGGAAAACAATATGGAGGTTCCTCAAAAAACTAAAAATAGAACTATTACATGATCTAGATATTCCACTACTGGGTCTATTTCCAAAGAAATAAAATAATTTTAACAAAGAAATACCTGCACACCTTTGCTAATGAAGCACCATTATTAATGTTAGCCAAGATATGAAATCAACTGAGGTGCTCCTCAACAGATGAATGAATTAAGATGTGACATACACAATGGCATATTATTCAATCATAAGAAAGAATGAAATCCTGTCATTTGTGGCAACATAGATGGAACTGGAGGACATTAGGAGACTAATCCAGGCACAGAAAGACATTTGTCACTTGATATTTGTTTTTGTTCATATGTGGAAGCTAAAAGAGTTTATTTCATAGAAGTACAAAATAGGATAGTGGTTATTGGAGGTGGGTAGGCGAGTGGAAAAGAGGTTGAATAACAGGTATCAATATATAGTTCCATAGGCAGGAATAAGTTCCAATGTTCCACATATAGAAGGGTGACTATAGCTCATAACAATTTACATATATTTTACAAAGAACTAGAAAAGAAGAATTCAAAGTTTCCCAACACATATAAATGATAAAAGTTTAAGGAGAAAGAAATGCTAATTACCCTGATTTGATCATTATACATCCTATACCTGTATCAAATTATCATACTGCAGTATACATAATATTTACAATTATTAAATGTCATTTTAAAATGAAGGAGGAGGGGCAGGGGTTGTGCTCAGTGGTAGAGCACTTGCCTAGCATGCACATGGCACTGGGTTAGATCCCCGGCACCACATAAAAATAAACAAATAAAATAAAGGTACCATGTCCATTACAACTAAAAAAAATTTTTTTTAAAAATGAAGGAGGCAGGGCTGGGATTCTGGTTCAGTGGTAAGAGCATTTGCTTAGCATGTGTGAGGCACTGGGTTTGATCCTCAGCACCACATAATAATAAATAAATAAAATAAATGTATTGTGTCTATCTACAACTAAAAAATAATTTTAAAAAATGAAGGAGTGCGAATCTACAATATATAAAACTATATAAACTACAGGGCAGTTCGAAAAAAGACACATGGCCTAATATAAAAATGGGTAAAGTGGTAAACAGGGATTACACAGAAAAGGTCCCATAAGTGCCCAATAAATACAAAATAAGATGCTCTACTTCTAAGTGAATAGGAATATGCTAATTATGACCATATTCAGAAATACCTTCCAGATTGACACAAATTAAGTAGTCTGATTATACCGTGTCGGCAGAATATGTAAACTAATGAAAACTCTTATACATTCTGATTGTGAGATAAATTGGTACTATCATGCTGAAAAACAATTATCAATATCTTGTAAAGTTGACCATTTATTAATCTATTGACCAAGAAATTCCACTTCTCGATATATATTCTAGGAAAATTTTTAAACTTACATTCAGTGTCCACACACACAAATAAGAATACTATTAGTATCACTGTTTGTAATAGCAAAAAACCAAGAATTATCCCAGAAGTTCATGACCAGGAAGTGAATATACTGTCACACATTCACAGAATATTTAATAGCACTGAAGATGAATAAGCTATAGCTATAGGCAACATATACATAAATTTCAGAAACAAATAATTTTTCATGAAAATAGTTCCATATGACTATATGAAGAATATCTTTCATAATATCCAAAGTAAGCATATTTAGGTTACATATTGTTTGAGCACATGCATATTAAAACAATAGCATTCGGTCTAGTAGGAAATTCTTAGGGAAAGGAGGTTCAAGAAGGCTTAAAGAGACCCAATACTGCTCATGTTCTAGTTCTTGGACTGAGTGATGATTTCACATTAGTTTGTGCTACTATTCTTTATAATTTACTTTTTTTTTTTTTTTTTGTAAGGATCAAGTACATTTTTAAAGGTAATGGAAAAAACAACTTTACATTAAAACAATCTAAAAGTGAAGCACATACCTTCAACTATACTGGACTTTGCAAGGAATCCTGAAGATGTTTTTAGAGCGCCATTGAATACCACAAAACTTGCACCTGTCACTGATAATGACATAAACAATTATTTATGCTTTAACCTGCTCATTTTATATTATATTTGTTAAATTTAGATTATGGAGCATACACATTCTGAATACTCAATGTATATTAAGCTTATAACACTTAAATTAAAAAATTAAAATATTGTATAAAATAATTTAATGTTTATATCTAATAAATTATAGACTATTGTACTATTTTAAATGTTTATGTTTGTGTTAGTGAGAGTATGGGAAATAAAACCTTCACTACTGGAGAAAACAAAAATTAAAAAAATAGAAGTCTCTATGGAGCCTTAGCTTAACAATTATCTATTAAAATTATGAATGTAACCTTTGCCACACTAATTGTACTTCTAAGAATTTACCCTATAGATAGGTTCAACAGTGAACAAAATGGCATTATAAAAGATTATTCACAGTAGCATTTTTATAAATAGCTGAGGATGGGTAATAATGTATGTCTATCAGTATGGGATAGTTAAATGATGTATACATAAAATGGAAAGTTATGTGGAATGTGAAAGCTCTTTACCAACATAGAATAATCTTCAATATGTGTTAAGAACAACAAAAAAGCAAGGGGCACAATGGAGCAAATGTTATGGCTTGTCTAAAACAGTGGGAGTTAAGAGATTATATGTGTGTGTGTGCATGTAAGTGTTTGCTTAAATATAGATTAAAACAAAAAATGTCTTTGAAAGGATATATAAGAAACTAATACTGGTTTGATTGCATGTAGGAAGACAAGAGAATGGCTGGGTGGTCAAGCTAAGAGATTTTTTTTCACTACTATTTAAATGTGTATACCTTTTTTGAGTGTTAACACATGAATGTATACCTATTAAACATTAAAAAGTTGTAAATATTTTAATGACAAAAATGTCAATGACATGTTGTTAAAAAGCAAAACGCAAAAGTGTAAAATATACAGTGTAATGCCTTCTAACCTATGTATTAAAATAAGAAGAAAATATACTTAAAATACCAACAAATGGCCTTGTCTTAGCACTTTTTTCTTTTACTTTTTTTTTTTTTGGTACTAGGGATTTTAAAAATATATGCATATTTTTAGTTGTAGATGGACACAATACCTTCATTTTATTTATTTATTTATTTGTGGTGCTGAGGAGTAAACCCAGTGCCTCACACACCCACTGAGCCACAACCTCAGCCAGGTACTAGGGATTTAACCCATGGGTGTTTTACCACTGAGCTGTATCCCAGTCCTTTTTATTTTTCATTGAGACAGGGTCTCAAGAAGTTGCTTAGGGCCTTTCAAAGTCGCTGAGGCTAGCCCTGAACTTGCGATCCTCAACTTCAGCCTCCTGAGCTCCTAGGACTACAGGTATGTATCACTATACCAGGATCTTTTATTACTTTTTAAGATATATTTTCCAAGTTTACTAAAAATGAGTATATATTACCTTTATAGTCATGAGAAAAAATTTATTAGCAGTCAGAATACCAGATTACTTTAAATATGTTATCCTACAATAATGTATTAATTTTAAGGGATACTATCTTCCATTTTCAATTTGTTAGGTCCTTTACTGCAAGGATTTGGTAATCACAGCAGTCACTGAGGCCCTTCAGCCAAAGCTGAGTATAATGTCACCCACAGAAGCTGCTTACTCTACCATTTTTATAATTTTTATATCTGCAGCCACTTATAGTTTTATAATTCATTCTTCATTTTTGTCCACTCTATGCTCCCCAAATTATAAGAAATTGGGACAGAGACTGAACCAATGTGAAAAATCACCTCATTCCAGAGAGAAATCACTCATAGACCTCCACCTTATAGGATACACTAAAGAAGATATCAAAAGAAATACAGTCTTCCAAGTCTTTAAACCTAACACAGTTAGAGAGAAAAACACAATTTAGAAGCATTTTTAAAAATCTATTGTTTTTATAGCTGAAATTGTTTAAGTATATGGTTTTATCATCAAATCAGGAAATAAGTAAAATGTGTATATTCCTCCTTTGAAATTAATTGTATTAATTGAGGTATCTTTGCAAATTAGGAATCATGACTCTCACCTTTTCTAGAATGGCCAGTGGCACTACTGGCCTGTGTTTGATAAACACCATCATTCTGTACACAGACTAGATGAGAATCTGCTTCTGTACTAAAACTAGCTCCAATGCTAATGACGTGCTCATTAGAAGAATTTATCACTTTCATTACCTGGGGGGGAAACAAACAAACAAACAACATGTATTCAGAAAAAATTTTTTGAACATTTTATATTGATACCAGGAGTTGCATTCCTGACCACCTTCATAATTATCAAGCTTTGGTCTGGACAATTCTCTAGAAATATGATAAAAACCAATGTATTAAAATAAAATTACCTCAATTATTAGATAAAACAATGAGGGGAAAAAATGGAAAACCAGCATTAAGCAAATTCATTATTAGCAAATAAATTCTAATGTTTCAAGAGCAGTATTCATTGCTATTATATATTAGCCTAATTCAAAACAAAAAAATTAATGTGACACAATTCTAATGTTCAAACATTTGTCTTTAAATTTTGAATGAAGCAATTATACTCACATCATTGTATTTTTTCCGAGGTATTTTTATACAGCTTTTTCCCATTTCCATATGAATCAATAGCTGATCTATATTATGCAAGGTATATTGGTAATTTCGAAGGTCCTATGTAAAATAATCACAGTTCCATAAACCTTAAACTATTATCCATGAACATTTACCCATCCATTAAATCTTTTTCTTAGAATCTATTACTTTAAGGTTTCTGAGACCTAACTATCAAAATGCCATCCAGGAAGCTAATATGAACTTTAAAAACAACAACTAAATCTTTTAGCTATTCCACAACAGTAATAATGAATATCATTCTCAGGAAAAATACTGTAATATTTTGAGTTATCTCCACTTTTTAGTTAGAGATCTTCCAAAACAGAAAAAGTCTTTGCTATGGTTTTTATAAGTATTCCCCAAAGGCCCATGTGTTAGTATTGGCCACTCGCCTGGAGAACTATTGGGAGATGGTGGTCTATTTGGAAGGAAATTAAGCCATTGGGGGCATGTCTTGAAGGGATATGGGGCCCCCAGCCCCTTCCTGTTTTCTCTCTTTGCTTCCTGGCCATCATGAGGTGAGCAGGCTTCCTGCGCCAAGCACTCCTGCCACAATGTACTATGTTCCCACAATCCCAAAGCAATGGGGGCCAACTGACCATGGGACAGTTCTGAAACTGTGAGTCAAAATAAACTTTTCTTCCTTATAGCTTGATTATGTCAGATATTTTTCCACAGTAACAGACAGTTATAAACTCAGCCTTCAAATCAGACTTGGACGGACAAAAGTGAATCCACTAAGTACTTTTCTACGATAACAGGCAAACACAAATTACAAAAATTATAGATAGAAATGAACCTCGGATATCACCTAATCCAACCCTTCTTATTGCACATGAGGAAACTAAGGCAATAATTTTCTATAAATCATAAAATTGACTTTTCTAACACTATTTCTAAAGCTTCAACAATTTTGTAAGTCTGTACAGAGATCTCACATTACCTAAAATAAGAACTGCAGAATTAGCCCAAAGGCAATTCAACTCAGGTATGAATAAATTAGGAGAATTATGTTGTTTTTTAAAGGGTGACTCATGAAAAACAGAGTCCACTTATGTTTAATGAATTAGGATTTATTATAAAAGAGCTTTCATTATTCTACACAAATTAAAATAGGGAAATATAATTGTGTGAAATTTGCTAAATAAACTTTTAAAGTGACAGTATAAGAACACTTAATAAAACAGTTGAATTACTCACAACAAGTAAGTTCATAATAGTGTGTCCTATTTCTCCAAAAAGAGGTTTTCGGCCTCTGATACTTGTAAGAGGAGTAGGATATGCTACACAAGAGAAAGGAAACTGGTTATCACCAACTAAAAACAAAAGTCTTGAGTTTATTACCTTAATTCTCATTTTGAAAATGAATGTTATACATAACTACCATCCAGTCATTGCTCAGAGGAAAGTGAGAAAAGTCACTCACCCTACTGTATATCTACAAGATGGTACACTGAACTGAGAGCTTTACATGCATCATCTTATTTAAACCCTACAACAATCCAATGCTTATTTTACATATAAGAAAGATGAGACCTAGAGATTAAAAAACTTGCTCACAGTGACTAAGCTAATTGGTGAAACAGATTTGAAACTAGGCTTGTCTGATTTCAAAGCATTTAATCTTTTCATTATATATTTTCCCCAAATTTGGGAAGGGGTGTTGGAAAACTATATAGCATTTCCCCTGACCTCTATAAAGCTTCAATAATTTAAAGAGATTATATAAAGAATTAAAGACTTTAAAGGCATTTACAATTAATCACTTGTGCTAATTTATGGTAGTAAATGTTTATAGTTCTTGAAGCTGATAATAGAAGCATAAAGAATCATAGAAACCAAGGTAGAAAAGGGAATCAGACATGGGGCCTGTCACCTAACTACCTTTTTCTTTCTTTAGGGCACTATAGATAGTGAACAGCAAAATAGAAAAAAAAAAAAAAGAAGAACAACAACAACTAGCTGGCAATGCAGCAAATACCCTGAAGCAAACAAAAGGCCAAAAAGGAAGGCAAGATTATTTCTACAGTGATAAAAAGCAGACATATTTTTAACTCTCAGTTCGAAGCTTAGGACATACAGAAACTAACATCTCTAATATCTCTTATACAAACATACGTTCTTAAACTTCTAAGATCACATACCTACATTATCTATTTTAAAGACTTAAGTAAGAACAATCACATCTTTGCTAGTACAAACATATTTTCTAACTTTAAAAAAGGAAAATGATATTAAAATGACAACAGAAAAATGCCAATTTTTTTTTTTTATATTTTTTTATTGTTGGTTGTTCAAAACATTACATAGTTCTTGATATATCATATTTCACACTTTGATTCAAGTGGGTTATGAACTCCCATTTTTACTCCGTTTACAAATTGCAGAATCACAGAAAAATGCCAATTTTTTACATCATGATTTTATGAATTGGAAACTGTTAAGAGGTAATTTTATTTAGAACACTATTCTCAACAGGGCTTAGAATGACATTGTGAATGTCACAAAAGGACTTCCTGAATCTAATCTTCATGAATCTAATATTTAATGAAATTCCAAATAAGTTTGGTCAACATCAGTGTGCAGATAATCCCCATCTCAAAATTACTAATTCAGGCCAGTTATTTTAGCTCAGGGGGACTTTAACTTTTGTAATTAGTTATTCCACATGTATATTACCTCTATAACAAAATCCACATTCATGTCTAAAGAGGCATAAGCACCATTAATTTCAAAGTGTCAGTTTATCTAAAATCTAGCAAAACATAAAGAATACAGAAAATAGCTGAGTCTAGTTAATTCCCATTGTAATTGATAATTTTCCTTTATCGCCTCTAAACAGCTATTAGAGATTTACAGTTCTTACTCCTCTGATCTTTGGAGAAGTCCCTCATATTGTTCCATGATTTTCCAACCTTCTCTGTGTGAAAACCACTGGCTAAAATACTATTCATACTTACAGATTAAATGTCCTATAATGATTTAAAATGAGCTAGTATAGTGCCTTAATCTTCCATTAAAAATAGCATTCAAACATTATGATCAGAAACAAAATATTTGGCTGAATGGAAGAAACACTTGGCTCAGAATGAAATGTCTTAAGCTATTTGGTTTACACAGAATTAAACTTCAAAGTTAGGGTCTGCAGTTGTAGCTCAGTGGTTCAATCCTCAGCACCACATAAAAATATATAAAATAAAGGTATAAAAAATACAAAAACATTTTTAAAAACCTAAAAGTTAAATTATTTTTATGCAAGTTGGTGGAATTATATACTTAAATCCTAAAAGGTAAGGAAACCCTATCTCCTAAATCACAGTTTAATAAAATCTGCCAAATAGAGGAATTTAAATAAATTATCTTTTTCACTTAAATTGCTCATTCTGAAATAGTGATCACTTTTTAAATCTTCCCTATATTTTTCTTCCAAGAAAATGCCTATTAAATTATATTAGAATCAAATACCTAAAATTCTACACTTCCAACAAATATATTATCTCTTGAAAAAAAATCAGGGATGAAGATAAGAGAATTCAAAAAAGTTTAACACTACAAATGATTCTGAAATCACAGAAATAACTATGTACAACACTTTGACCATCACAATAGCTTTAGAAGTCTTCAGTTGTATCAAAAGCAGATATGTAAATACACAAACATACAGACAGACAGACACACACACACACACACACACACATACACATGTACAAACAATATAAGCTCCTCTTTTGGGTAATAAATGAAATATCAGAAATATAAAAATAAGAATAAAAATCAAAACATACAAAAAGGGCAACCACTATTTTTAAGTACCAATAAGCAAGTGAATACAATAACAGTGATAATCTAAAAATCCTTTGGCTTTATGATATAGACAGATTAAATGAGGTAATAATTCAACTTCTTCATAGGGAAGCAACAAAAACTTTTTTGACAATACATGGTTTTGTTTTGTTTTGTTTTTGGGGAGAGGCCTACAGGGGATTGAACTCAAGGGCACTCACCCAATGAGCCACATCTCCAGCCCTCTCTTGTATTTTATTTAGAGACAGGGTCTTGCTAAGTTGCTTAGGGCCTCGCTGAGTTTCTTAGTGCCTCCCTGTTGCTGAGGCTGGCTTTGAACTTGCGATCCTCCTGCCTCAGCCTCCCAAGTCACTGGGATTACAGGCATGACTCACTGTGCCCAGCAGAAAATACACAGTTTTAAGAAAACTGAGAAGTAATTTTGACAAGATTTTTTATATTTTGCTTTGAAATTTTTTTTAAAAAGTACATGGCTATGATTTTTGGAGCATCTAGAAATTTCATGATATACAATGTTGTCCAGATTAACTTGATAGCTTCTAAAGCTTCTAGAAGAGATTTTTGAAATTTAAAAGTACACCAAATTGAAAGTAGTTCTGTTATAAAATCAAAATTTTATTTTGATAATGTCCCTGAAATTCTTACAGTACATTCTATGTATTTGAAAATATGTAATCTAACTTATTATTCTAAAACTTACCTTTATATTCTGCACCCAATCTCAACATTAAACGCATAGGAAAAACCTTTGCCCAAGGAATCTCTAACTTCTGGATAAGAATTCCAAAGAGAAAAGGATTACTTGGCAATGGGAGATCATCAAGTTTCTGAAAAGTAGGTGTAATAAAAAGAAATCCTCCATGATCCTTGCTATTCAGAAAACTCTCAGTAAAGGTAATGTTGTCCAAGTTTTCTATGTATTTTCCTGGAAATAAAATTATTAATAAAAAGATTTTAAGTTGTTTTATTATTATTTAGGGGACATATTCTGAGTTTGAATATCATAATATAAACAAACAAAAGGCAATATAGAATTTTTGTCTGTTTGTTTCTACTCTTAAAGAAGCATCTAATAAGCACCTTCTGTGCACAAAGCTAAGATACTCCTAGAGCTTGGGGACCATAAAAAAAAAATGTGAAAATGTTTCAACCATACATGCCTTTAAATTTTTTTCCTTATTGCATATATGATGTAGATAAATTAAGAGGGGTTAAATTATCTTGCCCCATCCAACCTTGTAAACACAATATGGAAAGCATATAGATAGATTTTTAAAATCAAGGAGGCAAATATATTTCATTTCTTAAATTTGAAAAAAATCTGTGTATACACAATAATCCCATAAAATGCTAAATTTAAGAAAACTAAAAATGATAATTAAGCTCTTTTAAGAAATTAGCAACCTCTTCAGAAAATAAATCTGTAGTACAGTTAGCATAACCAAAAGCATAAATGCCTTTAACTAATTTATCCATCCCCTATTCTGAATAGTTCAAAATAAAATGCTATACCTTTTAAAGCATCCTTATATATGGTGATGAATAGTCTGAAGATGTCCTTAGGAATTTTATCTTCATTTGGCGTACATAACAGTAGAATAATAATTTCTGCCTGTCCCAAGCCATGCAATCCATTGGTTGAAAAGTACCAGTATTTGTCTGAGGAGTCTTGAGTGATAAAAGCATACAACTATGAATGTTAACTTCTAGTAACCTAACAAACTAAAAATTATTTTTGCATGAAGCACATTCTTTCAAATTCCTTATTTTCCCCAAATTCTCCTTATAAAAACTTTAAACTGAATTGTGTAAGATTCATGTAAGAAAAGAAAAAGGATTATCTTATGAAGTCAAGTAATATCTCTAAAATAAAAGGTACACAAATATGCAAAAATGCCATGGTTAAAAACTACATTAATTTCAAAGAGTATGAAAGCTGATAAATAAACTGAGTGTAAGAATAACTTAACACTGAGGATTATTTTTTTTTTTTAGAGAATTTTAATATTTATTTTTTAGTTTTTGGCGGACACAACATCTTTGTTTGTATGTGGTGCTGAGGATCGAACCCGGGCAGCACGCATGCCAGGCGAGCGCACTACCTCTTGAGCCACATCCCCAGCCCCACTGAGGATTATTTATTTCCTTACTTTTAATTAGGTTACATGACACTTGCTTTAAAACCATCTTTATTTCTACTAAATCATGATTCCTGCTTATCTCATTCACAAAATTTCAATGTATCTAAAAGCTATTGGAGATTATCAATTGTATAATAAGCATCAAAATACACCTCACCTATAAGCGCATGATCTTAACCTAGGACAGACTGAGAAAGGCTAGTAAAAATCTGGAAGTTTATATATCAAGCTTCACTGAATATAAATTTATTTATAGTCAGATTTGGCTGAAAAGCCAACATTCAATGTGGCTTATTTTTTACTGTTGCCAGTGAAAATCTAACTTGAAGATGTAATTAGAAATCCTGCTTACCAATAAGGCAAAAATTGATTAATCAATACTTACAAAATACTATTTTGACATTCACGAGCAGATTAGCATTTAGGACAAATGTCACAGGATGAAACCCTTCGCCTTCAAGAAGTAAAATGATCTGTTCATGAGATGGGTGTTCTTCTACTACAGGCACAAAATAATAGAAGTAACATTAATCAGGATAAATATCCTGCTAAATATGTTATACACACACAAAAAAGGAAAAATGTATAAATCCACCAATGGCCTCATCAAATTTATAAACAAAAGCCAACATGTCCCAGAAAATCAACATCTTGTAAAACTGTTAAATACTAATTTTTAGTTGTCTATGCAATGAAGAAATTAATACTGAAACATATGTCAATCCTATATATTGTATAGCATATGCACAAATGTTGATGAAACAGCATATTTATATGATTCTAGCACCTTCAAAGTTTTAAAACAAACACCTGTGATGGTACTTTCTTGTTTGCCAATCACTTCAATTCTAATTTCCAAAATTTACAAGTCTGTGAAAGTAGTTTAGACCCAGGTTAAATATGCTATTCACTGCCATATGCCTGTAGCAGTGATGGGTAACAAAACTTGACAATCAACAGGAAAACATGCATGATATGCACAAAACAGAGCTTCAGGGATTTTTGTCACTACTGCTAAATTCATGAAATGGTTCCTACAGACAGAACAGAGATCCTAAGCTTCATTCTCCTACATTATCATGCAGAGAACCACCATCTCACATTTCAGGATGCAAAAAAAAAAACAACCCAGCTTTGGTGACAGTGTCTATCCTAGGGAACCACTCCAAATGGGAGTTAGCCATAGAATATCCAGCTTGAAAAGGACCTTAAAGAGCCTCTTTTCTTTTACAAAGAAAACTGAGGCCCAAGGAGATGAAATAACATGCTTCAAATCATTCATGTTACAAGTAACAAATGAGAAACTAAAATTCCCAGTTTTGTTGTCCAATATAATACTCTAGTTTTTTTTTTTTTTTTGAGATACAATGCTTCTTTTTTTTTTTAAATATTTTTTTAGTTCTCAATTGACCTTTATTATTTATTTATATGTGGTGCTGAGAATCAAACCCAGTGCCTCACACATGCTAGGCAAGCATGTGACCACTGAGTCAAAACCCCGTCCCCTACAATGCTTCTTTAAAAAGAAAAAAAGAGCAGGACACCCTGATGCATGCCCTATAATCCCAGCCACTTGGGAGGCTGCAGACATGGATCACAAGTTCAAGGCCAGCCTCAGCAATTTTGTGAGGCCCTAAGCAACTTAGTGAGACAGTGTCTCAAAATAAAAAAATAAAAAGGGCTGGGGATCTGACCTAGTGGTAAAATGCCACTGGGTATAATCCCTAGTACTAAAAATAAATAAATAAATAAATAATTTTAAAAAGAATATAAATTTAAAACCTTAATACAATGGAAACATTGCTAAAAGTCTGAATTTCCCTATTGTATTGGATTTTAACTCATTTTAGAGAACTAGATATGATAAATGAATCATAAAAATTCAAATTCTCTAGAATTTTTTATATAAGGCTTGTTGAAAACTAAAGATAACAGCCTACTACACATTTTAATAAAATTAAGTTTTTAAAAAGGCATTTCATACATTGTAGACAAAATTTATCAGTACATTCTTTTTAAAAAAGTATTTTAAAATTTTAAGTAACTGCTATCCTACCTGATCCCTTTTCTCCAGATGTAACCAGAAGTGGAGGCAAACTGTCCTCATCATTAGGTAAAAGACTAATTTTATTGCAAACATACTTCTCAATACCACACAATAATCTATAATCTGAAATACTAGTGACAGGTAAATTGCTATTAACCATGACACTAGGAAGAGCAGATGGTTCCTCAATTTCTGCAAAAACATCATCAGCTAGTGCAAAAGAACCAGAAGTAGGTATCCCCTCAGTTCCTGTGTTTATAGGCTGTTTTTCCACAGATGGAACATGAAAAATAGGAGTCCGAATTATTTCTTTTCTTGTAATATCTCCTATCTCACTGTTTGTTTTTTCCACTGTAGAAGAATGGGTATGATCCACTGGGTTTACATTCTGTAAAATATGGGATAAAAATTCAATCAGTTCTTATTCTCTGTTCAACTGTGAAATTCTGATCTTTACAGTCAAACATATAGTTTTAGTAAGAATGAGTACATTCAAATTCTTCTGAAGTAAATTTCTCAAGAAATAGTACCATTTTACTTCTTTAAGTTCAGGAGCATATAATGTTAAGGAACATAAGGACTTAGACTCACAACATGTTTAGGTAGATATAAGTAACTTATTGACCGGAAAAATGAGAAAAGAGGTTGAGGATCCTGCACCATATCACATGTAATCAACTTGGTTCAAATCAAAGCTCTCTCATTCTTATGACAATCAACAAAGGCTGGGAAGGTAGGGGAGAAGGAAAATCAAGAATCAATATTAAATAAGAATGATTCATGAACTCAAGTGATATGTTCTAGCCATGGAGGACTTCCATTTTGTTGAAAGACTGATAGAGAATAGGTCCTAGATAAGGAACATATTTTTGGTTATCATGCCCATTTGTAAAACCTAGCAAAAGAACTCTTACTAACAAGAGGCATATATTGTCTATCTACTATTTAAACAAAGCACATGTGTGTAAATACAAGCATAAATATCACCATTAGACTTTCCTGAATGTGTGTAAACCATTAAATCAATATTAGTCTAAACAAAATTGCTAAATCTTAAGTTACATTTATCTATACCAATGGTTCTCAAAATGTGGTCCAGAGATTCTGTAGGTCCCCAAGATCTTTCAGGAAGTCGATGAGGACCTAAGATTTTCTTCATATGAAAACAACACAGCACAATACACTGAATGCAGGTATGAGAATCTGTCTTCTATTAAGTCAGATATTAAAGAAATTTGCAATAATGTAAAACAATGCCACTCTTCTTTCTAAACTGCTTTGGTTTTGAAAGTAAGGTTTTTCATAAAAATAGTATTTCTACTAATGTAATGGGTTTATTATTTTGTAATTAATAAATATCCTTAAATTTTTTCAATTTAATTTAAAATACAGTAATTACCAATAGATATAAACCACATATCTTAGGGATTCTCAATAACTTTTAAAAGACTACAAAGGGGTCCTAAATCTAAAATGTTTGAGAACCATTGCCTTAGGCTAACATGAAAAGGGTAAAATCTGAAGCACATTCACTGTTACCTATACAGGCATACCTCAGAGATACTATAGGTTCAGTTCCAGACCATTGCAATAAAAAATGAGTCACATGAATTTTTTGTTTCCCAGTGCATATAAATGTTATGTTTACACTATCCTGTAATTTATTAAGTGTGTAATAGTATTATATCTTAAAAAAACACAATGTACGTATCTTAATTAAAAAATATTTTATTACTCAAAAATGCTAATGATCATCTGAACTGTTGGAAAAATGGCATTGACAGACTTGTTCCATATGGGGTTGTGGTAACCTTCAAATTGTAAATAACGTAACATCTGTGAAGTGTAATGAAGAAACTGCAATAAAATGAGGTATGCCTGTACATTGCTTATTTTAGGAAACTCAAAGCATTCAAAAGATAAGTACTCTAAAAATCACATGAGGAACTATCCAAAAAATAAAATTTTATTTAACGAATAAGTTATTTAGACGCCTTACCACAGGCACATCAGGTAAGAGAGGACTAAAGTCTTCAGAGTATCTTTTACTTCCAGATGATAATTTTGTTGTATCTGCAACTTCACCATTAGGCAATATGCCATCTGCAAACCATACTCTTTTCTGTTCTTTGGAACATAGTCCTAGAATCAGTTGGGAAAACAAATCATTTTAGTCTGGCAATGTTGCAGGGATGTAATACCAAATGGTCAGGAAATATTTTCAAAAGCTTTTTGCTGTCCATTGGCCAGCTCTGCATTCTCAGGGCTACAAAGGCCTCAATAAATGTTTTTTTTGTGTGTGTGTGATTCATCTATCCTAAGCAGAGTCCTTTTCTACCTAATTCATACAAAAGAAGCATATTAGACTAGATGTGACCCTAGGAATCACATACACTGAAAAGAAGTATACGGAGAGATTACACATTAAAAACACTAGGGGAAGATTTAAAGCATATATTATGGAGTTTGAGTTTGTGAGCATGGAATGGGAACTGAATAAAACTTACCGATTAAGGCACAGGAATGAAAAGTGTAGATCAGAGCATGGCAGATAAGCAAAGGAAAACATATAAAGAACAGAAAGAAATAAATTGGCTAAAAAAGGAAACAGGATCACTTAGGCGTACCACAAAGTCATTTTTTACTTTCATTCATGAGAGAAGCATAACATTTTTTTGTTCTTACGATACCGATACAAAACTATATTAATTTTTATTATCAGTTCCTCTCAAATTTGGAGGGAAATGACTAGAAATCAGCATAAATATTTGTTCTCTTTTATTATAAAGTAGCCACAGAGGAAGGTTATGAAAATTGATGCCAAAAGATTTTTTAAAAAATATTTTTGTAGTTGTAGATGAATAGAATGCCTTTTTTTTGTTTATTTTTATGTGGTGCTAAGGATTGCACCCAGTGCCTCACACATGGTAGGCAAGCACTCTGCCACTGAGCTAAAGCCCGGCCAATGCCAAAAGATTTTAAACAATATCAAAATACAAAAGTCTACTTTTGTCTACAAAATACAATGTTTACTTTCCAAAACTGAAAACAATTGAATCACATATTTTTGCACTATCAATGGACATACTGAACAATGTATTTTTCTTGCATTTGCAATAGTTTTATAATTTAACAATTCTGATTGTCAATATAAAAATAGTTAAATGTTTTAGACAAATACATTCGTCTTTAGAGCTATAATACATAATCATATATTTTGAATCTCCTTATTTTGTTTATAATTATAAATATAAAATAGCTACTGAGTGATAAACTAAAATCCAAGATAATTGTGAGAGGAATCCAAATTTACATTTAGCTAACATTTACAGTTATTTTCTAGCATAGTACAGTCTTCATTCCCCAGACTAATGTTTAAAAATATACATGGGCTAAATGACAAGATGCTAAATGACAACAGGTTATAAGAAACAAAACAAACAAAACCTCAAACGTTTAAAAATATTGGTAAAAAATTTTATTATTGTGGTAATTTATAAAATTTAAAACATTTTTAAAGAAAAGAAAATATGTCAGGGGACTGGGGCTATAGCTCAGTGACAGAGTAATTACCTAGCGTGTGTGAGGCACAGGGTTCAATCCTTAGCACTACATAAAAAATAAATAATAATTATTAAAAAAATAGAAAAGAAAAAAAAAGATATGTGAGTTATTGACCAACTGTCTCTAAAACCCAACCCCACCATTCCACAGAGTACTTGTAGATGCTAGGCTGAAAATACGGAAAGTACAATTCCCAATTTCCTTTGCTAGTTAATTGGCTATGTTCAAGTTCTGCCAAAGGTAGGCAGCAGTGGGAAACCAGAGGTGGGAAGAGAAGAAATCCTTTCTATTCTACTTCCTGCCAGGATCCTTGCAGTAGCAGCAGAACTATCACTACCACTGGATATTGCTGCATGTCCCATAACTTTCAGAATTTCTAACATTAACCCTGGAACTCCCCTTCAGTCATCTGAGCACTGACCCTAGGAGGTCCCTTAATGGTTCCAGCATTTGCCACATGGTTTCTCCCCAGAAGTAACAGCCTCAGTGATGTGATGCTCCAACCCCTGACTCCAAGTTCTAAAAGCCAAGCTCCTCCTGATGCCCTTGCTCCAGGTTTTAATATTACTCCTCTGGCCCCTTTTGCCCCCTCCAACCCCACTAGTGGTAGCTGCTTGCAATTACTAGTTTCTCAGATGCTTGACCATGCCCTTTTAGTTCCAACATACATGTATAACCAATTCCTATATTAAATTCCTCCTCCTGATATTTAGCTGGTTTCTATTTTAATAATTTTTCTTTAGTCTAAGAAATAGCATTTTATTCCTGTTACCTTCAATACTTGGTTGTTTAAGTGCTGAGATTGGCAAAGTTGTAGGTGAAGGTATGCTAGATGTTTGGGTCTCCTGAAGAGGCTGGATGGTAGCACATTCATCAGAATGATTAGATTTAAGATTAGAAGCAGTTGGACTCATCATCCTTTCAAATGCCTGAGCTACAAAGAGGAAAGAATAGTATTAAAATCTCAGATGTCTTTAAAGTTCAAAGTAAATTATAATAATAAATATTCAATTTTTTTAAGTTGAAAGGAGAAAGAAATAAATGGCTTATCAAGTAAAAGAAGTGGCACTTGGCAGAAATACTATCTGAGTAACTAGCAAAAGCTCCTTACTTTAGTTGGCAACACTCCACTTTGATAAGGTACCAGTGAATTATTTGATATTTTATTTTATTTGGTATATTTTAATATCTACTACGAAAAAACTCCTTTTTAAATACGAGTACCTCTCTACTTTTGCCCTTGTACTCCGTGGGTCTATTTCCAATATAGTTAAGAGTCACTCTCTTAACACATAAATCACTAACTCATCACTGCTTGGTTTAAAATTTTTTAATGGCTTCCAAATTGCAGTGAAAATTTAAGTTCCTAAAATGGCTCACAAAATCCTAAATGATCTGCATCCCTACCTATTCTACCTTCCCAGTTAGCTATCTTTCCTAGTTAGACTTCATCTCTCACCACAATCTCACTTGTTCAACAAGTTAAGCAAATATTCCCTCTGTCTAGAATGCTCTCCCCAAAGGTACTCACACAGTTTTAGTCTTTCACTTCCTTCAAGTCTCTATTTACATGTCATATTATCATAAAGCCTCACTCTGACCACCTTATAAAAATACTACCTCTTGGCACCCATCTGTTACTATTTATCCCTATTCCACTTTAAATTTCATTTTAAGGTATTATCACCATCTGATATCCTTTTCATTTACTATCCATATGTACCCACATTCAATATTGTTGAATGATTTTTTTTTCAATCAAAAAACACAAAGCAGCACTGGTTCAACATTTCTCCAAACCTATCTGCTATAAATGCTGCCACTGTTAAAATAATCTTCCACAAGTGCCACCAAATTCAGCACTCTTAGAAAATGGCTCTGTAAACCAAGTGAAATTCACATATTGTATACTCTGGGTTTCAAAGTAATTTCCAATTTGCCCCAATCTACCTGATAGCTTTCACACTCACATGTCCTCAAAACTCATAGAATCTCAACACAACTTTTTTATTATCCACAACCTCGATTCAATCTTTTTCCTTCATTGAATGTGTCTCACAACCCTTCTTTCCCTTTTTATTGGATAACATTATTTACTTCTATCATTTTCAACCCTATGGTAAATTAACTTTTTAATTCATGCTTTCTTGTAGTATGTAAATTAATGATAGTAGCCCTCTACATTAAACTATATGCTTATACACTATAAGATACCAAAATACACAAAACTAAATAAACTAATTTCATAATACATTTTTTGATAAATCAGAGTTTGATTTCAGTATCTTAATGAATATCTTACTGTTCTCCCCTCTTGAAACTTACAGTCAGAATATGTTTTAATTCCTACCTAAAAATCGAACTCGGCAACTCAAATAATACATCAAAAGATCACAGCTGTTTTACTATGTTTTTTTAAGGAGGGGGAGATAATTATGTGGCATCTTGCTCTAAAATTTCTGAATTCTGGCAGATGGCTTTGGTTAACAACACGAGCAGTAGTCTATTCTAGACTACTGAAATAGTACAAGAAAAAACAACTGTAAGCCCTAAGCCTAACCTCTTCATAAACAATGGTGGTAACATGAAAATATAAAATGATTCATACGCTACTATCTTCCAGAGCACAGGTAAACAGCAGGTAGTAGAGCAGCTTACCTCAGGCTAACAGACTCACATCAGAGCTTTTTGGAGAATTGCTGAAAAAATTTATCTTCATTCAAAAGAGAAAAACAAATTATTATCAGGTATTTATTCTCCTGGCTAATAGGAAGCAGTGCCTGAGCTAGTGCACAGGTCTGGTCAAAAAAGGCCCAAGTAATATTTGCTGAGAATTAAACTGTTAACATATCTTTGAAAATGCAAAAAGTACTCAAAAGAACAAACATGTATTGGGGGGAAAACACAACATAACACACACGTACACAAAACCTGTGAGAACTCAAAGAAGACCATCAAGACTATTGCTGAAAATGGAAGCTAACTAGAGAGCCAGAGAAACAATGGAAAGTGCACACACATAACATTCTAAAATGGAAGGGAAAAAAAAATATATGAGACAAAATGTGTAAACAGCCTGGCACTCCTATGAGTTGATGAAATCATAATATTACTACCTTATCTTTTCTTATTTTAGGTTATTTTCTAAAGGGGGGGGACTTTTATCTTGCCTTATGCCATTAATAAATAATATTGAATACTATTTATTGGTAGATATCTTATAAATGTTTAGATTAAGATGATGAAGATGATGATGATGACAAAAACAAATAGGCAGATGAAATGCAGCATTTAGGGACTTGGTACCTGTTAAAAGTTAATGAACTGCCACTCCAGAAACTGAATGCTTCCTTTCCAGACTGGTAGTATTAATTGTGAGAGTGGAACAAAAAGAAGAGAAACCAAGCCTTGGGATGTCCCACCTAAGCCAGATAATTCAACACTAGGTCCTTGCCTTAAGAAAATAAAGAAGTTTATCTTTGTCACAATCCAATTGTTTTTAAGATATATTCAATTACTGGAGGAAAACATGTCAGGTTAATACTCACCTTTATTAATAGTCTCATAGCAGATTACACACACTCTTGCTTCCTTTTCTAGATACTGCAATTTACATTTCCTATTACAGCAGACACCACAAAATACCTAGGAAGAATAAAACACCATATTTGTTTTTGTTTCAAGAATATATTATATCTACTAGGGTCAGGGACAAGGAAGGCCCAAAATCTAATTAACCAATATCCATTTTTCCTATTTGATAATTCATTTTTCTAATCATCAAAATTCTAAATAGAATTTGTTACCTTAAATGAAACTTCTGATTTATAACCATATTTCTGGTGAGGAAAATGCCTTTAAATCAACTGTTAATTGGAAAGGGAACAAAAACTTCTTCAATGAATAAGTTTATCATTTGAAAAGCTTTTTGTAGTTCTTTGTTTAAAATTTTTACAAGTAGAACATTGTTTTGCTAAAAATGAATAGGGTGATCTGAGACCAACACAATATAGGAAAATGTCAAATAAAAAAATGCTGTTATTACTTCTAAGACAAGTTTGTAGACAATCTCTTTATCCTCTGTTGTAAAACAGAACACAAATGATGTCAGTTTCAGTATTCTGAACCTTGGGTAAGCCAATTTGCCTCTCAGTGTTTCCCTGGGCATCAGTCACAACACTAGCTACAAAGTGGTCTTGAAATTTAGTATTTAAGGACACAGGTGGATCTGACTGAATTTGGAACATATGATGTGTCAATATGAGAAAGGTAAGGACAGTATTCTTAAGTTTCACTAAACTTAGTAATAAGTGTTCCTCATTTCCTAGAATGTAATGAATGCCCATGACAATGTACCATTTGTTCAACTATCAAGCAATCTATAAAATGGCAGGTGTTTTACATATTTCCATAATTGGGGGGTGAAAAACACTGATTTTAAACTAACTAAAGCATGGAGTCACCAGTTAATTAATCTTTTCTGTCATTACATTTCATTTAAAATGTCCCCAAACAATAAAAGACTTGGACTGGGGATATAGCTCAATGGCAGAGTATTTGACTATCATTAATGAGGCCAAAGCTAAGATTTTTATAACTTACTTTCCCACATGCTCTGCAATGATGTCGCCGTTTTGTAAAAGTAAATTTCACTTGGCAATTCATACAGTTTGGAGCTTCTGAATCAGGAATCCAAGTGGGTTGTTTCTGGCCCAAAACCAAGCCTTCTTTGCAAGTGTTTTCAGGTAGAGAATCTTCATTTGCAGCTATAAAACTAGATCTACCTTCAAAATTACTTTCTATATCAATATAATTAGAGTTGAAATTAACCTGAGGATCAGTTGTAGAATCTATAGTACAAGTATTTGGAGCAATCGTATTTGCTATGCTAGGTTCACTTTCTGGTATATTTGGAACATCTGGCTTGTTCAGTTCCTTTGAACTCTTTATTCTTGATGGAAGGTTAAGCAATTGCTTAGGTCTAGCTCCCCCAACATGAATAGATTGACTGTTGGTATCAGAGACTGGTAATTCATTCATCACCTCAGTCTTACTGATAGGTAACCCTTGTTCAATTGGAATTGTGCCTTTTTCCCCTATAGAAAAGCCACCATTTTCTCTTGTATTTTGTTTATCAACTGCTTCACATATCAAGTTAATGCCATCACTTTTCCCAGTAGCTCCTGCTTCGGCACTGAAATATATGTCACTGGCATTTCCATCATCTAAGCCTTTCATATCTATCTGATTCATTTGAAATTTTAAATCACTTACATTTTCTTCAAAAGATTTTATGTTAGTGGTCTGAAGATACTGTTCTGTCAGAAAGGCATCAAGTTCAGCATCACTAATTAGTGCACCACTTTTCATGCCTTCATCAATATTAAAGTAATCTAAATCTTGCCCATCCATATCATTGCTTGAAAAAGCGAAACCTTCGCAACGATCAGGAGACTCTAGGGCATGAGCACCAGAAGGCTCCATTTGAGATTCAGCAGCTATGGAAGAATTGGTGTTTTGGGGGTAATCCAAAGATTCAACTCTGCTTACCATCTGCTCAGATTCTACCTTTCCATCCTCCCTCTTTTCATTTACTGGCTGAAGAAGTATGGTTTTACATTTTTCCTTTTTCAAAAGATCAGTCACCCTGAATGGTTCCCCATCTAGAACAACACTCTTTTGCGTTTCTTCATGCATAGTTGCTGCATCTTGTATATGGTCTTTAGGTTCATTCTGAGGTAAAGAATCACCATGTGCTTTACTGTCAATTAATGATCCACACAAAGACCCAGACAATGAAAGACAGGATAATGAAGAATGTACACCTTCTCTTGAAACATGTAAAGTTGAAGAGGAATCTTGGATTATATCATTATTATCTGTAAGATCTAAGTTTTTTGAGTCTATTTTTCTACATTGTTTTATAAACATAGCAGTTTTATCTTCCTGAAAGGAAAAGTCAGGTAATTTGAAATTTTCATCTCTTAAATTTGAGTCATTTAAGCATATCTCTTCATTTTTTAGAAATCTTTTGCAAGACAAACCACTGGTACTACCTCCTTCTTTTAAACATTCTGTGGCAGTTATGGCTGCCATATCTATCTCCTCTTTTACTAAATAGTCATCATCTTTTAATAATTCACATGGCAGACTCTTGTGTTGCAGGTTATCTTTGGCATCTAACATTTTGGAACTTTGGTGAGTGAAAGCAGGTGACATGTTAAAATCAACAATTGGTTCTAACTGACTAGAGATCTTTTTATCCTTTAAATTTTCTGTTTCGCTGTATTTACAAGAATCTGAAAGAACTGTATCTACTTTTATACCCAATTCTTTGGTTCCACCAGTTTCTCTATTTTGTAATTCAGGGCTGATATTATTCTGTTCTTCTCTGACAGTATCACTAGCATGGTCTGTTGAGGAAACACACATAGTATCTGAAACTGAAGATGAATCCAATTCAGTCAAAAAATGTGCACTAGACTTATTATCATCTGGCAATAATTTTTTAATATCTTCTTCACTATTAGTTGCATGAACTAAGTTACCCATATCACTTATTAAGTCACAGACAGGTTTACTACATCGTCTCATGTGTAAAGGCTGGGTTTCATCTGAAGTACTACCGTCCACAGAAGAAAGGAGATCAAGTCCTGTTAAATTTTTTTCATTTTGCATATAAGTTAGTCCCTCAAGAGTTTTTCCATTCAAGGAAAGCTCATTTACTTCATGGCATGTTTCTGACGAGGCACAACTACTAATGCAATGTTGGTCCTTTGGCAGCAGTGAAGTTAGCTGGGAAGAAACCAACTCTGAAGAAACTGAACAATAGTTAGAATCATATGCATTTTTTGCATCTTGAAGATAATCTTCTTCATCTAATCAAAAATAGAAACACAATGTTATTCAGGAGGCCCTAATCAAATAAATATTATAAAGATTGTTTTTAAAGACTCCTAAATGGAATAAACTTTTTATTTAGCTTTCAAGTACTTTCTGGTTTTTTTCTTTTGAATATAAATGTCATAAGGTGACAGAAATTCCACTTAATAATTCAGCTGCATTATAAAAACCAGACTAAGAAAAAGCTGAAAAACAATTTAACTTCTTTATTCTGCCCTCCAATTTCCTGGTCTTAATTCTGAGGAAAATATCATCTTTCAGTCATGAAATCTCTATTTATATAGCACTTTAAAGCTGCTCTTAGCTTGCTTATATGCTGATTTTTTCTTATAGCTAAACTTGTATCTGCAAAGAAACTTCTAGTTTTCTTCCATTCTGACTATTGGCTCCATTCTGTATTAGAATAAACTAATATGTTATAATGAAACAAGTAAACTTTTTATGGAAAAACACAATGAGACTAAATTGAAATCAAATTTTGCTTCGAGGACTTTATATCTGAAATGACTGAATTACAGAAATTTAAAAATTCCAATAGTGGCAAAAATGGAAAAACAACAAACCTGGGTTCTGTTCAAAATCATCAAGGAGTTTGTCCAAGTCACTGACAGCTGCTTTAAAATAACTGTCCATCCTACCTGTAGACTTATTCAGAATTTAATTCTTGTATATCTAGAAAATAAACAAGTACATTTCATTTAATTTTCTAATATATAAATATTATTCCATCTATTCTATCACATGAAACATGAAATACAAACAAAAATATAATTTCACAATAATCCTTTGAAGAATTTACCCTTTAGGTAGAAAAAATGGTCTCCATATAAAAATGACATGAGCCAGGCCCAATGGCACATGCCTGCAATCCCAGCTACTCATGAGACTGAGGCAGAAGGATCACAAGTTCCAGGCCAGCCTGAGAAAATTAGTAAGACCCTGTTTCAAAATAAAATTTTAAAAAGGAGTAATAGGTTAGTAATAGTAATGGGTTAGTGCCCTAACAACCCTCCAATGAGTGGGATTGTACCTCAGTCGATGAGGCCCTGAGTTTAAAACCCAGGACCACCAAAAGAAAAAAAAAATAACATGGATATGAAAACCAACAATATATAACATAAGTACAATATACAACATAACATACAATGTACAACATAACATTGTACACATAGCTATTATGCATTTTAAAACACTTATCTAAATAATTCACAGTCAAAGAATTCACAATGAAAACTAACACTTAGAAATACTGCATATCAAATAACATACTACATACAGAGATAAAAAATAGTCCATAGAAAACTAAAAAGTCAGTTTGTGAAAAGATGAATGAAGTGCATGAACCTCTGATCTAAGTCATAAATTCCACCAAATAAGCCTGAGATACTTTGCAGGAATCTATAAATAACTAATGAGATAATACAAAAGAATAAAGAAGCCAAGTCAAAGGGGTTCTCACTGGCTTAAATTGAACATCAAACTGAACAACTTAACATTAAATTAATGAAGACCACAAAGGACTGAAAACAAATCAGACAAAAAAAAAAATAACAATACTAACATAAAAAACACAGCACTCATTGGAGGGCTGTTAGGGTAACTCGTTACTATTATTCTACTAACCTATTACCCTGAAAGTTAACAAAGGAAAAGAAGAATTTTTTCTGACCTTTATTTACAAAATATACTTTAGGATAATAAAATACTTTCTGAGGAAAAGTTGTTTAGACAAGAATTCCAGTTCAGAGCAGAAGAATATTAAAAAAAATTTTAAATCATCTATTCATGGTCCCTAAGCAATGGCTATCATGAATGTTAAAACCATTAGAGAAAAAGGTTGATGGAGAACTTGAAACTGCTGAGATCATTATGGTTAAATTCAAAGATCAATTTCACCACCAATAAATATGGAAGAACACATCACATAGAATATATTCCTGTCTAAAAATCTGACACTGAATCTAATCAAACTTTTAGAACTAATTGCATGTTCGCAGGAAATTCAAGCTGAGAAAGAAAAATTAAATGACATAAAAAGGAAGCAATGAGCTTGCTGGGCATGGTGACATACACCTGTAATCCCAGCAAATTGAGAGGCTAAGGCAGGAAGCTGGGGCAGGAGAACTACAAGCTCAAGACTAGTCTCAGCAACTTAGCTAGGTCATATGTAATTTAGCGAGACCCTTTCTCAAAATAAAAAATAAAAAGGCTGGGGATGTAGCTCAGTGGTAAAATGCCTGAGTTAAATTCCCAGTACCAAAAAAGAAAAAGAAAGAAAGAAAATCAGCTAAATTAATCCAGAAGGTGAAATACTTTATTTTTCATATTTTAAAATATATTTGGGATTTTGTATGTATGTGGTACTGGTGACTGAACCAAGAGGCCTCTACCACTAAGCCATATCCCTATGCCCTTTGATTTATTTTTGAGACAGAATCTAAGTTACTGAGGATTTCCTCAAACTTGCAATCCTTCTGCCTCTCCCTCCTGAGTTGCTGATCATAGGTTTGCACCACTGCACCTGGCTAAGGCAGAACACTTTACAGCAAAGTTTTTCAAATTGTCCATGGTGAATGTTGTTGTTGTTTACATTTCCAAGCTGCTGCAAACTGTTACTCTTGTAACACAAGAAAATTCAACAAATTTTGAATAATAAATACAAATAAAAGGATATAGTCAATTAAACATATAGGAGGTTGCCTGGAGCAGAGAACAGGAGTGGGAAATGAGAGACAAGAGACAAGAATTGAGAGAGCTTTACAAGAACCAGTTATAATTGAGTCCTGTGAACTAAGGACATTCATGGTCTAGAAAGAGACTTGAAATGTGGGTTAAAAAGATTAGACAGTTTAAGAGAATGAAATGAACTGAAAGAACTTTTTGAAGAAATTACCTGAAACACTTTATAAGAGCTAAGGAAGAGATAAATGAAAAACAAGTTAAAAGACATAGATGAACTGGTAAAGATTGAGCTTAGCATACATGAGGCCCTGAGTACAATTCCAGAATTAAAAAAAAAAAATCGAGAGCATGGAAAAACTAACTTTATTAGAAGACTGTAGGAGAAATTTTTCCAGAATTGATGAAAACTCAACAGAACAGATACAGGTAATACATTGAACCAAACAACATAAGTAAAGAGAAATCTACACTTGGACACTACAGTAAACTAGTGAACCTCCAAGGTATAGCAGCCAGGGAGAAAAGATCAATTTCAAAGGAACAATAATATGAGGACAGCAAATTTAAAGCAACAGGGACACTTCAAAAGTATTTTCAATAACAATGATATCATACCTTAATTCAATAAAGCCTATTATTTATTTTGTTTCCATTTTTAAAACTGTGGTTATTCTGTACATACAGAAGAGTTAACAAAACACAGAGACCAAGCCAATTAAAGGGATTGGAGGAAGAGAGAATGCAGGAAGCCGAGTAATAATTCAAGGAATATTCTCAGAGAAGAGAAAATACAATGCAACTATGAAACAAACAGGAAGCCATAAATAAGGAACATATGGAGAACAAAAAGTGATCAAGGAAATTGACAGCAGAAATCTTAAAATGTAAGAAAGGCTTGCTGGGTGTGCTGGCACAATCTGTAATTCCAATAACTCAGGAGACTGAGGATTGCATGTTTGAGGTCATCCTCTGCAATTTGTGAGGTCCTATCTCAAAATAACATTAAAAAGGGGTGGGGATATACCTCAGTGGTAGAAAACTTGCATAGCACGTAGAAAATTCTAAGTTCAATTCTCAGTACTGGGTGGAGGAAGGAAAGAGAAACTTTTGGGTTTGTAGTGAAAGCAGTGCTTAAAGAGACGTTAATAGCAATAAATGCATATATTTTTAAAAGAATTAAAACCTGAAATCAATAATCTAAGCATCCACTCTGGAAACTAGGAAAAAATAAATAAAAGGAGTCAGGTGCAGCGGTACAATCCTATAATCCCAGTGACACTGGAGGTTGGGGCAGGGAATCACAAATTTGAAGCTTCGGCAACATAGCGAGGGCCTAAGCAGCTCAGTGAGACCTTGTCTCAAAATTAAAAAATAAAAATAACTGGAGATGTAACTAAGTGGTAAAGTATCCCTGGGTTCAATCCCCAGTATTTAAACAAAACAAAACAAAAAACAACAGAAATTTCAGCCAAAAAACCAGCAGAAGAAAAGATAAAAATAAATACAAAAATCAATGGAATTAAAAACAGTATACAGGAAAGCAGTAAGTTAACAGAGAAAACCAATAAAACCAAAACCTTGTTCTCCAAAATGATCAATAAAATTGATAGACTAAAATCAAGAAAAAAGAGAAACAAATTATTAACATCAGAAATAAGAGTGTATTAATCATTACTGAAGCCATAGACATTAAAAGGAAAATAAAGAATTCTATGAACAACTCTATGCTCATAAACTTGATAATTTAAATAAAATGAATCAATTTCTCAAAAGTACACTTAAAGATAACTCCCAAACCCATGTCTATTTTTAAAAATTAATAATTAATGACCTTCCATAAAATAAATCATCAGGTCCAGATGGATCCATTGGTGAATTTTACTAAACATTTAAGGAAAAAAAATATACTAATTCTCAGTAATTTCTTCCAGAAAAAAGAATCAAAAGGAACACTTCCAAATTCACTCTATAAGACAGCATTACCCTAAAATCAAAACCAAATAATGATGTCACAAGAAAGGAAAGTTATAGACCAATTTTGCTCATTAACATAGATGCACAAATACTCAACAAAATATTAGAAAATTGTATCTAACAATGTATACAAAGAATTACATAACATGACCAAATAGGATTATTCAGTTATACAAGGCTGTTCCAACATTTGAAAATTAATCATTGTAATCTACTATATCAGCAAATTATCATATAATCATATCAACTGATGCAAAAAGAAAAAAAACTTAAAAAAAAAAAAAAAACCAACACCTGTTCATGATAAAAACTCTCAACCAGGCCGGGTACAATGGCACATGCCTGTAATACCCAAGTGGCTCAGGAGGCTGAGACAGGAGGATGCAGAGTTCAAAGACAGCTTTAGCAAAAGCGAGGCTAAGTAACTTAATGAGACCCTGTCTCCAAATAAAATACAAAAAAGGGCTGGGGATATGGCTCAGTAGGCAAGTGCCTCTGAGTTCAATCCCCAGTACTCAAACAACAACAACAACCACAATAAAAACCCTCTCAACCAACTATGGAGTAGAGGAGAACTTCTTCATGTGGATGATCAATATTTACAAGATACCTATAGTTAACTGAATATTTAATTATAAAAACCTGCTTTCCCTCAAAGACTGGGAAAAAGACTTCTCTCACCTCTCTAATTCAACATAATATTAAAAGCCCTAGCTATTGTAATAAGAAATAAAAGCATACTATTTGGAAAGAAGTAAAACTGAACGTGTATCTCTGTATAGTAATGTACAACTAAGAATTATGTTATTTGAAGTGCCTAAAAAGATAATAATATAATCCAACAAGTTGTAAAAGATATGGCAATGCAAATAGTGTACATTGAGAACTTTTAACATGAAATCTTATTAAACTATATTTCCCAAATATATATTCAATCAATCAAAATGTACTTTTTGAGTCAGTATTCTACCACATATAATAAAAGACACAAAATAAATGTAAGATATGCTTCTTGTTTTAAAGAAGTTTATTTAAATAAAGTGTACACATGATAAACTTGTTGGGGCAACAGTTTTACTCACTGAACCATTTATATACTCTAAGATTATATAATAATTTATGATTATTCAAAAAATTGGTAACAATGTGAAAAATTAATCAGAAAACGGACCAAAAGTAAGGAAACTCATTAAAAATGGTAAGGCAAGAAACATGAGGACCTGAACTGAGACAGTGCAGTGAGGATGAAAAAGAAAACAGAAAAGTGTACAGAATGAGAACTTTTGAAGAGTGAAAACAGGGCAGAAGGTTAGGAATGCTGTCAGGTTTCCATTATGGGTGACTGCACAGATGGTGGAACCACTGAAGATGACAGGCAATACGAGAGGAACAGGATTAAGGGGAACCATGAGTTCACTTTTGGATTGTTGTCAGAAGTACCTTGAGAACATCCTGGGGGAGATATCCAAAAGGCTTTGAATATAAGGATCTGGAATGCAGGAGAGAAGTCTTAGATAAAAATTTGGAAATTGGCAACACACAGTTGTTAATGGATAAGATCACCAAGGAAGAGAATACAGAAAGGACAGGAGCTTGACATCAGATAACTAAAGATTGTTCATGTTCCCAAAACCACTCTGGATAGTTTTGCCTAGAGTTATATACACTTCTACAGGAAAAATATCCAATATGTCATTGTTAAACAAAAGAAAATCAAGTTTCAAAGCTTTATGTATAATATAAACCCATTTTTACAAATAAGCTGTTTTAAAATGGTATTAACAAAAGCACATGGAAAAAAATAGAGGATAAACATCAAACTGTTATTAATACTAAAAATATGGGGATGGGATTATGTGAACCCTTTAAAGCCACATTATACATCTCTATTTTCCTTTTTAAAATAAACATGTACTTTTATAAGCAGAGAAAAAAGATAATTTTGTTCTTTTCCTTAAAAATTATAGTACGTGTCTTTACAATATAAGAGACAATAAAAATCTGTTAGAAAAACACTTGGACATTGGATTATAAGTGGCAATAACAAGCTGTAAGATCATGAAAAAATGTTCAATAAACCATCAAAGTTTTTTTCATAATAGAAGTATTCAGTGTTGGTAAGGATATGATTTTTTTTTAAAAGCATATCAGCCACTTCTGACAGAAAGAAAACTGATAGAATCTCTCAGGAAAACAATGTGACAATAAGTATTAATAGCCTCAAAAGTTTTTCTAATGTTTGATCTAGTAATTATTTAGAAATTTAAAAAAGTAATCCTAAACTATTGAAAACATTCAAAGATTATGATCTGTTATTAGTTGAAATAATCTAAATACCAACGTAGGACACAATAGAAAATTATACAGGCACTAGAATCAATCAGACATAACTTTCCTATGTTCACATATGAACACATGACTAATGTAACTCCACATTATATATAACCACAAAAATGGGATGTTATACTCCATGCATGTGTGTCAAAGTGCATTCTATTGTTATATATAATAAAAAATTTAAAAAAGAAAATTATAGAGGCATCAAAAGTAATGTTTATATGGATCAAAAAAAAAAAAGAATTCTATGACCAAGCAATTTCTAGAGAAACACCAGCTCTTGTATCACAAACAATTTTCAATACTGCAAATACTGAGATTATAATAATTATTTGTATATAATTGAATTGTTATATTCAATTATATCAATTATAACAGTATAAAAGTGAAAACAACCTACTAGTCTGTTAATACAAGAATGGTTAAGTTAGACTTTCTCAAACTATAGACTGAGGACTCCTGAAAGATACCAAAAATCTTTTTAAGGGTCTTTAAGGTTCTTCCTTTCCCAACTACATATCTATCTAGGATAGATTTTCTTCATATGCTTTTACCTAAACAAAATAGCACACCAGACAGAACAGATAAGCAAACACAAGAATTCAGTGCAGGGCTGGGGCTGTAGCTCAGTGGTAGAGCACTTGCTTCTAGACTGGTTCAATCCCAATTCTAGCACCACAAGGAAACAAAAATTTTTTTCATATATTTATAAAGCCAGTGATTCACCTCAATGTAAAATAATTTTCCAGCCCCCCACCTGTAATCTCAGCAACTCAGGAGGTTGAGGCATGAAGATTACAAGTTCAAAGCCACTCTTAACAATTTAGTAAAATCTGACCTCAAAACAAACAAACAAACAAACAGGGTTGGGGATATAACTCAGTGAGAGAGCCCCCCAAATTCAATTCATGGAAAAACAATTGATTAATTAATTAATAATAAAACAATTCTATCCTTCTCACTAAATTTTGTTTTGGAAAATAAAGTTTTCAACAAAATTATTTAATGAGTTTAAGGTTATTTTTAAATGAATAAAAAATAAATTTTCTGCATTTTAACTTCCAAAATGGTAAATAAACTGCATTAGGAAATAAAAATTCTTTTGGTCCGCAATAATTTTTAAATGTGATTATCCCCAATCAATGTAAAATAAACTGTAGTACTATTATCTAACATTATGATTAGAGATAACAATTACATTAGAATTTAGTTTTATCTGTAATGTAGTTATTTCAAAAGATTTTCTGCTCATGTATTACTTGCATAATCAGAAAGTCAAAGTCATATTTATGGGGCTTTTTAAGAACACGAGGAAAGCAAGCAATCCAACTGTATACAGATCTCATCATCTTAAATTAAGAAAATGCACAGGAGGGAAAAAGAAAAAAGTCAAGACATTAACAGTGAAGGATTACCTTTATATGGTGGGACTATGATTACTTTTCCTTACTCCTAATAATTTTCAAAATTTTTATCACTATGCAGTTTAATATTCAGACGAGAAAAAAAAATAGTGAAAAATTATATGTACTTATACTGAATCAAACCATTAATCTTCTGCCAACTCAAGAGGCCAAATGAATAATTTGATCAACAAATTATTTTTAAATAAAAAATGAACTTAATATCAAAATTATGGGCTGATTTTTATACACTCAAACTAACAGGAACATTCTTAATTTGGAATATAATAATTTGCAATTACGGTAGTACAAAAAAGTTAACGGTTACAAATAAGGACATCTTTTCAAAGGTACCAAAGGTAAGGTAGTGGGGCAGAACAGCATCGCATCCTTGCGGACTACGAGGAGGAGAAAACGCACCGGTGAGGGAATGGACACTGAGATTCGAGGCGGCTATGACAGATTCGTCTGTCGAGCCCCAGTCTTTTCAGCGTAGAGACCACCACTCCTCGGGAGCCACAGTCGCCTCCTTTAGTCACACCCCCTCCCCAAGCGCGACCAGCGGTGCTTGCCCTACGTCTGCCGGGGCCCAGGGGTCCAAATCCTAGTAGCGCTCAGCACCCGGGCGGCCCGAGTGGGTGGGACCCGGCACCCCACAGCCCTGATGGCCCTCCTAGCCCGGTGTGGTCAGGGCTGGGATTCCCCGGCCAGCTCAAAGGGTTCGGCAAGGAACAGGTCGACAGCCCGGACTCGGTTCCTAGAGGAAGGGGAGGGCCGACCCGATGTCCAAGTCGGCGGGTCCAGCGGCCATCCCACCCTCTCCGCGAGGGCAGCCGGGGTGAGGAGAGGCCAAGACGGCCCGTTCTGGGCACTCTTACCTCCCCACCCCCTTCGGAGCTCTCTGGGGACTCGACGCGACGCTGCGCTGAGTAGAGAAGAAAGACACTGGCCGAGAGTCCCGGGAGTGCGCGACTCCGGCTCAGAGATTGCCCGTCTTCAGACGAGGGCTATGCAGAAGGCGCATGCGCAGTGGAGGCTTCCCGCTGCTCACACGCCCCCTCCCTCCGCGTCTGCTGCCTCCGCCGGCCCCAGGCGCCTGCGCGCTGCCACCGGGTCGGAGCTGGGGGCGTCTGGCTTCTTACCGGAAGTGCCGAACTACGCCTGGGGCGCCTGCTACGCTGGGACCTTCGGCCCTTTGTCTGGCGGGACTTGGTTTCCCACAAGACGTCCAGGATCCCAGATCCCGAGGCAGCTTCCCTTGCCCTTCGCTGACCTACACGCCCCTTTCCCCGCCCGCGGCCGCCTCCTCCTGCAGATCCGCTGGGGCGCCCCGGTTGGTACTGGACAAACCCGCCCGGCAGCTGACCAGGCCTGCCTCCACGCCGCTGGCCTCTCTGAACACCTAACTTTAACAGAACTGCTCCCCAAACACCCTGAAGTTCCCAGCTCTCCAGTGATCTGGCCCCTCCCTTCGTTGCTTTAGTTCTGCTTTTCTAACAGTGACGCCTAGAACACTGCCTCCCGGTCTAAAAACCAAGGCTAACTTCTCTTATGCTGACAGAAAACGTCGTTTACTCTATCTGTGCCTCTTCTCATTTAAGTGAAAAGAGGCATCCGTATGGGTTCCGGGTTATTATAGACGGGGTGGGATTGGAAATCAGTTGCCAAAAGGATTCAACAGCTCACAATTCTTAGTAGTCTTGCAAAAGTATTGGAGTGACGTCCCGACTGTAGACTCTCCGCCAACTGGGGAGACTCAGGCAGGAAGATCTCAAGTTGGAGAGACCAGCCTTAGCAACTTAACCAGGGCCTAAACAACTTAGTGAGACCCTCTCTCTAAATAAAAAGGGCTGAGTATGTTGCTAAGTGGGTAAGCACCCGTGGGTTCAATCCCCAGTACCAAAACTAAGAGTATTCCACTCATGTGTCATTTGTGGTAAAAGATTTTAGAACCTAAATTTGCAATTTACAACAATAGTTAGTGACCTTTGAAAGATACTTAATGTTCCCAGGCAGGTTGTGCTGCCTGTTCAGTAGACTGAGGCAGGAGAATCACTTGAACACAGCGGAGAATTCAAAGCCAAGTTGGGCAATATAGTGAGATACTGTTTTGAAAACAAAAAGAAACCAAACCCTTATTCTCTAATCTTCGTTTTCCTAAACTCTGAAATGGAATTTGTGGTTTTAGTTCAAGAGCAAAACTTCTGATTGCCTAAATCAAAAGCTTGATTTGATTTAGGCATAGCATCTGTTATATGACAGACAATGCGTTAGATGCTTTGCTTACACTATCTTAATCCTAAGAATAATTCTACAAAGTACAGTATGATTTTCTTTACTATGCTTTTCACAGATAAAATGGCACAGGCCTTATGGAACCATAACCCAGTAGCAGATATTTATGTAGATGAATTCAGATTAGGGACGAAACTGTTCATAATATAGTACAGTGTGAGTACAAAGAGAATAGAGCTAGAAAAAACACTAACATCTTAAATAAATAAATGGAGAAATATATACATGAATGGTCAAGTCACAAAATACAAAATTCAAATGCCTACCACATACCATATTAATGTGAAAGTTCATTAATAATAACAAAAACAAAGGAATATTATTCCCCATAAATCTAACAATTTGCTTTAAACTCTATTTGTAAGAGTACAGTGGACACTCATATCCTGGTGGGCTATAAATTGTAACAAAGTAGGACTTGGGAAAGTTACCAAATCATATCAAGAACCTTCCAAATGTTCACATGACCTAATTCAATAATTTTCCTATTGGAAATTATAGGATATTTCAGAACACAAAGGTTTATATGGAAAGATATTTATTATGGCAATAGTTATATTTTTAAAACTTGAAATCTCAGCAAGAAGGCTAAGACAGGAGAATTGCAAGTTCAAAGCCAGCTTCAGCAACTTAGCAAGGCCCTAAGCAATTTAGCAAGACCCTGTCTCAAAATAAAAATAATAAAAGGTCTGGGGATGTGGCTCAGCGATTAAACAGCTCTGGGTTCAATCCCCAGGACTGGGGGTGGGGTGGGGGGAAAGCTTTAAAAGATTCTTGTACACATGATTAAAACTATTAAGACTACATTTATGAAGAATTTCTAGGGCTGAGGATATAACTCAGCAGCAGAGTGCTTGTCAAGTATGTACAAAGCCCTGAGTTCAACATTCAGTATAGCAAAAAGAAAAAGAATTTCTAATGACTTGAGGAAATTACTTCATGAAAAAACACTAAATATCCCAAAATATTTAATATTGATTTTGTAGTATGTGGTCAGTTATACTCATGCAAATCATGTAAAAGAGTGAAGAAAGTATACCAAAATGTTGATAGTCATTATGAGTTTCTAATTGGATTATAGATGTTATCACCTTGAACATTCTGAATTTTCTACAATGTATACATATTGACTTTTTATTCTGAAAAAAATTAATGTGACAGGTATGATAAATTGACCAATGAATCTAAGAATCAGCACCCCTATTATTAAGAGAATGTCTTTAGAGTCAGACTATCTAAATTTGAATTCTAATTTCGTCACTTATTAGTAGTTTGACCTAAATTCACTAAGCTCAGATACTTCTATAGTCTGATGCTGATCAAACTAATGCATTATATGAGATAATCCACATAAAGTGCTTAAGTGGGGCACTTGATATAAATGAATAATTGTCGGAAGCCATTCTCACACGTGACTGGGTGACTCCCGGTTAGGGTCTGAGGCGCTCTGACTGTGTCGGAGCTTTCCCGGCCCTCTCCTGTTGAGAGAACCTGTCCGTGTGGGGGTGTAACTGACCACTGATCCCGGAGGCCCAATCACTGACCCTGACCTTGGAGTGCGGCCCCCCTGCCGCAGTCTGGCTGGGCACAATTCAGGAGCCACTTGTCAAAAGAAACTAACTTTATTTTTAGAACCACACAAGATAAACAAAACAGCTCCTCAGGAATAAAACCCTCAGAGCCCAACTGCCACCACCGGCTTCCCACAAGCCACACACCCCAACAACCTCTTCTTCCCACAATCCTCCTGCTCTTGAGGCCGATTGGCTGGGTTGCATGGGCGGAGCCAAAAAAGTCCCCCAATGAGTAGCTCCGTGGTCTGAAAAGGCAGGGAAACAGCCCAATGAGCATCACCGCAGAGGAGCCAATCAGCTAGATGTTGCTGGGGCCGCTGTGAGCCAATCATCAGCTGGTAGTCTGAAAGGGCAGGGAAACAGCTCAATGAGCATCTCCACAGAGGAGCCAATCAGCTAGGTGTTGCTGGGGCCGCTGTGAGCCAATCATCAGCTGGCAGTCTGAAAGTTTGCTGGAGCCCCTTCGGCTGTGGCTCTCAACATCTCCCCCTCTCTGTTTAAACAAGAAGCATGTGGCTTAGGGACTGTGTCTGCCTTAGGTTGTCCAATAGTACATATGGTTCTTACCTGTTATTGGATGAGCTGACCTCAAGGCGTCAGCCTCCTGTCTTAGGTTGGTACCATAGTAATTGGATCTTACCCGTCATTGACTACCAGTCCAGTATACAGCCACACCTGTGTAGAGGTCTTCGTACCAGCGGGGGGGTGAGGTTCTTTGCCTCACCTCTGTTGGCCCCCAAATTTTAGCTGAACGATCATGACAAACAGAAGGGAGGAAGATACACCAAGCCAGCTGACGGCTCCTTTTGGAAAAATTGTACCACCGATGACACCATCAGCATAAATACCCCAACACTACCAGAAGTTGCTGTACCAACAGATAGTTCACAATGCATACAAGTGAGTTCACAATGCATATAAGTGATACATAGTCCAGGCAAGTTCTGCAAGCAGTTCAGTGATGGCTATTGCAGAAGCTGTAGATTGGTTTTATCTTTGTCTTCATGCACTGGGATGAAGATAGGAATTCTGACAATAATGGCTAAAGAAAAAATTATGTAACATTCCAGAAAGCACTAAAAGAAAACAATTTTCTTAACAATTTACATTGTCTTCACCGGCACTGGGATGAAGATAGGAATTTTGGCAATAATGGCTGAAGAAAAAATTATGTAACGTTCCAGAAGGCATTAAAAGAAAACAATTTTCTTAACAATTTACATTATCTTTAAGAGAATTATTAAATATAATGAAAAGGAAAGGTGAAAGTAAACAAACAGATCTGTTAACCTCCTTTTTTGTTCACATTTTAAAACAATCTTCAACAGCTGTTTACCCAATTTAAATTAAACCATTTAAATCACGTGAATAAAAAAAAAATTATTTGGATCCATTTTTTCATGAGCGCTCATCATATATGACATATGGACATACGTGCATTCAAACACAAAACACAAGTGTGCACACATAATACATACGACACATAACATAATAGTAAAGGCCTTATAACTTTTTACAGGTGAAATCTCCATTGCAATGTTTAAAAACTCTATAGTCAAAAAATAGAACTGATCAGCAAAACATTAACCTAGGTCTGTATGAGCTCAAAAAAAAAAAAATATGGGAAAGGGCAATAATAAAATAGATATTGAAAAAAGCATTCTGGTTCTGTCGCAGATGTAAGAATAACCAAACTGGAGTTCTGGATATCACATCTTCTTTTTGGTCTGTAGAAATCGCTTTAGTTAATCTGTCTGGAATCCAAATCAGCTGCTGTTCTCCCTGTGGAAACACATAAACAGACCCCCGACTCCAGGCAATCACTGGGTCAGGACCTTAGTTAATCTCTCTGGAATCCAAATCGGCTGCTGTTCTCCCTGTGGAAACACACAAACAGACCCCCGACTCCAGACAATTACTGGGTCAGGACCTTTCCATTGTCCTGTTAGAATATCCTTCCAAAGTACCTTGGGCTTATGTACATTTTTTGGACACATATGCCTTTCCGCAGCACTAAGCCCTGATGAATCCAAATTTAAAAAGTTTAGAGTAAAAAGGGTTATTTTAAGTTTATCTTTGGGGAATATATACCCCTTCCCAATTCCTTCTTTTTGCTTTAATAAGTACATTTTAATAGTTTGATGAGCTCTTTCAACTATGCCTTGTCCCTGTGGATTGTATGGGATTCCTGTTATATGAGTAATGCCAAATGATGAGCAAAATTGTTTAAAAGAGGTAGAAGTATAACCAGGGGCATTATCTGTTTTTAACTGTTTTGGAACGCCCACAGTGGCAAAATTTTGTAAGCAATGAGCTATAACATCTTTAGTTTTTTCTCCGGCATGAAGGGAGCCCATCAAAAATCCAGAAGAAGTATCAACTGTAACATGCAAATATTTTAATTTTCCAAATTCTGGCAAGTGTGTGACGTCCATCTGCCAAATATGGTTAGGTGTCAATCCTTTAGGATTGACTCCAAGATTAACTTGTGGTAAAAAGGTCACACAATTTTGACATTGTTTTATTATTTGTCTAGCTTGTTCCTTAGTTATTTTAAAACGCTTTTGTAAAGTATTAGCATTGACATGGAACTTTTTATGAAAATTTATAGCTTCTTCTAGTGTAGAGAAAATATGTATGTCATGTGTAGTTTTATCTGCTAAATCATTGCCCAAACTAAGGGCTCCAGGCAATCCTGTATGTGCCCTGATATGTCCTATAAAGAATGGATCTTTTCTGTCCCAGATTAGACTTTGTATAGTGGAAAGCAAAAAGAAAATAGTAGAGGAAGGGGAAATCCTACCAGCATCTTCAAGGGATACTATAGCATTAACTATATACTGACTATCGGAAAATAAATTAAATACAGAATTTTTAAACATCACAAAAGCCTGTAATACTGCCTTAAGCTCTACCTTTTGAGCTGATTGTTTGGGTACTAAAAATGTAAAAGTTTGATCAGGTGTAACTATTGCTGCTGTACCATTATTTGATCCATCAGTGAATATATTTGGAGCATTCCCGATAGGTGTTTTTCTTGTCATTTTTGGAAAAATTACAGGATGCGATGACCAAAAAGACAATAAAGGATTAGATGGTAAGTGGTTATCAAATGAAACATTAGATTTACACATGATTATTGCCCAAGTATTTAACTCATTAGCTAACTCATCAATTTGATTCATAGTATATGGAGTAATAATTTTATTGGGAGAAATTCCAAACACTCCTTTTGCTGCTTTTATTCCTTTGAGTATTAATTGTCCTACAGCCTCAGGATACCTAGTAAGAATAGTGTTAGGAGAATAAGATAAATGTATCCATAATAATGGGCCTTCTTGCCAAAATACTCCTGTAGGAATATTTTTTGTTGGCAGTACAATAAATAATAAAGGCAAACTTATATCAATTCTATCCAAATGCATATTTTCCATATATGTTTCAATGATTTTTAATGCCTTTCTTGCTTCAGGCGTTAACATTCGGGGTGAATTTGGATCTGATGGACCTTTTAGGATATCAAATAAAGGTCCCAACTCTCCTGTTGGTATACCTAGATAAGGCCTTATCCAATTTATGTCTCCTAATAACTTTTGAAAGTCATTAAGTGATTTGAGTTGATCTACTCGTATTTGAATTTTTGGTGGGCGGACCATGGTTGAGGATAATAGAACTCCTAAATAATTAATTGGAAAATTTAATTGTACTTTATCTATTGCTATCTCTAGATTATAATTTTTTAATAAGTTTGTAAGTGTGGCATAACAGTCTAGCAATGTGTTTTTAGCTTTGTGTGCTAATAATACATCATCCATATAGTGAAATATTTGTAGTTCAGGATTTTGATTTCTAAGTGGCTGGATTGCTTTGTTAACATAAATTTGACACATAGTTGGGCTGTTAGCCATCCCTTGAGGGAGTACTTTCCATTCATATCTCTGATCAGGACCTTCATGATTCAGTGCAGGGATAGTAAATGCAAAACGTGGACTATCCTCAGGATGAATTGGAATTGAAAAAAAACAATCTTTAATATCTATAACTAAAACATACCAAGTTTTTGGCAAAGCAGACAATTGAGGAATCCCCGATTGAGCAGGTCCCATAATAACCATCTCATTATTAATGGCTCTTAAATCTTGCAATAATCTCCATTTACCAGATTTCTTTTTGATGACAAAAATGGGAGTATTATGGGGAGATACAGAAGGTTGTATATGTCCTTCTGCTAATTGTTGTTTGACCAGATCATGGGCTGCTAGTATCTTTTCTTTAGTCAGGGGCCACTGAGGAACCCATACTGGTCTTTCTGATTTCCAAGTAATTTTTATTGTCTCAGTGGCCCTTTCTGAAAATCCAACCCATGTCTGTCTGTTCCTTGATCTATTTGTATTGGTGCTGCTATACCTTGTTCTTGTTTTCCTAATCTTTTTCCTTTCCTAAAACCTTGTCTAGTCATAATAGTGGGTGCATTTTGGTTGATGTTATTTGTTAATGTCAAACCTAATTGATCTAGGACATCTCGTCCCCATAAATTTATAGGAAGATAATCCAATACATATGGCTGTATAGTTCCTTCACATCCTTCAGGATCCTTCCAATCTAATACCATTGCACTTCTATGGGGATTAGTAGCCACTCCTAGGCCTCGAAGCGTTTGAGTGGCTTGTTGTAATGGCCAATGTTTTGGCCATTCTTGACGAGAGATGATGCTAAGGTCTGCACCTGTATCCAGTAGCCCATTAAATTCATGTCCTTGAATATTTAGTTTTAGCATGGGGCGAGAATCTAAATTTAAAGACAGCATAGCCCAATCTACACCTGTGGAGCCTAATCCCTTGGAACCTCTTTCTATAGCACGACTGGAAAATTTATCATGTAGGCTTGTATTATTAGTAACTGTGCTATTCTATCTCCTGGTGAAATTACTGATATACCATTTGGAGAACTGGCTATAATTTTTATTTCACCTTCATAATCGGGATCAATTACCCCAGGACTTATCATAAGCCCTTTTAGAGTAGAAGAGCTGCGTCCCAATAATAAGCCTACTGTTCCTTTGGGAAGAGGTCCTTTCACCCCTGTGGGAATGATTTGAACTCCCATCTCTGGAGTTAGTACTGATCTGGCGGAGGCGCAGATGTCCAACCCTGCGCTCCCTCTGGTTTGTCTGATGAGGGATCTGATGGACAATGTGTCCTGGGCACTACCCTGATGGGGTTGCTGGGTTCCTCCAGTGCTCCGTATATTTGTGGTTTTGGGCCCCGGAGCATTGGGCCCCCCTGTCCATTTTTTGGCAATGGAGCCCAATGCCTTTCTCCACGATATCGTGGATAAACACTTGGTCCTTGTTCGTTTTTTGATAATGGAGTACCCTCTATGGTGGTTTGAGAACGGCATTCATTAGCCCAATGTCTCCCTCTACGGCATCGTGGGCAAATACCCGGTATTCTACTCCTTTGATACCTAGTTTTGTTAAACCCTCCTCCTATGGGGCAATTCCTTTTAAAATGTCCTGTTTGTTCACAATTGTAGCATGTTCTTGGCCTGGAATCTAAAGCCTGTTTTACTGCAGCTGCCACAATTTGCCCTTGTTCATTAATGTCTCTGGCATCTAAAGCCTGTTTTACTGCAGCTGCCACAATTTTCCCTTGTTCATTAATGTCTCTGGCATCTAAAGCCTGTTTTACTGCAGCTGCCATGACTTGCTCTTGTTCATTAATGTCTCTACATAATTTAATATATGTGTTTAAATCTTCATGTTTCCATGGTCTAATGATATCTCTGCACCAACGATTCGCTTGGTCATAAGCCAGTTGTTTTATTAATGGCATTGCTTGTTCTGTATTCCCAAAAACTCTGGTGGCTGTTTGAATAAGCCTATCTACAAATTCAGCATAAGATTCATTAGTTCCTTGTATTATCTTAGATAATTGACCTTGTAAACCTCCATGTCCTTGTAAAGTCTTCCATGCCTTAACTGCATCTACAGCAATTTGTAAATATACACCAGGATCATATGCAATTTGTTGGTGCTGACCCTCATAAGGTCCCTTTCCTAACAACATATCTAGATTTCTCTGAGGATAACCAGCTGCTGCATTTCGCCTAGCCGTCTCCTTGCAAAATTCCTCATTGGCAACCTTCCATAACAGGTATTGTCCTCCATTTAGCACAGCTTTACACATATTAGCCCAATCTGCTGGCGTCATGTTCAAGTTGGTAATGGATTCGACCAAGCTTACAGTGAAGGGTGCTTGAGGACCATAGGTTGTTACAGCCTCTTTTAGCTGCTTCACTGTTTTGAAATTTAAAGTCTGGTAAATTCGCTGCCCTCCTACCTCAAATACAGGGCATGTTAATACTTGAGATCCTGTCTCAGGATCTGAACTATCCACTGCGTGGGTTGGGGGCCTCTCAGCATATGAAGGTGGCCTTGTCAGTTGGACACTTACGTCCTCTGGTGATAGAAAGGTGTTAGTAGCAGTCTCCTGTAGAGGTGGTGCTGTTGGTTGGACACTTAAGCCCTCTGGTGATAGAAAGGTTTTAGTAGCAGTCTCCTTTTGTAACTTTCCCCCTGATGGCTTTTTCTGCTCTAAACTTTCTTTCTCTGTCTGATTAGCTCGAAAGACCTTCTCTTTTACTTGAATCTTTTCCTCTTTCTGACTAACTTGAGAGACCTCCTCATTTACTTGAATCAATATATCTTCTCCTTCCTCTACCTTTGTCTGAATTGAAGGTTTTGGACTAAGAAAACCAGATACCAACGCCCACAATGCCAATGTGCCAGCTGGCAGAGTTCCTGGGTTGTTCTTTTCTATTCTTTTTAAATCTTCACCATGATGGTTCCATTGTGATATATTTAACAACTCCTCCTTAAAAAGCCATGGGCTACATTTTTGCATTGTATCAATGTATGCCCTGACTGCTCTTGATTTTACTGGGATGCCTTCTTCCTCTAACAATTTACTTAACACTCTTTCAGTTTGTTTTTTACTAATTTCTGATCCCGTATTTCTACTATAATACAACCCAACAAGATGACGCCAAACAAAACCGAGACAGAATGAAATAAAAATGGAACAACAAAAATTCATTATAGCCTTTCTATCCTCCTTATATGTGCATCCGTCCTTTCTCCCTATCTGTTCCTCAGACGTAAATAGTTTTTCCTCAGAAGTGAGCGGTTTTTCTTCCGTCTCACTCATCTCCAGGGACAGGCAACTTAAAACAAAAATGAAGCAAAACAAAAGAGGAATCTTAAAATGGCTCCCCATCCTCTCACCCTGCCCTCAGGGGCGAGCGGTTTACTTACCCTCAGTCGCTCCCCGTGCGAGCCACCAAATGCCGCAGTCTGGCTGGGCACAATTCAGGAGCCACTTGTCAAAAGAAACTAACTTTATTTTTAGAACCACACAAGATAAACAAAACAGCTCCTCAGGAATAAAACCCTCAGAGCCCAACTGCCACCACCAGCTTCCCACAAGCCACACACCCCAACAACCTCTTCTTCCCACAATCCTCCTGCTCTTGAGGCCGATTGGCTGGGTTGCATGGGCGGAGCCAAAAAAGTCCCCCAATGAGTAGCTCCGTGGTCTGAAAAGGCAGGGAAACAGCCCAATGAGCATCACCGCAGAGGAGCCAATCAGCTAGATGTTGCTGGGGCCGCTGTGAGCCAATCATCAGCTGGTAGTCTGAAAGGGCAGGGAAACAGCTCAATGAGCATCTCCACAGAGGAGCCAATCAGCTAGGTGTTGCTGGGGCCGCTGTGAGCCAATCATCAGCTGGCAGTCTGAAAGTTTGCTGGAGCCCCTTCGGCTGTGGCTCTCAACACCCCCCTTCAACCTTCATTGGATGGAATTATCCCCTGAGTTTCTTGCTCCCCAATAAAAGGCTACTCCCTGGCGTGCTCGCTCTCTCTCTCTCCTGCTAGCCCTGAGTAATCCTTGCTGCCCTGCCGGGCGGTTAGTGGAGGGAACCAGAGAGGGGAGCCGTCTCGGACCTGGTCATAGAAAAAGGTAACTAAGTCTGTGTGTTTATTTCGATCTTGCTAGCTAACTTTTATGCCAAGAACCTCATTAATGAAACCATTGCGCTGGCCGCGTGGTAGAAATAATTGCTATTTTTTTCAGTAAATTAACCCATTATGTTCATGTCAATGTATCAGTATTCAATAAACTTGATGAACTTGACTAATGCACATCAGTTCTTTGGAGCACAATTACCTTCAATAGTATTTAAAAATTGAATTTCTTAGTCTATTAAACCAAGAACAAGAATTGATGACCATTCCACATGGGTGTCACCTTAGCAAAACTTGTAAATTTTTTTAAGAAGAGGTAATGTTTGTCCATATAAAGTTTACAGCCCTTGATTACCCTTTAAATATTTAATATAAAACTTTAATTTTGGAACTATCAAAAGCAAATTGCAATATTTTAGTAGTTTTTTAGAAGTAAAATAAACCTTCCTAGCTATGCCTTGGAAGATTATTTAATTTGAGTTCCACGGAACTTCTGAGCTGTAGAGTAGTAAAAACAAGAAATGAAATCAACCAACTAGCCAAACTTTAAATCAACAACTATTAATTTAACCCAGAAGTTGTCAGTTATGGTGATGGGAGTTGACTTGGTCTCCTAGAGGGCATTTGACAATATCTGGAAGTTTTTTGATTGTTACAACTGGGAGAATGCTACTAACATCTAGAGATACTGTTAAATGTCTTACAATGCATAGGATGACACCCAACTATCACCATCTAACTGAGCTGGCTACCTATGCTGGGTTCACAAAATCTGACTACATCAATAACTGAGAAAATGGCGAAGAAAGCATGCAAACACACAAAAATACCTTTTCAAAATCTGGGATGGCTCTTGTGACCTTATGGGTCTGTTGGAAAGAGAGCAAGCCACTAGAATTCTTTATTTACATAGAGGGCACACAAGGGGAGATTAGATGGGACATTTTGTCTAATAATAATAATAATAATAAGAAGAAGAAGAAGAAGAAGTAGTAGTAGTAGTAGTAGTAGTAGTAGTACAAAGGAACAAGTAGGCAGTCCACTCCATTGATTAATGACCTCCTCCATTGAGCTGAGATGGGGAGCCACCTGCTTTCACGCAGAGAAGCCAGTCTGCACATTTCCATCACTCAAAGCTAGGGGGCATTAAGCTCCTATGTGGCAGCTCCTGACACCCAATAACAAAGAATTTTCCAGTCTAAAATATCAATATTGCCAATGTTGAGAAACTCTGATTTTAACCAGCAAGTAGTTTTAGTTCTTATAGTTCCTTATAATTCTTGGTAAACAGTTCTCTTTTTCTTTGATGGACACAAGCACAAACATGGGTTTAGAAACTCAGGAGTAGGTTTGAACTCTTGCATAAGTCTGTATTGATGCAATTAAACTTTGTACCAAGCAGTATACAAAGCAAGTTATTAGAAGAAATCTACAATGACAAGTTTTACGGATCAAACATCTGGTCAATTGAACTCTCACAATGCTTCATACCTATGGTTTAGTTTCACCAGATATACACAATCTCTTCTTACCAAGAACCACTTTATAAATAGCTGTCAACTATTGACCACTGACTACTTTTTAGCCCTTATCTAATAAGAAAAATGGTCAGTCCTGAGTATGAAATTCTTACTCATCTGTGAAGAAACCTGGAGCTCAGAAATTCTCCTTGCTGGTATAACTACTTTGTTAAGCACAGCAACACTTACTTGTGGAGGCCTTTATCATAACAGAACACTGAAGAACACACTTTCTGTCAATAGACTGTTTTCCTCTTGTATAAGTGCTGTAATTTAGTATTGGTTGTTGGGAGAGCTGCTTTTCATTTTTTAAAGGAAAATTATAATCATGGTATCTACAAGAAAATCACTGTAGGTCCTTGTATGTAACTCAGTACTCCATTTTCTTAAAGTTCTAAAAACCAAAAAGCTCAGATAACCAAAATTTCTTTCTCAGTACATGTAAAAATCTATGACAAAGAAATAGTAAGTTAAGTGACACAAAGATTTATTAACAACTCTTATAAAGCTTTTGAACTTTTGACACCAACAGTAAGAGAGAGAGAGAGAGAGAGAGAGAGAGAGAGAGAGAGAGAGAGAGAATGTATGCTCCTTTCAATATACTTGTTTCCTAAAAACAGTATGCACATTTCAAGATCCTGCAATGCTTTTGAACTAACAAAGAAAAAAAGAAAGTTGCATGAATTTTTAGAGTTAAATTGTGTCTTATTATATTAAGGTGATTTCCTTAACCATTTTAATAAATGAAAGTTTATTCAGTTAACCTGGTCTAACTCCTCTCTACATGTATACTAAATAAACAACAACAAAAAAAGAGGGGCTGGAGATATAACTCAGGGATAGTGTTCTTACCTAGCACCTATGAGTCCCTGGGTATCACTAGTACAGTCCCACCAAAAAAGAAAAAGACTGGGGCTGTAGCTCAGTAGTAGAGTGCTACCTACAAGGTCCTGGGTAGTTCTATCCCCAGCACCACAAAGAAAGAAAAAAGACATGGTCAGTACCTTAATTTTTATTTTATTTTATCATGGTTTTGGGCCTGGAACTGCTTTCTGTTTTTTAAGACAATTGCTATTTTTGTAACATTAGGTTATATTATTTTGTTAACATTAAATTAAAAAACTGCAGCTATGTTAGTTTGTGACTTTGTTTTGTTTTTGCAACATATCGCTCTGTTAACTTGGAAATTTGTTATTTTGTAATATATTAGATTCAAGAACTATAGTCATGTTAGTTTGTGACTTCCAGACTGAATAACAAAGAAAGTAAATAAGCATGGAGAACTCAAATGCCTTTCACATACAAATAGAATTATATTTGTTTATAGGTTTTTGTATTTGTTCTAGGTGTTTCCTTTGTGCAATACAATGTGCTAGGAATTTGGTAGTTACAAAGGTCAATAATTCATGGTTTCAGCCCCGAAGAAGTACATAATCTGCTATGTCATTATTTTATTTACTAGAATAATTATTTGAGAAATAGATGGAAGATGATAAAGTTACAAGATCTTTATGTAGGTTCTTGGTCAATTAAATTTTCTGTGATTTCCTTTATTGATTGAAACGAAATCTGCACATGAAATGCAAAGTCAAATAAAATATGAATGAGGGCTGGGATTGCGGCTCAGGGGTAGAGCGCTTGCCTGGCACACATGAAGCATTGGGTTCCATCCCCAGCACCACATAAAAAAATAAACAAAATAAAGGTATTGTGAATATCTGCAACTAAAAAATACTTTTTTAAATGAATGAAAGAAGAATTCTTGGCAAAGTTTGGGTCATAATTGCTAAAGATTTGCACATATTAGCCTTGATCTCTAAGAAGCTTAATCTATAAGCAGTTTCTGCATTTCAGAAATCATCCCAATTGTAACATGTTTGGCTGATTTATTCCCTATATTAATCAGTCATTGCTTTAATCAGCAACAAATTTTTATTACTTTGAAGGATAACTAGGATCTTAAATTTAGGACTTAAATTTCACAGTAATATGAATTTCCAAAGTTGTTCCCTTTATATAAATAACCTGAATGAATAAAATACCAAAAGCAAATAAACCCAACTATTGTAATTTTTCATTTGTTTCTTCTTTATTGACTGGTCTTATGCTAATTTTTATTTTATTTTATTTGTGGTATTGGGGATTGAACCCAGGGCTTTATGCATGCCAGGCAAGCACTGTACCAACTGAGCTATATCCCCAGCTCTATGCTAATTTTTTAAACCAGGAATATATTGCTCCAAAACACAGAATGTGACATGGAACTCTTAATTAGTCATTAGTATTTAAGTGTTATATAACCATGTTAAAACACTTCTGTTACAAGGAAGAGGGCTAAAACATTTAAAAGAAAAATTTTTAAAGCTTGTGAAAGTCATTTTCTGGCTCAAGGACATTTAGATAAGCTATTGAAGCAAGTTCACTGATGTTGTCTGTGTCTTGAAAAATTCATCTGTTGCAACTTGATGGCCAATGTGACAGTGTTAAGAGGTGGTACTTTTGGAAAGTGGTTAAGTCATGAAGACAGAGGATAGGATTAGGATCCTTATAGAAAAAGGCTTGGGTTTTTCTCTTTTTCTCTTCGGACATGTGAGGACATAACATGGTGCCATCTATGAGAAATAGGTCTTCACCAGATTACTGAACTTGCAGCAACTTGATCTTGGACTTTCAGACTCCAGAACTGTAAGAAACAGACTTATGTTCTTTATAAATTTTCTACTCCCAGATATTTTGTTATAGCAGCATTTTTGTTATATTTTGTTATAGCAGGATTAAGACTGTGTTTGGGCTTTTCCCTGAAGTAAGGACTTCAGAAGTAGCCTCAGAAGTAGTTTCTCTCTAACCTACTCTCTCATGGCTCTCACCCTTCATTTTCACACAACAAAGTAAGTCATAGAAACCAGAACTACTCTTTCCCAAGGTGAATCATGAAAATCAGAATCTCCTTTCCTCAAAGCTGATGATAAAAACTAGAATTATTACTCTAATCTTCCCCCTGTCTTTTGCCCAAGAGCTGATCATTAAAAAATTAAGATCTTCACTCCAGGGGGGCCCTGTCCTACAACCAAAAGGAAGGCCAAGAAAAATCTGAACTAATAGGCATTGCCAGGTTTTCCTACATAGTCTATTACATCTGATTATGCCATTTTTTTTTCCAGTGATGTTTCATTCATTCTTCATGGAGCCTAACCAAAATGCCCTGGGCATTTTGGTTTTCAATGTGAAGACTCTTATGTCATGTAAAACTATGATCAAACAAATTTATCATGTTTTTCTCTCATTAACGTGTTTTTTGAGATAGGGGTGTTTGCTGTGACCCTTCTGATAGGTGATAAAGGAATCATCCCCCTTTCTCCCCAACTACAGTCACTAGTTAAAAAAAAAAAAGTTATGATTTGGATGACTATGAAAGCTAAATTTTGAAAATGCATAGGAAACTTTGGAAATAGCTTCACTAAAATATGAACTTTCATTATTTTAGGGTGGAGAAATCATGAGGGATTTCCTCCCCCATTCTTTTTAGTTTTCCATAGTTTCCAAGTTTTTTGTTTTTTGTTTTTTGTTTTTTTTTTTCACAAGAACCCGATACTTTAAAAACAGAACACTTAAAAAAAAAGTGTAATGCAGAGGCTGGGTATTGCTTAGCATGTGCAAGGCCTTGGGTTTGATTCCCTAGCACCACAAAACAAAACATATGTATGAACTCATAATTAAGTCAACTAATTACCTCACACTTATTATGCAATCTCTGCATGCAATATGTTGTATGACTGTGAGTCACAAGAGATGGTCCAAAAGGATGAATGAGGGCTTGTATCTAGCTGATGTCTTAGAAGTGGCAACTACATGCAGTCATCCCAGAGGCTTAAGTATCATGCAGCTTCAACATCAGAACATAGGGTCTTTTAACAAGGAAGTTATTAGAATTCTTTACCAAGTGTTTTTGATTCTCCTTTCTTCTGGGCATATAGCATCAGTGTGCTTCCAAGTCCTTCTGTGGTTGAATAGAGCTTTGTGACTGATTCAGGCAAATGAATTATAATAAGAAATGTTTTATGTCATTTCTAGACTGGATTCCTTATTCACCAAATAAGATGGTCTAGAGCCTACTTTCCCTCTGGCATAGCAACAGGCAAGAGCTGATATTGTGGCTGCTCCATTTGCATGAGTCCCTAAGGAATTCTAATGAGCAGAACATATCTAGAACATATCTCTAGGCCTTGTTGTTTTATTCAACAAGTGATTTATTTCTGATACATAGCTAAGTCTATTCTGGCAGATAAACTGAAACTGAATTTTTGCCCAAGATTTGGGGGTGGCTATTCAGAACGATATACTAAGACAGCACCAATATGTAGCAGCATTGCTTCCTACTGTGATTTTTCTCTATAATTATAATTATTATGATTTGTCAAATAAGCACAAATGTATGTTTACTCCTACTGCTCCTCGGTGTAATGGTTAATTTTTTATTATGTAAAATGCCAATCACATACAAAAGTGGAGATGCTATGGTCTGAATGTTTGTGCTCCACCCCTCAAAAAAAATTATGTGGAAATCCTAACCCCCAGGATGATAATATTGGGACTTGAGGCTTTTGGCAGATAAGATCATAAGGGCTTTAATGTCCCATGAAAAAGACTGTAGAAAACTAACTAGCCCTTCCATCATGTAAAGACACTATGAGAAGAAGTCTGTCTATAAAAGAAGTGGACCCTCACCAGATACCAAATCTAACACCACCTTAATCTTGGACTTCCTAACTTCTGGAATTGTGAGAAAGTCATTTATGTTGTTTCTAAGCCACCTGGTTTATGGTATTTTGTTATAGTAGCCCCAGTGGACTAAGACAATAGTGCAATACATTATGCATCTATCTCTCTGCTTCAACTATCCACAACTCATGGTTATACATCTTTCTTAATCTATATGTTTTAGTCAGCTTTTTTCCTGCTATGACTAAAAGGACCCAACCAGAACAACTGCAGAAAAGAAAAGGTTCATTTAGGGCTTATGGGTTCAGAGGTCTTGGTCCATAGAAGGCTAGCTCCTTCATTGGGGCTGGAGGTGAGGCTGGGCATCATGCATGGTGGAAGAGTGGCTGACAGAAGCAGCTCACATGGTGATCGGAAAGCAGAGAGAGAGAGTCTCCACTTGCCAGATACAAATAATACCCCAGAGGTAGGAAATATGGTGGAATGAGATGGATGGACATCATTACCCTAAGTACATGTATAAAGACACAATTGGTGTACAACCGGAGAAATGAAAAATTAGAAAAAATAAATAAGTTTATTAAAAAATACATAAAAATATGTACATATATACATATAATAAAATATATAATAATAATAATAATTTATTAAAAATACATATAATCAGCTCTTGGGCAAAGACAGGGGGAAGATTAGAGTGATAATTCTAGTTTTTATCATCAGCTTTGGGGAAAGAGGTTCTGATTTTCATTGTACACCTTCTATATGTGTACTATGAATTGAAATGCATTCTGCTATCATGTATAATAAATTAGAACAAATAAATAAATTTATTTTTAAAAATATATATACCCCAGAGCCATGGCCACAATTTCTACCTCCTCCAGCTATACCCTGCCACTTTAGTTACCACTCAGTTAATCCTTATCAGGGGATTACATCACTGATTGGGTTAAGACTCTTACAACCCAATCATTTCTCCTCTGAACCTTCTTACATTGTCTCACACGTGAGCTTTTGGGGAATACCTCACATCCAACCCATAAAATTATACAACCATCTATTCTACTTCCTGTATCCCACAACTGGATTGTTTTAAGGCAAATTTCATTCATGATATTTTTTCATCTTTAAATTTTTCTACTCATATATTTAAAAGATAAACATTTTATAAAATAGAAATAATAGTAAAAAACAAAACAAAAAAAACTTCCTTGTATCCAGTACTATTAATCTATACCCTTACCTACTCATATTATTTTGAAGCAAATCTCACAAGTCATGTAATTTCCTCCATAAATATTCTAACATATATTTTAAAAGAAAAGAGCTCTTTTTTAAATATTGTTTTTTTAGTTGTCAATGGACTTTATTTGTATGCAGTGCTGAGAATTGAATCTAGTGCCTCACACATGCTAGGCAAGCCCTCTACTGCTGAGCCACAACCCCGAGAAAACAGTCCGAGAAAACAGCTCTTTACAAAAACACAATAACGGTACCGTTATCACACCTGAGAACTTTATCAGTAACTCTTCAATATTAACATACATTTAGGGACTAAATTGGGGCCATAGTCTGGGTTATATGTATTTTTTTAATAAATTTATTTATTTGTTCTAATTTGCTATACATGACAGCAGAATGCATTTCAATTCATATTTCCAATGTTTTCATAAATGTCATAATTTTTAAATAGTTTGTGTGAATCAAAATCTAAATAAGGACAACATAATGAGACTGGTTGGTGTCTAATAACATTCCCTCTTTCTTTTCCATTCCTTGCAAGTTAGTTTTTGAAAAAGCCATGTCTTTTGTTCTGTAAATTTTTCATTATGTGAATTTTTTTTTCCAAATTCCTTGCCAGGTGTGTTTGTCAGCTTTCCATCACTATGGCAAAATAGCTGCAATATCAAACTCAGAAGGAAAGATTGATTTGGGCTTACAGTGATCACTTGGTCTGTCACTTTGGGTCTGTAGTGAGGCAGCACATCATGGTGGAAATGTGTAACAGAAGAAATTGTTCACTCTGCTCTTGCGCTCAGCATGCTTCAGCATACAGAACGACGCTGGTGAGTTCGTGGACCTGTACATGCCGCGGAAATGCTCCGCCAGCAACCGCATCATTGGTGCCAAGGACCACAAGTCCATCCAGATGAACGTGGCCGAGGAGGACAAAGTCACCGGCAGGTTTGACAGTTTAAGACCTATGCTATCTGCGGGGCCATTCGCAGAATGGGTGAGTCAGATGACTCCATTCTCCGATTGGTCAAGGCAGATGACATCGTCTCAAGGAATTTTTGACTGGAGAGAATTAGAGATGCAGAATATTTGTCATAAATAAATAATGAAAAGCCCCCCCCCCCGCCCAAAAAAAGAAGAAATTGTTCACTTCATGAGAGCTAAGAAGCAAAAGGACAGAAAAGAGGGGGTCAAGGTCTCAATATTCCCTTCAAGGACACACCTCAACAACCTAACTATCTCCCGCTAGACCGCACTGTTAGGTAGTAGCTAGCAATGTGCAGTGAAATTCAGGCAAGGTCACAAATATTCTTTAAATTACTTTAGGATCTTCTATAACTACTTCCAAAGTAGACGAGAAAGCTACCTCAGCATCTGAGTTGCTAGGATTACAGGTGTACACCTTATAACACCTGCCTTAGAATTTAGTTATATTTCTAATGTCAGACTTCTACTTTCATGTCAGTACGTAGAACAGTTTTGAGAAGAAACCTTTTTAAAACTATTACTTTTACATATCTAAGGATAGTTACAACTGAATTTCTCTGCAAATTTTTCAAAGATACAGACACATCATATTAGTATTCAGATATGTTCCTTGTTTAGATACCCACACAAGAAAACTCACCAGAACTCCAATGTGTTGAGATGGAATTGACAGTATCAGGCAATCAATGTATCAAGAGTCAGCTGTTGGTCATCTAATTCCACTGCCAGAAACATGTGAACTGCAGTCAGAAAAAGAACTGAAATTCAAATCAGAGAAGTGAAACTAAATATTCTACTTGTTAGTCACTTGAATAATGATATTTTGTGAGAACAAGTTCAAAATATGGTTAATATCCATTTTGAGTTATACAAGTTTAACACTGAACACAATTAGGAGAAAAAATGAATGGGGGTATCATCTCCTTGTCTCTACTCTCAAGAAAAGAGATCATGTTCTCAAACATTGTAAACTTTTTTTTTTTCCAGCTGGAAAAAAAGACAAAGAATGCACCACACACCACAGAGTGGGAGAGACTAAATCCCCAGGTATGTAGTGATCTCTCTGACTATGGCTATTATAACCTGAAGTAAGTGAAAAGATCACCTGAGAGGTGCATTGCTGACCCGGAGCCTTAGGGCCCAACAGGCAGGCTACAGCACTCTATAATAGCACCCTGAGGTCAACAGCACAATGACAAAGATTATAACCACAGAGAATCAAGGACCAACTTAACCTCTTGATTTTGGCATTTATAGAAGCCCAGGATTGATGCTGGGCCCCACTGGGGAGAGAAAGCAGTCCCCAAAATGATTGATTGGATTTTCCTCTAAACTCAGAACAAGATAAACATGATTTAAGAAATAAGGATATGTTGGGCTGGGGATATAGCTCAGTTGGCAGAATGCTCACCTCACATGCACAAGGCCCTGGGTTCAATCCCCAGCATCACAAAAAAAAAAAAAAAAAAAAAAAAAAGTGATGTTTCTTGTACATAATTCTATAGATTTCTCACATAACAGAATGCAAGTTCCACCTTCTACTATAAGAGTTCATAATAGATCTTGCAGCTTTTTTGGACCAGCTTTCCTTAATCAGTTTTGGGTTATTTTGTTTTTGTTTTCTTTATATAAAATTGGCAGTTAGTTCAAAGGAATTTTCTTATATCGCATTTCTTTGACTTAAATTCTCAAATCAAGAAAGAGAAATCATGATAACTAGAAGAATCTTATCTGTACACTTTACAATACACTTTACAACTTAACAAGATTTTTTAAAACCCAGAATCATTTGGACTTTGGACTCTGAGACCATTATAGCACAAATTAAAATATAAATTACACACACACACACACACACACACACACATGCAGAGTTTAACAGGTTATAAGAAAGTATGCACTTCATAGGAAAAAAGAATTATCATTTACCTCATATATCCTCTTGAATTAAGGCTTGGCAAAAGTGTCTACTGTGGTGGACTAGTAATACATAAGGGGCTGGATAATATGGGACCATATGGCACATTTGATCATGTGGCATTTTCTCACTATTCTAGTCATTTCCCTACCCATTTCCTTCCTAACATCAATAACTCCTGGACAAGATCCCTGGCTTTAAATTAACACTATAATTTTTTCCTGAAAGAATTTTCTTTGATGACTTTTAATCTGTTTTCATTTCATTATGGTCTGAACTTTTTTTTTTGGCCTTTTACATATGACTTAGATTTGTATGTGGCAGAGAACATCAATAGATTCCTAACTATGAGTCTTAAACTAGATACTTATTCTTCTTTTGCATTAATATCCAGATTCAGGTAGTCTAATGATGTCAGGCAACTTTACTCTCTGAGATCAACACAGTCTGACTCATATTTTTTTCTGTTTTATCATCTGTGGACTCTATTCTAAAGTTCTCCTCTAAGTCCAAGATGCATACATCAGTTCCAGCAATCCTGACCATATTTCCACCAGCTGGAGGGAGGAAAGAGGCACTGTGGATAAAAGACTACATGTCAGCTCTTCCTTGAGGAAGTTACTAGACATTCTCACTTACATCAACTGTCTGAACTGATTATCAGGGTCACATACAACTGTAAAGAAGACTACTTTTATTTTGGGAGGCTCTATGTCCAAATGAACATTCTAATGGGAGGAAACAAATGTCTACTAAACTTTTTGAACCCTTGCTGCAAAATCCCAGCAAAGTTTCACCAATTAGCATGCATCCAAGCAGGTTCTGCATGTTTTATTGCAAGTCCCCCTCAAAGACTGCCTTTTCAGTATCACTGGGACCCACCACTAATGACTACACTGTCACTGTATAATCTTCACTTACAGAGTCAATTAAGAAATCCCTCGCTCCTCCTCTCACCCTTTGCATTTTTACTCTCTTTGCATTTTTAGAAGAAATATCTACTCTCGTTGATTTCATTTCTTCACTTCCTGTTCATCGTCAGCCTTCCCTAAAATGGATTCTCCTTAACTACTCCAATGTCCTTGATAAGGCCAACAGTGACTCCCATAAAACTAAATTAACTGTGTGTTTTTCATTCATCTTCCTTGGCTTCTTAGCATCTAGCAAAGAGGACATTTCTTCCTTCTTGAAACCCTCTCTTTTATTGGATGTCATGATGCCAAGGTGCTTCCAGAAGCTCTTTGTAAGTCTCGTTTGTGAGCATCTCCTTTATAGGAACACAAATTAATGGGTATCCTCAGAGTTATCTTCTAGGTCTTTCTCCTCCCCTCTACTACCCAGAGATGACTTCATCTACTGTAGGCTTCAGTTATCACCATGTGCTGAAGATTCTCTGAGCTACAGATCCTCATATACAACTGATGATTATTTTGTTTCTCTCACAAGAATGCCCTACAGACAGAACTTGTGTTTGTTACATACTAGAAGCTCAACAAATATTACTTAATTAACAAATACAGTTACATAGTCTTATTAAAAATACAGACATCTAGAACTTCTTATTTTCATTTATGAACTCAGCATTTCTGTGCAATTATGTCATCAGACAATGTTGTGCACCCTGAGAGACAATAAGGAGTTAAAGAAATTCCCATATCAAAAGCTAAAGTTAGGGGATTGGGAATAAAGCTCAGTTGGTAGAGTGCTTGCCTCACATGCACAAGGCCTGGTTCAATCCCCAGCACCAAAAAAAAAAAAAAAAAAAAAAAAAAAGCCTCAAGTTACAGGGCTGTGGCTGTGGCTCAGTGGTAGAGCGCTTGCCTAGCATGTGTGAGGCAATGGGTTCAAACCTCAGCACACATAAAAATAAACAAATAAAATAAAATAAAGGTATTGTATCCATCTACAACTAAAAAATATTAAAAACAAAAACAAAACAAAACACTTCAAGTTAGTATCTTTCTCGCCCAACTAGTTTTTTCTCCAGTTTCCATTATATCAGTGGGCTGTATTCATTTGCTCAAAACAGGAATTTAGGAGTCATCCACTATCTACCTTTTCCCAAACCATCACCCACCTAACACACACACACACACACACACACACCTCACAGACCTGTGAGGTTTTTCCGAAACATATCTCCAATCAATCCTCAAAACCCCTGGCTCCAACCCTCACACTATGACTTAAGAAGTGCTCTGTGATCTGCTTTCTCAGCATTCATCCTCTCTCTCTGACATCAACTCTTTACTTCTCTCTAGATTACTCACCTAGCCTCAGGTGAGGGTGGCTTCCATGTTCTGCAAACAAATCATTCTTTCTGCAGCCATGAATCATTCTTGCTATAGCTTCCAGGTCTTTCCAGCTGCTCTTTTCTCTGCTTGGAATGCACTTCCCCAGCTTCCTCACTTTCTCTAGGCTTTTTATCCAAAGTCACTTTCTTGATGAGACTTGCCTGACCACCCTGGCTACATATTTAATATCTGTTCCCTAAACTTGGTACTTTATATTTTTTTCCTACAACTTATTTTTTGTTTCTTTATGCCTACAGTTTGTTCTCTATATCTGTGGGTTCTACTTCATGAATTCCCCTAACCATGGACTGAAAATATTCAGGAAATAGTTCACCTGTACTAAACATGTACAGACTTTTTCTTGTCATTATAGAGATTTGGAGATTGGGGCAGAAGTCAGGAGATTTGAGATCCAATAGCATAAAGGTGGGAGTCAAAACCCAGGATTTAATTGTGTAGACTGCCAACAGAAACTACCTGGATGATCTAATGAGAAAAGAATTTTGCTAAAAAGATACTGTATAGCACAAATAATTTTCAAGAGGGATAGAGAACTAGAATCATGTCAGTCAGAAATAATGTTCAAACTGCTGCCATAGAACCAGTCTGGTGTCACTGCCACTAAAGTCGACACTGCAGCCCTGCTGCCAGTGATGTCCCAGGAGTTTAGCTTTCTTGAACCACAGCCTCTTAGGAGTCCTGTGATCCCTGCTCTACCTGGTTGGGTGTATATGACTGGCAGTCAAAGTTATGTACTTTTATCCAACCTTAACCACAAGGAAAACTGGGAAAGGGAACTCCTAGCTTTTTTTTTCCCCTTTGAGAATGAAGTCTAACACTACCTACAGAAGTTCATAAGGTAGAAGAATTAACTGACCACACAAAAGGGATCCAAATACATAGAACAATAACAGAGCTTACTATAGCAGAGATAGAATGAAAAGAGAAGAGAGCCAAAAACAGAGTCCGAGGAGCAGACCAACAATTACAGAGTACAGAGAGGGATTTTGGCAAATACCACAGAAAGAACGATGGGGATATGTTGAGAGTTAGGACAGCTGTTCTCAGGAAAGCCAAGAAAAATAGATTTACAAAGGTTAACACTGTCACAAGGATCCAAGAATTCAAATAAGAGAGAGCTGTTGAAAATTAGTTGCATTGACTAGATTAGGTGCATGTTGGGGGTCAAGAACAAGCAGTGAGTGGAGGTTAGCAAGCAGGGTCCGATGGAAGCAGTCCTGAGGTGCTTAGAGAGCATGCAGGAAGAGGAAAGCCAGGACCCAAGAAATGAGGTATGTGACATAGGAAGGCTATTTGGTAGTGGTGGCCAATTTAGTTAACTTGAAGTGGTGAACAAATTGTACAGCCAGATAAAAACTAGATTGGAATACAGGCAAGAGAGGCCAAAGCAAGGATTTTTAGCCCAGAACCAAAGGTTATGTGCACAGCAGTCATGGTTGAAACTCAGAGAGTACATGTGCTATCTGAGAGAGAAGGAAGAGAAAAAGGAGGAAAGGCTTGGAGCAGAACGGTGCCTAGTGAGGATGTGGATGATGAACAGAAAAGCAGAGGAGAAAATGGTGGAAAACTGGAAATACAGTTCTATGATTTGAATATTTGCAACCTCCAAAATCTATGTGGGAACATAATCCCTAATGTGATTGTTTCAGTGGTGTAGTCTTCAGGAGGCAATTAGGTCATGAAAGCTCTGCTCTTGTGGATGGGATTAGCAAAGCACCCTTATAAAACAGTGTGAGGATTGAGTTCATTCCTTTTTTGCCCATTGTTATGGTTTGAATGTGAGGTATCCCCCAAAACCTCACGTGTGAGACACAGGAGAATTTTCAGAGGTGAAATGATTGGGTTATGAGAGACTTAACCCAATCAGTAAAATAATCCCCTGATAAGGATTAACTCAGTGGTAACTGAAGGAATGTAGGATATGACTAGAAGAGGTGGGTCACTGGAGGCATGACTTTGTGGTATATAGTTTATATCTGGTGAGTAGAGACTCACTCTCTGCTTTATTTTTGTAATTAATTAATTCATTTATTTGTTCTAATTTGTTATACATGACAGCAGAATGCATTTCAGCTCATAGTACACGAGTGGAGCACAATTTTTCATGTCTCTGGTTGTACACAAAGTAGAGTCACACCATTTGTGTCCTCATACATGTACCTAGGGTAATAATGACCATCTCATTCTACCATCATTCCTACCCCCATTTTTCCTCCCTTCTCCTCCCTCCCCTTTTCCCTATCCAAAGTTTCTTTATTCCTCCCATGCTCCTCCTCCACCCCCATTATGATCAGCATCCATTTATCAGAGAAAACATTTGGCCTTTGGTTTTGGGGGATTGGCTTACTTCATTGAACATTATATTCTCCAACTCTATCCATTTACGTGCAAATGTCATAATTTTATTCTCTTTTAATGCTGAGTAATATTCCATTATGTATATATACCACAGTTTCTTTATCTATTCATTTACTGAAGGACATCTAGGTTGGTTCTACAATTTAGCTATTGTGAATTGTGCTGCTATAAACATTGATGTGACTGCACCACTGTAATATGCTGTTTTTAAGTCCTTTGGGTATATGCCAAGGAGTGGGATAGCTGGGTCAAATGGTGGTTCCATTTCCAGTTTTCTAAGGAATCTCCATACTGCTTTCCAGATTGGTTGCACCGATTTGCAGTCCCACTAATAATGTAAGAGCGTGCCCTTTTCCCCACATCCTCATCTTCATAATTGCTGCCATTCTGACTGGAGTGAGATGAAATCTTAGAGGAGTTTTGATTTACATTTCTCTAATTGCTAGAGATGATGAACATTGTTTCCTACATTTGTTGACTGATTGTATATCATTTTCTGAGAAGTGTCTGTTCAACTCCTTAGGGTTGTTTGTTTTGTTTGTTTAGGGTTTTTTTTTTTTTTTGGTGTTAAGTTTTTTGAGTTCTTTATATATCCTGAGAATAGTGCTGTATCTGATGTGCATGTGGTAAAAATTTGCTCCCATTTGTAGGCTCTCTCTTCACCTCGCTAATTGTTTCTCTTGCTGAGAAGAAGTTTTCAGTTTGAATTCATCCTGTTTATTGATTCTTTATTTTATTTCTTGTGTCTTAAGGAAGTAGGGTCCTAATCCGACATGATGAAGATTAGGGTCTACTTTTTCTTCTATTTGGCACAGGGTCTCTGGTCTAATTCCTAGGTCCTTGATCCAGCTTGAGTTGAGTTTTGTGCATGGTGAAAGATAAGGGTTTAATTTCATTTTGTTGCATATGGATTTCCCAGACTCCAAAATTGTGAGAAATAAATTTCCATTACCTATAGCATATCAGTCTGAGCTGTTTTTGCTATCGTAGCAGGAATGAACTGACATGCAGTGAATTAGAAAGGGTGGAAAGGGCTTTGGGAGAAAGGAAGTCACCATCTGGAGCCAGGAAATGTCTAAGAGAGAGTCACATGGTTTGTCAAGAAGAGAGTTATGATGGCCCCCAAAAAAGATTTTAGTGGAAGAGGAAAGGAACTGAAACCAGGTTGCAAGAAACTAGTAAAAGGCAGCTGTAGTTTGCTGGATTGCCATGTGGATGGAAACATTTAGCTGAGTCAAGTGGCTTAATAAAACCAAATTAGTTTAACAAAGTAAGTAATCTCCCTAAACAGAATATCTGATATAATAATAAAATGAAGTGCAAGCATCAATCCAGAAAGTTTAGTTTTCAACAATATCTCAATTTGAAACTAAAGTCTAAGCTAGAGAGGAAAAATGTAAGTGGTGAAAATACACACTTTGAAGCCAGACCGAGGTGTTTTGATCCTAGCTATGATGCATGACCATCACCCTTAATTTCCCCAAGCCTTAGTTCTGATCTTTTCCTACACGTTGTTCTCATGTGTAAGACATGAAAGAATAACATTTAGCAGAGAGTAGGTACACAATACATATTAGAAGTTGATGTTATTATTCATGAGTAGGTCACTGGAATCCAATAAGTGGTCTCTCTTCCTAAATGTAAACCAAGAAATAAACCATTGAAACTCATTTTAAGAAGGTAAAATTGAGCTGTGCATGGTGGTACACAGTTGTAATCCCAATGGTTTGGAAGCTTAATGCAGGAGGATCACAAGTTCTAAGCCAGCCTCAGCAATTTAGCAAGGCCTGTCTCAAAAAATATTTAAAAATTGACTGTGGAAGTGGCTCAGGGGTTAAGAGTCCCTGAATTCAATTTCTTGTACTGAAGAAGGAGGAGGAGGAGGAGGAGGAGGAAGAGGAGGAGAAGAAGTAGAGAAAGAGGGGGAGGAGAAAGAGGAAGAGGAGGAGGAGGAAGGGGAGGGAGAGGAGAAGAGGAAGAGGGGTAGGAGGAAGAAAAAGTCTTTTGAGTAGATTAAAAGAGCCGGTTTTGTTTGTTTGTTTGTTTGTTTTGTTTTATTTGTTACTTTGGATACTGGGAATTGAACTCAGGGACACTCTACCACTAAACCATATCCCCAGCCCTATATTGTATTTTATTTTTAGACAGGGCCTCACTGAGTTGCTTAGTGCCTCAATTTTGCTGAGGCTGGCTTTGAACTTATGATCCTGTCTCAGCCTCCTGAACCTCTGGGATTACAGGCATGCCCTGTGTCCAGCTAAAGGAGCCCTTTGGTAAGAAGCTGCAGTGACCTATAGTGCTATATAGAATTCAAAAACCATACTTTTACATGTTTAAAGTTCTATGAGTGAAAGTTAAAATTCAGGCTGGGTGCAGTGGTGCATGCCTGTGATCCCAGTTACTTGGGGGCTGCATCAGGAGGATCACAAGTTTGAGGTTAACCTGGACTACTTAGTGATACCCTGTCTCAAAATTTTAAAAAGTAAATAAATAAAAGGAACTGGGAATGTAATTCAGTGGTAATGTACCACTGGGCTCATTCCCCAATTAAAAAAAAAAAAAAAACTCAGTACTAGAACAATAACGGCAATGATAATTCACTTGCATATTCTAGAACATACATAGGACTAAATTCTTGATTTCTTAAGTTGACTCTTTCAGCTCTCTCATATTCAAACAGACACTTGGAAATCACCATTGCTTACTCTCCTTGCCCTACTTCCATGTACAATCCATTGCTAAGTTCATTCCACTCCTTTGCCCCTCTACTGCTGTTCCTGCATCCTGGCTGTCTTTCTCCGCTCCCCCCACAGCCTCTCAACTGATCCCCAGCTTCTGTTCTTGCTTGCCTCAAACCTGTTTTCCACACAGAAGCCAGAGTAATCATTTAGAAATAGGATGGGGTCATCTTACTCTTCTGCATTAAACTTAACAAGGGTCTAATATAAACATTTAAGCTGTATTTTATTTCCCAGAGAGTTGATTAGTGGCACCCATTGTTACATGATCCTCCCATGTAACCATTGATTGTAATAATGCACACACATTCATTTTATATTTTAGTTTATGCTTGTAGGATATCTATTTTAATATTTTGATTTGCCATGCTGCTGAAATTAGTCAAGATATATAGTAGATTTTCTTTATATTTTTGCCACGTAAGTAGGATTCTTTTTCTTAAAACAATGAAGAATTTTTATGTGCCGTTTCATTTGATAAACTTTCAGTTTTTAACTAAATATCTCTCTAGCACACAACAAAATACATGAGTTACAAAAATTACTGTAAAACCTAAATGCAATCTCATCTAAGTAACTTCTAGTGGAACTGCTAACAATATATAATTAATGTTATTATCATACTATTTTATAGCCATATTCTCATAATATATCAAAAGACTCATTTTCTATAAATCTGGCACAAAATAAAGATGTAGCCTTGTATTTGGGAGCAAAGCCATGACGATGACTCATGAGTGTCTGATTACCATTTTTCTGCATAAGTTCTAGGTTCTATAATGTTAATCATTTTGACAAGAAAAAAAAGCTATAAAGTAATATACTTCTTACGTACTTCTGTTAAGATATAAACTCCTGGCAAAGTTACCATTATCATAGTTTTTTAGGTTGAAGTTATAAAAACAAAACAAAACACTATTATTCCAAAATTTTACATAGCAAGTTAGAACACCATGAAAAAAGAAAGGGATATGAAATAAATACATATCAAATGCCAACCAGTTGTACTCAACAATTATTATCATTTCTTTATTTTTAAAAAAATTTTTAGTTGTCAATGAACCTTATTTTATTTATTTATTTTTATGTGGTGCTGAGAATCCAACCCAGTGCCTCACATATGCTAGGCAAATGCTCCACCACTAAGCTACAACCAGCCCTATCATCAATTATTAAAGGAGCATATTAAAATATTTTATTTTTCCCCTATCCAATCTAAGGTTTCCTTTATTTAATATTTAAATTATTAAGAACATATTTACTATTTTGTCTAAATCATATAATATCCAGTTTCAGAATGTTGACTGAAAAACACTTCATATACCTTTTTTTTTTTTTGTACCAGGGATTGAACCCAGGAGCACTTAACCACTAAGACACATCCCCAGCACCCCCACCCCTTTTTTTCAGTTTTTTAAAATATTTTATTTGTTTTAATATTTTAATTTAATATTTTATTTTGTTTATACATGACAGTAGGATGCACTTATACACTTTGATATATCATAGATGGGATATAATTTCTCATTTTTCTGAGTATACATATTGTAGAATCACATTGGTCATACAGTCACATACATACATAAAGTAATAATGTCTGTTTCATTCTACCCAGCCACTTTTCATAATTTATTTAGAGACAGGGTCTTGCTGAGTTACTCAGGGCCTTGCTAAGTTGCTGAGGCTGGCTTTGAACTCGAAATAGCCTCAGCCTCCCAAGCCACTGGGATTACAGGTGTGCACTGCCACATATTGCCTTCATATAACTTTTAGATATAGTTTGCAAACAAAATATTTTGATATACCACATCAATGTACCTTCTATAGAATGTTTTCCCTTAAGGATTGATTATTAAACTAATCATGAAAATTAGAAATACCCAGAAAACAAGCAAGTCCTTAAGTTATTGTAACACAAAAAGTCTTTTTTTCCAGGACTTTTTATATATACATCTTCAAGTTCTGATATGAACTATGTTTTTGCCAAAATAGCCAATTCCTGATAGAAAAATATAGCATTTTAATAAGTGACCTTGTGCAGTTTGACATAACAAGGGATTCTGGATTAAACTAAGGCAGTCCTTGAGTTTAAAACTTTGGGAATTTCAACCAATAAAAAAAATATTTAATAAAAAAAATCATTGTTACATAAAACTACATATAAGAGTTTGTGAGGGGAAAGGGAAAAAAAAGGGAGAGAATTAAACCACAGCAGATGTGGTAGAGAGGGAAGAGGAGAGGGAAGGGGAGGGGGGATAGTAGGGGATAGGAAAGGTAGCAGAATACAACAGTCATTAATATGGTATTATGTAAAAATGTGGATGTGTAACCGATGTGATTCTACAACTTGTATTTGGGGTAAAAATGGGAGCTGATAACCCACTTGAATCAAATGTATGGAAGATGATATGCCATGAGCTTTGTAATGTTTTGAACAACCAATAAAAAAAATATTTAAAAAAAAAAAAAAAAAAACTTTGGGAATTTGGGCTGTGACTGTGGCTCAGTGGTAGAGTGCTTGCCTAGCATGCATAGGCATGAGGAAGTGGATTCCATCCCCAGCACTCCAAAAATAAAAGAAAAAAAAAGAAATTTGAATAAGCAGAATCATGTAAAACATAGCATGTTAAAGGTTTTGTGACAGTGTTTTTTAATGAAAACATTTCCTCATATGATTTGATTTAGTCTATTTTGCAATAAATATTTTTCTTTTAATTCCTGAGCAAGTGACTAGCTTATCTTTGATTAGCTGCTGAATGCACTGACATTTTTAAAATGTATAAGCTTGTCAGTAAACCATACACTGTATACTCATATTAATAGAAAAAATAATATAGCTTATAATCACAGTTTTTAGTCTTTAATTCTTTAAACTATCAACCAATATAAATAATTAGGTGTTTACTATTTCTCAGACATATTAATGAGGATTTAAGAGAGGAAACTAGAGATAATATCTCTTTTATTGAGAAAACTACAGAGGAGGAGAATAAATATATGAATTAAATATAAAAGTCTAGTATTTGCAACATATACATAATTACATGTGTACAAATAGCAGCTTTAAGTACTTCTAGGGATAAGTATAAGGTGATATAATGAATCATTCTGTGTCTTAGTTTAGTCATGTACTAAATAAGGGTAATTACACTTCACAAGGTTGTTGTAAAGATTAAATGAACAATGTAAGTTGAAGTACCCCCCACCAAACTTTAAGAAGCTGGACAAAGAGGGTGCTATAATTGTGAGTTGAATATAAAAATAATGACTTTGTAAAGGATAAAAGAATAAGCAAAATCTGGTATTTGTTAAGAGATATCTCTTGTTATACGTGGAGCTTTTAAATCTTGTCTTGCAGAACTTTAGGAAAACAGGGAAAGCACTCATGTATTTTGAGGAGATAAATTTGGTAGAGAATAAATTATGTACATAAATTTGGGAGAACAGCCTCAAAGAAAAAAACAGACCCTACCAAAGACATAGATAAGTTGAGTTAGAAGGACAAATAGAACTGGTATAGATAGTCTACAAGGTTGAAAATATTTGGCCATAAATATTATAGGAAGAAATGAAAGACACTAATTAAATCTCTAAGCATCTTAAAGATGTCTTGTCAGATATCCTGATTTACAATTTTCTTAGAATGTTTTTCAGAATTAAACACACCCACAGTCTCTCTTCTAGGTGCTTCACTTTCTTTCTTTGTGACAAAAGTCCTAAAACTTAATACATAAATCTAGCTGCAATATGGAGATAGGATTATTGATCTTCCTTGAAGGGGCAGATTTCCCCACAAAGCTAATGAAGCTGAAGCTTCAAGATCCCGAGAGTGGCCCTAGCAACAAGTTGACAGGGTCATACAATTTTATAAAGTTTGTGAAAGTTATAATTTTTTTTTCTTATTTTTGTACCTAAATTATATATACATACATATGTATCTACATGCATATGTGTGTGTATGTGTATGTTTGTGTGTGTGTATATAGATCTTGCAAGTCATATAAGCTGCAGGACTCATAAAATCTGGATCACTCCTAAAAAATAGAGAAGAATGAACTACTATTACTTCATTACTAAATTGCTAAAACTTTTGGCAAAGGTAAAACAAACAGCAAAATATAAATATATATATTCAGGAATTTTAAGGCAAAACTTGTAAATGTAAATACCTATGGGTAGGATCAGCTACATAATTTGTGGAACCTAGTACAAAATTAAAATGTGAAAACCTTGGTTAAAGATGGTAATGCATTTCAAGATGATGATAGTGAAACACAAGGCTCTTCTAAGCATGGGAACTTGTAGCACTGCACAGGTCATACACCCAGGAAGCCTTTGGTACTATTAGAGAATACAGACCAAGTATAAGGCAACCTTCAATTAAAAACCTTCAGCACTGCAAAAACAGAGTCACACATACACACACACACAGAGACAGACACACACAACACACACACACACACACACACACACTTAAGGGACTATCTGTTATCTGACTTGAGTTACAGTAGCCAGGCTGAGCCACTGCTGTTGACTTGTTTTAGAGAAATCAGAAATCTGGATCTCTATGTTTAGCCAGCTAGCTTTTAAATATTGATAATTCAAGTTATTTGAAAACCACTGTACAAATCATACCAAATATGTCTGAGCAGGTTAAGAGCAGAGTCAGATTTAGCCTCTGGACTCTTATCTGGAATCTTTGTTTCATAACCAGAGAAATTCACACTTGAATTCCTAACTTTTCAACATGGGAACTGTGTGACCTTTTCTGCAATTCATCTTTCTCATTTAGCTCAGAGCCTAGAATACAGAAAGTGACCCATAAATGTTAGTTTGGCATCTCACACTGTCAAACACATATGCTATTTCCTTTTGAATTATTTAATTGACATACAAGTCACATCTTGTTGTAGGAGTAGATATTTTTATTTAAATCTAATAAAAATTCAGGAATGTCAGATGTGGTAGTGGATGCCTGTAATACTAGTGATCCAGGAGACTTAGTCAGGATCATAAATTCAAGGCCAACCTGGGCAATTTAGTGAGACCCCGTCTCTAAAAATAAAGACACCTGGCATTGTAGCTTAGTGGTAAAGTTACTAGGTTTGATCCCCAGTAACAAATAAAAGAAAGGAAGGAAGGAAGGGAGAGAGGAAGGAAGAAAATTAGTAATCATGATCGAATATCCAAGAACCCTAGGACAACATTAAGAGACCAAGTTTAAAAATGACTGGAGCAGGGTGCAGGAGGTGGTGGACTCCATGGTGAAAAGGGTGGAGAGGGGAACATCTGGAAGATGCAGGGCCTCATGTTCTGGTGCATCATCAGCTGCTGTGAGGATAACCAGGCTTCCATGCAACAGGTGCACCCGTGCATTCAGCATTGCCATGTGCCTCTGGCTTAAGCTCAGGCCTTGGTGACCAGTAAGTTGGAGAAGCTCCAGGACTACCTGGCCTGGTGTACCATGCATTGCAACAACAAAGCCAAAGATTCAATATGTGCTGGGAGTAAAGAGCTTCAGGGGAAGTGGCAGCTGGACAGTTGTGGATGACCACATGCACCTCACCCCAACTATGACCAAGAAGATAAAAGAGTCTCTCTTATCCATTGGGATAAAAGTTCTTGTCAGGGTGTTGGGAGGTATCATTGGAATAGCCAACCAAGATTGTTATACTCAGCACAGCTATCATTTAGAATCAAGGAAAATAAACACCTTCCAAGATATACAGAAACTAAAAAGAATTCATGACTACTATACTAACACTACAGAAAATTCTTAAAGAAATACTACACACAGAAGAGCTTAAAAACAAACTCCAGAGCTCTCAAACGGAGGAGTTTCATTTGAAGACAAGATTAGTAAATGAGAAATAGGACCCAAACTAAACATTAGAAATAAATCAAACTGGCAGGAATGAGCAAACCTCTCTCTATAATAACACTGAATGTAAATGGTCTCAATGCTCCAATTAAAGAACATAGGCTGACAGAATGGGTTAAAAAACAAGTCACAAATATTTGTTGTTTGCAAGAGACTCAACTTGCAGGCAAAACCTGCTACAGTGAAAGGATGTGAAAGGGATGGAAAATGATACTGCATACAAATGGAGCTCCTAAACAAGCAAGAGTAGTTACTCTTATATCCAACAAAACAGACTTCAAACCAAAATTAATCAGAAGAGACAAAGAATGTCACTTTGTACTATAAAGGGAATAGTCCAAAAAGAAGATACAATGATAGTAAATATTTATGATTCAAACATCAGTGCACCTAATTACATAAAACATAAATTAATTGACTTAAAGACTTATACCTCAATACAATAATTTTGGGTGATTTCAACAATTCTCTCTCACCAATAAATAGGTCATCCAGATATAAACACAGAAAAGACTTCAGCCCTAAAGAATATTATTTAAAAAATCATTTTGTGTAGTTCCTTAGCACATTTCAAAAATTTCTTTGTGTGTGTGTGTGTGTGTGCATGTGTTAAGTTTTTTGAGTTCTTTATATATTCTGAAGATTACTGCTCTATCTGAGGTGTCTGTGATAAAGATTTTCTCCCATTCTGAAAGCTCTTTCTTCACATTATTGATTGTTTCCTTTGCTGAGAAGAAGCTTTTTAGTTTGAATTCATCCCATTTATTGATTCTTGATTTTACTTCTTGCATTTTAGGAGTCTTGTTAAGGAAGTCAGGTTCTAAGCTGATGACATGGTGAAGATTTGGGCCTACTTTTTTTTTCTATTAAGCACAGGGTCTCTGTTTTAGGGCCTAAGTCTTTGATCCACTTTGAGGTGAGTTTCATGAAGGATGAGAGATAGGGGTTAATTTCATTTTGTTACATATGTATTTCCAGTTTTCCCAGCACTATTTGTTGAATAGGCTCTTTTCTCCAATTAATGTTTTTTGGTGCCTTTATCTAGTATGAGATAACTGTATTTATATGGGTTTGTCTCTGTCTTCTATTCTGTACCATTGGTCTGTGTGTCTGTTTTCGTGCCAATACCATGCTGTTTTTGTTACTATGGTTCTGTAGTATAGTTTAAGTTCTGGTATTGTGATGCCTCCTGCTTCACTCTTCTTGATAAAGATTGCTTTGATTATTCTGGGTCTCTTATTTTTCCAAATGAATTTCATAATTGCTTTTTCTAGTTCTATGAAGAAAATCATTGGGATTTTTAATAGGAATTGCAATAAACTTGTATAACAGTTTTGGCCTTTTGACAATATTAATTCTGCCTATTCAAAAGCGTGGATGATCTTTCCATCTTCTAAGGTCTTCTTCAATTTCTTTCTTTAGTGTTCTGTAGTTTTCATTGTAGAAAAAAAATACATTCATCTCTTTTGTTAGATTGATTCCCAAGTTTTTTATTTGTTTGTTTGTTTGTTTGTTGAGGTTATTGTGAATGAGGTAGTTTTCCTAATTTCTTTTGCGGTGGATTCATCAATGATGTATAGAAACACAATTGATTTGTGAAGCTAGTGTCATCCTAATATCAAACCCAGATAAAGACACATCAAGGAAAGAGAAGCATAGATCAATATTCCTGATAAACATAGATGTAAAAATTCTTAACAAAATACTAGAAGTCATATTCTGCAATACATTAAGGAGACTTTACATCATGACCAAGTTGATTTCATTCCAGGGATGAAAGGATGGTTCAATATATTCAAATTAGCCAGGTGCTGTGGCACACAACTATGATCCCAGTGGCTCAAGAGGTTGAGACAGGAGGATCACGAGTTCAATGCCAGCCTCAGCAACAGTGAGGTGCTAAGCAAGTAAGTCAGACCCTGTCTCTAAATAAAATATAAAATGGGGCTGGGGATGTTGTTCAGTGGTTGGGTGCTCTTTAGTGTTCAATTCCCAGTACCAAAAGGAAAAATACACACACACACACACACACACACACACACCCCAAAAAATTAATGATTGTAATTCACCACATAAAAAGAATTAAGGACAAAACTAGTCACTCATTAGCCATCCCAAATCTCAACAGATTCAGAGAAAGCTTTTTTTTTTTTTTTGTACTGAGTATTGAACCCCCAGGTACAATTAAATACCAAGTCACATCCCCAGCTCTTTTTATTTTTTACTTTGAGACAGAGTCTTACTAAGTTGCTTAGGGTCTCACTAAGTTGCTGAGGCTGGCTTTGAACTTGCAATTCTCCTGCTTCAACCTCTGGAGTCACTGGGATTACAGGAATGTGCCACCATGCCTGGATCATCAAAGAAAGCCCTTAACAAAATTCAGCACCCATACATTATAGAAACATGGAAGAAACTAGGGATAGAAGGAATCTACCTAAATGTCATAAAGGTTACATATGACAAACTCAAAGCCAGCATCATAGTTAATGAGGAAAAACTGAAAAATTTCATCTAAAATACAGAACAAAACAATGATATCCAGTCTCACCACTTTTATTAATACAGTACTTGAAATTGCCACCAGAGTGATTAGATATGAGAATGAAATTAAAGGGGTATAAATAGGAAAGAAAAAAATCAAATTATCACTGTTTGTAACTGATATGAGCCTACATTTAGAAGATCCAAAAAGCCTCAGAAAGATTGCTAGAGCTAATAAACAAATTCAGCAGAGAAACAGGATACATCAACATACTTAAGTCAATAACTTTCCTATGCACCAATAATGAATTTGCTGAGAAAGAAAAATCAGGAAAATAGTCTCACTTACAAAAGACTTAGAAAAATTCCTAGAAATAAATCTAACCAAGGAAGTGAAAGACTTCTACACTCAAAATTACAGAACTTAAAAAAGATCCAAGAAGATGGTAAGACCTCCCATGTTCATAGATAGGCAGAATTAGTATTGTTAAATAGCCATTTTACCAAATTTGATCTATAGATCTAATGCAATGCCCATCAAAGTATCAATGACCTTCTTCATAGACCAGAAAAAAACAGTTCTAAAATTCATTTAGAAGACTAAAAGAGCCAAAGCAATTCTAATTTAAAAAAAAAAAATGTTGGAGGCTCACAATACCCAATGTTAAAATGTTATGGTTTGGATATGAGGTGTACCCAAATACTCCTGTATAAATGAAGGAATATTCAGAGGTGAAATGATTGAATTATGATAACTGTTACCTAATCAGTCCATTCTAGTTTGACTGGACTGACAGGGTGATAACTATAGACAGGTCAATTGTGGCTGGAAGTGGGTCACTGGGGAGGTACCCTGGTCTGTGTGTCTGTTTTGGTGCCAATACCAAAACAGCTCCTACCCCTCCCCTCTCTTTGCTTCCTGGCTACCATGAGGTGAGTAGCACTCCTCTGCTAGCAGGTTCTGCCTCTCCTTGGGCAAAGATCAATGAACTCTGCTGACCATGTTCTAAACCTTTGAAACATCAAGCTAAAATAAGTTTTTTCTTCTCTAAATTATTCTTGTCAGGTATTTTGTTCACAGGAATAAAAAGTTGACTAACAAACTCAACTTTATACCACAGAGCTATAGTAACAGAAACTGCATGGTACTGGCATTAAAATAGACCCATTTAAAAAAAAAAAAACAGACCCATGACCATTGGAACAAAATATAAAACACACAGACAAACACATAGATATAGTCATCTGATCCTTGACAGAGGTGCCAAAAACATACATTGGAGAAAAGGCAGCCATTTTAACAAAGGGTGCTGGGAAAACTGATTATCTATATGTAGAAGAATGAGACTAGATACCTATCTCTCATCCTGTACAAAAGTCAACTGAAGGCAACAACTTTCTCAGTAGGTCTACTAAAGCTCAGGAAATAATGCCAAGAATTAGTAAATGGGATGGCATCAAATTAAAAAGCTTCTGCACAGCAAATAAAACAAGAGAATGAAGAGAGAACCTACAGAATGGGGGAAAATCTTTACTAGGTAATCGTTATGGTTTGGATATGAGGTGGCCCGCCAAAGCTCACGTGTAAACACAATGCAAGAAGGTTTGGAGGATAAATGATTGAGTTATATCCTTAACCTAATCAGTGAATTAATCCTTGATGGGATTCACTGGGTGGTAATTGGAGGCAGGTGGGGTGTGGCTAGAAGAAATGGTTCATTGGGGGCATGGCTATGGGGTATATATTTGTATCTGGCAAGTGGAGATCTCTCTCTGCTTCCTGATCGTCATGTAAGCTGCTTTCCTCTGCCACACTTTTCCTCCATTATGTCCTGCCTCACCTTGAGCCCTGAGGAATGAAGATGGCCTTCTATGGATTAAGACTTCTGAAACATGAACCCCTAAATAAACTCTTCCTCCTCTACAATTGTTCTGGTTGGGTCTTTTAGTCACAGCAGTGAAAAAGCTGACTAAAACAGTAATCTCTGACAGAATTAATATTCAGAGTATATAAAAAATTCAAAAAACTTACCACTAAAAAAAAATCCAATCCATAAATGGGCAAATGAACTAAATAGATACTTCTCATTAGAAGAAATAGAAATGGCCAACAAATACATGAAAAAAAAAGTCCAACATCTTTAGCAATCAAGAAAATACAAATAAAAATTACACTGAGATTTTTCTTTCACTCCAATTAGAATGGTTGCCATCATTCATCATCTAATTATTGGGGAAAAAGAATATTTTTACACTCTTGGTGGGATTGTAACATAGTGCAACAACTATGGAAATCAGTATGGTGGTTCCTTAAAAGACTAGAAATGGACCCACCATATGACCTAGGTATATCACTCCTTGGTATTTATCCTAAAGAATTAAAGTCATCATACTATCATGGTACATGGTTACCCATGTTAATGGCAGGACAATTCATAATATCCAAATTATAAAACCAGCCTAAGTGTCTAAAACAGATGAATGAATAGAGAAAATGTGGTATATATACATAATGGAGTTTATTCAGCCATAAATAAAAATGTCATTTTCAGGAAAATGGACAGACCTGAAAGCATTATGTTAAACTAAGTAAATCATTCTCAGAAAAATCAAGGGGTGAATGTTTTCTCTCATATATAGAATCTAGAGAGAAGAAAGGTGGGGGGGAAGTTTGTGTATAGGGGGTGGATCTCATAGGGAGATCAGTAGATTGACCGGAGGAAGGGAACCAGAGAGAGGGAGGAAGGAAGGGAAAGGAGAGATACTGGGGAAAGAAATTGACCAAACTGTCATGTTATATTTTGTGCATGTAAATACATAACAACAAATTCCAATAATGTGCCAATAAAAAAGGATGCCAATAGATAATTAAAAAGTCAAATAACCTGATACTACACTCAACAGTGAATGGCCATCTACGTACCAACTTCCTCTAAAAATGAAAATCTAGTTGAGTATGGTGGTGCACACCTATAATTCCAGCAACTGAGGAGACTGAAGCAGGAAGATCACAAGTTCAAGGCCAGCCCCAGCAACTTAGTCTCAAAATAAATAAAAAATGGGAAAGCACCCCTGGATTCATTCCCTAGTACCAATAAATAAATAAGGAAATCTATATGCCTATTTGTACCATATAAGAAGGAAATGATTTTAATAACCTACTTCAGAGCATTTCTCTAAAGTGTCATAACCAAGGTCTTGTCCCTAAGAAATTTGCAGAGGTGGTAAAAACTGTTTGAAATGGGAAAAGTTTTATATCAACAAATTGTTTTATAAACTGTATAGATATGGTACTCATCAGGTATTGCAATAAAAATTTTTCATAACAAACAACTGCGAAATTCAGTGGCTTAGGACAATAAGCATTTGTTTCTTGCTTACACATTTTTGGGTCTGTTGTGGTTCAAGCTGGTCTAGGCTGGACCCACCTGGGCTTGACTTCAAGCCATAGATTGGGTCCAGGTGAGCTCCATGGATTTATTGTTTTCTTTACAGGAGCATGTAATTATTCTGTCAAAAGGCAGAAGAGGGGCTGGGATTGTGGGTCAGTGGTAGAGCACTTGGTTAGCATGTGAAAGGCCCTAGGTTTGATCCTCAGCACCACATAAAAAGAAATAAGTAAAATAAAGATAAAAAGAAATAAGTAAAATAAAGATAAAAAAATTTAAAACAAAAAAAAGGCAGAAGAACAGGAAAAGGCCAATCCCTGATTTCAAGTTTTTGCTTATGGGTTCCCTTACAGTCATTGGCCAAAGTCAGTCATATGGTTAAGACTAATTTAAGGGATGAAAAAGTACACTCCTATTATGGGGCCATGGTAAAAATGTGGATATATTAACAAGGGATAAAATAATTGAGTTTAACAATTCTTTATTCCTCAGACACCTTAATAAAACAGATTTTTTTCAAGCTATAACTTTTGGAGTCTTATTCTACATGAAACATTATTGAAGTTTGCCTCCATTGTTTCAAATTTTCTTTCAGAACCAAAATTGATTGTAGTATGTATTCTGGTGTGGGACACTGACAGAGTGAGTCAATACACAGTATTGGAAGAAATCTATATCTACCTCTTTAAGCGACTTTAAAAGATTATTTAAAAATCCTCTGGCTTTATCTACTGATGCCTTTTCTATGACCTTCCCCCATGAAGTTGTGAGGGTCATCTGTCCTACAAGTCATTCTCTATGGACCCATCTCTCCTCCAAAGCTGTGGCTCTTGCCTTCATCAGCTGCCCAGAATACCAAGATTCCTGGGTCCTCTTCAGAGTTTATTTTTATTTCATGCTGTTGAGTTTATATCCAGAGCTTAGTTGAAAGCAGTAGTTCTTGAGGAGTCATTTAAGGAAGACTAGGGAAAACTCACTATGTAAGGGTCTGGCGAAGCGTCGGAGGAAGAGACCACCAAAGAGACTGACTTTATGCAATAAGCAGGAGGGAGTTTATTGAGGATCCGATTCAGCGCGCTGAGGCTCCAGGCAGGCTCGCTCAAGAAGGGAGAGCAGCCCAGAGCCCCGAGCAGAGGTCAAGCAGTGCTTAAGTACACTTTTTGGGGAGGGTGGGGGCTTTGCATACATCAGAACAAATCATCATGAGGCGCGGGAAAACAACTCTGAACAACAACTCTGAGACATGATTAGTACATTCATTGGCAGGAACAGATTGGGCAGGGGTGATTGGTCACCCCTAAGCGGGGTACACATTCAAACTGATTGGTTTAGGTCCTGCAATACCACCGTGCCAGGCTTCACAGAGTCCCAAGTTATTAGACAACCCGGGAGTCAATGGAAATATTTACTGGGCATTTTGGGTATTGTCCTAACAGCTACAGGGATTTCAAGTTTTGGGGGTAGCCGAGGAATTTAACAATACTTGGTCTTTTACTTTTTAACCCAGGCCTCGAAGCTTTACAATGCCCGGTCTTTTACACTTTAACTCAGGCTTTGCAGTTTAGACGCAGCTTAGAAATTTTACCCTTACAACTAGTCTTCCTAAGTATTCTGAGTATTTTTCTTGGATCAAATTGATTCCAGAAGGCTTCATATTTGAGCTACATTACATAGACTCTTGCAAAAATCACCAATACTGAATTGAGCTTAATGTTTTATTTAGTCTGTTTTATTAATTATAAGAAAGATTCATATAAAAATTGATTTTGTTTTATTTCAATTTATTTTCATTAAACTGTCATGAAGGTCATCTTATATTGTTCAGCAGCCTCATTGAGTCTCTTGTTAAAAATTGCTATCCATATTTAAGGTGACAAAGAACGATGCATGTCTTGAGAAAGAGGTTTGCATCTTTATTTCTCAAAGTTATGAAATCCACCCTGTTTTCAATTTTTTTTAATACCTTTATTTTATTTATTTTTATGTGGTGTTAAGGATCAAACCCAGTGCTTCACATGTACTAGGCAATGCTTTACTACTGAGCTACAACCCTAGCTGTTGGTTTGTTTTTTTGATGCAAGAAAACTAGGAGGCAAATTAAATGATAAAACATACCAAGTACACAGTCTTTTGCCGCAGTCTGGCTGGGCACAAATCACGAGCCACTCAAGCAGGAACAAACTTTATTTCCGAACTCCACCAGCACATTCCACACATGCTCCCCAGGAACTCTCCCGAATGCCACCCATGCGGCTCCTCCAGGAACACACCACACACCAACCAGAACTCTCCCCGTGAACTCTCTCAGAACACCAGGGGCTGCGTGCGTGCGCACTCACTCTCAGAATCGAGAGAACTCAATGGGAACTCCAAAGTAGCGGGCTCCGGAGGCGGACAGTAAAGGTCTAATATACAATTGAATACACAGCCTGTTTCAATCCAGCATCATTCAGTCACAACAATTATAGGCAGCTTAACTTAATAACATCATCTTAATGGCTCCCCTCTCAACCATTACTTCTGGCAAAATGCCATCGGCTGTGGTTCTCAGCAGTCTTTTATGATCTCTTTCTACATCCTATCATGACGATCCTCTATTTCCATCTTATTGTGTGTAAATCTGTAGGCAATTGATAGATCTTAGGGTAAATTACAAAAAAAAAACAAAAAAAAAAAACAAAAAACTTCTTTTAAGGAGAGATTCCTTCCGGGGCTGGGATTGTGGCTCAGAAGGAGAGCTTTCGCCTCACATTCGTGGGGCATTGGGTTCCATCCCCAGCACTACATAAAAATAAAATAAAGATATTGTGTCCACCTATACCTAATATATATATATATATATATATATATATATATATATATATATATATATATTAAAAAAAAAAAAAGAAGCTGGGGCTGGGGCTGGGGCTGGCTCAGTGGCAGAGCACTCACCTCGCACATGGGAGGCCCTGGGTTCGATCCTCGGCACCACATTAAAAAATAAATGAATAAAATAAAGGTGTTGTGTCCAACTACAACTAAAAACATTTAAAAAAGAAAAAGAAAAAAGAAAAGAGATATGTTCCATTGTGTTATATAATCTTTAATGTTAAAGAAAACTTATCCTTCCCAGGCAGTCATTGTAAATACATACAAAATATTTGATTTAGGGATAAAGGTTTAACAAATTTAACAAGGTATTTAGAATTGCCTTCTCAAGATTTGAATACTACAATAACACATTTTTAAAAACACTCTAAACTTTAATCTTTCTTGAAAATGATGAATAGATTTAAATTGTAATTGGGTTGGCATTACTAATTTATACATCATGAATTCTTTTTTTTTTAAAGAGAGAGTGAGAGAGGAGAGAGAGAGAGAGAATTTTTTGATATTTATTTTTTAGTTATCGGCGGACACAACATCTTTGTTTGTACGTGTGTACGTGGTGCTGAGAATCGAACTCGGGCCGCACGCATGCCAGGCGAGAGCGCACTACCACTTGAGCCACATCCCCAGCCCCATATATCATGAGTTCTATTGAATAAAATAAATTAGAATTGTTTTGTGTATTGAAGAATTAGCAAAAAATAAAATCCCTGAAGACCGGACCTGCTTTGTTTAAATTTCAAGACCTCTTCAATTGTAATGTTAATTTTCCATACTCTTTAGAAGATGCAATGTAAGAAATTCAATTTTCCATAAAATTTCAATAGACTTATAAAGCTTAAAGTATCCCAAAAGGACAATTTCATTAAATAATTTTGAAATTCATAGACTATACTTTAAAGCAGCGTTAGGTTTACAGAAAATTTGAATAAAGCACAGAGAGGTTTACAGAAAATTTGAGCAAAGAGCACAAAGAGTTCCCATAAGCTCCCTCCCTACCCACTGTACTATTTCATTTTTAATGGGAATAGTTTAAGTTTTTTGAGTTAAGATTATTTTCTCTCACCCTTAGGTGTTCCTCCTAGAACCACACCCTTTCTGTACTGGCTAAATAAATTAGATAGAAAAATTCAACCTGGGTTTTATCAACACTATCAGTATTACTTGTTTCTGGGGAATTTTCCTTTAATCATCTACAGCTTTTGTCTTTTACCAAAACCCCACTAAACCTGGCACTGTTTACATGAGACAGTAGAATATAAAGAAGTGATTCTGCTCTTAATTTGAAAACACTATTTCATTATTACAATAGACCATTGGCAGCTATGACCTCCAATGACCTCCTTTGTTCATTTATTCATAGATGCTAAGTGATGAGTGGATCACAATGGTAAGTGAAACATTGATTATAATGCTTAAACTGTGCATGATTGAAAGAAGTGTTTTTATGTTTAATTATAAAAGGTACAAAAAGCATGTGTAATCACTGTCATTAGAACAATTCTTGACATCCCCTGTAAGGTGCCTCTAATTTGTTCTATCTTTTATACACATTTCATTCATTTGCACAAATTTCAGTGACTTTTTAAAAAAATCAATTGCTGCTAAAAGGCAGTTTGGGAGAATATCTTCAGTTATGTGAATTCCTAACTTTACTCTTCTTCAAAAGTCCCAGTTGTCTTGAAAGAATGTTTACCAGGTGTTGGAGACAAGCCCAGAAAAATTTTTGACTGAGTTCTGAAGATGATTAGTGGAAATGATCTTCTTGCTTTGTCTTTCCCAGGGACAAGCATTGAGCCTTGACTGAGTCTGATGATTTTTGATTGCCCATTTATACATAGTGGATGCAATTTAAAAAGTATGAATGGAAGTGTACATGGGCAGAGCTTGTGGACTTGTGGGAAATTGCTTTGGGATAATTGTGGACTCAGATATTCCTGTGGGGAATCCCTAATTATTGATATCTGTAGAAATTTTCTCCAAACTAATTTCCCCAAAGAGTAACATATCAATCTCTTGTGATATGCAAGGGTTGAGCAAGGGTTGAGGAGTAAGGAGTGGTTAAATCTTGGCTGCTGGCTTACTCAGAATTGAAGGAAGTAAGAAAGATGAGGTTTCACGATTAAATGTGTAGGCTTTCATTTAATAACTTCCCTGTGCCTCCTGCATTATGTAACAAATAAGCTAAAATGGCAGATTTGAGGAGAACCTTTGAAAACAAGGAGTTTTAAATTAGGATTATCAAAAGCCGAAGTCTTATTATATTCCCCAAACCTTCTCTTCTCACAATTTCTTCATCCTGATAAATGACTGCTTTCTTCTAGTTACTCAGAATAAACTTGGTCAGCATCTTTCAGACCTCTTTATTCCCCCTCATATTTACACTGACCCATCAGTAAATCTTGGCTTCACCCTCAAAATCTATCTGCTTCTCCTTGTCTGGTGCAAGCCACCATCATCTCCAGTCTATGGCAGAATGTTCTTTCTCTTCGATTTTTGATCTGTTGCCAATCAAGAACCTATTTTATCTACATGAACCAAATGAGCCATTAATTGCCTTTGTGTTTTTCTATCCAAGTTTCCTGCTCTGAACCTGACCACTGATCCTGTAACATGTGGTACCTCTGAACCCCCTTCCTGTCTAATCAGGCTGGGATCTCACTACCTTAGACTTACGCTGTAACAAATCCTGAGAGGTGGGAACTGATGCTGCAGAAAGGAAAAACGGCCAAAGCAATAAACCTCCTGCCCAACTCTGTCCTAGGCCATGCAAGCAATCCCTTGGAAAATAACTGTGGCTGATATGATGTTGTTCTCTTGTTGATTTGTTCTCAGACCTATTTTCTGCCCTTCTTTTGCTCTCTTCTGGATTATAGGCTATTGACCTCTTACTAGTCCTCCAAGGGCCCATTGTGTTAAAGGCTTGTACACTATGAACAAGTGGTGGAAACTTTAAAAAGTGGGAGGTCTACCTATGTTTGGGGCATGCCCTCGAAGGGGATATTGGGACCCCAGCCCTTTCTTCTTCCTCTTTTCTGCGTCCTGGCCCTCACTTTTTACCATGTGCTGCAGCCATGATGTGTTTTGAGCTCAAAAGCAATAGGACCAAGCAATTAAGGACTGAAACCTCCTAAACCGTAAGCTGAAATAACTTTTCTCTTTATAAGCTAATTAATTGTCTCAGGTATTTAGTTACAGTAATGAAAAGCTGACTGACACACTTCCTCAAAAGGCATTTCTCAGGCTTTTTGACAACTGGATTCTGGTTAAGATCAACCAGTGGGGAAGCAATGACTGGAGATTAGAGGGTGAGATGTGGGAAAGTCTGGGCATTTCCCTCATTTCTCCTTCTGCTTTGTGTAGCATCTCAGGCAGAACTTGAGCCCCTAGAGAGATGGAACATCATTCCCTCCACTCTTTGTACACTTGAACCATAGAAACAAAATCTATTTAATGACTTAATTTTATCACCTAAAACTAATCATATTACAATATCCCTTGAACACCACAATGAACCCAATACAGAGCAGGTACTTTCATTTCTTCTCTTTCTCTGTCTCCTTCTTCTTGTTTTTACTATAGGGAATTGAACCGAGGGCCACTCTACCATTAAGCTACATCCCCAGACTTTTTTTAAGTTTAAAATAGTCCTCACTAAGTTGCCCAGGCTGGCCTCTAATTGCAACCCTCCTGCCTTGGTCTCCAGAGTAGCTGGGATTACCGTCATGCACCACCACCTCCAGTTCTATTTCAATTTATTGAAAATGGAGAAACAAAATCAAAGCAGCTGTTGCTTTACCTCCCCAAGAGAAGTTGCTACTTTTAGGAAAGGAAGAGGACTATAATGAGGTAGAGCTCAATCCCTGCAAAACTTAAATCCAAAACAGCATGCTAATGCCTATGAGCACACAAACATAAGAGCATGCACACACAACTTTGTCCACTATTTTCACATGCCATGTCTGAGGAAACTAGAAAGGAAAGTGCTCACCAAGGAAGTGCTAAAACCAGAGTATCAAATGGGAATTAATCATAAATGAAGAAAGAATCTGTTTCATTTGAAATGGAAAATAAAACATGGCTCTACCTTCCTCCTTTTTAACGTTCAGCTCATGAAAGCTGGCATTTGTCTTCAATAGTTTCAAATCCTCAGGAGGAATCTGGCCTAATTTCATGGATAACATATGTAGATTTGTACCTGTGGAGTTTACTGTGACAAGTTAACATTTCCTACTGGTTTCTCCCTGCTGCCTGGCATTCACTGTTGCCAATTCCTCCCACTATTGGCCGCCATTTTGGCGACTCTCTGTAAAGCATTGGCTCCTGAACTAGACAGTTCAAATATATTTTCAATAACATGTTAAGGAATGACAAATAAGTTATAAGATATTGTTGAATAAAACACAAAATCCCCCACTGAAAAAAATACCTCCTCATGCTCCAAAATCATCTCATGCATTTTTAAGACAAAATGATTTCTTTGATGACCTACTATTCTAAAAACACGCATGCCCCCATCCCTTATATTAATAAAGATGGTCAGAAGTTAATTATATATAATTGCTTATGTCAATGCAAAGTAAAATTACATGGAGTTTAGCTCTGACTTACCAAAAAATGTGATGCAGAATAAAAATTCTGTCATTTGATATTCATTGATAATCAATAATAAATTTCTACATTCTTTATAGATTCTGACTCCTAGCATCAAATATGGGAGCATTCCATTTACCATATTGTTAAGGTACTACTCCAATATCCCAAATAAAACTCTGGGTCTTTTGAAGTAACAGACAAAGGATTTATTCTGGCCAGGGCCGAAGAAGCAGAAAGCAGACAGTTCTGTGCCACCATGACCCAGAGCATTCGTGGGGGCTGCTTAAAAGTCCAAAAGACCGCAAGGGAAAAGAAGGCAGGGGAAGCTAATACAATTACAGAATTTATTTCACAAGGTGGAAAAAAAACCAGGTTAACTTTTCTCAGAAAATTTTCACATCTCTCAATACATGCTCAGGAAGCAGACTAACGTCTGTTCTATAAATTGCAGAAGCTGTGGTCTGGGTGCAAGAGGGTGAGGATGTTCTCAAGCAGGTAGGGGGACTAATTCCACACAGGGCAAGGCATCAGAGCAAAATGGGGCAGTCTGACCTAACCTTCAAATAAGCCCATAACAATGTTAGGCCATTGCTTTTTGAAGTTGTAAATACTTTCTTATGGAACCCATTATGAAATTATCCATAGACTTCCGTTGGCTATAAAATATATTCATTACAAAACAGATGGACTTTTTAAAAAATATTTTTAAAGATATTTGTTTTAGTCGAAGGTGGACACAATAACCCTTATTTTATTTTAACATGGTGCCGAGGATCGAACCCCTCACGTTTGCTAGGTGAACACTCTGCCACTGAGCCATAAACCCAGTTCCAGATGGGCTTTTTCTTTAATTTTTAAAAATTTTATTTATTCTAATTTGTTGTATATGATAGGAGAATACAATTCAATTCATATTACAGGAATAGAGCACAATTTTTCATGTCTCTTTGTGTTTTCATACATGTACTTACAGTAATGATGTCCTTCTCATTCCACCATCTTTCCTACCCCTTACCCCCTTCCTTCCCCTCCCTCCCCTTTGCTCTATTTAAAATTCCTCCATTCCTCCCATGCTTCCCCCCCCCTCCCTGCTCATCGCCTTATGAGTCAGCATCCTCATATCAGAGAAAACATTTGGCCTTTGGTTTTTTGGGATTGGCTAACTTCATTTAGCATTATATTCTCCAACATCATCCATTTACCTGAAAATGCCATAATTTTATTCTCTTTTAATGCTGGGTAATATTCCATTGTGTATATATACCAAAATTTCCCTTTCCATTCATCTACTGAAGGACATCTAGGTTGGTTCCACAATTTAGCTATTATGAATTGTGCTGCTATAAACATTGATGTGGCTGTGTCCCTGTAGTATGCTCTTTTTAAATCCTTTGGGTATAGATGGAGGAGAGGGATAGCTGGGTCAAATGGTGGTTCCATTCCCAGTTTTCTAAGGAATTTCCATACTGCTTTCCGTATTGGTTCCAAGATGGAGATTTGCAATCCCACCAGCAATGTAAGAGTGTACCTTTCCACCACATGCTTACCAACACTTATTGTTCTTTGTATTCTTAATACCTGTCATTCTGACTGGCGTGAAATGAAATCTTAGAGTGGTTTTAATTTGAATTTCTCTAATTGCTAAAGATGATGAACATTTTTTCATATATTTGTTGATTGATTGTATATCATCTTCTGAGAAGTATCTGTTCAGGTCTTTGGCCCATTTATTGATTGGGTTATTTGGTGATTAACTTTTTGATTTCTTTATAAACCCTAGAGATTAGTGCTCTATCTGATGTGTGAGGGTTAAAAATTTGCTCCCATTTGTAGGCTCTCTCCTCACCTTGCTGATTATTTCTTTTGCTGAGAAGAAACTTTTTAGCTTTTTTTTAATTATTGATTCTTGATTTTAATTCTTGTGCCACAGGAGTCATATTAAGGAAGTTGAGGCCTAATCCCACATGATGGAGATTAGGGCCTGCTTTTTCTTCTATTAGATACAGGATTTCTGGTTTAATTTTTAGGTCCTTGATCCACTTTGAGTTGAGTTTTGTACATGGTGAGAGATAGGGGTTTAATTTCATTTTGTTGCATAAGGATTTCCAGTTTTCCCAGCACCATTTACTGAAAAGGCTATCTTTTCTCCAGTGCATGTTTCTGGCTCCTTTGTCTAGTATAAGATAATTGTAATTTTGTGTGTTAGTCTCTGTGTCCTCTATTCTGTATCATTGGTCTACCAGTCTGTTTTGGTGCCAATACCATGCTGTTTTTTTTTGTTACTATTGCTCTGTAGTACAGTTTGAGGTCTGGTATAGTGATGCCACCTGCTTCACTCTTCATGCTAAGGATTGCTTTAGCTATTCTTGGTCTCTTATTTTTCCAGATGAATTTCATGACTGCTTTTTCTATTTCTATGAGAAATGTCATTGGGATTTTGATTGGAATTGCATTAAATTTGTATAGTGCTTTTAGTAGTATTGCCATTTTGAAAGTATTAAGTAATTCTGCCTATCCAAGAGCAAAGTAGATCTTTCCATCTTCTAAGGTCTTTGATTTCTTTCTTTAGGGTTCTGTAATTTTCACTGTGTAGATCTTTCACTTCTTTCATTAAGTTGATTCCCAAGTATTTTTTATAATTCATATTACATATATACAGCACAATTTTTCATATCTCTGGTTGTATACAAAGTACATTCACACCAGTTGTGTCTTCATACATGTACTCTGGATAATGATATCCATCTCATTCCACCATCATTTCTAACCCCATGCCCCCTCCCTTCTCCTCCCTCCCCTTTGCCCTATCAAGAGTTTGTCTATTCCTCTCATATTCTCCTCCCTACCCCACTATGAATAAGCCTCCTTATACCAGAGAAAACATTCAGCATTTGTTTTTTGGGGATTGGCTAACTTTACTTAGCATTATATTCTCCAACTCCATTTACCTGCAAATGACATGATATTCTCTTTTATTGATGAGTAATATTCCACTGTATGTATGTGTGTGTGTATGTATGTATGTATGTATGTATGTATGTATATGTATGTATATATTTACCCATTCATCTACTGAAGGGCATGTAGGTTGGATCCACAATTTAGCTATTGTGAGTTGTGCTGCTATAAATATTGGTATGGCTGTGTCCCTGTAGTATGCTCTTTTTAAGTCTTTTAGGTAGAGATGGAGGAGAGGGATAGCTGGGTGAAACAGTGGTTCCATTCCCAATTTTCAAAGAAATCTCCATACTGTTTTCCATATTGGCTGCACCAGTTTTCAGTCCCACCAGCAGTTTGGGGGGAGGGAGAGAAGGGAGGGGAGTGACGTTCAGCGATGTGTTCAAAGATGTAGCTCAGGGCTCCGCAGGTGTCAGCAGGGCAGTTGGGCCTTCCTGGGCTCTGTGCTGGTTCGGCAGGGGTACTGGGATTGAACTCAGGGGCACTTAACCAATGAGCCACATCCCCAGCCGTATTTTGTATTTTATTTAGACAGGGTCTCAGTGAATTTCTTAGTGCCTTGTCATTGCTAAGGCTGGCTTTGAACTCAGGATCCTCCTGCTTCAGCCTCCCAAGACCCTGGGATGACAAGTCTGTACCACTGCGCCCAGCCATGTTATTTTATTTTTAGATACTTCTAGAGAAGCCTTTTCTATAACTTCTCATGACTGAACACTGCCTTTTATTTACCCCAGAATCCTTTTCACTGGCTATTTTGATAATGTTACATGTACTTGGGAGTGCAGATAATTTTTTCAAGATACTTATTTCAATTCCTTTTGGATCCTATGACAGTTCAGTTTTTATTTATCTGAGAAAACTCCATACCATTTTTTTCTTTTCACTCTTTTCCACAGTGTACAGTATATTTTCTGTTCTGTGGATTTATAATCTATAATTTAACCAAGCAATCTTCTGCTATTGAATAGCTGAATTGTTTTAATTATTTTTCTCCTTTAAAAATCTGCAGTGAAAAAAACTTCATGCTGCTTTACTTCTTATGTGTATAAATTTATCTGTAGCATAAATTCTCAGAAACGAAAATACTGAGTTACATGGTAAAAATGAATTGATCATTTTGCCTTCCATAAAGTTACATTGACTTATATTCAAGCCAATGAGATATATATATATATTTATTTATTTAGATAAGAGCCTATTTTTCTGCAGACCTGACAATAGAGTGTATTCACTATATATTCTATAAATAGAAAATAACTGAATAAAAACTGAATATTTCTAATTCCATAATTAGAACACAAAATATAGTTTTCTAATATTTCCAAACATTCTTAAAAAGAATGAGACACTAAATCCTTTTAAAATTAGAATGCTTACACTCTATATCATCACATTCATTTGTTTTCTTTGAGAAAAATAATTAATATCGGAAATGATGTGAATATTTTATGTGCCTACATTCTTTGTTAAAATTTTAGTCCAGTTTGATAATTATTGATATTTACTAGTCTGTTTGAAAAGCATGAATAAAAAGCCATATTTAAAAAATTTAGCTATGCAGTTACATCTTTTGAATAAAAATTAGTATGAATCCCCAAACTTCTCAGTTGTCTAGCAACAATGATTTAAAATTATAAAAAAATTAAAACAAAAAAAAAGAGAGAGAGAGAGCAGTAATAACTAGCTCACCACTTTAAATGCACAGCATGAAATAGAAATGCCTAGGCAATTCTTTGGTTCCTAGTTGTGAAAGTGTCACATCTGCTAGTCAAGATTGGCTCTGGATCATCAGACAGTGCTTGTTTCCATCATTTATTAACGTGAGGCTTTTCAATACAAGGTTTTATGTAAATTAATTATCTACCAGTATTTATGATCATAGGTGTCAATATTAAACAATTTGTGTTGAATTTTGGCCCTGCCACTTGCCAGTTGTGTGACATTAAATGAATTAATCTCTCTAAGCCTTAGAATTTTTATATATAAAAGAAGTATACCTCTTCAGAGAGAAAATTAAATTGTATAATGCTTATAAGAGTGTATAGTATAGAGAATGCCTTCAATTAACAATGTAATGTTAATTGTTACTGTTAATTGTAATGTTAATTATTAATGTTAACTCCATGCTCTGACTTGGAGTTCTTTCCAACATATTATGCTACACTTCTAATACTTCACTTTAAAAAATATGTACTTAAGGGGCTGGGACGCAGTTCAGTGGTAGAGCACTTGTCCATCACACACATACCTATACAACACATTTGAGAATTCAGATTGCCTGGGTGCACACCTGTAATCCCTGTTATTTGGGGCCCTGGGTTCAATCCCAGAAGCACAAAACACACACACACACACACACACACACACACACACACACACGCTTTAAAAAACAAAAACCCATGCAATTAGATGTCACAAAAGCCTTATCTGTGAAGCCTGAGAGACTGAAATTGCACATAGGAGTCTTTGCCTGAGGATCTAGTATTCTTGGTCTCTGGTTTTCAAACTGAATTCTGAAGACCCATAAAATACTAAGGAGATTCTTTAGGGGTTTGCAAATGTTTGATCAGAATTTCACATTGAAACTATGATTAGAAAACAATCTGAACTTCCTCTTCTCATAAACTGAAGCTTTATAATAAACTACTGCCAACCAAAATGATGTATGCTTTCCTGTGAGAAAAAATTTAATTAAATATGGATTAGAGGTTAGTGGCTTCCTGTGAAAGACTATGTTAGAAAAGAAAAATTGTTAGAAAAGAAGACATTCAACCAACTGTGATGTTCCAGTGATAAATCTTTGCCTGAGGCCTTTGCTTATGGTAAAAGAGATTTCGAAATGATTTTCTATGTTGGTCAGGTTTGTAGAACATTATAATAATGATAATAATATTAATAATGTAACAATGATGATGATGATGATAATGATAATCTATTCCTCTATTTCACTCTGATCAAGATGTCTTCCTCTTTTAGGAAAGAGGAAGTTTTTACTTTCAACTTATCAACAACCCCAGCTTTTGGACAACTTGTGCTTGAATTATTTGTTATTGTGGTCCAAAAGAAAGTTACTGTGTCTGCCTTATAAAAGAAGAAATCAGGAGCTAGTCGCCTTCCTACTGTGCAATGCTTCTTTTAATCTTACCACCTTTACTTACTTATATATTCATTTATTGATACTGAGGATTGAACCCAGGGATACTTACCACTGAGCTACATCCCCAACAATCCTTGCCTCCTTCTTTTTTAACGTTGAGACAGGATCTTACTTAAGTAGCTTAGGGTCTTGCTAAACTGCTGAGGCTGGTCTCAAACTTGTGATCCTCCTGCCTCAGCCTCCAGAGTCACTGGGATTACAGGTGTGTGACACTGTACCTGGCTTCTTTCTTTCTTTATTTTATTTTAAATTTTGTTTTTGGTATCAGGGTTGAACTCAGGGGCACTCAACCACTGAGCCATATCCCCAGCTCTATTTTGTATTTCATTTAAAGACAGGGTCTCACTGAGTTGCTTAGCGCCTCACCATTGCTGAGGCTGGCTTTGAAACTCCTGATCCTCTTCTCTCAGCCTCCTGAGCAGCTGGGATTATGGCCACTGCACTTGGCTAGGCTTCTTTATTTTTAACATAAAGTGTTTCATACTTTTCTGATTAGAAAGGTCAAAAAGGTTCAGAAAGCTTATTATTGCTGTATGTATATACGTGACTGTATGACCAATGTGATTCTGCAACCTGTACAATCAGAAAAATGAGAAACTATACCCCATTTGATTCAAATGGATGAAATGTCAAGATCATTGTACTGTCATGTGTAACTAATAAAAAAAAATTTTTTAAAGTTCAGAAAGCATAGACATGCCAAAAGGACTTGAAAATATTCATAATTGTAGAATCCTGGAACAATCAACCTAGTACCAGGATGAATCCCTCTTTCTGTATCAACTCCAGATAAGTCAAAGAAATAAATATATGACAAAAAACTCAACAGGACTTCAGAAGACTTATCAGGTATTTGTTCTTATTAAAATGTTAGTAAGAACTTTTATTTTATCTGAGGAACAGCTAAGGCTTGATAGAAAAAACTTTAGAGATCCTCTTTGAAAATCAGGACTCTAATTCATCATTGTGAAGAAGTTATTGAGAAAAATGTGACAAAGAAGTTTGTATGAATTTTCCCTTCTTCCTAAAAGGATTCTCTCTTGCTATTGCTATTGGACAGGAGAATACTGATAATATGAATGGACATCTAAAATTTCTACAATATTTGATTTTATCAAAATGTTTGATTTTTATTGGAATTTGGCCCTTGAATACAGAGAAAATAGAGCATTAAAGACTGTGAGACTAACCTACTGTGCTTATGAGAGTTAGCCTTAAAAAAAAAAGTAAGACTGATAGTTGGTCTATACTGATTCTTGTTCCAGATTTTCATTGACATGCTCCAGATTTTTAGTGATTTCCCACAGTGACTTTTGTTTCACTGTCAACAAATAATAGCTTAAAGTTCCTTCCAGAAATAAAATGTTATGATACTACTCCAAGTAAATTTTATATTAGATGCAGTAACATGACAGTTTATTATCAACTGCAACTCACCTGAATTACCTTTAAAATGCCTTGCTTTAGCAGAGCACAGTGGCGCACACCTGTAATCCCAGCAGCTCAGGAGGCTGAGACAGGAGGATCATGAGTTCAAAGCCAGTCTCAGCAAGGATGAGGTACTAGGCAACTCAGTGAGATCCTGTCCCTAAATGAAATACAAAATAAGGCTGGGGATGTGGCTCAGTGGTTGAGTGCCCCTGAGTTCAATCCCCGGTACCACCCCCCAAAAATCCAAATTTAAAATGCCTTGCAGACCCTCATTGTTACACAAAATTACATATAAGAGGAAGTGAGGGGAAAGGGGGAAAAAAAACAAGAGAGAGAAATGAATTACAGTAGATGGGGTAGGGAGAGAAGACGGGAAGGGAGGGGATGGGAGGGGAGGGAAGGGGAGGGGAAGGGGGATAGTAGAGGTTAGGAAAGGCAGCAGAACACAACATACACTAGTATGGCAGTAGGTAAAAAAGTGGATGTGTAACCGATGTGAATCTACATTATGTATATAGGGTAAAAATGGGAGTTCATAATCTGCTTAAATCAAATGTATGAAATATGATATGTCAAGAACTTTGTAATGTTTTGAACAACTAATAAAAAAAGAAAAGAAAAAAAAATAAAATGCTTTGCTTTTAAACATTTTCATTTACATGTTTTTTTATTAAATAAAAATAAAAATGTGACCTTGAGGTAGGAGAACAATTTTATGATACACATAAAACATTAAAGTGAATGCAGAATCTAGAGGGTGTAAAATAGCAGAGGTTGTCGCTGTATATGAAACCTAATTAAAACCAATTTTTAGCAATAATTTCATTCCTGATAATCTATGAACCATATACATGGCAGAGTATGTAAATGAATCGCACAATATTAAGATGGTTGGATGATGGGATGGATGATAGTTTCCATTTGAGGGAAAGATAGATGGAAAGAAACATATGATTCTTTTAGTATCCCCAATACTGCTTAATTGGAAATCTTCTCTTTTACTTGGGGCTGAAAAATTTTTAAAAATGCTTCTAGATTATTTGTAAAGTGATGCAGATGCACATTCCACACATGGGAAAGAAACAGGGGCTTATGGAGTAGAGAACATAATTTCAGATTGTATTTTCAGTACTTTCAGCATGAAAATTTCTTATGCTTTATGTTATAATCATAGCAAGACCTGTGGTGAAGAAGGTTTTTGTTTAAAATCATCTTAATTTTGTCCTAAATGCACACTTGAGATTATTGGATCAAAGGCAGATTATTATGACACAATCATAATTGTTCTGGGTCCCCTTGTCCCAGCTTTTAATCCTGGAGAGAACCAGATGTCACCCTGCAATGGATCTGGACTGGAAGAGAGAAATTCTAAGAGAATGAGTCTGGGCTTGTACATGAAGAGAAAGGCAGCTGTCTTCCTCCTTTTCAAAAAGGAGAGAGAAATAAACTCCCTGCTCCTCAAGGCAAGGTGAAACTATCCTGGGTTCTTGATCCAAATCTTAAGAATATAAATAGCCAGACACAGTGGCACATGCCTGTAATCCCAGTGACTCTGGAGGCTGAGGCAGGAGGATCACAAGTTTGTGGGCAGGAATTTAGTGAGACCCGAACTCAAAGTAAAAAAATAAAGAGGTCTGGGAATGTAGCTTAGTGGGAGAGTGCCCCAGGTTCAATTCCCAGGACCAGAAAAGAAAGGAAGGAAGAGAAGGAGGAAAAAGGAAGAGATAAAAGTAATAAATTGTCCAAGGGCAGAGAAGACAGTGTGTTTAGCTCCACAACCCAGACCTGTCTCCAAGGTCCCAGTTTTTACCCCAACACAGATAAAAACACACATCTTGGAAACTATGTGAATCTCTTGAGTGCTCTCTACCTACATGTAATTACCTTCTAGAGCTTGGTTTTAGTTCAAAATCTCTCAAGTATCCATTAAATTTACTGATAAAATTCTAATTGTGTAGAAGAACAAATATATTTTTTTCTGCACCCCAAAGTCTTATGAAATTAGTTCTTCCTCTGAATAAGCACATGGTTGCCCAGCTAAAGATCCCATTTCCTAATCACTTTCAGGTAGATGTGGCCATGTGATTGAGTTCTCACCACAGGAAAATTTTGTTTCTGGTATGGCATTGTGTGCAAACTAACATTGAAACCATGAACTCCCTTGGGCTGGGGTTGTGGCTCAGTGATAGAGCGCTTGCCTAGTATGTGTGAGGCACTGGGTTCGATTCTCAGCACCACATAAAAATAAAGGTCCATCAATATCTAAAAAAAAATTTTAAAAAAAGAAACTATGAACTCCCTTATGTTTTCTGTGGTATGCAGCAAATGTTTCTGGGTTTCTCCCAAAACTTTATAAACTTTGTACTTCTTTTGTGAGTTTGTGGTAGTAGCAGGAGTACCTCAATTAATTGGCAAATTATCCATTTAACATATGACCGAGAAGTGATACTGACAGAATTTGGTCTGGCAAAGTATATGAACAACTTACATATGAAAAGCCAATATTTGGTTCAGCCATATTGTAGTTATTCATATTGATTAGTTTTTATATTTTTATGGATTCATTCATATATCACATTTATTTAGCACCTCCCATGTGAAATTTCTGTTAGAAATGGAGAACAAAGTCTGCAGGATCACTCATTTTCTCAAATGAGGAAAAAAAAATGAGGATTAGCGGAGGACCAAATGGGCTTTTCCCACACATGGTGACAGAATCTTTTAGTTTTTCCGCATTAATTTCTTCTTCATTCCTGAAGGATGTCTTCATGAGGTAAAATAATTCTGGCTCAACATTTCTTTTCATATGGTTCTTGAAAGATGCTTACTTCCTTTGGCCTCCATGATTTCTAAAGAACAATTTACTATGATTTGGATTATTGTTCCCCTGTATCAAATGTATCTTTCCTCCCTGGCTGCTTTCAACATTTTTCTTTTGTTTTTAGGGATCAGAAATTTGATGATGATCTGGATTTCCAGGGACTAGAAGGGAGTTCTCCTTCAAAGAATAGCCTGACAGATACAAGAAACAGCCCCCCCCGGGAGACATCTTGCCTGGGAGACATCCTGCAGCCATCCATCTCCCTGAGACATCCTGCGGCCATCTTTCTTCCTGAAACATCCTGCGTTATCTCACCTTGTGAAGAGATCCAGCAACTGCCAATAAGAGAGCTTCCCCATTCCCAGCCCATAAATACCCCTGTGTGAACAATAAAAGTTTGCAGCTTGATCAGAACTCCTGTCTTGCTGTCACCTTTCGTGTCTCTTGTCCCTTCATTCCTCCCCATCTAGGTTCGCTCCCACGTTGATGTGTCCTGCCGGTTGGGACACTGGATATGGTGGCGCATGCCTGAAATCCCAGCAGCTGGGGAGGCTGAGGCAGGAGGATCTCGAGTTCAAAGCCAGCCTCAGCAACTTAGTGAAGTGCTAAGCAACTTAGTAAAACCCTGTCTTTAAATAGAATACAAAAAAAGGTTGGAAATATGGCTCAGTGGTTGAGCGTCCTTGACTTTAATCGCCAGTACCAACACAAAAAAATTATTATAAACATGTTGAACTTTTTTTGAGAGTATACTATTTAGAGTTCACTCAGTTTCTTCTCTTTTTTTCTTTTGTGGTGCTGGAGATCAAATTTAGGGCTTTGTACATGTAAGGCAAGCTACTTGAGTCTGTAGGTTTATTCTCTTCACTAAATTCAGGAAATTTCTAGTTATTATTTTGTTGAATACTGTTTCAACTCACACTGCTTTTCTTCTTGTGATTCTGATGACAGATTCTTGATACCTTTTCCCTCCTATCTTCTTATGTTCAGGGATTTCTGTGGCTGTATCTTCAAAAATTTTATGATACTGTTCCTCTAATATCTACATTCTGCTGAGCACATCCAGTAAGTTTGTTACTTAGCATATTTTTCAGTTCTACAATTTCCATTTATATCTCCTTCATGTCTTTTATTTCTTCTTTCCATTCAAGGGTTTGTACCTGCTTATTGAAGCCTTTTATGATGACCGCTCTAAAATCCTTGATGGATAATTCCAACATGTGTAATCCATTGTTGGCAACTGTTAAATGTTTTTTCTGATTCAAGTTGAGATTTTCCTGGTTCTTGATATAATGAGTGATTTCTCTCCATTGTATCCTAGACATTTAGGCATTAAGTTATGAGACCCTGGATCTTAGTAAATCTGTCTAGTAAGCCTCTGCTGAGTCTGTGTCTGCAGGGGGAAGGGTAGAAATCACGGCTGCCCATGTGGCTTCCACTGGCAGTGCACTCTACTGGGGAAGGGGGACGGAAGGAGTGCCTTGCCACCTGGAACTTCTGCCCATGCTCTGTACCATTCCAAAGGAACAGAGGAGGGGTGCCTCATTCCCACCTGGCGAGGAAGCACAACTAGGCTCTCCACTCGACTTTTGCCAAGGGGAGAGTGAAGGGATGGGAGTGGAGCTCTGATGTTTTTCCTGCAATTTGAATTAGGGCAGTTTGGGTCAAAAAGTTTCTATTTGCCCAGCCTGTCCCTTTCCTCATCTTTTGGCAAAAGAAAACAGGCTTTATGGGGAACATTTTTTGTCTGCATACCTTAGCATTTCTAGGTGATGGGCTCCTCCAGCATCCAGTTTGGCACCCAGACATTCAGCACCATGTTGTTCCTTAGGGAACATAGGTCTCAGGGTTCCTGGCCACTCCACCTCCTTCTCTCCACCTCTCAGGGTCTTGTGTCTATGTATATGTAACACCCAGGGTTTCTAGCTTACTTAGAAGAACAAGGGGGAAATGCATCTGCTCCATCTTTTCTGGAACTAGAAGACCACAATTCCCTTAGCAAAAAATATTAGTCCCCCACCCCCCACACACACACCATTTGTTTCCAGCTAGAGAAATAGAACTTTTCCAGCAAAAAAAGAAAAAAAAAAAAACACAAAATCTAGAAACACCTCCATTTTGCTAAACAAGTTGAGGGGTCTTTCCCCAAGGGTCTCTGCTGCACAGTAGGCCCACAGTTCACTAGTTGAGGAGCAAGAGAGGAACTTTAGAAAAAGTAGAGCCAGCAGGTAAGGGGAAACACCATTTGTTTATGGGTGGTTAATGAATTTTTTTCTTTTTTTTTTTTTTTAACTCCGACATACTCCATACTTCAGTATATGAATGTGTTTCAGTAGAAACATTTACAAAGTGAGCTTGAAATCATCACAATTAAAGCATTATATATTCTACCCTCCCCCCAGAACATTTCCTCTCCCAGATAATAATTAAAGAAAAAAAAAACCTTTCCTTTTTATTCTGCTTTTTATTTAGATCTTAACCGGTACTGTAACTTCTCTTTCTTGGTTGAAGTGTCATAGGATCTCTATCTATAACCACAAAACCCAAGCAGACTGTGAAAGTAAAATGATGAACTTGATGTTGACATGGTGGTTTATTGATGATGAACATAACTTCCAAGGTCATGACTGATATGTTAATCTTCTTATTATGGATCTTTCTTGACTGAACTAGAAGATCTATTCAAAGCTTGATGATCAATCATGCCTGAAAGTGAATGGGTTAGGGGTAGTTTTCTGAGGATTCACCTTTTTTTCTTTCTTTTTTTTTTTTTTTTACCCCTGCTTTGTTTTTCTATCGCAAGCTGCTGCACGGCCTTTTTTTTCTTATAAGACCTCTTGCAATATGATTATTGAGCTGGTTGTTACGAGCTTTCTTAGTAAGACAAATATCCAGGCTTTTAGAGATTCCGATTTTTTTCTGAAGTGTTCCCCTCATTTCTTGTGTGTTCTCCTTATCAATTTCTACTTGTTCTGTTTCTGATGTCTTCCATTTTTTCTTGCTGTGTTCCGGGTTTATGTGATACAGCTTCTCCACTGGGGTTTCCTCTTGGTGCAGATGGAGTTTCTTGAGAAGCTCAACTCTCTTCTGTAAGATTTGGCATTCATTGTCCAGCAAAGCGGCCACCAAGTGCAGAGAATAGGTGTCCTTGTTCAGTTTCCTTACTTGCTCTTCCAGCTCATTCTTAATGGACACCTCATTATTTGGTTTCATTTGAAAACCGGCTTGTTTATTTTTAAGGCTTTCTTTTCTGTCTGTCTGAGATTTCTGATACGATTGGATTAGTCCGTGGAGCTCGGTATGTTGCTTGCTCCAGTGTTCTGCTTCTTGTAGTAGCTGTTCCATGTTTTTCAGAAGTTTAATATTTTCTTCTTGAACATGAGGGGATCCATACTTTCCTTCTTCGTCACTTGGTTGAGTTTCATTAAGGACTCCTTTTTCTTCTGAACAATTTGCCGAATCCTTTTCAGAAACTTGGACCTTGTTCCTGGTAGTCTGGTTCTCGCAGTCCACCTCCTGTTTCTTGGCATTCCGTTTTTTCTCTGGGACGGAGTCAATGAGCAGTTTTTTCAGTAGCTTTTTATTTGTTTTGCTGAATCTTCTGACTTTTTCTTGAAGCTGTAACACATCCTCAGAAATAATGGTTTCCTCCAAAGGTTCCTTTGTTTCTGTGATCTTCTCTTCAAAGCCCGTCACCCTGTTAAGAATATCTCCAATTTCTCTCAGGAACTTTTCAAACTTCTGCTCAGCCTCTGGTCCTGTTACTTTTCGGCTATCTTGTTTTAGGGAAGGGAGGGAGCCCCAGCATGAAGAGGGATGTGGTCCGATTTCAAATACGGCAATAGTAATCCCAGAGTCCCGAATCTGTTGATGAAGAGCAGAAGTAGGCTCACTGGCTTCAGACAGGCTAGATGTCTCAGCTGAACTCTCAGAGCTGGCCATTGGTGCTCGAGGAAAGCCGAAAATCTTAGCGATTCCAAGGACAGGTGACAGTCCTCTGTGAAAATGGGTGGAGAGCGTGGAATGAAGCTGAGGGATGGTGTTTAGGTGGAAGGTGACATCTCAGACAGCCTGGGGGGGGAGGGGGTGGGAAAGGGGGCCAGGAGCTGGGGCTCCATCTCTCCTTTCTTAGGCTTCTGGTATTTATTCCCTGACCCTGGCAACCAGGTCTTTATTCTGTCATTGTGGCCTATCCCCAGCTTCTCTTTCCTTTGTGTCACAATGGAAACCTCTTAAACTCCTGCCCAGTGACTTACATCAAAATCAACCTTGAGCTGCTCCTACTTCCCACCCAAGAAAGACCTCGTACCAGTCCTTCACCTCCTAACTCTTAGGTTCCTATTCACCTGTTCTCACCACACTCCAGTGACTTCCTCACCTCACCAGCACCCCCAGCCCAGCCTCAACCTGCAGCAGGTTTGGGTCCCTCCAAGGGCCTGGCTGAGCTAGGCCCCCATTCTTTCATAACCTGAAGGCCTTATTGCTCCCATTCTAGGGGAGATACAGCTGTAAAAGAGAGAGATACATAACAGAACCAAAAGTGCTGCATCTTTTTGTGATTTTAAGGAAATAATGTCAGGAATCACTCTAAAAATATTCTACTGCAGTGAATGGGTCTTTAACAATACAAATACAAATCGGAACTTTTTCTGGGCTTTGAAATACAGCATCCTGTAAGAAGCCTGATGAAGACCCTGTCTCAAGAACAGGGCAGGGGGCATCTAAGATGCAATTCAGTGCTACAGCACCCTTGGGTACAATCTCCAGCATCAGAAATCATAAAACTGAAAGTTAATTTTCACAGTAACTGGTTAAAATAGATTCATTCTAAAGTATGTGAAATAGCTAAATCCAACTGTGGGTTGTATGAAGTAATGAAATAATTTGAAACCTAGTGTCTTCTTGTCTTTTTGTCCTTAGGAGTCAGGACCTTGAGAAGAAAATTAAGTTCAAAGTGTTTCTTGGGTGAGACTTTTCCTTGGTCTTCAACATCTTGCAGCCAAGTACTGACTTTGCTCCCAATTTTAAGGAAAAAATCATACTTAATATTTTTCCCTTAGAGAAGAGAAATTAATGGGCTGTTTTTTTTTTTTTCTTCCATGTCTACCAACTCAAGTAGGCTTTGGTTTCTCTGAGCCTCATGCTCATCTTCAGCCAGTGGGGCTCAAAGCCATGGCTGCTGCCCACCCACACAAACAGTGCTGGGCCAGCAGGCTGGCTCCCTTTTTATTCTCCCTCCCTCCTTCCCTTCCTTCCTTCCATTTTTAGTGCTGGGGATCCCACCCAGTGCTTCACATATGCTAGACAAGCGCTCTCCACTGAGCTACACCCCAGCCCCCTGGTTTTCTTTTTGCTTGAAGAAGGAGCACCTTTTCTATCCTGCATTGGGATGACACAGAGGCCAGCACTGCCCCTCATTTTCATCTTGAAAGTTCGACTTTGGTTGTTACTTCTCCTGACTCAGCATCATGCGAGATAGTTCTAAAATCTTCAGGACAAGGGAAATTCTTTCCGATTTGGTAATTAATTTCTAGCTTTATTTCAGTATAATCAGAAATTATCAGGGCTGGGGATATAGCTCAGTTGGTAGAGTGCTTGCCTTGCATGCACGAGGCCCTGGGTTCAATCCCTAGCAACACACACACACACACACACACACACACACACAAGAAATTATCTTTTACCTAGTATGGGCAAGGCCCTGAATTTAACTACTAGCAAAACACGTGTGTGCACACACACACAAAGAAAGAATGGAAAAGGAAAATGTATACCTTTGGGAATGAATGGATATTTCCTTTTGAATGTGATAGATTATCAGTGTTAATACTTGGTATTATCAATATTCATGCCATTGGACATAAAACTGGTTTTATTCTTGTGGAAAGCTGTGACTTGAATCATGGTTTCTGATTGCCTCATGGCTGCATTAGCCCTGGGAACTTCCTGTGCAAAGATACAGGTCAAGATGGCCCAGTTGCTATTGTGACCCTGGCCTGAGGAGGATCCATGCAAAAGCAAAGAGCTATATCTGTCAGGACCTTGAGCTTAGGCACCAACTCCCTAGGAGAGAGAATTCTGAGCATAACAAGATAACCCTAATGTCTTGCCAGTCCTGTGTCCTTCAAATTACCAGCTTTGCTAAAACATTCCCACAAATAATCTTCTGATGAAACCTACATAACCTATACTAACTAACTCTGGGCCATTCATCCTCCTTCAGTGGGTGATGTCCCACCTGGTCTCAGCTTTTTCTCTATGTGTGTGTGTCTGTCTTGTCAATTCCCCATCTTCCTCCATCCAGTGTTTTTCCTGAATTAACCACTGCTGCCGAGAGCAAAGACTGGGCTATGGCATACCTTGTCTTGATTTTTATGGAAACTGGTTTGAAGTAGTCAAGAGAGCAAGAAGTTTTTTTTTCCCCCCCTTTCATCAAAAAGGGATTTAAACATTCCTTTTCTTCTTACAACTATAATAAATACTGTGTTCATTTAGTTTTTTTCATCACTGTGACCCAAATATCTGGCAATAACAACTTAGAGAGGTAAAGTTTATTTGGGTTTCATAGTTTCAGAGGTCTCAGTCCATAGATGGCCGGCTCCATTGCTCTAGGCCCAAGTGAGGCAGAACATCATGAGTGAAGGGACTAATGGAGGAGAGTTGCTCAGCTCATGTTGGGGGTCAATAAGCAGAAAGAGGGAAAAAGGAAGGGGCTAGAGGAAGATGCCCCCTTCCAGGGCACACACCTAGTGATGTACCTCCCCCAGCTACACCTCACCTACTTAATTACCACCAGTCAGATTTTTCAGACTAGGTTGAACAGATAAGGTTACAGCTCTCATCATCTAATCATTTCACCTCTGGACATTGCTGAATTAACAAAGAAGCTTTTAGGGGACAACTCATATCCAAACTATAACAAATTCCAATTCATGTTTCTGTTAATTTTACTGAAATTTGAGTTTAGATGTTGAAAATTTTACAGACATTTTTATTGACCTATATTTGCAGTGGATAATCATGAAAATTAAACACATTTGGATTGTGTTAGAATTCTTATCTACTAAGTTTCTCATGCCTTACTAACTTTTAAAAAAATTAAAAAGAAAAACTATTTCTAAACTTAGGAAACTTGTGTCCAATTTACCTTTTTAAAATCAGTTTGCCTTTACAAAAATATAACATCTTATGCTCTCTTTTAATGCATTTGAATTTTAAAATAAATATCAAAATATAGAATAGATTACTCATGGTTCTTTAGACAGAAACTAAACTCAGACAGGTTTAAGCCAAGTAAACTGAGGTGGAAAAGCAGGTCAGTCTTTGGCTCATGTCACTTAAAAGTCCAGGAGTAGCTGCTTCTGCACTCCTGGATTCAGGGACTTAAGTTGTATAATTAGGGCTTGATATCATGACTTCTAAGGGGTCTTTTCTCTCTCTCTCTCTCTCTCTCTCTCTCTCTCTCTCTCTCTGGGTCTTCATTCTTAGCAATCATTTTTTTTTTAAATTTCTTTTAAATATTCATTTTTTAGTTGTAGTTGGACACAATACCTTTGTTTTTTAAATTTATTTTTATGTGGTGCTGAGGATTAAACCCAGGGCCTCACATGTGCTAGGTGAGCACACTACCACTGAGCCACAACCCCAGCCCCTTAGCAGTCATTCTTTAGATGGTGTCTTATAGTGACATATTTAACCACTCCAGGGGAAGGGAAAATTCTCTTTCCTCATAGTTTCAGGAGAAGTGCCAACGAAAGCATTAACTGATCTGACTTGGGCAGGTGCCTAATAGAGTCTGGGGACATGATAGCCCAAGGACTGGATCAGGGAGACAAAGACTTTGGGAAACTGTTACCAGAATACAGGGCTGCGAGTGTCAGAAAAAAACAGCAGATGTCTGCCACACAGCCTAACAGGATAATGGCACAAAGCACTGCTTTCCATCCAAATGATAGGTCCTTTTTCCTCACACAAAATCATGGAGATTCTGTTCTCTCTCCTCTGAGAGTCCTGATAGCCACCTATGATAATAATCACTTACATAGAAACAGATAAAACTCTTGCCTTAAGTGTGAATAATTTACCTTTTTGTTTTGAAAAAGTTTTAGATTTAGGGAAAAGTAACAAAAGTAGGAAATTCCCATGTAACCTTCATCCAGCCTACCCTAATGTTATCGTCTTATATAGTCAGTACTACAATCAAAACTAACATTGGCATTTATTATTAACTAAACTACAGGTTGTACTGGGTTATCCAGTTTTCCTGCTAATGTCCCTTTTCCGTTCCAGGATCCCACACTGCATTTTCTTTTTCTTTTTTTTTTTTTTAATGCTATTTTTAAATTTTATTTTATTTTTTTACAAATTTGGAACACTATTTTTCATTTCACTGGTTGTACATGATGTAAAGTTACACCATCCGTGCATTCATACACATGCATAGGGATAAAAATGTCATAATGTCCATATCATTCTATCATCTTCCCCACACACACACTCCCCCTCCCCTCCACTCTCTCCCCTCCTTCCCCTCCCTCTCCTCTGCTCAATCCAAAGTTCCTCCCTTCTTCCCTTGCCCCCTGCCCATTATGGATCAGCATCCACCTATCAGAGAAAACATTTGGCCTTTGGTTTTGGGGATTGGCTTACTTCACTTTGCATGATATTCTCTAATTCCGTCCATTTACTGGTAAATGCCATAATTTCATTCTTCTTTAAGGCTGAGTAGCATTCCATTGTGAATATATACCACAGTTTCTTTATCCATTCATCTATTGAAGGGCATCTAGGCTGTTTCCACAGTTTAGCTATTGCCACACTTTATTTTCCTTTCATGTCTAGTTTCCTTTAATCAGTGATAAATTTCAATAGTTGATTCTTGCTCAGGACATTTCTGTTGAGTATTGCTCATGCATTTTGTAGACTTTGCTTCAACTTGTGGTTTTTCTAATTTCTAGTCATTATTATATTGAAGTTATGTATTTTGGGCAGGAATGCTGCAGAAGTGGAATGACCTTCTCACTGTGCCCTGTCAAAGCACACATGATGTCATTATGTCCTGTATATAGCAAGGTTAACCTTGATTGCTTCATTTAAATGGTATTTGCTGGATTCATCCACTATAAAGCTATTATCTTCCCCTTTGTAACTTTAAAAAAGTATTGGGGAAAATACTTTGAGACTCTGCAAATACCCTGTTTCTCTTATCTCTTCTGTACTGGCTTTAGTACCCATAGGTGACTCTTACCTACTACAACTATTACAGTGATGCTCTACTGGTGGGTTTCTTATTTCTTTCATTTCTTATGTATTTATTAATTGGAGTTAGTTGGTCAAGAATAGCTTCTTTTTTCCTATACTTATTTATTATTTGTTTGTTTATTCATTTATTCATTCCTTTATTCATTCAACTATGTGTTTATATAAGAATGGGTTCATAGATACTTATTTTATTTGGGGGGTAATAACATCACACCATCATTTATGTTCTTGCTAAAATATGTATGAATTATTTTAATGATTGAAAATTTACATATAATTAAACATTTTTTATTTTATATAATTGTTTAACAGTTGTTGTTGTTTTAGCCAAATAATAGTAGCTGATTGATAATGACCACTCAAGGGTTAGTATTTATATTCATAACGAATTCCTAAGTAGAGTTTGACTTTAAGTATCCTGATTTGTATGACACTTTTAGGTGTAATAGTATACTTACATATGGCTATTTTAATTTTTTGCATTTTTATTGGTGCATTATTATATATAATGTTGGGTTTCGTCATTACAGACTTGTACATGTACACATTATACAATTTGGCCAATATAATTTCCCAATTCAGATGTGACCATTTTAGAGAGAAAATTGTCTTAAAAACGAAAATTTTATTCAGACTCAAAATACAGGTGTAGCTATACTCGTCTATGAATCTTTTCTTCAGCATTCTTCTTCTCTTTGATCACCAGGTGGTGCTGTAGGCTTTAAAAATGGTAAGAGTGTGCGAGTAGCTGAACTCCAAAATGAATGGAATCTCATAAACAATCTCATCCAGTCTCATTTTTTCCAGGCTTTGAGAGTGTAAATGCTAAGAGATTTGCCCAAAGTTACAGCTAATTATGATAAGAGCTTGGATTGGTGCCCAAGTCTCCTGCCTTAAATTTGAGGAGAGGCAGGTTCTGCAGATCAGGAGACTGGAAAATTTTTTTAAGTATTTGCTAAGTATACAGGAAAAGTATTATGTGGAAGAACAGGTTTTCAGCATTGGTGGGACTGGCTTGTTTTACAAGGATGTTGGCAAAGAAACCTATATAATGCAAATGGCATTTCAGCTGACAAAAAATATTAAGACCAGAGGCACATTGTGAGGACTTAACATTGTATCCCCTGAGACTAGCAACAGCATTTGCTAATTCAATGTCAAGGCCACTATGCAGAATGTAACTAAAACAAATAAACAACAACAACAAAAATATGACACTAAGGGACCTGGGGGAGGGAGGAGAGAAGGAAAAGGGGAAGTACTGGGGAATGATATTGACCAAATTTTTATATTACATTGTGTGCGTGTACAAATATATAGCAACAAATCCTACTATTATGTATGATTACAATACACCAATAAAAGATGTAGGAAATAAAAGGAGTGCAAAATTTTGTTGAAAGATACTAAAGATTTAAAGAAATGGAAAAGAATTATGCTCATGGATGAAGGCTTGCTATTGTTAAAATGGCAATAATCTCTAATTCAATCTATAAATTCAACAAAATCCTTCTTGAAATCTCAGCCACGTCTTGCAGAAACTGACAAGTTGATCTTAAAATTCATGTGGAAATTCTAGGAATCTGTCACAGAAGAGGTCCTCCCAAGAAGGGTCCAAGGAATTCGTCCATATTTTCCTGGTCTTTTGCATGAAAACTGGACATTTTAATCCAACCTGGCAACTCTGGAAATCCAATTCCCTTCTCACTTTTCATTGGTTGTTATATTGCTGTTCACTGTTGCTACTCTTTTCCATTCGTTTATTAACATTCCTGGAGTAATTTTGTAAAGCCTGTATATTCTTTATCATGTGCAGCCATTCACGTCTCATTTGGTTTTCTTAATGGTCAGCTAATGATTGGACAAGAGTTCCTAAATTGGCGTAGACCGTTATGTTTCTCAGTCTTTGTCAAAAGGCTCACGTGTTGGGGGATGCCATTAGGACTCCCACAATCAATTTACGACTTTGTCCTAGCCTTCACCCCCATCCTAGCCTTTGCCCCCATCCTAGCTTTCACCCTTGGCTGTTAAGCCACAGGCTAGCCAGAGACATGTAATTAGAGGCTTCTCAGTTCTAGCTAGTTGTTCGGGCTTTCTAACATCCCAGAAAAATGTGTCTGAGCTTTTCAAAGCCCCCTTAGATTTCTTTTCTTTTTTCTTTTTTTTTTCCTGTGCCAGGGATAGAGCCCAGGTCCTCGTGCATGCTAGCTACCACTGAGCTTCACCCTCAGCCTCTCAAATCCTGGTTGAATATCTCATCCCCCTGTTGCTCTATTTAAGTTTTTTGGTCAAGCACTCATTAGCTGCAGCAGGCATACCTTCTCAGGTAGCTGCTATGTTCAACGATCGGTCGGTCGCTGCTTTTCATTTTTAGTGAATACTCTGAGGACAGGGCTGTTCCCATGTTGCCAGTTCTTAAATAAAGACAGACCTTGAGAATGGAGTTTCTCCAGGAGCTTCAGATAGGAGAAATAGTGAGGGGAGCTCCACACCATTCCTCAGCTTGGGCAGTTTCAGCTGCTGGTTTTCATACCAACAGCATTGGGAGGTGATAGCAGAGCAGGGACAGGAGGACATGAATAGAGCAAGTTAAAAACACCAGGAACTCTCTTCTGACTGAGATTCAGACCCCTTCTGGAAACAATGTTCCTTTATTCTGAACGATTTTGCTTAATTTCTGGAGTTTTAAAAAGTTGCTTTTGACACTTTTTTTTTGCCAGCAATCTAGTAGGTCTCCTGGAGGAGTGGATTTTCAAGGGTCCTTCATCTGCGATCCCAGAATTGCTTTCGGGGTCCTTATTTTATTTTATTTTTTATAATGTTGTTATCATTTTTTTAAACCTTTATATTATTTATGCATTTAATGTGGTGCTGAGGATGGAACCCAGTGTCCCACACATGCTAGGCAAGCACTCTACTGCTGAGCTACAACTCCAGCCTGGTCCTTATTTTTACTCCATGTTCAAACCCTACTTCTGAGTTCCAGATCCACATTCCCAACTGCCTACTTAACACCATGGATGCATTAGTTCAAATCCACTTGCCGTCTTCCTCCTAGCCCCTAAACTTCCCTACCTTTTTGATTTCTGATTTCTTTAAATGATTCACAAAGAGTTGCACAGACCAGGAATCTCAGAATCATCTTTGACCTCTCCCTCTGTCCATTCCTCCTTGGATCCAATCAATCAACAAATCCCAACTTTCACTTTTTAAGCTTCTCTCAAATCCATCTCTGTCTTGTCATTCCACTTCCATTACCAGGGTCCCAACCACCACCATTTTTCCCCTGAACCCCTGCCTTCTAATGGGTTTCCCTCCCCTCTGGACCCTCCATTCCACTGCATCCATGAAGTTCAGTTAAAAATGCAAATAATGGCGGAAAAGAGATCAGTCTTAAAATTCAGTGGTATCTTCTGCCAGTTTTGCTATCAAGTATCACAGGGCCCTAGGCAAGTACTTGTTTACTCTATGACTCAGTTTCCTCATCTGGAAAACTGAAATAACATTAGTCTTTAATTTATAGAGTAATTATTAGGATCAAGTGAGAAAATCATAGTGTGTTAGTCGATCTTTGTTGCTATAGTAAAATACCTAGGATAATTAATTTATAAAGTAGAAGGGTATTTTGGCTCACAATTTTGGAGTTTCCATGATTGGCCAAACCCACTGCTTTTAAGCCTTTGGTGGGGGTGCCAGATGGCAATGGTGGGGACCACATGGTGGAGCAAAATGCTCACCTCATGGCTGGGAAGCAAAAGAGGAAGAGGAAGAGACTGGGTCCCTCAATCTACTTCAAGGGCATATTTTTGCCAGCAATCTAGTAGCTCTCCTGGAGGAGTGGATTTTCAGGGGTTCTTCACCTGCCATCCCAGAATTGCTTCTGGGGTCAAAGGACCTCCCACTAAGCCCCGCCTCCTAAATTTGTTCTACCATCTGCTAATAGCACCACTCTGGAAACCAAGTCTTTAACTCATGGACTTTGGGGGACATTCAACATCTAAACTACCCAAACCTGGTAAAGGATTCATTGCATTGTCAAGCAAATGGTAAGGACTCCACAGAGGAGAGTAAAATATTATTAGACTAAAGTTCTGTTGAAAGCCACCCATGCGCTGCGTGTGGGCCAGTGCACATGGAGCCTAGTGGATAGGAGCATCTAGTGTCTGGGAATGACCAGTGGACATTTCCTCTGGTTAACTGCCCTGACACACGGTGAATTCCTATTGGCTCTGCTATGATCCACACTGCACCTGAGATAGGTGTGACCTGTCAAGATGCCAATCAGCCTGCTGACTGCAAGACATCAGGAAGCAAGACTCAACTCTTGAAACCTTATCCCTGCCTTTGAGGTACGCCCTTAAATAAACCACAGGAGCCATCTTTCTTTTGTCTAGTGCCAGCTCTTGGATGGACTGGATCTATCTGGGGCTCCGAGTTTGTAAGTATATATATCTGACTCTTTGTCTTTTGTTCTTCACAAATTACTTTAGACTTTAAGTTCTCAGGTGGCTTACACTCTCCTTGGCAGGAAGAGGAACCCCCCAGTGAGATGCTGGCCCTCACTCTCCCTATAAAGTTCCAATTCTTTGACAGGTACAATAGTGCGGGGCTGATATGCACATGAGAACAAAAGGCATTTTTTCCCAGTTCCCAATCTTTACAGATGTTCTGTCAGCCTGAAATACTTGCCATTTTTTTTCAATGCACCAAACATGCTTCTCTCTCAGTGCCTTTGACCTGGCTGCTTCCTTGGCCTGGGAGAATCTTTTCCAAATCTTTGCCTTTCTCACTTTCTCTCTCCACTCTTGTCTCTGCCCAAATGATATCTCTTTAATGCTGCCTCCTCCTTTAACTCTGGTCCACTTCACCTTCTGAATAGAGCCCTTGCTGCTTATTTTAAAAGGGACATGTCTTTCTTTTCCTCTTTTCCCTCTCCCCCTCCCTAACCTGGGATCAGGAAACAAGATTATGTAGTTATCTGTGCTACAAAGGACTAAGAAGTGACTATCTCCCAAATTAACAAGTGAATTTCTACACACCATCTGGTTGCACCTGGGACCCCCCATCCCCCCCCCCGCCCCGCCCTCACCAGGGCACACCTGGAATGTAGCTTTGAAGAGCTTCTTTAAAAGCCCTCTGTTTTCCCTGATGAGTAAAAGAACCACAGCCTCTGGGACTGGAGTCCCCTGTGTTTCTCCTTTGCTAGCAAAGCAATAAAACTTCTTTTTCCTTTTTCTCAAAACCATGTCCCCATTATTAAATTGGCATGAATTGGCATCAGGGATAAGGACCAAGCTTTTGGTAACACTCTGACCAATGCCTGGCATTATACTGGTTGTCAGTTTCTTTATCTTTTTATTTTTTTTTTTAGTACTTAAGATTAAGCCCAGGGTGCTTTACCACTGAGCTCCGTCCCCAGCTCTTTTTAATATTTTATTTTGAGAAAGGGTCTTGCTAAGTTGCTTAGGGCCTTCCTAAATTGCTGAGGCTGGTTTCGAACTTGTGATCCTTCTGTCTCAGCCTCCTAAGTCACTGGGATTACAGGCATACACCACCATGCCTGGTGTCAGTTTCTTTATTACTTCCCGACCTTCCTTATTAGAATATAAAGTCTACAAAGACTAGAATTTTGTCTGGTTTCCTGTTGTAGTTCCAGCACTTATAAAATCCATGACTGATTGAGCTGGTGATGTGGCTCAATGATAGAGTATTTGCCTAGCATGCTAGATCCTCTGCTTTAATCCTTAGCATAGCAAACAAACAAACAAAAACTCCAGATAGGATCAATGACTCACCGGAAAGATACTTAATGGTCTTGGGGGAAAGGACAAATAAACTGGTGAGTGCTTGGTAAAGTTTACTGATAAAGCTATTCCAAGATGTAAATAAGAAATACTCTTTTAGATCCTGAAATAAGCTCCTAAAACTAGGTAGGACCATCCACAGACCCAGGTTCATTTTAGCACATCTATCCATGTAGAGACAATAACAACCACAGCAGGGGCTCTCATCAGCTTCAAAGGGCAGGCCAATAGCCAAACTGGGGTTAGTAAACCTCTTTCTGAAAAGGTCTTCATTGTGGTGTTCCCAGAGTTTGCTGAAATTCTCTGGTTGGCCAGGCTAGGTGGTGTAAATCTGTAATCCCAGTGATTTAGAAGGCTGAGATAGGAGGACTGCAAATTCAAGGCCAGCCTCTACAAGCAATTTAGCAAAGCCCTAAGCAGTTTAGGGAGACCCTGTCTAAAAAAACAAAAAGGGTTGGGGGTGTGGCTCAGTGGTGAAGCACCCCTGGGTTCAATCCCTGGTACCAAAAAGGAAAGAAATTCCCTGGTTGTGAGGGGGAAATGATTGGCTTCTGATACACACGTATCTTTCTCTGACCAGCAGCATCTTCTTGTGGGCAGTGTATACAACCAGCCAGCTGTCTAGAAAAATCTGGGTGAGATCTTCATTTTCTGTACTTCATCCTCCACTTACTGGATTCTCTGTGGAATTTTATCTCCTCATACTTGATACTCTGATTTTTCTCTTCCTATTCTCATTCTTTCTGAAACAGCATTTTTGGAAGAACACTGGTTTTCTGCTGAGGAGCAGAGTAAGGACTTCAGCAAGTTAAGTTTTGCACTCATTTTCCAACAAGGCTTTGGCTTAACACAGTGAGCAGGATTTGTGTTCCAACTTCTCTGTTTCCCAGCCTTCGCTGAGCTATCAACTCAGCATTTGGTTTGGATTAGAAATGGCCTTTTATCTTTTTTCAACTATTGTTAACAAAAGTTTCTTTTGTGAGATGTCCTCAACTGTTTTTTAACTTTTCAGTCTGGTCATCTGCCAGCTATTTCAGCTGCACAAAGTCATTACTCAAAACTTGAATTTCCTTTTTTTGTGTGTGTGAACAAAAGCACTTGTTGGCTGCGCATGGTGATGCACATCTGTAATCCCAGTGACCTGGGAGGCTGAGGCAGGAGGATCACAAGTTTGAGGCCAACCTGGGCAACTTAGTGAGACTCTGTCTCAAAATAAATAAAAGCGTTGGGAAAGTAGTGAAGTGGTAGAGCACCCCTGGGTTCTGTCCCTAGTACCTCCCCCACTGCCATTTAAAAGAGAGAGAGAGAGAGAGAGAGAGAGCACTTGTCATCTCTTTTTCAAATCTGACAGTGACTGGATCACTGAGCTCACTTCAGTTTTTTTTTTTTTTTTTTGAGAGAGAGAGAGAAAGAATTTTAATATTTATTTTTTAGTTTTTGGCAGACACAACATCTTTGTTTGTATGTGGTGCTGAGGATGGAACCTGGGCCGCACGCATGCCAGGTGAGCGTGCTACCGCTTGAGCCACATCCCCAGCCCCTAGTTTTTTGCTTCTTGTTGCAAGTATTCAAATCTCTCTTTAAAAGCAACAAAAATAGAGCTAGAATACAAGCTTTCAAGTCTTTTTAAACACACAAAAAACTAGAGTTGGAGATATAAGTCAGTAGTAGAGCACTTGCCTAGCATGAGTGAGGTCCTGGATTTGATCCCAGCACTGAAAAAAGAAATTCACATATATGTGTTTATATTTAATTAATTCATAAAATTGCATATATTTAATGTATCATACATGATGCTTTAGTGTGCATATAGCAATTATTATCACAAATTAATCAACACATCTGTAATGTGTTGATTATAACTCTTGTTATACATTAGGTCTCAAAAACTTGTTCATCTTAGATCAAAAATTTCTACCCTTTCATCAATAGCTCTATGATTCCCACCCCAGCTCTGGGCAACTACTGTTTACTTCTGTTTCTATGAGTTGGACTTTTTTTTTTTTTTTTTTTTTTTTGTGGTGCAGGGGATTGAACCCAGAGCCTTGTTCATGCAAGGCAATAACTCTACCAACTGAGCTATAGCCCCAGCCCTGAGTTTGACTTTTGTAGCTTCCACATGTAAATGATAAAATCTTTATCTTTTTGTGTCTAGCGTATTTCACTCAACATAAAGTCCCCCAGGTTTATCAATGTTGTTGCATATTGCATGATTTTCTTCTCCATATGACTGAATATTATGCCATTGTACAGGCTTGTATGTGTGTGTACACACACACACACACACACACACACACTTTTTTATGCATCCATCCATCCATCCATCCATCCATCCATGTACACTTAGGTTGTTTCTGTATCTTGGTTATTGTAAATAATGTTTCAATGGGATGGAGGTACAGAAATCTCTTTAAGTCAGTGATTTCTTTTCCTTTGGTTATATCCATAAATGGGATGGCTCGATTGCATGTTAGTTTGGTTTTGGGCTTTTTGGTTTTGGGGGAAGATAGGGTTTAGGAACCTATGTACCGTTTTCCATAATAGTTATGCTGTTTTACATTTCCACCAAAAGTACACAGGAGTTTCATTTTCTCTATGTCCTTGTCAACATTTTTCATCTCTTGTCTACTTGATAATAACCATCTTAATAAGTGTGAGGCAAAATCTCATGGGAGTTTGGATCTGATGCTTAGTGCTATTAAGTACCTTTTTATATACCAGTTGGCCATTCGTATGCTTTTTTAATTTTAATTTTTTTTTTATTTTCAATTGTAGGTAGACAAATACCATTATTTTGTTTATGTATTTTTTATGTGGGGCTGAGGATTGAACCCAGTGCCCCACACATGCTTAGCAAGCACTCTACCACTGAGCTACAAACCCAGCCCTTGTATGCTTTTTTTTTTTTTAATAAATATGTCTATAGTCCTTGGCCCTTATTTATTTATTTATTTTTATGTGGTGCTGAGGATCAAACCCAATGCCTCACACGTGCTGGCAAGTGCTCTACCACTGAGCCACAGTCCCAGACCCCTTTGGTCCATTTTAAAAAATTGGGTTATTAGGAATTTTTGCAGTTATGTGAGTTACTCATGTTTTAAAAATATTAACCCATTATCAGATTATAATTTACAAATGTTTTCCTCCATTTTGTTGGTTATCTTTTCATTTTGTTATTTGTTTCCTTTGCCATGCAGAGATTTTTAGCTTGATGTAGTCCCCTTTATTTATTTATTTTGCCTGTGTTTTTGGTATCATAACCAAAAAGTCATTGCCAAGATCAGGGTCAAGAAGCTTTCCCTGGGTTTTCTTCTGGGAGTTGTTTTTTCTTATTCATTTTGTTTTTTGTGGTGCTGGGGATTGAACCCAGATTCTCATGAATGCATATTTTCCACATGGTTGTGAGCTGTCATGTGAGCTTTATTAACTAAGCACATGTGCTAGGCAAGTGCTCTACCACTGAATTATATCTCCAGCTCTGTTTTTTTGTGTGTTTAAAGAAACTTGAATACTTGCAACAAGAAGCAAAAAACTGAAATGAGCTCAGTGATCCAGTCACTGTCAGAAATTTGAAAAAGACATGACAAGTGCTCTCTCTCTCTCTCTCTCTCTCTCTCTTTAAATGGGGGGTATTAGGGATTGAACCTAGGGGTGCTGTACCACTTCACTACATTCCCAACCCTTTTTATTTATTTTGAGACAGGGTTTTATTAAGTTGCCCAGGTTGGCTCAAACTTGTGATCCTCCGCCTCAGCCTCCCAGGTCACTGGGATTACAGATGTGCATCACCATGTGCAGCCAACAAGTGCTTTTGTTCACAAAGGAAAAAAAAAAAAAAAAAGGAAATTCTTGAGTAATGGCTTTGTGCAGCTGAAATAGCTGGCAGATGACCAGACTGAAAAGTTAAAAAACAGTGTGAACATCTTACAATCTGCTTTTACAGAACCTTTTAGTGAAAAGTCTTTTTTTCTCCTTATTATGTATTCTTGACACCTTTATTAAAATTTGCTTGATCATGCTTATGAGCTTATTTCTGGGTTGTCTGTTTCATTGGCCAATATGTCTGTTTTTTATGCAAGTGTCACTGTTCTAATTACTATAGCTTTGTAATACAGTTGGAAATCAATGAGTGTGATGTCTGCAACCTTGTTCTTTTTTCTTGAGATTGCTTTGGATATTCAGGGATTTTTAGGATTGTTTTTTCTACTTAAGTGGAAAATACAATTGTAATTTTGATAGGGGTTGCCTTAAATCATAGATAGCAGTGCATAGTGTAGATACTTTAACAATATTAATTCTACTAAGCCATTAATATGGGACATCTTTCCATTTATTTTTATCTTCTTTAATGTCTTTCATCAGTGTCATAGTTTTCACTGTATAGATCTTTCACTTCTGTGGTTAAACTTATTTGTAAGTACTTCATTCTTTTTAATGCTGTTATTAATTAGATTAAAAAAATTTCCGAATTCTTTTGTTTTTTGGATACTTTATTGTCCGTGTATAGGATGTATATGAGGGAAGTAAAAGCAGAGTTTTTGTATGCAATTAAAGTTGTTATAGCTTAAATTAGAATGTTATAATTATAAAATGTTTTGTATAAGCCCCATGGTCACCAGATAGAGGAAAACTTCTAGTATACACAAAAGGTAATGATAAAAGTATCAAAGTACACCACTATAAAAATTCAGCAAATCACAAAGAAGACAGTAAGATCAGAAGAAAGGACAAATGAACAACAAAACAGTAAATCATTGACAAAATGACAGTAATAAGTCTTTACCCATCAGTAATTATTTTAAATGAAATTTGATTTGAAATTCTCTAGTCCAAAGAAGCAGAGCGACTAAACAGATTTTAAAGACAAGATCCAACAAAACGCTGTTTTCAAAAACTGACTTCAGCCTCACAGACACACATGTATTGAAAGTAAAGGGATGGGAAAGGTATCCAAAGGACAGCAGGGATAGCTATACTTAGACAAAATAGACTTTCAGTTAAAATCTGTCACATGGGACAAGAAGGTCACTGTATGATGATAAAGGGGTCAATGCTCCAAGGGAACATACAAATGTAAATACATGTGCACACATATTAGAGAATCTTGTGTGTGTGTGTGTGTGTGTGTGTGTGTGTGCGTGTGTGTGTGTGTGTGTGTGTTACCAGGGATTGAACTCAGGAGTACTCAACCATTGAGCCACATCCCCAGGCCTATTTTGTATTTTATTTAGAGACAGGGTCTCACTGAGTTGCTTAGTGCCTCACCATTGCTGAGGCTGGCTTTGAACTCTCTATCCTCCTGCCTCAGCCTCCTGAGCCACTGTGATTACAGGTGTGCACCACTGCGCCCAGCTGAGAATCTTAATATATAATGTGAATATGAACAGAACCTCAGGGAGAATAGACAACAATTTAATAATAATAGTATTGTTATTTCACTTGCAACAATGAATTGGTCATCCAAACCAAAAATTAATAAGGAAAGGGAAGACTTGAATAATACTATAGACTAAATGGATGCAATAGACACGTATAGAAAATCCCATCCAACAGGAGCAGAATATACTTCTTCTCAATTGTACATAGAATATTCTTCAGGATAGATTGTGTGTTGGAAGTCTTAACAAATTTAACAACACTGGAATCATTTCAAGAATCTTTTCTGACTGCATGGTATAAAACTAGAAACAAATACTAGGAGCAATTTTTAAAATTTGTGGAAATTAAACAATACACTCATAAACACCCAGTGAATCAAAGAAGAGATCAAAAGGGAAATAAAAAGTATCTTGAAGAGAAGGGGATGTAGTTCACTGGCTGAGTGCTTGCTTATCATGCACAAGGCCCTGGGTTCAATTCCAGTACTGTGTACGCTCGCGCACAAACACACACAAAGCATTCTGAGGCAAAAATGGAAGCACAACACATCAAAACTTATAGGATGCTCTGAAAGCAATGCTAAAAGGGAAGCTCATCGCAATAAACATCTCAATTTTAAAATAATAAATCTTGCTGGGCACAGTTGCATAGCCTATTCTTCACAAGTATGAGGCCAGCCTCAGTAATTTATCAAGGCCCTTAGCAACTTCACAAAACTCTGTCTCAAAACAAAAAATAAAAAGGACTGGGGATGTGGTTCAGTGGTTAATCACCCCTGGATTCAATCCCCAGCACCAAAAAAAAAAAAAAAAAAAAAGAACTCAAATAAACAACCTATTCATACCTCAAGGAACTAGAAAAAGAAAAACAAACTAAGTCTAAGGTAGTAGAATTAAGGAAATAAAAAAGATTATTCAGAAATACTCAAGTATCTTCAGTCTGGTATATTCTTTGTTAACTCTTTAGAATTCTGGTTTGTCTCTTTACGTAAGTTATCTCATTAAATGTGCTTTTCACTTATGGAAGTTTTGCAAAAGTTCTTGCAAAAATTAGTAATATATCCATAGAGTTCTCGTTTTCCAGTTTTTATCCTGTGTCTTCACATTCCTGTTCTTCATTGGGCTGTAAAATAACAAGTGGATTTACCACTGTTTAAAATAACAAGTGGATTACATCTATAAATCTATAAACCTACTTCTTCAAAGACAGTCTTATTGTTTTGGGTTTTTTTTTTTTTTTTTGTACTAGAGATTTGACCCAGGACCACTTAACCACTGAACCACATCCCCATCTCTTTTTATTTTTTTTTTATTTTGAGACAAGGAATTGCTTAGGGCCTTTCTAAGTTGCTGAGGCTGACTGTGAATTTACAAACCTCCTGCCTCGGCCTCATGAGTCCCTGGGATTACTAGTGTGTACCACCATGCCCAGCTGGAGCTGAAGAGTCTTATTATTATCAAATTTCACAAAACATGTTTTGTATCTTTTTTTTTTTTTTTTTAAGAGAGTGTGAGAGACAGAGAGAGAGAAAGAGAGAGAGAGAGAATTTTTTGATATTTTTTTTTTTTAGTTTTCGGTGGGCACAACATCTTTGTTTGTATGTGGTGCTGAGGATCGAACCTGGGCCGCACGCATGCCAGGCGAGCGTGCTACAGCTTGAGCCACATCCCCAGCCCCTGTTTTGTATCTTTGATGACCTGTGATAATCTGACAACTTCCTAAGAAGTTTCTATTTTTCCTCAAGATTTTTAAATTCCTGCACAATGTGCTGCCAGTCATTTCATACCACTTTTTTTTTTTTTTTTTTAAGGACAGAAACATCGTCCCCAAAGAAAATGCAAAAGTAATTACTTTCTAGTAAGTCAGTTATAATTTCCCCAGGCTTAAACAAAAATCAGATGGTGGAGAATGGTGTGGGATCAATGATTTGGCAGAGAAGAGAGAGGAAGTTGAGGTACCAAGCACAGAGATAAGGACCAGGACCCAGTGTATGCACTGGCTGAAGCAATTCCAGACAGAACTGGGGTTGGAGGTGGGGAGAGAACAACCCAGAAGGAGGAGGAGCTAGAGCTTGGAATCCATTGCTCCCTCCAGGAATTCCTCTTCTATTGTGTCTGGAGCCAGGTCTTAATTCCAGAATCAAGCAGACAGCTCCAAGCCCAGATCTTACCCCAGCTCTGCTAAGGCTCTCCTCAGCAGGACAGCTGGCCCCAGGGGTACCCTTCCAGGATGTTCTCTTTCCTGGATGTTTTGCTATCATTTTGCCCCAAGATTGTAATAAATGTGGTATTAGTTAGCTTTTCATTACTCTGAAAAAAATACCTGAGATAATCAACTTATAAAGGAGAAAAGAATGATTTTAGCTCATAGTTTCAGTCCATGACCAATTGGGCCAGTGGCAAGGCAGCACATGATGGCAGGAACATATGGTGGAGCACGCTGCTCAGCTCATTGTGGCAGGAAAATAAAGAGGAAGAGATCAGTATCCCATCAATCTCATTTGGGAGCATGTCTCCCAGAGACCTAAGACCTCCCCTAGGCCCCACCCCTTAAAAATTTCTACCACCTTTCAGTAGAGCCAAGCTAATTAGCAAAACTTTACACCACTTGGGTCTTTGGAAGATGTTCTAGATCCAAACTATACCCAAGCACTAATCTACAATAAGCATGATGTGGTTGGTGACTCTGAAAGTCATGCCACACACAACCTGCACAATTGGACACAGTGGCTTATCCCTCCTATCACCTCAGTGTGACCCCCTTTGGGCTTCTCCAACTCCCTACCCAAGATTTATCCTAAAAATAAGCATCCCCTTTCCTTCTGGGAAAGTTTCTATTTCATTTTATCCCACTTGCTTCCCCTCTTCCTTCACCTCTGGAAGATAGAAGGTGAGTCCTGTGGTCATGAATATCCATAGATGCCCACAATACTGAAAGAGTTAAACTACATAAGAAGTGTAGACAGATTTGGTTTTGCTCATGAGAGGGAAGTGTAAAGAGGAGGGACTGGCATCAGAAAGCCTAGGTCACAATCCCTAAGTGTGCTATCAGCAGACTTGGGTGAGTTTTAGGATTTCATTTTGGACAGTTAACTCTGAACTTCAGAGATGTCCCCTGCTATCTTTCAGTGGGTTGAGCTAGATAAGGGCTATTTCTCTGTGTGTCCAGTGTTCAAGGTGCTATAGCTCAGAAGTAGGAAGCCCCTAGGCTCAATCTTCAGTATTGAAAAAAAAAAAATCATTGAGTTGGGATTACAGGTGTGCACCACCACGCTGAACTGGAATCATATTCTTTTTATAATACATGATTGGATTAGGTTTATCTATATTTTACTTAGGATTTTCCATTACATTTATAAACAATGTTTCATTTGTGTTTTTTAAGCACAAAAGAAAGTTGATTGGCTCATTTGATTGAACAATCTAGTCATAATTCCACCTAGGTTTATAAAAGAGAAAGATTTCCAGTTTCATTTTGTTTTTGTGCTGACCTTATCTGGTTTGGGTGTCAGGGTAAAGTGAGTCTTGCAAAATGACTTGTGTAACTTTCCTTCTTTTCTGTTCTTTGAAATAGTTTGTCCAAACTGAAGATCAGCTGTCCTTTTATGTCTTATTAAACAAACTTCTAAAAACTTTTACTCAGGAAAGATGGTATCTAGATACCCTGGTCAAACTTATCAGTAATATAACTACACATGCTGGAGAGAATAGTTTTTAAGTTATGCAACTGTAGTGTTGAGCTGGCCAAAAAAAAAAAAAAAAGCAAGGGAAAGCAGAAATTCAGAGGAATAAAGAACCCAGAACCAGAACCAGATTCTTCTCTCAGGACATCTCTACATCATGATGAACTTAAATTTTAGTTTTGATGGCTGAGTCCATTACAGGTATTACAGGAGGGGAGGTGACCACGCCCACATCAATCTTGAAGGTTTCCCTATAAAGCTGGGTCTGTAAGAGGCTAAGCACCATGTGTAAGGGTACACCAGAAATAAACCATGCCACTGAAGGGACAGTAGGAAACTGGCTTATGTGGGCCATGTTGTTGAGTATAAAGAGGGGAAAATGGCTTCCTTGACAATGTAAGACTAGTTCCTATTTGGGCACAAGGCTGTGTAGAGTAAATTTCTCAGTCTTCTTTGTACTAAATGAGGACTATATGTTCTAGCCAACGGGAGATAAATGGAAGTGATTCTTGTATTTCATTAGGATTTTCCATGTGTACTCGTAAGTGAGGTTTTTGATGTTCTTTTCTGGTTTGAGCATTCCAGGGAAGAGAGAAAAGTATTGGAGTAGATAGTTGGCAATCTCTGCCACAATAGTAGAAGAGGAGAATGAGACATAGAAAGGGGTGCCCTAGATGGGCTGGGGCTTTAGCTCAGTGGTAAGGCTCTTGCCTAGAGTGTGTGAGGCACTGGGTTCAATGCTCAGCACCACAATGAAAATAAATAGAAGATACTGTGTGTTCATCTACAACTAAATAAACATTTAAAAAAGAAAGAAAAGAGAAAGAAAGAAAGGGGTGCTCTAGAAATAGAATTTAGGCATGAGCAAAGGGACTCTAAGATGGGTGTGGAGGCACACAACTCTAATCTACACAATGTAACCTACTCAGGAGGCTAAAGCAAAAGTTTGAGGCCAGCCTCTACAACCTACTTGGACCCTGTCTCAAAATAAAAATATAAATTGTTGGGGATGCAGTTCAGTGGTAGAGTGCCCCCGGGTTCACTCCTCAGTACTGGAGAAAGAAAAAAAAAATGGAGGATTTTAACTCTTTAAAGAAAATCCCAAATGTAAATTTAAGCCAAGAAGCCATCATTAGTGATGGAATGGAGAAGATGAAATGAATTATTTTTCTGCCATTCCAAAGCAATCTGGAGCATTCTGTGAGCTAGAAGTGGGGAGAGTTTTGAATTGAATACTCAGAAGACATGTGTGTGTGTGTGTGTGTGTGTGTGTGTGTGTGTGTGAGTTCATCAGAGAAGTACAACACATTTAAATATTTCTCGAACGATCTCTTTTCCTGGATGTGGCTGTCAGGTCTCTTATTTCAAATGGATCTGAGTTCAACCAAATTCTGGTCTCTGCTTTCCTCTGTTTCTCTTCTCCTGTGTCCTAGCCCGCCTCCTTGTGCCTCGCAGAGGGGTCTCCTTGAAGAGCCAGGCCTCCTCCACCCTGGCTAAAGGCCCCTGAGCTGGTGCCAGAGGTGGAGCTGATTGAGGAGTTCGTTTCTGTAGCATGTGCCTGCTGATGTAAGGACTGTTCCAGTTTCAGCAAAGAGTAAAAGTTAAAATATTTATAAAGTCCTTCCATTCCCACTTAATTCCACAGATCTAGGTGCATATGACCTCTTTTCTTGCCTCTGGGTTGAATGAACACCTACCAACTCTATGTTTGTCAACATTCTATATTAGTGGAGTTCCAATTTTTTTTTGTTAATATGCTCCACAAAAAAAAAAAAAGTTTTGAGGGACTGGGTCTGTAGCTCAGTGACAGAGTGCTTGCCTAGCAAATGTGAGGCCCTGGGTTCAATCCTTAGCACTGCATAAAAATAAACAAATAAAATAAAGGCATGCTGTCCATCTATAGCTTTAAAAAAATTAAGTTTTGAAAAATTATATGCCACTTCATACATTCTAGTTTAAAAATCTAATATTTCTCATTAAATCTCTTTTTGGTACATAGAACAAAATTACTACGTATTAAAATTTTGATAAAAATTTAGCTGTTACATTACTCTTTTTTAAAATTTTTTGTTTTTTAGTTGTATTTGGACACAATACCTTTGTTTTGTTTATTTATTTTTATATAGTGCTGAGGATCAAACCTAGGGCCTCACATGAGCTAGGCAAGCGCTCTGCCACAGCTACAGCCCCAGCCCTACATTACTCTTTTAATGTATCCAGTGGATTCTAAATGTTATAGTGATTTGATACCCCCCCCCCTCATAAATTTTAAAAAACATAAATGAGCTCCTCTTTAACCATGGGAAATTTCATGTCACTTTTTCTCTTTGAACTCATGTTACTATTCCCTTTCTTCCAGGATTACATTCTAATTCAATGTGTTTTTGTCCAACCCCAGGGCAGCAAGGCCCCGGAGCATACTGTCTCACCATCACAAAGGAAGAATGTGGAAGACTCAATGCAGAGGTTTGGACGTCTTACTCACACACTCCTTGGAGGGGGCTGGCTGAAGTACAACACAGGGCCACAGTGTTCCCACAAGCAGGGGGGATATTTAAGATAGGTTGCACGCCCACAGCACAGGTGGATTTCCTCAGATGTTTTATGAGTACTTTACTTTATAACCAAGGTCACGCTGTTTAGATCCTCTCCTAAAGATTGAAGATAAGGAAAGTGGCCAGCTGCCCCTCTCCATTTCCCTTGTTAACACATTCTTTCAGAGTCCTTATCTCACTTTATGCTTTCCTAGGCACTGATTAGTGTTTAACCCAGCAGTATTTATTCCTGGTAGGTTTTTGTTTGTTTATTTTTTTTTCCTTTAAAACCGGGTGTGGTGGCACACTCCTGAAATCCCAATGATTGCGGAGAATGAGGCAGGAGGACTTCAAGTTCAAGGCTAGCCTGGGCAACATGGTGAGACCTTGTCTCAAAATAAATATAAAAAGAACTGGGGATATAGCTCGTTGATAAAGTACTCCTGGGTAAAATCCCTAGTATCCACCCCCCCTCCAAAAAAAAGGAAGTTTTAAACTGTCATCCCTCATAATTATCTGCAATGAAAATGTATCAGTTTTAAATTCTAGGTTGGGAGCTGGGTGTGATGGCATACGCATGAAATCCCAGTGGCTGGGGAGGCTGAGGCAGGAGGATCATGAGTTCAAAGCCAGCCTCAGCAAAAGTGAGGTGTTAAGCAACTCAGTGAGACCCTGTCTCTAAATAAAATACGAAATAGGGCAGAGGACATGGCTCAGCAGTTGAGTGTCCTTGAGTTCAATCCCTGGTACCCCCCACCCCCGCCAAAAAAAAAATTAAATTCTAGGCTGGGTGCACATTTGTAATCCCATCACCTTGGAGGCTGAAGTGGGAGGATCACAAGTTTAAAGCCTGCCTCAGCAACTTATCGAGGACCTAAGCAACTTACAGAGACCCTATCTCTAAATGAAATATAGAAAGAGCTTGGGATGTGACTTAGTGGTTAAGCACCCCTGGGTTCAAGCCCAGGTACAGAAAAAAAAAATTTAAGTTCTGCATAACCTTCTGTGATTATAAGCCTCTAAGTCTGTAAGCTATGATCATTAGTAATGCAGATTGATCAAAAGCATAAACATATTACAAATTTTTGTAAATGACATTTTTCTCTTTTCTCTTTTCCCAAACCAAAATATTGATCAGAAAGTTTCTCAATGAAAATGAAATGAGCTGGAGTTTTTAATTAATTCAGAAATCTAAGGGTGAATATTGCTTATTGCTAGAATGAGAGAAAATATAGACTCAATTCTATTATGTCATCCCCTGGTCTTACTGAAAAAAAATGAGAGTAGAGTGGTTCAGTAGGAATATCATTCAATTCTTTTATTTGTTTATTTACTACTTTTACTTGCTTATGTAACATGGAGCATGTTTTTCAGGTGGGTTCTTTTTCTCATGAATTCAAAGAATAAAATCCACAGACACAAGGATGAGGGCAAAGTAATAGGACTAATTAGGATAATAGGCAGAAAGAACCCAGAGCTCCTGAAGAGGAATGATGGGTCCCACGAGAGGGTTGCCAGTGGGTGTCTGTTGTCTAGGGGTTTTAATGGGCTTGATCTGTCCCTATGGGTAATTCTGGGGAGATGACATGTAAATATAGAATTCAGAAAGGGGTCATTCACTTCTATTTTGTTATCTTAAGCAAATATGGAGAAAGGGTGATTTTGCCCTTGTTACCACAAGGTTGGGGTGAGGATCTGTTGGTGCAAGAGGAAGTACCTTTTGTGGTTGGTCATTTCTAGGGGCTGTGAAGGAAGTGTCTTTGTGACTAGGGCCAGCTGGGGTCAGAAGTTTGATTTCCCAATGCTCTCTTCCTCCTTTTTTTCTCCAAGACCCTTTTTCTGGTTGCCTATGGGTAGTCTTTCTTTCTTTTCTTTTTTTTTTAAAAGAGAGAGAGAGAGAGAGAGAGAGAGAGAGAGAGAGAGAGAGGAGAGAGAATTTTAATATTTATTTTTTAGTATTTGGCGGACACAACATCTTTGTTTGTATGTGGTGCTGAGGATCGAACCCAGGCCACACACATGCCAGGCGAGTGCACTACCACTTGAGCCACATCCCCAGCCCTGGGTAGTCTTTCTTCCTGTCTCACTTACTTATTTATTTTTGGTACTGGGGATTGAATCCAAGGGTGCTTTACCACTGAGCTACATCCACAGTCCTATCTATCTATCTATCTATACTATCTATTTACTTATTTATTTTTTAGTTGTAGCTGGACACAATACCTTTATTTTATTTATTTATGTGGTGCTGAGGGTTGAACCCAGTGCCTCACACATGCAAGGCAAGCAAGTGCTCTACCACTGAGCCACAACCCCAGCCCCACCTCTTTATTTTATTTTTTTAATTTTGAGACAGGGTCTCACTAAGTTGCTGAAGGTCTCAGCTAAGATGCTGAGGCTGGCCTTGAACTTGAATCCTCCTGTCTCAACCTGCGATCACAGGCCCCACTCATGCCTGGTGAAACATTTTTAAGATGAAATAAGATGAGGATTGGCTATAATTGGAGCAAACATTTTTAAGATATGATTGGACAAGAAGTACTTTAATTGTCTCAATAAATAATGCCTTCAAATCCAGATGAAGCTGTAATAGGAGTTCACGCTATGCTTTGAACAGGTTATTTTAAAACTGACATTTTTTTTTCTTTTTTTCTTCTCCCCCTCCCTAACTTTGGGGTAAGCAAGATTACCTTTCTTCTCATCCTACTCTGTGTTATCTGTCCTTGAATGTACACACCAGAGGATTAAGTTAATTTGGATCTTGGGACTGGCATGGTGCCAGAAAATCTAAGAAACAACTATCGGGCTGGGGATGTGGCTCAAGTGGTAGCGCGCTCTCCTGGCATGCGTGCGGCCTGGGTTCAATCCTCAGCACCGCATACAAACAAAGGTGTTGTGTCCGCCAAGTACTAAAAAATAAAAAAATAAATAAAAAAAAAAAAAATTCTCTCTCTCCCTCTCTCGCTCACTCTTTCTTTAAAAAAAAAGAAAAGAAACAACTATCTCTCAGGGTCACAAGTGAATTATGACCTCTGACAAGACACACCTGGAATGTAGCCTTTGCCTCACCTCTTTAAAAGCCCTCTGTTCCCCCTGACAGCCAGATTCACTGCCTCTGGGACAGGAGTCCTCTGTTTCTCCTTCCTAGCAAAGAAATAAAACATCTATTTCCTTTTTTCCCCCTCAGAACCTTGTCTTTATTATTAGACAAGGTATTGGGGACAAGGATGGAGGTTTCAGTAACAAAGTCAGTTTTGGAAAATTTCAGTTGAGGATTTTGTCACATACTTTGAGATTCTGGTATTGAAAACATGACAGTTTCATTTGAAGAAGCAGAGTCAAAGTGGGGGTGCTTTGCTTCTCAACCTAGGAATTGATAGGTGGCAAACAAACATGATGGATAAGAACATTTGGGCACAGTGGTGCACGCCTGTAATCCCACGGATTTGGGAGGCTGAAGCAGAAGGATTGCAGGTTAGAGGCCAGTGAGACCCTATCTCAGAAAATAAAAAGGTCTAAGAATGTAGCTCAGTGGCAAAGCACCCTGGGTTTAAACCCCAGTCCAAAAAAAAAAAAAAAGAGAGAGAGAGAGAAAGAAAAGAAAAACAAGGTGGGATTGGGGAAAGAGTTCAATAGACTGGCCTGCTGTGTGGACTCCACTGCCACAGGCCTTCTTTTGACAAAGCAGTTTATGTCAGGCCACTCTGGCTCTGCCCTGACTTAGGTAAATAGGATGTTACATTTACCAGGAAACAACCTATCTACAGGAAAACACAGATCAAAGATTTTAGGACTCATGAAGATGAAATTGCAGAGGTTTGTAGCCCCTTCCTAGTCCCCTGCTGGGAGCCATCAGCCAAGTAGGTATGACAAATTCCTTGCCAGCTTACTCCCATGCTGTCTAGTGGAAGGACTTCTGAAAGGTGCCCTTGCTCAAGGGCCAGGGCAGGATCCGTGTTTAGGGTGTTCCTCCTTTAGAATAGGGCAGTTTAGCATAATAGGAGATTAGGGTGTTCCCCCTTTAGAATAGGGCAGTTTAGCATAATAGGAGATTAGGGTGTTCCCCCTTTAGAATAGGGCGTATCCTGCTGCTGAGTTCCTCTTGAGCGCTTAGGGTCAGACAGTATATTTTGGGAGACAGAAGCCCATGTGGAGTGGATTTGGGCAGAGTAGTGGATTTGGGAGAAGTGGATTTGGGCAGAGAACGTGGATTCCCCCAGAGCGTGTTTGTAGACGGCCGGTGTGAGTTCGGGAATAAAGAATTGCTGTTTGAATCTACAAGCTGTGTGGAGACTCGTGATTTGTGCCCAGCCAGAGACTGCGGCAGTCCCTGGATCCTTTCTTGTTACATCAAGAAAGAAATAAAATTTCCAGGGGCCAATTTCAGAGGATTCCAAATGCAGTTGGTTTCAAACCCCTTAAAAAAACTCTTAAAAACTTCCGGCTCTATAAAGACTGGGCCCTTCTCTTTCCGAGGCAGTCCTTGGGTCTTCATGCTGCAGGTCTCCCTCATGTCTCACTTTCTAATAAACTCTTGCTTGTACCTTACGCCTCTCACTCAGATTTTTTCCAGAGCATTCACAGAATTGATGAGTAGTCTTGCCCTGCAACAGAATGACTGTTGAACTGACAAGAATTTTAATTTTCTGAGCACACAAAAGTCATTTTAGCATCCAAGACTTCCTACCAAGTTTGCTTACTGTTCTCTCCAACCTCCCTGGAGAGTGGCTAACATCTGTTAGGAAATGGAAAGTAGAAATTGTCCTCACTGCCAATACCTAAAACATAGTTATCTGTCCACTCCACCCACACCAAAGCTAAAAATGCCCATTTTTAATACAACATTTCAATTTTAGTAGAAATATATCTGGAAATGACAGGAAGCCTTTGATAAGCTTATATTCCTGGATGAGTCACTAAAGGAGTCTTTGCTGGAAGTTTTGACAACCCAGGCAAGGAATGAAACCCTAAGAAGCAACACAGTGGCTTTATCTTTATTTTATATCCTTCTTTTATTTTATATCTTTATTTTATAAAGTACAAGAAGCACAATTCTGTGGTCATTCAATCAAAAATCGCATTAATTGTAAGATGCATCATCATTTTATGGGCCCACAAGGAAGAAAAAGGACACTCTAATTAGACTGTAATAATGCTTTCTTATCACTTAAAAATGTTATGCTATTGAAAGAGCTTTAAAAAAACTTATTTATACATAATGTTTTAAGGCACAGAAAGTACATAGCTTTAAGTATTCTGAACAGTCTTCACAGTCTTTGTGGCACATATAAATCACACCTGGACTCAGAGTCAGTATCTGCTTTTCTCCCATATGACATTGTCTCAGGTAGGCATGAAGCAGCTTTGGAGAAAATGCAATCCCTAAAACCTTTTCCATTCTTGACTTGGGGGTTCTTCTAAATCACTGAAATCTATTCTTCACCTTTTGATACTGATGCTCTCTTGTCACCAGAGGATGTCAGACAAGTCTGTCCCTTGACCAAAACAGAAGGTAATTGCATCTGGATTCCAGAAAACTTAGCATGGGGAACACCTCAGAATCAATGAGGTAAAGTGACAGTAAGGGGACCTACCTGAAGGTAGGACAGAGTGCAGATGATGTTAAGATCTGGAAATAGGTAGCCAGGCATGGTGGTACATGCCTATAATGCAGAAGTTGAGGCAACAGGATCACAGGTTCAAGGCTAGCTGGGGCAATTTAGTGAGATCCTGTCTGAAAAGGACTCGGGGTAGGGCACTTGCCTAGGGTGCATGATGACCAGGAGTCAACCATTAGTACGGAAAACAAATCCGAAATAGAGCTGGGGATGTAGCTCAGTGGGAAAGCAGTTATCTGGCATGTGTGCAGCCTTGGGTTTGTTCCCTAGAACCTTAAAAAAACATAAGAAAAGAAAAGAAAACCCCAAAGAGCATTTGTTCTGTGGATTATACACATTTTAACTATATCAGAAACTAAAACAAAGATGTCTGCATGGATATTTTGGAGACAACTGGAGGAAATTGAATGTAAAATGGGTACTAGATGATAATTAGGAATCAGCTTTTCTTAAGGGTGATCATTGTGGTTACACTTTAAGAACCACTGACCTAACTAAGGGCTGGGGATGTAGCTCAGTGTTGGAGCATTTGCCTAGCATATGTAAGGTCCTGGATCTGATCCCCAGCACCACAAAGACAAAACAGGAAAACAAACCACTGACCTAGAAAAATATGTGCACATGTGCACCAGAAAAATACATACAACCCTTATTGTTACAGGGCTGGGCCCTTCTGGGAAAGAGAGGCAGAATGAAGGCCCCCCTTTCAAACTCCCATTCTTGTGATCAAGTCAGAAAGATTTCAGTCATGTCTCTCAGATTATCCCAGTTTATCCAAGGGACAGGAAAAGGTAAAGGAGACACTCTCAAGGGTCCTCCAGAGAGCAGGAGGACAGTGTAGCTCTCCTACACTTCAGTTTTATTTGGGATCCATCCCAGAGAAGTTCCAGAGAGTCCTGTCCAGGTTCACCTCTTGACTTTTGACTGACAGCAGGGTGACATCAGACTTTCAAGTCCCCACTGCCATGACAACTCTAGGCCACTTTGGCCCATGCTGACCTGGCCTAATTGGACTCTTAATCATTAATTCTTGCAGATTTTATGGTTAGGAGGAATTATCCTTATCTCCCTGAGTTTCAGGATCTGGTTTGTGAAAAGGGTTACAAAAGTCTCCTCCTTCAGCAGAACTTGTGTTCCTCTTATCAACATTATTTGGAGCCTGCATTTCTCCTGCAGTTAACAGGTAGTTTGCTGAGGAATGTGACATAGCCTGTCCACTCACGCCAGGCAGGGCTGCAGGTAAATTGCTTCTTGGAAAAGAAAGCATGTGGGGGGTCAGCACAGTGGGCTCATTTTATGGAATTATTCCCTTAATCTTGTGTTCCCACCACTTGCATCTGTCTGTCCCCTTCATTATAAGCATAAATTTTTATATGAAAATTGTTTTTAATAACTAAAAGCTGGAAACAAAACACCCAAGAAGAGTAGAATAAACAAACTGTAGTATATTTATACAACAAAATATACTTTGTGTGCATCAAAATGGATGAATCTCACAGAATGGTATTGACTAAGAGAAGTGTAAATACAACATGACACCATTTCCATAAGGATCAGAAACAGGCAAAATTGAGCAGATGGAGATACAGGCATTGATAGTCAAACCATAAGTCAAACAAGGTTTTACACTTCAGCTGGGTAGGGTTACATAAGCGATGGCTCCATAATTATTCTTTAACCTGTACCTATTTGGTTGTATACACCTTGCAGCTATTTTGAATGCATGATAAAAAAAAATAGAATCCAAGCATTCATTTAGCAACAATTGTGCACAATCTGTGTGGAGAATATTATACAATTTTAATGAAACTTAATAAGCAAGATTCAAATAGAGAAATACATACTATATACTTAGATAGGAAAAGTCCTTATTATAAAGATGTCAAAGCTTCACGATCTATAGATCCTGTGCTGTTACAATAAAAATTCCAATAGGCTTTTTGAAAAAATTTTAAAGTGATTCTCAAATTACATGGAAGAACAAAGAGCCAAGAATAAAACTGACATTCCTGAAAACGCTGGAACATGAATTATCCAGGTACTAAGACTTATTTAAAAGTTATAGAATTTAAAACAATAGGTAGATGTGAACAATAAATAGATGAGTAGGATGCAATAAGCAGCCCAAGAAATAGACCCACATATAGGAAAAGAGATTCATGCATAGAGAGTCTTTCTTGCAGGTTAATAGTGAAAGAACAGACTATTCAATAAAAGACAGGAACAAGTGCTTAGCCATATTTAGGAAAAATAGATCCCTACCTGGAAACATGCACAAAAATAAATTACAGAGGATAGATTAAAGACTTAAAGCAGCACTATAAGACAAACAATAGATACAAGGGGAAATTTTTGGAACGTCATGGAAAAGGTCTGGGAGCGTAGAGCAGTGGTAGAGTGTTTGCCTAGCATGTGCCAGGCCCTGATTTTGCTTTCTAGCATAGTAACAACGACAACACCGAAAAGAACCTCATGGAAAGGATCTCTTTACCTTTGTTTTATTTATTTATTTTTATGTGGTGCTGAGGATAGAACCCAGTGCCTCATATGTGTGAGGCAAGCGCTCCATCACTGAGCTACAATGCCAGCCCTGGAAATAATTTCTTAAGACAAAAAAAGATAAGATACATTCAACTACATTAAAGCAAAAAATGCCTGTTAGTCTAAAAACACTTCCAGTGGCACACACCTCTAATCCCAGTAATTTGGGAGGCTGAGACAAGAAGATCACAAGTTAGAGGCCAAGTAATGTAACAGTGGTCCTCTTCACCTATTTGAACACAGCCCTTGCAGCTCTGAGGCTTATTTTAAAAGGGACATATTTTTCTTTTCCTCTTCTCCCTTTCCCCCTCTCTAACCTGGGGGTTGGGGGGGTCAATATTATCTTTTTCCATCCTAGGCTGAGTTTTTGAGCACACACCCACCACAGGAAGGAGATGGCACCAGAAGATCTAGGAAGTGACTATTTCCCAAATTTTAACACACTGTCAGGGCACATCTGGGACCCCCTGTCAGGGCACATCTGGAATGTAGCCTTTGAAGAGCTTCTTTAAAAGCTCTCTATTCAAACCGGGCATGGTGGTGCACACCTGTAATCCCAGTGGCTTGGGGCTTGGGAGGCTGAGGCAGGAGGATCATGAGTTCAAATCTAGCCTCAGCAAAAGGAATGCACTAAGCAACTCAGTGAGACCCTGTCTCTAGATACAGTACAAAATAGAGATGGGGATGTGGCTCAGTGGCGAGTGGTGAGGCCCTAAATTCAATCCCTGGAAACAGAAAAAAGGAAATAAATAAAAGTCCTCTGTTCTCCAGGATGGACAGAACCACAGCCTCTAGGACTGGAGTCTCCAGTGCTTCTCCTTTGCTAGCAAAGCAATAACCTTTCTTTTTCCTTTTTGTCAAAGCCGTGTCCTTGTTGTTGAATTGGCATGAATTGGCATTGGGGATGAGGACCAAGCTTTTGGTAACAGTAAGGGATGGGGATGTAGCTCAGCTTCCCTGGGTTCAATCCCCTGTGCCAGCAAACAAAGACAAAAACTATAGGGACTGGGGTGTAGCTCAGGGGTAGAATACTTGCCTAGCAGATGTGAGGCTCTGGGTTGGATCTCCAGAGCCACAAAAAAAAGACCAAAAAGCCTATAAACTGAAAGAAAGCTTTTCCCCCAAAAGCCTTCTACCTTTACATTTAAGGTGGAAGCTAAGACATTCTACTCTGTTCTCCTACCTCTTTAAAAGCCTTTGTGTTCCAGGGGAGTTTAATAATGCAAGCACCAGGAGATCCTGCATTTCTTAGAGAGAAACTGGGAGAGTTCCCTTGGAAGGTGTGAAGCTGTCATTACCCTAAGCCTTTCATGAGCTGTGTGGTAACTCTGGAGCTGACAAAGAGCACAGGCCTCCTGCTGTTGCTAACTGAAGTTTCCCAGGACACCAACGGAGTCTTTTCTCCACTAAATGACTCCTTTGCTGTCTTTCTTCTTACCTTATCTCCACCTCTTCACCAGCCTCACTACCACCACCCCCTACCCCAAACACACACAGACGGGGCTCAGTCACCTGCCTGCAACAGGAGCAAGAGAAAGATTATATTAAAAGAAGAAATAGAAGGAGGAGAAGAAGAAGAAGAAGAAAATACCAAGCTGGGAGTTATAGTGCACATCTGTGATCCTAGTGATTCCAAAGGTTGAGACAAAGAGGATGGCAGGTTTGAGGCCAGACTGAGTAATTTAGCAAGACCCTGTCTTAAAGAAAATAGTGGGCTGGGGTGTTACCCAGTGGTAAAACACCCCTGGATTCAATCATCAGGACCAAATAAATAAATACATAAAAATACATAAAATGTTATTCTACTCTTAAATCTACTACTTTCTCTGTAAATGAAATCCCATTATGAAAAAATAGGCTGATTATCCTCCTGTAAAGCCTCAGAAAGGTCCTTCTGCCTTTCTGTCCTTCACAGAACAATGTAAAGATCTTTCAAGTGAAATCCTCAGTGAAAACCTCTTACTGATTTCATGAAGCTCTGTGGTTACACAGGCAGTTAACTGGCTGTGGTTCTGTTAAAACCAATCACCTCCCCAGAGAGCCCACTGCAGAGTGCATCACATGGAGCAGATTACAAAGAAACAACAGGAGTAGTCTCTTCAAACACACATTGAACAGATAAGGCAACTTAAAGTGCTCTTATTTAAAGAAAGAGGCTAACCCATGGTGCATCCCCTCAGGAAATTAATTAAAGGGATTAACCAAGAAAACTGAAAAGCGGGACCCCTCCTGCCAAGCTCAAACATATTAAAATATGTTTATTTGAAATTAGAACTTGGAACTTTTGAGGGGTTGAATTTTAAAACCAAAGAAACTAGAATAATTTTCCTTGGTCTGCAGAAAAACAAAAATGAAGTATATTTAGCACTCTGTTAAAATTTATATAATAAAATTGAATGGTGACTATAATGATTATTTTTCTGATTCACCCAAATATTTATATCTAATGCAGGAAATAAAGACTTTCAAAACTCTGCTCAGGGCTAGGGGCATAGCTCAACTATAGAACGCTTGTCTACCAAGTGCAAGGACCTGGATTCAATCTCTAGTACAAAACCCCCCAAAAGGAGCTGAAGTTGTGTTTCAGTGGTAGAGCACTTGACTAGCATGCATGAGGCTCTGGGTTCACTCCCCAGCACTACATTAAAAATAAACTAAATAAACAAAATAAAGGTATTGTGTCCCTCTACAACTAAAAAAAAAAAAATTTAAAAACAAAAACCTCAAAATTTACATGAAGAGTAATACACACTTTATGTTTAACAAAGGATTGAACCTAGTTTGTGCTAGGCAAGCACTCTACCCCTGAGCCACAACCCCAACCCCCAGCTCCTGAATTTTCTTGACAAGAAGGATTAACTCAAAATCTGATGGAACTCATACAATTTAGAGATGAGGATATATTTTCCTTTCATTGATGTCAAGAGCAGGCCTTAATGTAAGAGGACTTAAAACATTAGAATTAATTTCTTCCCAGAAGAATTGTGAAGGGCTGAAAAACCTGTTGAGCAACTCTAGGTCCTCTTCATTAATGTGGAATCTGGGTTCCCTGGAGTGTTGTAAACGAATATTTTCCTTTGTACACTCAAAGGACTTGCCAAGCAAATTAATAATGTGAAAGGGATTAAAGGGAGAATCTCTAAAATATTGAGGCAAAACTCTTAAAGCACCATTTTTGTACTGAAGAAAAATCATTAGTTTGCCATAGTTACAAAATTACCTCACAGTTATACAAATATTTCTCCTGTTCCCTAAATCATCTGGTTGATGATCTGGGAAACAAGATTTTTTTTTTTTTTTTTTTTGGTACATGAGAATGAACCTACAGGTTCTCTACCACTGAGCTATATCTCCAGCCCTTTTTATTTTCTTTTGAGACAGGGTCTTGCTAAATTACCCAGGCTGATCTGGAAGGTGTGATCCTCTTTTCTCAGCATCCCTAGTCCCTGGGATTACAGGTGTGCACCTCAGGTGCTTGGTGGGAAACAAGGATTATGACGACCAAACCTTTGAGTCCAGGAGTTCCAGATTACCTTGAGCAACACAGTGAGACTGTCTCGAAAGAAAAAAAAAAGGTATAAGTCAAACTGGGTGAAGTGGCTCATGCCTGTAACCCCAGCAACTTGGGAGGCTGAGGTGAGATCACAGGTTCACAGCCAGCCTCAGAAACTTAACCAAACTGTCTCAAAAAATAAATGGAACTGGAGATGAAGTATAAAGCGAAAGAAAAAGAATTATGACAAACTAGAGACACAAATGGAGAAAAAAAAAATCAAGGATGGGGCAAATAAAACCATGCAGGTTAATTATAACACCAAGTATTTTAACACAGTCGAGGTGTTGTTCTGAGGGCTTTAATGCAAATCAATTTATTCATCCTCTTCATTTTATAGAGAAGGACCCTGAGGCACTGAGAAATTAAGTCACTGCTTAAAATCACAGACCTAACAAGGAGCAAAGCAAAGATCTGACCCCGGGGTCTCTACCCTTAATCACTAGACTGTACTGAAAGAACAAACTCTAGGGGAGTCAGAATGATCTCCATGAAAGGGGGATGAGACTGAAAAGCAACCAACAAGTTGACAAGAAGAAGAAAAAAAAATTGACAAGACAGAAATGTTATCTTTATACAGTATGAGGGAGCTATTCAAAGAATACTTTTATTTATTTATTTATTTATTTATTTATTTATTTATTTATTTATTTATTTATGGCACTAGAGATTAAACCCATAGGTGCTTTGCCACTGAGCTACATCCCAGCCCCTTTTATTTTTATATTGAGACAAGGTCTCACTAAATTGCTTAGGGCCTAAGTTGCTGAGGCTGGTCTCAAACTTGAGATCCTTTTGTCTCAGCCTCCGGAGTTGCTGGGATTATAGTTATATGTCATTGTGCCCAGCACAATTGAATAATTTTTACTAGTCATAATCAAATAGAAGTTGGTTATTTAAAGAAAACTGTGATATAATTAGATCAGCTAGATGGCTGGTGGAGGTGCTCAGTGGGTTAAGAGTTCAGCTCCCATAAAAGGTACTATCAGTAAATACAGATCAAGAAATGACAGCATACAGATATTATTTGAAAACATGGAGATAAATAGGGAATAACTGCTGTGACTGAAAGTGGTCGCCTCTAGAAAAGGGACTGAAATGTAGGGTACTGAAGTTTTTTTAAATTCATTAAAGTTTAAAAAATAGAGGGTTATCTATGATTTACTTTTTTTCTTTAACAACATATGTATACTACTGCTTTGGGTGTATGTGGTGTTTCTAAACTTGACATTGACCTCTACCAAAAAAAAAAAATTTTAAAATTTAAGAGGGGGAAAAGAAAGCAAATTATGTTCTATATAAATACATATATAATTACAGTGTATAAAAGGAGCTAATTCAGTTAATTTAAGAAAATTTTTGTGGGGAAAATATTTCACATGGTCTGCCAAAAGCTACAGTCTTACTAAAATAGATCTGTTACTGCTTGTTCCTGAAAAATCCACATCAAAAGAGCTTGACTGTATAAATACCTACATGTTAGGAATACCATGTCTTCCTTGAAAAAGTCTGCAGAGTATTTTAAAATAAAAAACAAGTTGCCACTGTTTCATGTTATGTCTGCTAACATCATTTCTACTTTTGTTAACCAACCACAGATGTAAAAGATACTACTAAAACAGACTGAAAATAGTAATCGTGGAGTCCTCAATGCCAGGAAGGAGGGGTAAACCTTCAGACCTGGCCATTCGTTTGAGATCTTTGAGTGGACACAGGGGAATGAATCTGCACAGATTTTTTTTCTCCCTTCCTTTCCCTTCCTGACTCAGAGATCCTGACTCAAGTTTATCTGTATAAATAACAAAGGAGAACATCTGTCACATGCAGATAGCAGGCCAGGGTTCACCTCAGGCCTGTGTACAGATGCCAACACTTTGGAGACTTTGTTGGTACCAAAAAGAGAGAGTTTGAGCTTATGCTAGCTTTTTTTGTTGCTGTAGCAAGATATCCAAAAGGGCTGGGCACAGTGGCACATGTCTATAAGCCCAGCTGATTCTGGAGGCTAAGGCAGGAGGATCACAAGTTCAAGGACAGCCTGGTCAATTTAGTGAGAACCTTTCTCAAAATAAAAATTTAAAAGGCCTAGGGATGTAGTTGGTAAAGCACTTCTAGGTTTAATCCCCAGAACCAATAAATAAAATAAAATAGAATTAGTCCATGATCACTTAGTTTTGATGCTTTGGGCCTCTGGGAAGACAGACATCATGATGAGGAACATGTGATGCAGCAAAGATGCTCACCATATGACATCTGGGAAGCAAAAAGAGAGAGAACAAGAGATGGGGTTTATGATATAGTTTCCAAGGGCACACTCCCTAGGACCTCCTCCCTTCAACTAGGTCCTGTCTTGTACAGTTTCTACCACCTCCCAATAGTCCTTCCAGTTATGAATTCATTAATAAGATTATAGGTGTGTGCCACTGCGTCCAGCTGGAGCTACCTTTCAGTCAATGTTTCAAGGAGGCCAGGCTTTGTATTGCGTCGTCTGTAGAGATGAGTTTACTAATTCTTGGAGAATGTTCTATTAGCTTGGTTTTGCAGAGGAGAAAACAGGCTTAATTCACTTAGCCAGTAATTTAAAAAAAAATTTTTATTATTTATGTATTTATTCTAATTTGTTATATATGACAGCAGAATGCATTTCAATTCATATTACACATACAGAGCAAAATTTTTCATGTCTCTCGTTGTACACAAAGTAGAGTCACACCATTTGTGCCTCATACCTGTACCTAGGGTAATGATGTCCATTTCATTCCATCATCTTTCTTACCCCCATACCCCTTCCCTTTCCTTCCCTCCCCTTTGCCCTATCTAAAGTTCCTCTATTCCTCCCATGATCCCCATCCCCATCCCCATTATGAATCAGTATCCTTATATCAGAGAAAAAACATTTGGCCTTTGTTTTTTTGGGACTGGCTTACTTTGCTTAGCATAATATTCTCCAACTCCATCCTTTTACCTGCAAATGCCATGATTTTATTCTCTTTTAATGCTGGGTAATATTCCATTGTGTATATTTTCTTTATCCATTCATCTACTGAAGAACATCTATGTTGGTTCCACAATTTAGCTATTATGAATTGTGCTGCTATAAACATCGATGTGACTGTGTTCCTGTAGTATCCTGTTTTTAAGTTCTTTGGGTATAAACTGAGGAGTGGGATAGCTGGGTCAAATGTTGGCTCCATTCCCAGTTTTCCAAGGAATCTCCATACTGCTTTCTAGATTGGCTGCACCAACTCAAAGTCCCACCAGCATTGCTCATGCAATGTGCCTTTTGCCCCACATCCTCGCCAACATTTATTATTCTGACTAGAGTGAAATGAAATCTTAGAGTAGTTTTGATTTGCATTTCTCTAATTGCTAGAAAAGTTGAACATTTTTCATATATTTGTTGGTTGATTGTATATCTTCTGAGGAGTGTCTGTTCAGTTCCTTGGCTCATTTATTGATTGGGTTAATTGTTTTTTTGGTGTTTAGCTTTTTGAGTTCTTCATAAACCCTAGAGATTAGTGCTCTATCTGATGTGTGAGGGTTAAAAATTTACTCCCAAGATGTAGGCTCCCTATTCACCTCACAGATTGTTTTGCTGAGAAGAAACTTTTTAAACCTAGTCCTACATGATGGAGATTTGGGCCTATTTTTTCTTCTATTAGGCACAGGGTCTCTGGTTAAATTCCTAGGTCCTTGATCTAATTTGAGTTGAATTTTGTGCATGGTGAGAGAGAGGGGTTTAATTTCATTTTGTTGCATATGGATTTCCAGTTTTCCTAACTTCTTTTGTTGAAGAGGCTATCTTTTCTCCAATATATATTTTTGGTGCCTTTGTCTAATATAAGATAACTGTAATTATGTGGGTTTGTCTCTTTGTCCTCTATTCTGTACCATTGGTCTATAAGTCTATTTTGGTGCCAATACCATATTGTTTTTTGTTACTATTGCTCTGTAGTATAGTTCAAGATTTGGTATAGTGATACCGCCTGCTTCACTCTTCATGCTAAGGATTGCTTTAGCTCTTCTAGGTCTCTTATTTTTCCAGATGAATTTCATGACTACTTTTTCTATTCCTATAAGGAATGTCATTAGGATTTTGATTAGAATTGCATTAAATCTTTATAGTGCTTTTGGTAGTATGGTCATTTTGACAATATTAATTCTGTCTATCCAAGAACAGGGAGATCTTTCCATCTTTTAAGGTCTTCTTTAATTTCTTTCTTTAGCATTCTGTAGTTTTCATTGTACAGGTCTTCCACCTCTTTTGTTAAGTTGATTCCCAAGTATTTTATTTTATTTTTTGAGGTTATTATAAATGGGATAGTTTTCCTAGTTTCTCTTTCAGAGGATTTGTCACCGATGTACAGAAATGCCTTTGATTTATAGGTGTTGATTTTATATCCTGCTACTTTACTGAATTCATTTTATATCCTGCTACTGTTCTGAACTACACCCCCAACCCAATCCCCAAGTTATTAAGAGGTATGCCTTTCTTTTCTAGGTAGCCAATATCTATACATACAGAATCCTTCCAATCTGGCACCAATTTGGCAAAATGAGCACTGGAGTCAAGGGTAGGAAGCCTCATTCCTAGCTTGACCCTTAACCCAGTGGTTTCTGGTGTGTTCTCTACCTTCCTAAGCCCCAGTTTTCCCCAAAGGGGAGGAGTTCAAACTTTATAGATTTCACTCCACCCCCACCTCCTTAGCTGCTGAGCACCTTTCAGTGGGGCAGAAACTCTGTGTCCAACCTGTTTCTCTAAGCCAGGAGTGGGGTTAAAGTCTGAAGTGAAATGAAGTGACCCTGGAAGCAAACAATGAAACTCTCTGTAAAACTCCAGTGAGGTCCCAGGCTTCTGATGAGTCACAGGCTGCCACCCAGCAGGTTGCAGCGCTGCTCTGATTTGGTTTACCCTATTTTTGTTTTTGTTTTGAGTTAGTGCCAACTCTCCTCTTTACTTTTCCTGGTTCTGAATAGGGCCTGCTCAATTATGTCTCTTCCTCTAAACGCCTAAATCCAAGATACTGGAAGAGGAGCACAGCTCATAACCTGAGGACTGATTCCCCTGCAACTTTCTTCTTAGTCTCCAACTCTTACACTCATCAAACAAGACACTCCTTTGTCAAAGGCTGTGCCCAGTGAAGGTCAAGCCTCCTGTTATTTGCCAGAGGATCACACATTTGGATTCTAGTCCCAATTTTGCTTTTATCACTTTGTGAGGCTTTGCGCAAGTTATTTAACCTGTCCGGGCTACGTTTCTCACATGGATGCAGTAATGTTTATTTGAAAGTCAAAGACTTAAATGGCTGTGAGAAGAGATCTGAATAGACAAAACAAAACAAAACGAAACTGGGAGTGCTCTGTCTTCTGCACTGGACAAGCAATTACTGGCATCCTCTTTGTAGCGAGGTCCGGTGAGAGGAAGCAAGGTCTCAAAGAGTCTTTGGTTTCTCAGGCCGCGGGGAAGAAAAGGCTGGAAACGTCTCAATATCCAGGGAAGCGTAGAAAGAGCTCTCACCGGAAAGCTGCAGTATCCTGGGAACCTCAGGGAATTACAGCCTAGGCATCTGAGGAAGTTTGGGAGGACAGGGCAGCCTCAAAGTTGACAAGTGGTCTGGCAGATAAGGAAGGTAAAGGGATTTCAGAACAGGGACTTCGTGTATGTCTCCATTGGTGCTAGGCAGAGCGCAACAGAGAATCTCCACTGGGCAGGATCAGGGCATAACACTGGAGGATGGCTGCAAGCTCTACTGGAGTCAGTAACCACCCAAGCAGAGGCGAAGAGGCGCTGCGCCCTCCCCAGCTAGGGGCCGGGAAAGGCTTGGATGGTTCACCAGGTCCGGAGGGTGGGAGCCCCACGGCCCAAGGACCAGTGACCCCTACCACTCAGCCCCTGACGCGAGCGGAAGTGCGAGCCCAGGGCGAGCCTGCTCCGCCGCCCGGCGCCCGGGAAGGGGCGGGCACGGGGTGTGGCCGAGGCGGGGCCTGCCCACGGGGCGGGGTTTGGCGGCGGTTGTTTTTACCCAGGCCGCGGTGCCCAGCTCTCAGCTGAGGCTGCTTGGCTTGCAGGCGTGAGTGGGTGCGGAGAGCGGCGCTCGTGTGGCGAGCGAGCCAGGAGGGCCTGAGTGGCGCAGCGAGCGGGCAGCGCCCCCGTGGTCGTCGGCCGCCGCGATGTCTGCTCGGTGCTGTGCGGGCCAGGTGAGCGAGGCCGGGCGCCAGAGGGGCTGTCAGATCGGTGGACCCGGCCAGGAGCCTTTGAGCTTTGGGTTGGTCTGTGTGAGCGTCCGGCGCTGCGGCCGTAGGTGGGGCTGGTGGTGTGCTCGGGCTGACCCCGCGCTGCCTGGGTGAGCGTCTCGGGCCGAGCTAGATGCTCAGCGGGCTGGCGGGAAGGACCGTGGGGAAGCCCGAGAGGCGACCCAGATCTTCCCGCACGGCCTCCGGGATTCCGCGTGGGGCGGGGTATTCAGGGTTTCGCTCGGGATCCGACGTCTCCTAAGATGTGTCAAATCCCGTGTAGGACACCGGCTAGTGGCGCCGAGCTCCAGCCCTCCGGGTTCTGTCTGTCGGGTGAACTCAGGAAAAGACCGGGATTTGCATAACATCTCCTTCCCCTTACTTTGAAGGAAACTCTAGTCAAAACAGTTCAGGCAGGTTGTGTTTGGCATCGCCAGCCCTAGAACTTGGGCTCTGTACCGTTGAGAATGCCTCGAGCCTGATTCCAAACCCCAAGGCTCAGGTCTGGGCTCAGGGAAGGTTCTGCTCAGCTTCTGCTCAGCTTCTGCTCAGCTTCCTGAGTGTTCCGACCCAGCCCTGTCTGGGCTCTAGCCCGACTCCTTTAGTAGGACGCAAGCCTTCCCGTCCCTCTTTGTAGCTCAACTTGCCTGAACCTGTTCCTTAATCTCGCTTATTAAAACCCTGGTATCTAAGCCATATATGTCCAGTTGGCATAGGCGTCTCCTACCAGTTCGTAGAGCATCAGGGCAGAATTAGTAGATTTTAGCTCTTCGATGCTAATTTCATTCCTTTCTGTAGGGTTAGAAAAAACGAAGTGGGTAAAACCTTCTAAATTTGGAGTTTCATGTAGTCAGTATTTCTGTATGGGGTTTTAATGGTGTATTTTAAAAACGAGTCTGTGGGGGCCGTCAGGCATTCAGGTGCAGGAGTGTTCTTGCTTACATTCAACTTCAGGACAATCCAGGCAAAGCTGTAAGTGATGCAGGGGTTAAGCTGTGGGTTTCTGTAACCCACCGATTATAGGGGCAAATAATCCGTCCTCTTTGGAGTGGCCATGTGGCGTTATCTTGGTTTCTGAGGTCTAATACTGTGTTTGGCATGCATTCAAGTTGGCATTTTCAGAGATGAGGAAATTGAGGCTTTTTGACTTTAAGCAAAATGACTTTTTTGTTTAGGCCAGTCTAGAGAGACTACGAGCCTGTAATAGACAGGCAAGGGAAGAGAGAGCACAGGAATGCTCCCAGGGCTTTTGAGACTAAGACAAAATTTGTTTTCAGAAAACTTCAAGGTTTTTTTTCCTTTCTTTTTGGGGTGCTGGGGATCTAATCCAGGGCTTTTTACATGCTAGGTGAGTGCTACCACTGAGCTATACCACCAGCTCCCTGCAGATCTTTTATTCTTGTTGTTTTGAGGTATGTTCTCTCCAATTTGATATAATGCTTCTCATTATGTGGTAATTATATATATTTAGGAGCATCCATCTGATTGCTTAAAAACCTCTTGAGGATCTTTCAGTGATACCCAGTGCTCAATTTAGGGCTCTGAAAATTATTAACAGTAATCAAATGGGTATTGTAAAATAATTTGTTGGTATGATTGATACTTTGCCAGGATTTAGTGACCTGTCTCTAAAATACCCCTATTCGTGATGTTGGAAAGAACCAAATCCTTGTCATTCATCACAGGAAAGTTAACTTCTGCTTTCTCAGTACTGCTGTAGGCATCATAATGGTAGGTTTCAATGCAGTGAGCACGATTTCAAGAAGTGTACCTGGGGTTGGGGTCATAGCTCAGTGGCAGAGCACTTGCCTAGCATGTGTGAGGTACTGGGTTCGATCCTTAGTACCACATCAAAATAGGTAAGATAAAGGCATTCTGTCCATCTACAACTACAAAAAAAAAAAAAAAAAAAAGTAGTAGTTTACCTGGAGGGTGAGGGAGTCTAGCTCAGTGGTAGAGTGATTTGCTCAGCATTCAAGAAATTCTGGATTTGATTCTCCCACCCCCCAAAAAACAAAGCAAACAATTGTTTGTTTGAGCACCTACTATGTGCCAGGAAAACAGTAAGACAAACAGACATCTTTGCTCTCAGTGGTGTGTGTGTGTGTGTGTGTGTGTGTGTGTGTTAGAGAGAGAGAGAGAGAGAGAGAGAGAGAGAGAGAGAGACAATGGAACAATAAATTCACTAGTCCTGTAACAAGGCCTTGGAAGAGTTGTTGGTAGAGGAGTCTAAGATGCCCCTTGAATTGACAAGTGAAGAAAGGCACCCATAGTAGGATCTGAGTAAGGAGTCTTCCAGGGTGTTCAAGGAATTAAAGAGGGGCTGAATGAGATCTGAGAGGTGGGCCAGTCCAGAGAGACTAAGAGCCTGTAATAGAACAATGGATAGCACTTCTTGGTAAGAACATAGCTAATAAACACAACCACAAGATTAAAGTGTGAAGAGAGGTTTATTATTTGTAGTAAGGAAGGAGAGCACTGGGATAATTCCCAAAGCAGTGTGTCTCCGACCAAAGGAAGCAAGGGGATTTCATTGGGGAGACTTATGCATATTCATATTGGAAAGACTTGTCATTACAAGTAGAGGTGGGCACAGTTCTGATGTACTCAGTTTGAGATCAAGCTTCTTCATACATGGCATGTTCAAAGATTGCCAGTGGGAACGCTTCCAGGTCAGAAAATCTAGCATTATAATGAAATTATAATAAGCACAGTTTACTCTAGGTCAACTAGAAGAGTAGGTGGGTGATTTGGGCTGGTTTGATCCAGTTCCTGTGTTGTTTTTTTTTCCTCAGGGCCTTATCTGTTTTTTATTTGGGAACTGGGGATTCAACTCGGGTGCTTTTTCACTGAACTATATTCCCCAGCCTTTTTATTATTTTTATTTAATGTTTTGATGTTATTATATAATATTTTATTATTTTTTGGAGACAGGATTTTGCTAAGTTGCTCAGAGTGGCCTGGAATTTGTGATTCTCCTGCCTCAGCCTTCTGAGTAGCTGAGATCACAGCTGTGAGCTTCTGTCCCAGGCTGGAGAACCTTATTCGAAACAAACAAAAAGTCCTGAAGAAGGGACAGTATCAATCTTTGCCCAGGCAGCTCTTGAACTCTTGAGCTTAAGTGATACTCCTACCTTAGCCTTCTCCAAGTACTGAGTTCTGGGATTGCAGAACTGGTGCCACCCAGCTCAGTAGTCATTTTAAAGGGGCCACAGCTTCTTCACAACACGTACAAGTGTTTGCTCCCAAAAGTTCCTGCCTAGTGGCTAACAAGCCTCAGTGGGATTGGAATTTAGGTTTTATTCTGGCTTCAATGGGAAGCTGTGGGGGTGGTGAGCTGTGGTTCAGTCTACACTCTGAAGATCCCTTTGGGTGTATGAAGACTGGACTGTATCAGGCTGGAGGGGAGGTAGGGAGAATAGTCTGAGCTGTTTGTTCAGTGACTGTTCTTTAGCAGTTACCTTGCATATGCAAGCAGTGTTCTAGGCTTCAACAGCAAGCAGAAATCCCTTCCTGATGGAGCTTGAATCCTGGCAATCTGCTGTTACTGTAGTCTAAGGGGAATGAGCATGGTACCTTAATTTAGGCTTTGGCTGTAGGAGTGAGGCATATTTTCATTTCATAGAGGTAGAGCTGGAGTTTAAAGGTGGAGCATGGATTAGGAGTGGGGTGTGCGAAGGAGAAAGATTGGGTGTTTGAACTGGGTAGATGATACCATTTACTGAGGTGAAGTAGCAGACTGAAAGGGAGATGGACATTTAGCCAAGAAAACCTGTAGTTTTCTTAGGATTTTGTTATATTTGAGATTTCTATTATAAATTAGATGGTGATGGCAAGTATTGTGGTAAAATTGTGTTCTGCAAATTTCATGTGTTAGAAACTAAATAGTCAAGTTCATATATTAATGACATTTGGAGGTAGGACCTTGGGGGTGGTGGTTGGATCATCAGGACTCTGCCTTCATGAGCATATTAATCCATGAATAGGTTATTGAGGGAGTGGTTTTATTAGAAAATTTAATTTTCCCTGGCACACTTGCTCTGTCTCAGCATATGGTGCCTTCTGCCATGTTATGATGCTGCAAGAAGAACTGAAAAGGTGACAGATCTTTAAGAAACATTCTTTTTCTTATATATTACCTAGTTTCAGGTACTCAGTTATCACAACAGAGAAAGGACTAAGACAGCAAATCACCAGTTGGACATTTAAGTCAGAGAGAGAAGTTTGAGGTCAGAGGCAGAAATTTGGCATTTTTGGGGGGGTGTTGCGGGGGAGGGTGTGCTAGGGATAAAACCTCAGACCTCACGCATCCCAGGCAGATACTCTACTGCTGAGCCCCAGCCATGGTGCTGGGTTCAAATTGGGAAATCTGGACAAAGAGCTGTCATATCTATGGACAAGTCACTTACTCTCTCTAACATCAGTTTTCCTCCTCTGTAGAATGGGTGTAATCATACTTCTTAGGGTTATTATGATTACTACATGTGATAATAAAATCTCTATTACAGGGTTCTTTGTAGTGTAAGGAACCTCTGAATTTGTTTACTGGTGGTCACTACCTGTCTGTGCCAGGACCATCTCCAGATCATCTTACTTTCTTTTTGCAACTACTCTGATATTCCCTTAGGTTTTGCTTTGGCCATTGGTTAATGGATGTCAATGGATGCCCAAATGACAGGGGAGTGGTCATTCAACACTTGGGTATGGAACACTGTTGGGAGAGGGTGATAAAGAGCTTCTTTGCTTTTCTAACTTCTGAGCTAGTTAGCCAGGGAGGCTAGCTATAGAAAAGGACAGTATATAGTCTCAGAGGTAAAAAGAGGTGTGTACTTAAAAGGTCTAGACCACCCTTCAGAGGCAATTTGAAAATAAAGCTTAGCATGGTTTACTGCAGACATATAAGAAATGATGATGATGATGATAGCTAAAATTTCTTTTATTACTCTCTATGATATATTTTTTACAAAAATATATTTTGTTCTTTATAACAACCTGATGAGATGGGTTATGTTCTACTTGGCCTCCTTTTACAGGTGAGGTAACTGAAGTACAGAGAAATGAATTAACTGATGGCTGTTACATAGTGGGGCAGCCAGGCCTTTGAACCCTGGTCCACCTAGATTAAGTGGGCCACCTCTGTACTAGACTGATATTCCTTATTATTCTAGGAATATCAGTCTAGTATTACAGTATAAATGAATAACTTTCAAATGGACTTTTGGCAGTTTTGAGTATGTAACAATAAGGCTTTCTTGGTAGATACTATTGGCTGCCAATAATGGAGTTTAGTTTCTTCCTCATACCTGGTCCAGGTTATAAAAGCCAAAGTTACAGACCAAATTCTACTGTACATACTGACATTTATTGGTAAGCATGCACAGAAGTCATGTAGTCTGTTCTGAGGCTTCGTGTAGTTCCAGTTCTTTACTCTTAGTATTGTGTCAGGTATCTTGCATGAAAAGCTCAGCTGTAATAGATGTGCCAGTATTCTAGTAGTAAGGACTTGGCTAACTTTCTGGGTGGACTCAGGCAACTAAGACTGCGGTTCCAACAGGAAGGACCACGTGGATAGATCAGCCCATGGTTGCCATTCAGAGTGAAGACTCAATCTGTCTCATAGCCAGTCCAGGCAAGGGCAGGAATGCCCAGCTGCAGGTATTTCCAACAGATCATAGACACCCACCACCAACAACAACCTGGGCACAGATCAAATCCAGGGCCTCAAGCATGCTAGGCAAGCACTCTGCCACTGAACTACAACTCTAGCCCTTTTTGTTTTGAGAAGGGGTCTTGCTGAGTTGCCCACACTAGCCTCTAACCTCGAACTTGTGATCCTCTTGTTTCAGCTTCCTGAATAGCTGGATTACAGTGTGCACTGCTTAACATACCCTGCCTCATATTTCTTGATCACTGAGATTTCCCCAATGAAACCCCACTTCTGATGTCTATTGTATTAATTAACAAAACCTTGAATACTACCAAGGACTATCCATTGTCAAGGATAAACAAAGAAGGACCTTAGTTAAAGGATAAAAATATTTTCTTCAGTAACAATAAAATATTGTAACAATAGGGTAAAGAACTGAGAGCTCCATCCTTTTTGTGCAAAAGTAAGTAGGCCTTTTAAAGGGAGAAGAGAAGGGAATAGGGAGGGAATAAGTGGGACTCAGGTGGAGCCCAAGAAGTGAAAAGTTAAAGTTACTAAAGGTTGGTCAGTGCAAATGGGATTAAGTCATCTGTGTCTGTTAGCTGGATCTGATCAAAGTTAGGATTCTGTGCTTAGAGACTGGGAGATAGGAGCTCCACCCTTGTTGATTACATTTTAAAAGAATGATTTTTAGCTTCTTCTTCTTTTTTTTTTTTTTTTTTTTTTGATGCTGGGGATTTGAACCCAGGGTCTCTTGCATACTAGGCAAGTGCCCTGCTACTGAGCTGCACTCCCAACCTGCTTTTAGGTCCTTGAGAAAGACATTTTGTAGCATTATCCCTGTCCCTTGGTATCCATGGAGATTGGTTCTAGGACCTCTCCTTAACAAAGTCTGCAGATGCTCAAGTTCTCTTATATCAAATGGCACAGTATTCACGTATAATCAATGCACATTCTCCCATATACTTTAAATCATCTCTAGATTACTTACAATACCTAATTCACTGATATAGTGTAAATGCTATGTCAATACTTGACATGCTATATTTTTTAGGAAATAACAGCAAGAAAAGTTTGCACTTGTTGGGCACGATGGTAGACACCCATAATCCCAGGGATTTAGGAGGCCCAGGCAGCAGGATTGTAATTCGAGGCCAACCTCAGCAATTTAGTGAGACCTTCAGCAATTTATCAAGACCCTGTCTTCAAAATAAAAAAGTAAAAAGGACTGGAGATGTAACTTGGTAAGGCATCCCTGGGTTCAATTCCCAGTACCAAAAGATAATTAAAGATAAACAAATAAAAGTCTGTGTGTATTCAGTATAAACACATTCCCCCCACCCCCCATTTTTTTTTTTTTTTTGTACTAGGGATTGAATCCAGGGGTCCTTAACCTCTGAGACACATTCCCAGCCCTTTTGTATATTTTATTTAGAGACAGGGTCTTGCTAAATTGCTTAGGGCCTGGATAAATTGCTGAGGATGGCTTTGATCTTGTGATCTTCCTGTCTCAGCCTCCTCACCTGCTGGGATTATAGGCATGTATCACCATGCCTAGTTTTTTATTTTTGAAAGTTGTTTGGTTGAATCCATGTACATATATATCTCAGAGAAACTGGGGAAGGATTCATAGGTGTAAGTTCTTTTTAGTAATTACTCTAAGAAAGGAAGGTTAGGTGCCTATCTTCAGGTGTTGGCTAAAACAAACAGTAAATTCTGACATCCCTGAGCTTTTCCAAACTGGGATTCTAAAGGAGGCTGGGTCAGGGCTGGGGAACCCTGTTGCAGTCTGACTGAGTCTCTTAGTGTGGGAGTTTGAACAAAGTGTGTGCATAGAGAATTCTTGCAATCCTTATCATTTCTCACCTATGCCAATTCACAAAACCTCTGGCATCATCTGAGTTGGAGGCAACTGAACTCCACGCAAAGACTCGTTTAGAGCATGGCCTTTCAATGAGATATTAGCTAGAGTGGATATCCCCTCTCAGGGCAATTGATTGAGTATGTTCAGATTGTAGCTTAAAACTCCATATGCATGTCCATGAAGACTTATAAAAAAGTAAATTACTTTGGGCATGATGGTGCATGCCTATAATCCCAGTGACTCAGGAGACTGAGGCAGGAGGATGGCAAGGGTAAGGCCAGCCTCAGCAATTTAGCAAGACTCTCAGTGATTTTGTGAGACCCTGTCTCAAAGAATAGAAAGGGTTGAGGGTTCGCTCAGTGGTGAGGCGCCCCAGGGTTCAATCTGCAGTACAAAAAAAAAAAAAAAAAAAAGAAAGAAAGAAAAAGAAAAGTAAATTAACACCACATGATAACAAGGATACCCTTGAAATGTCCTTTCGTCTTTTCTAGTAAAACCCCAATCTTTGTTTTCAAGGCCCAGTTCAAGAAATATTTCCCCAATATAATATTAATGTTTTCTATCAAAGTTAAACCTGTAATGTAACACAAAAATATGTTTACTGTAATTTCACCTTGTATAATGGAACTATTTTAAGTTAGGAAACCATGTGGTCAGAATATAGTCATATAAAAATTTTCTGACATGCATCCAGTCACAACTGTAGCCCTCCCCAATTTTAAATTAGCTAATCTGTAGATTGTAACCCTGAACTCTTCCTATCAGAACAAGGAGTAGCACTTCATTAGGGATAAAAGCAGGCAAACTGACTCCCCAGGTATGCTTGCACACCAGATTCCTTCTGGAGGCACCCCCTTCTGTAGAAGTACAGTTTTTGCCTTGCCCACCCACTTCCAAGCCCATATTTGATTTCCTGCAGCACCTGGATATTTCTAACGCCAGGAATGAGCTTTCTCTTAAGAGTCCTTGCACTAGACCTGTCCACACCACCTGGCTTGGTCATGGGATGAATTGGAAGTGTGTCCTGTGTATTGCAGGGGTATGTTGGATCTTTTCTCCTGGGCTGAGTCTGTATTTACTGTGTATAATACAACCTGTATAAATACAGGCTTGTTGAGGACTTTTGGTTACAGAACCCTTGTTTCCTACTGCTCTTGTTGATAGTGATTGGAAATGTTAGGTCCTCCTGTCACATGTTGCTTCTATCCTTGGAAGAGATCCAGGCATAGAAATTCATTCTTTCCATCACTGATGCTTTTATGAACAATGTGGGGTATTTATGAAACAGGGAAAACCACATTTATTACTACATAGAGAACCACATTTTGATGTTTTATATTCAGTCATTTAAATTTAATATATGTGATTTTACTTTGCAAAATTGGGATTATATTGTAGGTGCTGTATTTGATCCCACTCTTTGAGTTATTGGGGTGACCGCAGAAGTTTTTTTTAACCACAAAAGTTTTTAACATGCTCCAACCACTAATTTGCAGCCATTAATGCTTTTTGGGTTTACATTCGGATGTAAATAGTGGTACCTTCAAACCAGATTTCTCTGGAGGTTTTAAAGTTGAACGTTTGTAATTCAGTTAATGGGTTAATGTGTTAATAGGTTTGAGTGTTTCTATTCCCCAAACGCTAAAATACTGTGAAAATGTCTAATCACACCCCTTTAAATGTCATTTATAATATATTTCACTCATTTTCAACTTTTTCTTCAACTTTGATCTTTTTCTTTACAGCTGTGTACACAGTTACCATCTGTCCAGTGGTATTTGAATTGCTGTTTTTCTGATTTTTTTCCTGCTTGATGGTGCTCCTCTTTGTTTCAGATGCATTAAGTTTGAATTCAGTGATTTTTATCATTACTACGGGACACTTATTTTTCTATTCATTTTTATAAAACACAGGTAAAATACCCACACACGTGCTTTACTTACTGACACAGGTGGTGATCCCGCTCATGTTGAACTCTGGCTCACGTGGCTCACCGTGAGCTGATTCTGGAAGGGTGGCTTGTGTGCTGTAGTCAAGTTTAGGGTCTTGGAAAGATAAGCCTCTGCCCCTTCCCTCAACAGTATGAGGTGTGGGGTGGGGGTGGGTGTGTGGGGGGTGGGAGTGGGAAGAGCTGGTGGGAAGGTTGTTTCTTCAGACTTATTTTCTTGGGCTGTCTGATAGCTGACCTGGGCCTGCTGACAAATAGCTCTGGGCTGCTGTAGATGAGTGTGAGGACTGCATGGAGGATTGAGAGTCTGTAGGGAATGGAAGGCAGCCTCTGACTCATCCTGTGCTAAAGAGATAAAAGGTAACACCCTTGCCCTTTTGCTGGCTTCCCACCGCCTGCCTTTCTGTATAAATACAGGCAGTAGATTTCCCACAGATACTGAATGACTGGGAGTGGCCTATGAAACTTGGAAGGTTTATTTCTCAGTTTCCTAGGTGTTTTAATGTTATCAACATTTAGGACCCTCAGAGAAGGTCTGAATTTGCCCCTCCCCCTTCTGAAATTGGGAATGGCTTCCTGATGCTGAGGGTGGAGACAGCCCCCCCTCCACTTCCAACTGTTTCTCCAATCTATTTCTCCACCTCTAATATCCTCTCTTTTTGTGTTCTAAGTTCTTAAGAAAGCGCTCTGTAATATCTTTTCTTCTGAGTTAAAAAGATAACATGTTTATCTAAAAGGGAGATACAGATGCTGGTCCCAGTATGCCCTAGCTTCTTTTGATAAGGAGGCTCCAGGGACCCGTGAGACTCTCTTTCAGCCAACTCTTTTCAGCCAAGGATTGAAGGGGGCTGAACCTGTGAAACTCCAGGCTTTTGTCCCAATACATGCCTTCCCTTCTGAAAAGCTTTCCTCACCCTGGAGCTTTTCAGAGATGGAACTTTTGAAACAATAAAGCTGGATTTAAATAAAACTTTTTTCTTTTTTTTTTGGTATTAGGCATTGAACCCAAGGGCACTTAACCACTGAACCACATCTCCAGCCCTTTTTATTTTTGAAGTACAATTGCTGACTCTGGCTTTGAATTTGTGATCTTTCCACCTCAGCCTCCAACAGGTGTGTGTCACTGTGTCTGGTTAAAATCTCTTTTCAGGACTGGGGCTGTAGCTCGGTGGCAGAGCGCTTGCCTAGCATGAGTGAGGTACTGGGTTCGATCCTTAGTACCACATACAAAAATAAGCAAATAAAATAAAGTCATGCTGTCCATCTACAACTACCAAAAGAAAAAGAAAAAGAAAAAAACAACAAAACTCTTTTTTTTTTTAATTAATTTTTATTGTAGGTTGTTCAAAACATTACATAGTTCTTGATATATCATATTTCACACTTTGATTCAAGTGGGATATGAACTCCCATTTTTACCCCATATTCAGATTGCAGAATCACTTCAGTTGCACAACCATTGATTTACATATTGCCATTCTGGAGTCTGTTGTATTCTGCTGCCTTTCCTATCCTCTACTATCCCCCCTCCCCCCCAACAAAACTCTTTTCATACCAATTTGAGTCCACATATTTCTGGAGCAGTGAGCATTATGGCCCAGATTCTTTCCTCCCTGGGCAGGATGTTACCTGCTAACAGGTAGAGCAGTGATTGTGGCAGCACTTGGCAGGCTTTTCTATGATAATTTGACCTTAAAAAGGAAGGGGGGGCACCCTGCTGGGATTGTGGCTCAGTGGTAGAGCACTTGCCTGGCAAGTGTGAGGCATGATTCTCAGCACCACATATAAATAAATAAAATAAAGGTCCATCATCAACTAAAAAATGTTAAAAAAAAAAAAAAAAAAAAGGAAATCCTCATCTAAGACCGTATTTCTGCAGAATTAGGCGTTGGTTGCAATTCCTTTTTTATTCCTTGACCAAGCTGTTTGCTGTTTTCAGTATTTTAAAAAAAATATGCTTTTAGTTGTCAATGGCCTTTATTTTATTTATTTTTATTTGGTGCTGAGAATCGAACCCAGTGCCCGTGCCTCACATATGCTAGGCAAGTGCTCTACCACTGAGGTATAACCCCAGCTGTTTTCAGTATTTGAGAAAGGTGGGAACACCTGTTTAATAGCTAAAGATCATGTGTCCTCTTATGTTCACAGTCAAGCAGCCTTGCTAGTGAATTTTCATTACATACTGCTGTTGTCAGTTGAATTTGGGTTATAATTGGGTGCTGAGAGCAGTAGTGATTGAGTTACTGATGTAAACCACTGTGATCATACCAAAATATTAGGTTTCTCAAGTAGTCCAAAGTGAACCTCTGCAGCCCTATTTAAAATATATTTAAAAACATTTCCTATATTTTCTCGCATATATATGAATGATGTTTTAGATGATTTTAAAACAACCTGGGAGTTAGGGTACTGTGTGTAAGACATTCTAATAGTGGATTGGTCTGATTATATAAAACATCTGTTTGGATTTTAAAGGAAATAGGGTTTTACTTTTGGCTTTTATTCTGTAGTTTGCCTTATGAGATTAAAGTTGCTGATGTTTCAGGAAAGCAGCTGTTATGGAAAAACTTTAGATTGGTTTTTATCACAGACAAAGTTTTGAAACACTTTGTGGGTTTGAACTAATGTTACAGTATGTAGGGATTAGGCAGCATTTTTTCTTCTCATGAAAACTGTCTAGTCAAAACAAAAGTAGGAAAAAAACCCATACACAACTCCTTAAAGCTTTTTACAAAGAGTTGGAAAATCAGGCTTATGTTTGTTTACTTACCATTTTTATAAACTGGCTAGTTACATTTTGAAACACAGTTCATGAGGTCTTAGTGGAATTTCTTTGGCAGTTTTTTTGTTCTTGCATTGTATCCCAGTAATCTCCTAATGCTCTGATCCTTGGTGAGCATGGTTCACCAAAACTGGGGAGGAATTCAGTCTTTTGTTCCTGACTTCATGCTCATTGATGTCCAGGGGTGTTCTGGGAAACAATGGCAGTATTTTGTAACCATAGTGATGAAACTGGTCTCTATAAGAAGAGTCTAATATCTATGAGCTTTCTTCAGCTTTACTGATGTTATCTTAAGGGTTTAGGACATAATTGCCTATTTCATTTGCTGTTTTTTTTTAAGGTATATATTTTTTAGTTGTTGATGGACCTTTATTTTATTTATTTATTTAAGTGTGGTGGTGAGAATCAAACCCAGTGTCTCACACATACTAGGGAAATGCTCTACCATTGAGCCACAAACCCAGCCCTTGCTGTTGTTTTGTTTTAAAGCTAACAAAATCCGTAAAGCAGTATGTCAACTGATAAATATTTATTGGGTACCCAGAATAATATAATTCAAAGGCTGTAACTAGGTCCACTTTTATGCTCTGGAGCAACTTATGAATTAATTCTGGGTTTCTCAGCAGTATAAGATGGCCCCTGAGGCAGAATTTCTTTATAATCAGATGGAGGGTTTGTGCACCTCAGCTTTCCATTTTTGCTTCTTAGGAAAGGGGAGGAGCCTGGGGGTCCTTGGCTTGGACACCTCCTTTGGAAGTAGGTGAGCATGTGGAGAGTGGGTTCCCATGAATGGGCTCTATAGATTTCACAGAGCCCTGCAGTTACACCCAGTTGTGTCTTTGGGTATTCTGGACACTTTTCTACGCTATTTCTCAGCTTCTCAAAGGAACCGTCTTGCCTCAAGAAAACAATGCTAGAATAAGAAGAAAACATGAACATAGAACCTTGAGAGACACCTTCATTTAAAAAGTAGACATTCCCCGTAGTGAACGAGGAAAGAAAGAAAATCTAAGTGAGGGTAGAGTTTTTCTGGAGAGGAAAGAGCTGGAGATTGAGTGTGGGTGCTGGAGCTGCTGGCTTGGTTCTGTGACATCCAAAAGTCAAGAGAGAGAAAGATCAATGGGTGCCAGGGCTTTTGGCAGCCTCTTTTTTTTTTTTTGTGGGATTGGAAGGTAAGAGTGCTAAGTTGGGTACTGGAGAGATGAGGAACTTGAGTCAGGGAAGAGAGATTACTATTTATTAAGATAAAAGGAGTAGGGCTGTGGCTGTGGCTCAGTGGCAGAGCACTCGCCTGGCACATGTGAGGTACTGAGTTCAATTCTCAGCACCACATAAAAATAAAATAAAGGTAAAATAAAGGTACTGTGTCCACCTACTACAATAACAACAACAAAAAATTTTAAAAAGATAAAAGGAGGAGCAGGTTAGGAGCCTAAGGAGGTTTGAGCCTGTCCTTGAAGGGTGATAGAAAAGTGGCCTGAACACTTCTGCCCCCAGACTGCAGGATGCTGAAGTTTAATGCTCTTCAGTACTGGCACCACCTGCAGTCCTAGCACCAAGCACCATCGAGGCAGAATTGGGAGGATCACTTGAGTCTGGGAGTTCAAGATCAGTCTGGGCAATTTAGCAATACCCTATCTTTTACTCCTTAAGTGACCTTGTAAAATCTTACCCTGCTAAAATTTAGTCCACAGGTAGCCCCTCCATCCTCTTGATTCTTCTTTTTTCTTCAATACTCCTGTCTTTTTTCTGTTAAATTTTGCTGAATCTTTTGTTTCTGTTTTTAATTGATGCATAATCATTGTGCATATGTGTGGGGACCTTGTGTTGTTCCATATGTGCATACATTGTGTAATGATCAAATCAAGGTAATTAGCATAGCCACCACCTCAAATTATCATTTCTCTGTGGTGAGAACACTCAAAATTCTTCTGTTTTGTAATATATGTTAATGTTAATTATAATCACTGCACTGTGCAATAAAACACCGGACCTTCGACCTCCTGTCTGATAATGTAAGTCATTACTTGTTGAACAATCCTTCCTCTCCTCCTCTCTCTCTCCCCTAAATTTGTGGATTATTATTAACTGGGATTCTATTCTTTGGAAAATTCTGGCGAGGTAAGTTGAGTTTTGAAGAGATCCAGGTTTTGCTGCCTGCCTACTGATTTTTGAAGCAGATTATGGAATCTGAGAAACTCTTAGATAAGAGGCCTTTAAAGTATTCACCACCTGAAGTTTATATGTTCTTTTAATGCCCCTCCTCTGTGTATCTTTTTGAACCTCTCCAGTATTGGGGGGATCATGGCTGTTCCTAGTTCTTAAGCTTTCTGTGCTTTGATTTCCTTGCTTGTCAAATGGGGGGAATTCCTGTCTTGCTTTCCTCATAGGATTATTGACAGGATCAAAGGTATTATAGACCTGTGAAGTGGTGGTGTCGGTTGTGTCAGGGTTCAGTGCAGGAAGCTGAGACCACTCTAAGTATTTTAAGCAGAAGAGGATTTAATGGAAGAAATTAGGTGTTTAACAATAATTGGCAGAACTAGAGGAACAAAGATCCTGGGGGCCTGCTAGGCATGGTGGCACATGCTTGTAATCCCAGCTACTCAGGAGGCTGAGGCAGGAGGATTGCAAGTTCAAGGCCAGCCTGGGCAACTCAGCAAGACTGTCTCAAAATAAAAATGGTTGGGGATGTAGTTCTGTGGTAGAATGCTTGCCTATCATTTGTGACTCTGGGTTCAATCCCTAGCACTGGAGGACCACTGGGGAGCTCTTGAATTTAAGAACAAAGTGATCCCAGAGGTCAGGGGCTGATGCTGCCCTACCACCTTGACGTCTACTGCTGGTGGCTTGACACAGGAGCTCCAAGTCTGGTTGCTGCAATTGCCTTTTCTTTTCCAATACAACAGGGACCTAGAGGTTACATTTACTAAAAGTGCTGACTCTTCACTAAGGCCTGCAGATGCCAATAGGTAACTAAAAGCATTTTTGCCTTCTGTATCTGTCTCCTTTATTACATTAAACTTTGGGTCAGATTCCTGCTCAACACTGCATGTAGGCATGCTAATCACTTATGGAATGTGTCTAAAAACTTGTAATGACAGGTTTATTAGTCTTAAATTGACCTAACCTTTCTTGTCCTCCTTCAAGAGTGAAGGTTCCAAGTTAAGATAACTAAAAGTATTTTCAAGATTTGCAGGGTCATTCAACTGGCAGCTTTTATATAAGCCTGTTCCAGATCTCCCCAAGTTGTGCCTATAAATCTTCAGTCATTGCCTTATACCTCCCAGGAACAGTGGAGCCCTGAAGGCAGATCACCCCTTGGTTAGACCTCTCCCTAAGCAGGAGCAGTCATCTCAGGAGAACCGAATTGCCCCAGGTCAGATAGATACACATCCTAGGAAGCAATGGAGAGTGCCCTTGAGCAGAATCAACTTTCTAGACACAAAAAGACTGTTCTGTGACCAGAACAGATAATGATCAGCCAGACCACAGAATGACCCAGACTCCTGCTGTGCATACCTCTTGTCCCCACCCCAGATCTTCTTTGATTCAAACCTAAAGCTCATGTCAGTACCCCTGGAAACGGGTTGGAGCTCTTGATCCCTCTTGTCTTTCCAGTATAGTTGTATTGATTAAATTCCTTTCCTGTCTTTCACCATTATTTTTTCTGTGTGATTTCTGAGGCGAGTGGCTAGACCTAATTTGTTGTATCTCTTTGAAATCAGTCAGGTCCCCTATTAACTATCTAGGTCTCTGGTAACCTAGGGACCTTGCCTGGCAGGAGAAGCCACAGCAGGAGAGTGACTTGAACCCCCTTGTCACCTTCCAAATGTAATGAAAGCTGCTAATTGTCAGTACCGTAACAGCAAAGTCTGGAAGTATGGCTTAACTTTCCAGATTCTTGAGTACTGGGGGATACCCTGGAGAAGGCAGGCATGGAGGCATGTGAGATGATAGAGCGAATTGAGCGCCAGCTATGAACGGTGAGTATAATAAACTCTAGCACATGGCAATGTACTTTTGGGAAATAAAACTACAGAAGAGAAAATATCACTTGTAATCCCAGAGAGAATAAACCCTCTTACACTTTGTTGTATTTCATTGTAGTGTTAAAATAAACCGGAATTATACTGTTTGTTCTCATTTATATCCTAACAATTTCACATAACATTGAATATTTTCACATGTAAGAATTCTCCAAAAGTGCTGGGCATGGTGGAACACGCCTGTAACCCCAGTGACTCAGGAGGCCAAGGCAGCAGAGTCACAGGTTTAAGGCTAGTCTCAGCAACTTAGTGAGGCCCTCAGAGGCTTAGTGAGACCCTCTCTTAAAATAATAAAAAAGGCTGGACATGTGGCTCAGTGGTAGAATGTCACTGGGTTCGACCCCCAGTATCAGAAAAATGAAACTGTTGTACATTGTGCCTTTTACTCTAGGTTAGAGCCCTGGAAATAGTCTTGCTATATAACATAACATGACATGTGCATGCTAAAAATTACCACATTGTGAAAAATTGCACAACAAAACCCACAGGTCTTACGGGAAAAAATTTAGTTAGGGGCACAGCATTCGACTTCTTTATTCGTAGCACATTAAAAAAAAAAAAAGAGCATGGTAAAAATGGTATTACAGTTTTACAAATGTTAAATAGTTAAAAATTCATAACTACTATGATAAATGTGTCCCTTTACTTTGAAAAAAGACTTGAAGTATATTTGTGGAAGTTGGTAGTGGAAGTTACAGCTGTCAAGTTGTGAAGTGGTGGGAGGAGGGGATCTGAAAGGACGCAGGCCGTACCCCCAGTGGTATTTTGGTGTGACTCTGAATGCACTTGTTAAGTTGTGTGCATTTGTGCATTACTATGCAGCCCAGTTCAGCTGGGTAGCCTTCTGCTTTCACATAGTGTTTCTCACAGACAAAACTGGACTTCCTGTTATGCTCAGATTGTTCCCTAACGTGTCAGTTTGTAACAGTGGTCCACTCGTGCTTTGAATATGAGCCTTGCTGCTCTGCCTGTGATGCTCTTTAAAAACACGTTTACCTGACATGTTTTCCCCTCCTCCTTCTCCCTCTCCCCTTTCCTAACCACAGGGAAAGCAAGATTAACCTTCCTCCCACCCTGGGCCAGATTATCTGCCCTGAGTTATCTGCCCTCCGGCTCACTGACCACAGGAATGAAAAGAGTCCAGACTTCAGGGCTAGCACCTGCGGATCTAAGAAATGGCTGTCTTTCAAGGCTACAAATGAGTTATGAGTCTTGATGGCACAGCTGGGGTGTCGCCTTTGTATCCCCTCTTCAAAAACCCACCCGTACCCCTGTCAGTTAGAATCACAGCCTCTGGGACAGGAGTTCCCTGTCTTTTTCCTTTACTAGCAAAACAATAAAACTTCTTTTTCCTTTTTCTGAAAGCCTTGTCCTTGTTATTGGATTGGCAACAGGGACAAGGATAGAGCTTTCCGTATCAATTCCTGTTGGAACAAGTGTCTATTTTCAAAGCAACTGTAGGATGAAAAGCTTAGAAGTCTTGGACTTGCAGACTTCCTTCTGGAAGACTGACCAAGCCACACTTTAGTTCACTGTGTCAGGTTTGGAGCTGGCCCAGCCGACTCCCTTTGGACCCGATCCTGGAAAGTTGGTGCTGGAAGGATCTTCTGCTCTTCTGACCCAATTGTGCTCTGCTTTCTTGTACTGTAATAAGTAAACAACTCCAGAGAGGGAAATTCTTGTGTTCTGGGGCAGCTCTACTTTATTCTTAGGGACCTCTGGTTTAATTCCTCTTCCTGCTAGCCCTTTAAGGCTGAAATGAGTTGCTCATATTCTGGAGAGGGACACAGTAGTTTTTCTATAGTTGAGTTAAAAGGGGTGGCATGGAAGGCAGGCCTCATCTCTGGCTCTTAGGTCCTAAAAACTACATTTGGGTTGCATTCCTGCTTCTGGTTCTGAGAGTCCCCAGTGTCCACCCGAATCATGAACAGAAAACTGGGACATGATAACAAAAGGGAATTATGCCCCAGAGCAAGAGAAATTTCACTAGGAAGCTAAAATATTAGAACTTTTAGCACACTCATTGAGTTTGGTTGTAGGAAGACAAAGTCTCCCTGGGAGGTTTCTGAGGGGAGATTTTCCCAGTGCTTAAGGCCCTGATTTACCATTCTTAGATGGCTGTGGAATGCCCAAGGGGTACTGGGAATCTGGAAAGTCACTCAGTCTTCTTCAGCTTGGAGAATCCTTAATGGAGTATCATGTTCTCTCTTCTTACAGTATTGAGGAAGAAACATGCACCCAGAGCAAAGGACCTTGTTCAAGGCCACACAGCTTACCAGTGCACAGCAAGGACTGTCACCCAGTTTTCCTGAATTTTGCAGTGCCCCAGTACACAGTTGACAGTACATATTGAAAGTGAGTGGGTAGATAGTGGGCTTTTTCCGACCATATCTGCTGACTTTGCGGAGCAATCCAACAAAGAGCTCTCAAGCTACGGATTTTAAAGTCTTGTGGTTTGAATCTCAAATTGTTTTTTACATTGTATTTGATTGTAATACAATCCGTTTATTATTTTTTTGTTTTTTTTCCTTTCTCTTAAGCTCCCAAGCAATTATTCAGTTTCCGCCCTCCCCCCCCCCAAAAAAAAATTCTACTCTGCAGATCATAGGATTTTACAGAAAGCAATTTTAAGAACACACTTTCTTATCCAGGGATGTAGTTTGTGCCAGTTGCAGGTTGCTGAATAAGGAGTATTAGGCCATTTAGACCCAGCTGGTTAACCAATGAGGCGCTTTATGCAAATCGCTCTGCCCAGCAGTGGCTTCTGGCTGGAGGCTTTGAAAAGCATGAAGCAGTAAATTATTTCCTTATGATGGGGGGAGGGGAGGGATGCGGGCTGCTTCAGAATTGTCATTTCTTGGAAGCTAGAGGTCCAGTGGAGCTGTCTCTGATGTTTTTTTCCCCTTGCAGTGGTATGGCAGATAGAAAGCAGGACTTAAGTGTTTGAAAAGAACCAGGATGCTCATTCCATTTGCCCTTCCTTATGCATGGTTGAAGGGTATTTCCTAGTTATTAGAAAGAACCCCTCCTCTTCTACTCAGCATTGTCTTTCCATTCTCCTTGCCTGACTTTTGTAAGACTTGGGGAGTAATAAAAATTAGCTACTGTAAACATAAGTCTAGAGCTCCTGATCAAAAAAGTTATTTAGGTTATAAGTAGGACAGAGTAATGAAAAAGTTATGAATCTATCAGTGAGCTGCAGCACTGGGGAGGAATCGCATCAGCTGGAGTTTCCCAGTGGCAGTGCTGCTGGTGTTTTGGGTAGAGAGGTTCTTTCTTATGAAGGACCTAAAGAAGGACAGCTAATGTTTGAAATATTTGCTGACCCCCAGATGCCAGAAGCACTTATCAGTCTTTGCAAAAACACTGCCCCCATTTTTATAATCAGGGACCTACCAGACTTCTGAGAATGTGATGAGGTTGTTGATTTCTTCATATAGCTTTGAACTCCTGGAAAACAGACCAACGCTGCTTCTGGTAGTCCAGAGCTGCAGACGTTAAATTGGGGGCTGGGGACAAGATAAATTCTTCTAATCATAGCACCACCTTGACATACATAACATACACACTTAAGAATATCCTTTATATCTCTAACATAAGGATATAAAGTTGTACTTTAGAGAAAGTTTACTTCACACATTGCCCAGAAGAATCACATATTTTTTTTTAAACTAAGCTTGATAAAGTTATGTTTGACTTGGAAATAGAAAAACATGCTTTAAAAAGCAAGAGAATTCACTTAAACATTTTTGGTGTGCATCTTTAAAGCTTTTTGATCAGATAGTGTAGAGGCAATGTGGCTAAATAGTTAAGAACCAGTTCTGAGACAGGCAGAGTGGTACATGCCTATAATGCTGTTGTGGTGTGAACTGATAAATACAATCAATAAGAGTGTAAGTTATAGGTTATAGATTATTATTGATTATAGATATAAGATTTTGATAAGTGAAGTAAGACAATTATAAAGCAAGAACTGTCATATACAGGAATAAGACTCCATTTTGCTGCCTTCTATAAAACAATGTTACAAGAGCTGTTTCTGAGAAACTGAAATGAAAGCTATTTTCTTATTAAAAAAAATTGTTTTTCTGTACTTTGTACCCCACAAATTGTACCCTGCTAAGGATGCAGCGGTGGTGGTCATGGTGAGCTAGGTCCTGAATGTGAATGCCCTCTACATGACTTTGAAGTAGATTCTTGCCCCACCGACCCCCACCCAAGTTCAGGATGTGACTGTTTAGCACCTGCTTGAACCCAGGACTGTGGTCAACTGAACTGCAAAGCTAATGCTATTTTAGCTTCTGTTTATTACTTGCTTGATGACTGGAAAATTCCAATCCTGTCTAGAGCCCATAGGTCCCACTTATCAATGTTTTAATTTCTATGATTGGCTAGCTTACATGACGATAAGCAAGTCACTGAGTTGGGGTTTTGTGCTTATATTCTCTTTGGATGGACCAGGAAGCTGCAGTCCTCCCACAGAGCTTGAGTCTCTGCGGTGGGTGACAGACCCTGGCCAGGTAAATAAATCTCTCTTTTGATTTGAAATTTGGACTTAAGAGTGCCCTCTGAGGCATCTCCCCATAATAATGACAGCTATTTGGGATGCCAAGACAGGAGGATTGCAAGTTCGAAGCCAGCCTAGACCCTGTCTTAAATAAAATAAAAAGAACTGGGGGTGTAGTTCAGTGGTAGAGCTCTTGCCTAGAGAGAGCAAGGGCCCAGATTCATTCCCCAGGACCCCCTTCCCCACAAAAGAGCCAGTTCTGGTAACAGGCAGCCTGAGCTCAGCTATTCTTTGCCACTTATCAGCAGTGTAAGTGGATCAATTACTCAATCTCTCTGTCCTTTAGTTTCTGCATCTGTAAAATGGTTTACCATTAGTATTCCCTTCATAGGATTTTGTACTTGGAACACTGGCTGACTCAATACAGATTTTTTTTGGTACTGGGGATTGAACTCAGGGGCACTCAATCACTGAGCCACATCTCCAGCCTTATTTTGTATTTTATTGAGACAGGGTCTCAGTTGCCTAGCGCTTTGCTTTTGCTGAGACTGGCTTTGAACTTGTGATCATCCTGCCTCAGTCTTCTGAGCTGCTGGGATTACAGGCATGGGCCACCACGCCCAGCTCAGAAGTCTGCTTTTTAAAATTTATACCAAGTACACTTATAAATTAATAGAAAAGGTAAGCAGTAGAAAGATGGACAAAGACCAATGTAGGAAAAAAATGCAAATGGCCAACAGATATAAAAATAAATGCTTAGACTTATTCATAATTAAATAAATATAATTCAAAACAAGATATTTTTACTAATCACATTGGTAAAGTTAAAAAATATTAATATCTAGAATTGGCAAGATGATAGAAAAACTTTTTTTTATGGTACTACCTCATGATGACTCAGCTTACACAAACTACACCTTCAACCCTTAAAAACTCACTTTTGTGGGTTGATATTTGTTCACCTTTCGAGAAAAACTTAAATTGACATAATCTCTTTGAATTGTAATTAAATATGTTCACGTTCTTACATCTCTACTTCTGTTTCTTTTAGAAACTAAACTGAGGCCCTGAACCTGTAATCCCAGCGTCTAGGGGGGCTGAGGCAGGAGGATTACAAGTTTAAGCCAGTCTTAACTTGGTGAGACCCTGTCTCAAAATAAAAATAAAAGGTCTGAGGATGTAGCTCAGTGTTTGAGCACCCCTGATTTAAATCCCTTAGTACTGTACACACACATATATACACATGCACACGACATTTAAATATGACTAATTGTAGGTTTTGTGTGTTTTTCCACAATTTAAAAAAAAAAAGAGAATTGAGGTTAATTTATGTATGTAGAGAGGAGGAAACAGCTAGGATGGTGTGAATTAGTGGTGTAAAAAAAGGGAGTTAAAGATAATGTGTATTTTGAATCCATGTGTATGGGTAAGACACTTAAGTATTTATATATGTAGATATTTGTGTATGTATAAAGATTTCTCAGAGTTTTTAAATACAAAGTGGTTATGGTAGTAGAGTAAGAAGGAGATTAGAGGGTCCTGGATAATGTCGGCGCATTTGTTTTTCATTTGATGGCTTGCTGTGCTATTTGGAATTTATCATGAGCATGTGTTGGTTTCTAAGCTTTAAATTTTTAAAGCTTATTTTTGTAAATCTAAATGTATGAAATTCCATGTTAATAACTGTGATTTTGTGTGTGTGTGTGTGTGTGTATGGTACTAGGGATTGAACCCAGAGCCTTGTGCATGTGAGGCAAGCACTCTACCCACCGAGCTATATCCCTAGCCCAATAATTGCATTTTCTAGCATTGTTTTCATTTTGATATTATTGAAGGAGGAAGGGAGGTTGTTGTGTATAAATGTATTTAGGAAGTAGGCTTGGTGATAACAGATTTAACCCATTTTTGCATTAGAAGGGAAACTGAGTTGATGCACATCTGGTATGACTCTGTGGCATAATTTATTTTTATCCACATGTCCACAATTTACATTTGTAAATGGGAATTTTTCTTAACTAAAGTACTGAAGTGAATAGAAGTAGAGAAAAGGAGTGTGCCACCCATAAAAGCAGGGGAGGTGTCTGAGACGATGGTTAAGCTGTCAACTCAGACTCTGTGGGAGTGCCCCAGCTGGCTGTGCATTATTGGGGAGTATTATTCAAAGGGCCGCTTTGGTAGAAGACAAGAAAATTGTAGAGAAATGGGAGCTTTGGTGCTAACACTGAGCCATTTCAAAGTGTGCACTCTCTTAAGAAAACTAAACGTTGCAAGATCCATAAAATGCTTTATGTAAACTTTACAAAGCATTTTACAGCAGTCTAATAACTTACGAAGCACTTGAAGCAATTTCAGCTCCTAAAGTGCTGGGAATTTGCCTTTGGGGACACTTTATTCCTGTTTAAATTAACAGGTGTTCAAAAAAACCTGTTTTATTTTTATTCTTAAAGTGAAATTGAAGAAATGCCCAAGCTTTTATTGCTTCTTTGAGCACAAATGTTCAAATAGCCTAAAACTATTATTTGAGAGTTTTAAAAAATACTTCATTATTTATCCTAAAAGAACTATTTTATATTAGATTTTTAATTCGAAATCTTCATAAACATTTAAAAAATAGCTTCTCACCATACAGCCCATCTAATTTAAGTGTACAAAAATTCAATGATTTTTTATTGTATTTACAAAGTTGTCCACCTGTCACCACAATCAATTTTTATTGCCTCCATGCCCATTAGCAGTCTCTCCCCATTTCCCTCCAAACTCACCCAGAGCCCTGGCAATTATTAATCTACTTGCTGTCCCTATTCTGGATGCTGCATGTAATGTGAACTGTATAATAAACATGTGGCCTTTTATAACCATCTTCATTCACTTAGTAGATTTTCAAGGTTCATCTGTGGTGGCATTTTTCAATTCTCCATTCCTTTCTGTGAATTATGCCATGTTTTACTAACCATTTATCAGATGATGATCATTTGAGTTTTTTACACCTTTTGGCAGTTTAAAATAATGCTGCTATCAACATTTGTGTACAAGTTTTGTGTGGATCTGTTTTTATTTCTCTGAGTGTATACTTGGGAATTGAATTGCTGAATCTTACAACTATTAACCCCTGGGGAACCAGCAAAGTGTTTTCTGAAGAGGCCGCTGAGGGTTCTAATTTCTCTACATTCTTATCAACACTTATTGTCCCCCCACCACCCCATTTTAAAATAGCCATTCTAGTGAGTGTTAAGTTGTATCTCATTTTAGTTTTCAATTGCTCTTTCCTAATGACTGATGGTCTTTCATGAGCTTGGCCATTTGTACTTCTTCTTTGGAGAAATGTCTATTTGGTTTCAATGCACGTTTCTAAATTGGGTTGTCTTTTCATTATTGAATTTTAAGGGTACTGTATATTTTGGATACCAGAAATATCGCTTATAAGAAAGGTGACTTGAAAACATTTTCTTTCATTCTGTGAACTCTCTTCACTTTTTGAATAGTATCAGTCATAACACAAAAGTTTCTAATTTTGATGAACTGTATGTAGTGTACTTTTTTTTTTTGGTTGCACATGATGTCTAAAAACTTTTGCTTAACTAAAGTTCATGAAGATAAGTCTTGTTTTCTCCAAAGAGTTTGATAGATTTAGCTCTTCCATTTAGGTCTTTGATCCATCTTGAGTGAATTTTTGTATATGGTGTGAGAACATACCATTTGGTGAAATAGCTACTCTTTCCCATTGAATTATCTTGGCACAATTAATTGACTGTAAATGTTAAAGTTTATTTTTGAGTTCTCAGTTTTGTTAATGTTTCCTAATCGATAGTGCTTCAGAGAAATTCATCTGGGATTTAGACCCAGTGGGGCAGGTAGTCATTAGTTGGAGACTACATTTTGCAGACTGATTGACCTGTCATTCTTAGATGATTGACTCATCTCTGTGTGAGCATGAGGTTAAATATTTAGAGAGTTAATTGTAAACCACCAACAACAGTAAGTTGGTGGCATGAGAGATGATTTTGTTTACACAAGTCACAACACATAAATATTGTGGCAGTGGTCACTGGAGCCATCCATGAGTCACAGTTAGATTGCCCCTGAGTTATAGAGTCGTCAGGACTAAAGTACACTTCCTTGCCATATGGAGTAGTAGTTGGGGTTTTATTTAATGCTTTCATTTATTAAGCAATAGTTTAATTGGAAAATGAATTTTGATTTTGTTTTTAAAATAACTATTGGTTTTTAAGAAGTGTTCTTACCCTTTTCTTCTTCGCACATTTGGTTTGGTAAGACAATGAATAAGGCTGGCTTTGAAATTATACCAGGTTTGGGTCCTGTCTGCACCCCAGAGGAGCTGTGGTCTTGGGCAACTTACTCCTAGAGCCCAAGCTTCTTACTGTCCCAGGGGAGGTAATAATAATAGTGAGTATCCCACATTGGGAGAAATTGTCCATGTGTCCTAGCTCCTGTTGCATCACTTGGAAGTGAGTGCTGCATGAATGAATGGTTGTTTTAAGAAATTCTAAAATGGTCCTTAAATCCCCCTGGGAAAGGACAGTCTATTAGTTGGCATATAGTAATACAGAGATGAATAGGTTTTGGTCAGATTTTGGGGAGGGGGGGTTTCAACTCAGGGCCACTCAACCCCTGACAGCCACATCCCCAGCCCTATTTTGTATTTTATTTAGAGTCAGGGTCTCACTGAGTTGTTTAGTGTCTTGCTTTTGCTGAGGCTGGCTTTGAACTCATGATTCTCCTGTCTCAGCCTTCTGAACCTCTGGGATTATAGGCGTGCGCCAACTCACCCAGCCACTTTTGGTCAGATTTGAGGTTTGGGTAATGAGACAGCTGCAAGTTCCTGGAGGGAACGTTGTGCTGCCATGAGGAAGAGAGTCCCTGGTTTCCTTGTCCCTGGGGAGTTTCCTTGAGCAGCTGGAAAAAAGCTGGCAACCACTTAAATCTCCCTGACTAAGCTCAGCTCCATGTCCAGTGTGGGGAAATGAGACGTTAGTGCTTCCAAGCCACTAGGTTCAGATACCCGCTTATAAAGCTCTTGAGCTTCTCTTTCAAGGGCATCAAGAATAATATTGATAGCTAATGTTGTTGATGTTGTTGTTGTTATTCTAAGTGGTTTGAAAACATTCTTAATGCTAATAATCCTGAGATGTAGGAACCATTATCTCTATTTTGTGCATGAGGCAACATAGGCACTGAGCAACTGAGTAACCTTTTTTGAATGAAGTGAGCATTTAATACAGGCTAATGTTGCACATTTACTAGTGTGCCAGGCACATGTGCTAAGCACTTTATAGGGCTGAGTTCATATAGTCCTTAAAGGTATTCATGATAACTTGATATGGGTGAACAAGTGTCTGTCTGTCTCTTTTTTTTTTGTATTCTTTCACTGGTCAAGAGATTTCTTCCTGCATAGCAACCTTCTGCTATTTAATTTTACCCTTTCTTTGTGTTGACTTATTGTATGACTATTAACAGCAGGTCAATTCAAATTCTTGTTTTTTTTTATACTGTCAATCGATCAATTGATCGCAGAGCCTCACACATGCTGGGCAAGAGCTCTACCACTGAGCTATAGCCCTAGCTCTTACCTTGATCATTTTTATTTATTTGATAATTTTAAAGATTGATTACAAAACTATTTTGTTTTATGCAGTCAGTGAAGAGAGATGATCTCTAGATATTGAATGAGCAAAGAGTTAGTTCATAAGTTTGTAAAATATTGACGATATTTCTGAGGGAAAGGGAATTTTCTGAACTTTGTACTAAATTTGATTTAAGCTTAAATATAATTTTTGTTTTCTTTTGCTTTTCCTTTTTATTTTAGTTCACTTTGAAGAGTTTGGAATGATCTTTTTATTTATTTTAGAAAGACAGGCCGTTCTAATGCTATGAGCAGGAAGAATATGACTTGTGGGTTATTATATAAATGGTCATGTTGTGCATAGAGTGAATAAAAATCTAGACAATTATGTATATATTTTTTAATAATAGCAGTTGAAAGAGGAAGGTAATGATGAAAGGAGATTTGGATCGTGGTTCAAATTTTATGCTTGCTACAAGTGCTGAACTGAGTTTTTACTATTTTATGCTGTCTATTTAATGACTAAAGTACAAAGTAATCTCCAGGAACTTCTAAACATCATCACCCTGTGCTGAACCTATTTTTTGTCAAGCAATTTCATAGTGAGTGTATGTCAGAACGGCTCTCGATGGCCATTGTGTGCTAGAGATGGCACCAGAGTGGGCAACAAGCTTGTTTCTCAGGACCTTAGGAAAACATTTCACTATGTCCTCCCAGTTTTCTTATTTGTGAAAAAACAGAGTTGACATTATTCCTTTTTCTTCTTCTTCTTCTTCCTATATTTTAAAATTTTGTCTCTCCCTCAGGTTTTCCAATCCGATTATGTGGTTTTTTTTCCCCTAATTTTTAAAGTATTTCATTCTCAGGCCAAAAAGTTAAGTAATACTTTCTTATTTGTGAAAAAAATGGCAAGTAGTGTATTTGCCTTGTAGGGTATATTAGTCAGTTTTCTGTTACTGTAATATATACGGAGGTAACTTAAAAAGAAGAAAGGTTTATTTTGGCTCACAGTTTCAGAGGTTTCAAGACAGTGGTCACTTGATTGTTGCTTGGTGGCACAACACATTATCATGGGAGTGGGTGGCAGAGGCCTGTTTACCTCATGGTGACCAGGAAGCAAAAAGAGAGAGACAGGAAGGGGTTGGGGTCCCAATATCCCCTTCAAGGGCATGTCCCCAAAGACCTAACTTCCTTCCACTAGGCTCCACCTCCTAAAAGTTCCCACAGTAGTACTTTAGCTGGGGACAAAGACTTTAGTATGTAGGCCTTTGGTGGAACTATAATTGTTATATTGTGTGCATGTACAAATATGTGGCAACAGATCCCATCATTATATACAACTATAATGCACCAATAAAAAAAAGTAGAAGTTGAGGCTGGGGATGTGGCTCAAGGGGTAGCGCGCTTGCCTAGCATGCGTGTGGCCCAGGTTCGATCCTCAGCACCACATACAAACAAAAATGTTGTGTCTGCCGAAAACTAAAAAAAAAAAAAAAAATATTAAAAATTCTCTCTCTCTCTCTCTAAAAAAAAAAAACAAGTAGAAGAAAAAAATTCAAGCTATAGCAGCAGTTATTGGAAGAATGAAATGAATCCATTCCAAAAACCAACGACCCTACCTGGCACCTATATGCAATGCAATTTTCCATTGCTTAAAAAATTATTATTCCTATCACTGTGGCACATTACTGGGGTTCCCTGAGGCTGTGGCCATGTTCTTACATCTGGAGGTCAGCACTGGCCCTCAGTAAGGGCAGGTGAGGTGTAGCATTCAGTATGTTCTTCCGACTGCTTCAGGCCTTACGTGCATGGACCTGCTGTAGGATCTCTTTGAAATGTCTTTTGACCTTTCTAAATGGTGATAGGGGGGCTGGAGATATAGTTCAGTTGGTAGAGTGCCTGCCTCACATGCACAAAGCCCTGGGTTCAATCCCCAGAACCACAAAAACAAAAACCAAAAACTAAATGGAGGTAGGTGGACAATGGATCGAACACTGGTATTCTGATGTACACTGGACATCTGATGAAGATTGTTGTTGGGATCCCGATGAGTTTTGGGATCAGAGATCAGGATTTTGGTTTTTCCCAAAGCAACTTCTATAATGTCATTTAACCTCTCCATGATAAGGTTTCCTTATCTGAAACAAAGTGGTTGTGATGCTCACCGTCATAAGGTTCTTTTGAAGATTTAATTTAAGAATGAAAACGCCTTAGTGTAGAGCCTCGATAATAGCAAAAATGTTCAAGACTGGCAGGTAACTATTATTTTAATGAGTGCTGAGTGACTAAGACACTCCCATCTTTAATTTTTGGTGTTTTAATGGAAGCACAACATATAATTCTCTGCCTTCTTACCTTGTTGAACTTATTGCAGGAGTTTGACACTGTGAGGTTAGGGCTGGGACTCTATGCATTGTTTTTGTCTCTGGGGTTTGCTTGCTGCCCTTGTGAAAGTATATTACATGTGAAAGTATGTGCATGTGAAAGTATATTACACTTGCATGCAGAATAGCACTGTGCTTTCAAGGTAGTATCAAGGAAGTAAAGCTGTTGACTGTCTTTTCTAGTGTTCCTAGTCTCTGTCAGCATCATGTAGGTTTTTGCTGCTCATTCCTCTTATTCCTGCAAGATGTTGCATTAGAAAGAAAAGAATGAGTTCTAAAAGTAACGTACCTGACCTTGCTTCACATTCATCTCTACAATGGAAAAATAATGGGAATAGTGTTTGCCTATTGAGTCGGGTGAATATAAGAATAGTATGAGAGGGAGCTTGTGAAAGTGTTGAAGTGTTATACCAACAATTAACATCATAAAGTAGTGGCAAGAAATGATAACAGCACAGAGTTGTGATGAACATTAAATTCTCTAATATAGAAAAGTAATCCAGAATATGGAAGGTGTATGATAGCTACTCTACAATTTTTGTGTTTGTATAAGCTTGGCAGTGGCTGTTGCTTCTGTAATTGTTTTTCTATTGTCTATTTTACCCTGTTTTCTACTTTTCCCCAGTTTCTCCACTGGCTTCTTTGCAAAGACTGGTTGTAAGCTAAAATGCCTGTCCATCAAGCACTCTTACTTTCTAGTGAGTGGGAATTGTACCATAAAAAGTTCAACCTTTGGGTTTCCATCTGTTTCTGACCATGGTGATAAATAACCAGCCTCTTCTCCAGGAAGGTTTCCTTTAAAGTCATTCTGGATACCTAAGAGTGCCAGAAATTTAGCTTGTAAATTTCATTAACTTAACAAACCTTAGTCTTTGTAAAGCATGATGCTCCTTTCTGTGTACTATGAGAAAGTTAGAGGTAGAATTAGATAATGATTTTATATTGATGTTATATAAAACCCCATGCATGTTTGTTTATGAAAAAAGCTAAATAGCATTTATTTCCTAATTTTCTATTAATATTTGTGGTATGTAACTAACATCTACCTATGTATAATTAGAAGCAGATGGTGAAGGCTTAAGGAAAATTTGTGGGACTAAGAAATGAAAATAAAACCATTTATGTGCATTTTAAGATGTAGCTTTTATTATTATTCAGGTATGGTGAGGTCAGCAGATCAGGACGCAACTGTGATGAAAGATAGTTTGTTCCTCAGAGGTTCCATATGAAGAGCAGACCACACCACACAGGGTCACAAAGGGAAGTGGCAGGTCAGGCTGGAGGCAGAGGGAGTCAGAGGAAAGGATTGGCCTTTTTTGTGGTTTCAATGGGGGGGGGGCCAGGTAAGCAGTTCAGGATCAGCTAGATTGAATAACTTCAGAGTTCTTTGGGGTGTAGATGCTGCCTGGGGTGACTGGGGTAGAGCTATGTTGCTTTCTTGAGTGTAGACAGAGAGGTCCTTGGCAGGATTGGGGTCTGGCTTGGTTAGTTGCATCTGGAAAATGTTCTTACAAGGGAATAGTTTTCTTTCTCCAGGAATTAGCTAGCCTTGGAAAGGGGCAGCCTTTCCTGGGCCAACGACAGGGCCTCAGATTGTGGAGCATTAAGAATGTAGGAAATAGTAAGTGCATTACGTTTTGTTCTTGTGGATAAGGAGAAAACAGCCCTGATGGATTTCAGTGGTGGACCTCTTGGTTTAGCATGTGACATGTGGGTCTGGAACAAGGAGCTAATTAGGTGTAAGAACTCCCCGGTTGGAGTTGGTGAGGCCGTAATTTTGGATTGGTCCGCGTGTGATCCAGTTGTGTTCTTACAGAGTAGAGCTCTATTCAGGAGCCAACATAGCACAAATTTTTATCTCCTTGCAGACACTGGACTTACCCACACTGATGAGAGGTGACTGGAGATGGTGCTTCAGCAAAACTTTGTCCCACTGCTGTGAGAAATAACCTTGCAAAGTAGCTCATCCTTGGTTGCTTTTTTTTTTTTGGTGCTGGGGATTGAACCCAGGCCCTTGTGCATGCAAGACAGGCACTCTACCAACTGAGCTATTTCCCCAGGCCAGTTGCTTTGTAATGTGGTAGTTCTTCGGGGAGGATAGTAGAGCAGGGTGTTTCTTCATGTCAAATCAGTGCCATTTTTATTCAAGCTATCCTTGTGTATTGTATTTTTCTTCTGATGATCTTTGATTTTTGCCCAGCTTCTTTTACTTTCTTTTGGTGATGGGGATGAAATTCAGAGCCTTGTACATGCAAGGGATCCACTCTACTACTGAGCCAGAATATTTTCTTTTTCTTTCTTTCTTTTTTTTTTTGGTTCTAGGGATTGAATTTAGGGCCTCATGCATGCTAGGCAATGAACTATATCCACCACTCAACTATATCCCCAGTCCCCCTCTTACTCTTTAGTGTATAACAATAGAATGCATTTTATAAGTAAAATGGACAGTATAGTGTAGTAAATTAAATAGGCATTTTAGTTTTTATTCTTTTTTTTTTTTCTGGACCAGAAGATTTCTACTCTGATTTTTTTTTTATCTTTTGAAATTAATATTTTGTATAATTTTCTTCTAATTTAAAAAATTTACAAAATTTGCTGGGTGCATGCCTGTAATTCCCCAACTCAGGAGGCTAAGGCAGGAGGGTCGCAAGTTCAAGACCAGCCTCAGCAGCTTGGTGGGACCCTATCTCAAAATAAAAAATAAAAAAGACTAGAGGTGTAGCTCAGTGGTAAATTGCCCCTGGGTTCTTTACCAAAAGAAAAGAGAAAAAAGGAAAAAAAACAACGTATCAACAATTTAGGAAATGCTCCCTGCCCGCCTCCCCAGTGGGGCATTGATCTTAGAACCTCACACAGTGGTAGGGCATGTGTTCTACCATGAAGCTACTCCACCCCCTGAAATTCATTCTTAATGTTAAAACCCTGGAAACTAGGGCAAGGTAAAGAACAGAAAGGTCATCTAACATCCCACAACCATGATTATATTATTTAATATAATCTCTTTCACAAGTATGCCCTTTAGCACTTTTTCTGTATTACATTAAAGACATCTTTTTCAGGGATTGTGTGTTAGTCTGTCATAATTTCCATATCTTGTTATGTTGAAATAGTGTTTGATCTCACTGGAAACTTATTTTCATTGCTGTCACTGAAGGGGCCTTCTGAGTAAAGACGTAGGTATGTAGCTTGTCAACATTTAAATGCAGTTTTTTGGGGCTGGGGATGTGGCTCAAGCAGTAGCGCGCTCGCCTGGCATGCGTGCGGCCCGGGTTCGATCCTCAGCACCACATACAAACAAAGATGTTGTGTCCGCCAATAAATAAATATTAAAATTAAAAAAAAATAAACGCAGTTTTTAAACCAGACGCCAGGGCCCATGCCTGTAATCCCAGCGGCTTGGAAGGCTGAGGCAGGAGGATCGCAAGTTAAAAGCCAGCCTCAGCAACCTAGTTAGGTCCTAAGCAACTTAGTGAGACCCTGTCTCTAAATAAAATATTAAAAAGGGCTGGGGATGTGGCTCAGGTAAAGTGCCACTGGGTTCAATCTCGGGTACCAAAAAAAAAAAAAAAGATGAAGAAGAAAAATGCTGTCTTAATTTTTTATAGTCCTGGGGATTGAACCCAGTCCTTGTGCATAAGAAGCAAATGGCAAATACTTTACCATTGAGCTATGCCCCCAGCCCAACATGGGACTGTTTAAAGGTGCAGTTTGAACACAAACCTGTGCCTGCTGTTGGTCTGGTTTCAGATGACCACCTGGGGGAATTTCTGGCTCCCTCGATGCCCATTCTGCTGGCCTGTGAGCCATACTTGAAGTGTCAGGAGCTGAGGTAATTTAGGATGCACTGCTAGGTTTCTGTTCTCGAAACTAAAAGGCTCAGGGGTTACTCCAGTTGAACTGGGCTAACTGGGCTGCGCAAAATAACCACACAAGAGACACAAATACCTTTTTCTTTGGGGTCGCTGTGACGGCTCCTCTGACCTTAAGGGTCTGCAGGAAGAGAAAGGGAGCATGTGCTGACCCCTTTTATTGAGGAGAAGCTATTCAAATGAGGCAAGGGGTCAGGTTTCAGGGGGCTGAGTCTATCTTCATGATGTCCACTGTCAGCAGGGTGACTGACATTAGGGTAGGCCACACCCAAGGGCACAGTAAGAGAAGGGGACACACCAAGGCACTTCCATGGGAGATCCTAGCCTAAATAGGGCAAGGGGTTATATTACAAAGGAACAGATGAGCATAGTTTCACCCATGGGGCTGTAGGAAGACACAGTCACTCGAACCCTAGAAGAGTGGGGTAGTCTAGCAGCATGGATGCCTGACGCCACATGGCCCAGCAGGGGAGTTAACTCAGTCACGTGCGAGGTTGGTCTCCCACAATGCACCAAGTGCTCTCTGCTTCTTCTATGAAGCAGTCCCTGCTTTTGTTCTGAACTATGTATATGGGGACCCTTTCCACTTCCTGGCTTCATCCCTCATCCAGGCATTCAAGACTCTAGCTCTTCCCAGTGGCCTTTGCATACCCACCACTTAGCAAACCTCTGTCCTGTTCACCCCAGCAAGCTCCTCAAGTTTCCCCAGGACACCCTGCACCTATCAACATTACTACCGCAAATCAGGAGCCCAATTTTTTTTTTTTTTTTTTTTTTTTTTTAAGTTACCTCCTACTTTGTTACCTCTATCCACCCAGTTCCCTGTCTGGGAACTCAGGTCTCGTGCTGTTTCCTTTTCTTCCATGGAGGGTGGTGGCTCCCACTTCAGAGGCACCATGGCTCAAACTTGTCTTGACTCACCCTGGCTCTCCACTTGGGTCTCTATGAACACCAAGGCCTTGGATTTCCCTGGGAGAAGGAAGGAAGGGCGAGACAGATTCAGGGCCTTCAAAGGAGCCCTGTTTGTTCAGTCCAACATCACTCCACCCAGCGACTGGAGAAATGCTAGGTTTGACTGAACAAATAATAGTAATTAAGATCATTTCCTGAACTGCCTACCCCTTGGGCCTGTTTACCTTGCAGCCCAATAATAGTTCATTTAGGGTATATGTTAGCCTTGCTTTGAGGCCTTTTGTTTGATTCTGATGATGGGGTGCTGGTCTTTACAGTACAGGGCTGACAAGAGCTGTACCTTTGTAATTTCAAAAAGTAGAGGGAACACCACTCCCAGCATAATCAGGTGGCTTGTTTGATGAAAAAGAAGTGCCTCAGGGGAGACCTCTCTTTAGACCACCGAACTTGCTTGTGTTGCCTAATGAGTAAGAAGCAGGAAAGTGAAGGTCAGAAGAGCATTGTGCAGTGGGGGCGAAGCATACGAGGTCATTTTCATTTCAGTTGGTGTTATGATGAAAATATGATTTCTGGTGTTGAAGCTACCCTGGAACTTGATTGTCTCAGCCTACTGAGTCGCTGGGAATTCAGACATGTGCCACTGCACCCAGCTGTGGACCCTTTTGCAATGTATTTTGGGGTACTGGGGATTTAACCCAGGACACGTTATCACTGAGCTATATCCCCAGACCTTTTTATTTTATTTTTAAAATTTTCAGATGGGGTCTTTCTAAGTTGCTTAGGGTCTTGCCAAGTTGCTGAGGCTGGTCTTGAACTTGCAATCCTCCTGCCTCAACCTCCCAAGTCACTGGGATTATAGGCATGTGCTGCTGTGCCCCGCACTTCAGTGCATTTTCTCAAGTTGGGGGCCCAGGGGGAACTGCACTCACATGGTAGTTCTCTGCCTATTGGTGTGTGGAGGCAGCACATATCTGAATCAGTTGAAGATGTTGGGGTTGTGAGTCATCTGGCTTTAGAAAGATGACCTGGTTCAGAAGTGGGTAGAGGGTGCTGAAAAAAATCTACTGGGTATCTGGGCAGTGCTTCACCGCAGAAAAAGCAATGAACTTTTTCTTGGTAAATAGAGTACACCTATATATTCCTTAAAGTGAGAGAGGGAGATGAATTTCAAGGATGAAAGGAGAGAGCTAGGAAGAAGCCTTCCTCGAGTCTTGAGGGACTGATGGAAGGTAAAATTAACTGTGAGAAAAGTTTTTCTCAGCTGTCGGAAATCAGTACAGCTGTTACTTTGGCTCTAAGAGAAAGCTGTCTAACAGAGCCTTTCATGTACCCCCAGCCTCTCATACAGAAGCGGAGGGAGCTAGAGGGGCAAGGGTGACTCTGCAGGACGTTACTGTGCTCCTGCCTCTGAGCGCCGACACCATCCAGTACAGTGATGGTTTTTCAAACCAGAGACCTGAAGTCTGACTCTTCTTTTTCCAATTTGCTTTTATTCATATATTACCTTCATGTTGTCATTTTGTGAATCCAAAAAAGTAGGATTATATGGAATCCTCTGACTGTCCTGGACACCCCAATGTAGGTGAAATATGTGCAGGCTTCTCCAAACCTAGGGGTAATTTACTACTGAGCCACATCCCTGGCCCTTTTAATTTTTTTATTTTGAGACAGGGTTTCACTAAGTTTCCAAAGCTTGCCTTGAACTTGGGGTCTTCCTGTCTCAACCTTCTGAGTAGCTGGGATTATAGATGTGTGTGCCACTGGGCTAGTGAGGCTGACCTTCTTGGAAGAGAAATGACTTTGTCACTTGGCAGTGGTCAGAGGCATTATTTTGAATAGTGACCCCCTTCTGTGGTATAGGGAAGGAAAGTGGCCAGTAGTTGATCTTGGATATGTGTTGTGAGAGGGGTGCAGAGGAGCGATGTGGTGGGACATTTCCTGCTGTCTGCTTTTCAGGTGGGGGAAGGGAGGGAGGTGCATCAGGAGTGGGCACTGATCATGGCACAGCCTTAACTGTACAAGGGCACTTAGTTTTGTGGCCACTCTGGGATTAGTGTGTTGTGTCCCAGATTTTCATTTTAACTATGTTGTGATGGAAACCTTTCAAAACCTGCTACTTAGATGCTGCCTTCTTACTAGGGTCACCATAGCATCTTTTAAACCTATTTGCCATGACTTCTCACTTAGTTGTCTTGAATGTCTATTAATGTATTGTAGATACTGAAGCGTGGAACACAGAGACTGAGTTATTGGCCTGTTCGCCTTCCAGTCTGCTGAGTTGTTTGTATCAGTGTAGTTTTTGCTTGCCCACCAACGCCTGCCACTAGAGTTGTCCTTGAACCAAATCACCTCACCTTTCTGAGCCTCAGTTCTCACTTCGTGGAAATGAGGACTGGACAAGATCAGAGGTTTTTGATTTTTTTGATCTAACTAGACATGCCCCAGTTTGAGTTGAATTTTCTGGATGCTGAATTAGATTAAAATCCACTAGAATTTGAGCTTTATGAGGATACTAGTAGCTCCTCAAGCCAGCCCTGCTCACTAAGAAGTTTTGGATAAACATTTGCCATATGAATATTTAACTACCTTTATAGCATTATATTATAGCTCATTCATGTCTCATACACTGGAGTTGCATGTAGTATTTTGTTTGGTAGAGAAAGGAGTGTATCCCTGCTAAGTCTGTGTCACTGTGGCTCTCCTGAGCTCGGAGGTCCTCCTTGCCCCAGATCTCTGAGAGTAGTGAAATGAGCTCATTTCTGTTCCCCAACTCAAAACATGGTTTTGCCTCTTGTTGGCTCTGTGGCCCTACCACCCGCCTGTAAAGCACTCTGTGGCTTGGCAGGGCTTGGGAATTGGGCTGGCATCAGGCACCTCTTGGAAAGGGTTTGCCAGATTTCTCCATTGCAGCATAATCTCCATGACACAATGAGGCAAATTTTGGGTTTAGTGTTTCAGTAGCTGCCAGTTGATAAGCTGTTATTTATAAAGTAGAACAAGAAGATTCCACTCTTGCTCTTTTATGAGAATATTTTTGAATTTTTCCTTTTCTTTAGTTTCTTCTTCTTTTCCTCTTCCTTTTCCCTTCCTTCCTTCTCTCCCCCCACTTCTTTGTGTGTGTGTTGTGGTGTGGTGCTAGGGAGCTCCACCACTAAGATACACCCCCAGACTTTTTTGCACCACTGCACCTGGCCATGGTTTCATTTTCTTACACCGCTTTCCTCTAGAAATTGAGTTTGACTCTTCTTTTGCTGCTCTGTTCTGCTTCTTCAGAAGGTACAAATAACTGTTCCAATAGCTTGGTTGTTTCCTTAGTGGAAATAAAGGTACAAAAACAGCTTTAGTTTGAGCATTTGACAGGCATTTTTATACACACAGAAGGGCCTTTCTCAAATTGCTGGGATGCTCCTTTAGGTTCAGACCTGGGTTCATACTAGGCTGTAAACCCAGGCAGGCTGATTCAGTAGCTCTTGCTCTTAACCCTTAAATCAGTGATTCTCAACTGTGGAACAGTTGTCTGGAGACATTTTTGATTGTTGGGAGTTGCAGAGGAGTAGCTAATTGATACTGGCATCTAGCTGGAACAGGCCAGGGACACTGCTAACCATTTCACAGTGAGCATAACAGCCCCCAGGATAATGCACTATCCATCTCCATTATCAGAAGTGCTTGGTTTGAGAAACCTTGATCAAAGGATTTTCCTCCCAGGAATACTGGTTTTCTTTTGAGCCCTCCGAACAAGGTGGAGTTTACTTTTAACCTTAAATTGTACAGATTCTATCAACCTACTAAAATATATAGTGGTCCCCTCTTATGTGGGGAGAATATGACACAAGGGCCACAGTAGGTACCTCAAACCCTGCATAGTAACAGACCCTGTGTAGACATTGTTTTTTCATGTATGTACAGATGACAAGGTCTAGTTTATAAATTAGGCACAGTAAAAGATAAACATCAATAAGTAATAATAAAATAGTTCACCATAACAGCTGTGTCTTTTCATTAGTATTTTGCAATAAAGGAAAGTATGTTTATATCCCCCAAACTAAAATAGAGCAATTATAACAATGTACTATAATAAAAGTTATTTACAACTTATAAATTGTTTATTTCTGGAGTTTTCCACTTAATGTTTTCAAACCTTGATGAACTGAGAGTAACTGAAGGCATGGGAAGCGAAACCACAGATTAAGGGGGACTGTATCAAGTGTGGTATTTTTATAATTATACAAGTAGAGAGGGTGAGGTGATGGAACGATCAATGGAAACACTCCAACTGCCGTCTGAGAGCAGAGAACCTGATAAACATCCTTTTGGTTCTGAGAGTAACCCTAACCTCGTGAGAAAGAGGCTCCTGAAAAAGAAGAGCAGCTCTGCCCAAGGCCCCGTAGTAACCTAAAGCTGGTCACAGCCCATCCTTGCCCAGTTCAGACTTGGCTCCAATGGCTCAGGGTACCAAGTTGATGCTCGACTGCACTTTTTCTGGAAGCACTGTTGAGGGTGGAAACTAACATGTTCTCGAACATGGAAATCTGCGTGAGAAATAATAATTTTCTAGTGCGCAGTACAGCAGGAATTTTCTTTTTTTAATGACTCAATTACAGTAATAGTTCACTCTGGCTGTGCTTTACCAGTGAAGTAGCTGATGTAGGCTTCATTTACTCTCTGGCTGATTCATTTCACAAATATTTGAGTGCTTACCACCTACGAGATGGGACAGGAATGCTGTTTGGTTTTCTTCCCAAACAGAAACTTGTGGTCATGTTTTTCTAATTATAAGATATGTGCATGTTGCAGAGCTTGGAAAATACACAACAGCATTATCACTCAATCCTACAGTTCCCCTAACTACTGTTCATACGTTGGTATATCCTTCTAGATTGTTTTTTTGTTGTTGTTGTTATTGCTGATCTATGACGGTTATATTTTTAGCCCAAATGCTGTTGTCTGAAGTGTGGAACACAGAGGCTGAGTTCTATTGTGTTGTTAACTGTTTTCAGTTGATACTACATGGACATCTTTCCATGGCAGTTAGTTTTCCTGTGTAACCAGAAAAATCATTTTAATGAGTAGATTAAATTGTATAAGATGAATCTATCATAATTTAAGAGATCAGTACTCTCTTTGTTGAATATTTAGGTTTTCTTTCTCATCTCAAACATGTTAATGGCTATATATGTTATGTATGTGTGTTGTGTATGTATCATACATATAAATATATATATATATATATAAAAGCATATGTACCATGTGTATATTTGTTTTCTTTCTTAGTAAAGTTGGAAAAAAGGTCTCTGGTTACTACTGCATTTCCAGGAATGAACACGACACATAGGAGGCAAGCTGTAAAATAAATGCTGGCTGAATGAATGAATGGATTGGTTATTTCACAGGATTAGGAACTGGTTTTGTTGTTGTTGTTTGGGGGTGGGGGGCAGGGTCTTGCTATGTTGCTCAGGCTAGCTTTAAACTTGGCGATCCTCCTGCTTCAGAGGAACTGGGCTTTTAATATGGGGCAAGATTTGGGAGTGAGGCAGGGAGCTTGGTGCTTGGGTGCTTGAGCTGCTTGGGAAACAGCTCTGTAGAAATCATTCAGGATCCTGCGGCCAGAAGTTGCATGGGAGACATAGAGGGGCACAGAAGGACCATAACTTGAGATATTTTGACTGCTTACTATACACACAGGGGAGGAAAGACAAACTGCTGCTTTCCTTTTGTTTCTTCCTCTCAGCACAGCCAGTTTCCCTTCTGGAGGAAGCCAAGGATTAGGGCTGGTTTCAGACCAGTGTGACCCATCCTGTTCACCCTCATAAGCCAGCAGGAAGTGGGTCAGAGTGGCAAAATCTGCCAGGTTTAAATCTTGGCTCTATCACTTACTAGCCCTGTGACCTTAAGTTGCCTTACCTCTGAGTCCTGGTCTCATCTCTGTTAAACAGTGGTGATAATAATGGGTAACAGTAATAGTCGTTGAGATTAATACGTGCTAGCTATTGTTAGCTAATATCCCTATGGATTAAGTAAGCTTCAAAAGGCTGCCCTATATTTGTTTAGGTGTCATAAATTTGCTATAAATCCCAGATAAGCCAACTTCCTAACACATGTATACATGTTATTCTCTATAGCACACTCAGTCATCTTGTGAATCCAGATCTACCTGCAGCTGCCCTGGTTGTAGTGAGACTCTTCTATTGAAAGAGAGATTTTTGTTCTTGGTCTAGCTTTTAAGTCCCATCACTCCATTGCCTTATTATTGGTCAAGTATGGTCCCTGACACCGTGATGGTGAGAGTTGCTATTGTCTGACACCCTCACCCCCATCTTCTCACCCTTTACTGGGATAAGCTCTGTATAACCTTAGTAGAAAACTGTTTCTGAACTTGGAGTGAGGAGAAATGAGCTGCAGAATGCTGGTTGTGGGGTCCAGAATTTCAGTGAAGATTGCTGTTTAAGCAGAATAAATTGCTCATTTCCTCTCTGCTGTTCAGGGTCTCAAAGGTAATTCTAATATCTCGAAGGAGCAGGAAGAGAAGTGGGCCCTGGCACAGTCTGGGTGACATTGTATATTACTGAAAGATACAGAATCCAAATATAGGATATAGAGCATTATCTCAGTTCAGTTTTATGTCTTTGATCTTTTTTTTTTTTTTATTTTCTTGATATTGCAGAATCCCTATCATGCCCAGGAACACCTGAATTTGCTTCTAGCAGCTTGAGTACCTTTGACAGTTTTGAGGACTTTCTCTGATTCTAGTTTTTGCCATTTATCAAGGAACAGTATTGTCATTTTCATAGTTAACAAAAATCTTTTATGTCTTTCCTCACTTTGCTAGGGCTCCTGTGCTTACAGAAGTCAGGAAAAGGGACTGAAGAAAGGGATTTAAGGATGTCTTTTCTTTGAAGGTTTGGATTTGGTTTAGACACATAGGCCATCTTAGCTAACCAGAACCATTTAAGATTATGTTTTATAGCAGCTCAATTCACAATAACTAAACCAACCTAGGGGCCCTTCAACAGATGAATGGATAAAGAAAATATGGTACATATACACAGTGGGATATTACTCCTTTTTAAAGAAGAATGAAATTATGGCATTTGCCTATAAATGGGTAGAGCTGGAGAATATCATGCTAAGAGAAATAAGCCTATTTCAAAGAGCCAAAGGCCAAATGTTTTCTCTGATATGCAGATGCTAGTTCACGATAAGGGTGGGGGCTAAGTAAGAATAGAGGTACTTTGGATTAGGCAGAGGGGAGCAAAAGGAGTGGGGGGATGGGTGTAGGAATGATAGTAGAATGAATTGGACATCATTACCGTAGCTGCATATATGATCACACGACCCATGTAATCGTACATCATGTACAACCAGAAGAATGAGAAGTTATACTCCATTTATGTTTGACGCGTCAAAATGCATTCTATTGTCATGTATAACTAATTAGAAAAAATTTAAAAAAAAAAGAGTATCTTTCAGAATAGGTGTCTCTCACATTGCTGAGGGCTTTATCCTCTCATAAACCCAAGCACTGAAACTAAAAATATGGTTCATGTTTGGGATCATTCTTCTTGTGACAGATGCATCGTTTGCTTTCTTAAGTGGAGTGGAAGGGAGCCTGTTGCCTGGGCCATTATCATGAATGTGAGTCACTGCACCACTGTGTGTGACAGGATACCATGCAGCACCTGGGGATGTCTGAAAGCTTTCATGTTCTCTGCTTGTGAGCTCTTGCTGCTTTTCCTTTGATCCATTTTCTCTCGGGCTTTGGGGTTGACTCAGCCTGCTTTCCAATCACCATGGTTTTCAGCATCTAAAACTTTATGGCTGACAGGGATATCCTGTTACCTCTTGCAGAGAGATGAGAATGTGGCACAGATGCCATCACTCTACCCATGCTTCTGGGAGTAGCACTCATTGGTCATTGCATGTTCCCCTTTGAGGTATTCAGACTTAGAATCCTCTTTATCATAGAGTTCCAGGCAGCCACTGGTGTCAGGAGGATGTCAGATGAAATCCGCTCACCTACCGTCCACTGTCTACCTGGGCTCCTTCCAATTACAGGTGAGGAAAGCCAGGACCCAGAGCCACCTGGAGGAGAGTTCTGGTTCTCAGATGGTGCTCTTATGTGCTGTGGGCTTCAGAACCCTGGTTATTAGGCCATTGGAACTGTGATTCCTACACTTGAGAGGGGAGAGAAGGGCTCTTACGAGTAAGATACAAGTTGTACATGTGTTCGTGCTTATTCTGTGCATCCGTTTGGCTTCCTTCCTGATTCTTTGCTATTTCCAGTTGGGGGTGTTGCCATCTGGGAATTCTAGGTAAGGAGGGCATTGTGCTTTTTAACTCAACAGAAGTACCTGAAGTCAGTACTAACCTTGGCTCGTTGTTCTGTGAGCAGTTCTGCACAGGCCTCCCTCAGACCTTGGAAGAAGGATCTGTGCCAAGGCCAGTGGAGAGGCCAGGGAGGGAGACGGACGGTTTTCACAGAATGTGTGTGTGTGCAGTGGGGGCTGTTCCTAGGAGAAGGAGAAAAGCTGTGAGGGAGAGGCCCGGCCTCAGGTAGTGAGCTCCCAGCTTATCTTCTCATTTTGACCCTTTGCCCAGGCAAAGACAAAGCACCTTTTATTTATGAAAGCCTTTCTGTTCATGCTGTTGCTATGTCTAATGAGCAGCAGAAGTGAGGGTGGGAAAGGGCTCTTTGAGGACAAGATCTTTCTTTTTAATGTTTGGGGGAGGGGACAGTTCTTTAGAAAGAGAGAAAAATCACATAAGTCCATACAATATTTGCAAATGCTTTTGTAGCAAAATCTTTAAACTTCATTGCTTTCCTCAAGTAGTTAGATTTCTTTTTTATTTTTAATTTCAAGAGTAATATGTGCATGTGGTAAATACTCAAAACAGGAGAGCAGAGCAGTGATAAGTAGATGTCTCCTTTCCCTCCACATATCTAGGCTCACTCTACAGGTAATTAGCCTTAGCAAATGGTCTTGTGTCTCCACATGCGCTCCACATGCAATTGGCTGGGGCTGTCCTAACAAAATATCACCATCCATGTGGCTTAAATAGCAGAAATTTAATCTCTCACTTCACGTAGGATTAGGGACCACCCCAATGAGATTATTTAACCTTAATTACCCCTTTGAAAGACCCTATTTCCAATATACTCTCATTCGTGGCATCTGGTGAACCTACACTGGCATGTCTTCATCACCCAAAGCCCATAGTTTACACAAGGTTCTACATTATTTTTTAAGACTTGGCTTGTTCTACAAAAGGCTTATGCCCTCTGGAACCAGGGACAATAAGATGCTGTCTCTTCTGTTCCACTTTGTGATAGTCCTAGAGTTAGCCTGGCCAGGAATTGATGTTTCCAGTTTTAAAGACGAAGATCAGTTGTGGTGAGTAACATGCTGAGGGTAATAAGCTGTAAGTGGTAGGGGCCATAGTTGTGTTCTTCTAGAAATAAGTCAGGGCTGTGAGAGTTTCCTAGAATGCCAACCTAATTATTTATTTCACAGATGTTGTTCTGAATTTCTATCTGGTGGGTTTAGCTTGAGGTAATGTGTTTGTTCTTTTGGTTGTTGGCATAGTTTGCTTTGAAAAATAACTTTTGGGCTAGTAAAGACTCTGGGCTGGAGATATAGCACGGTTGGTAGTGTGTTTGCCTTGCATGCACAAGGCCCTGGGTTCAATCCCCAGCACCACACACACACACACACACACAAAGTATCTTTTTATTTTAATGTATATATATTTTACACATGGACACAATGTCTTTATTTATTTTTATGTGGTGCTGAAGATTGAACCCAGTGCCTTACACATGTGAGACAAGTGCTCTACCAATGAGCCACAACCCCAGCCCCAGAAGTATTTTATTGAATTGTAACATGGAGTGTGTATATATATGTACACGTATACACATAATACAATTACAAATAATTTTGAGTTGCCAAAACTTTATTTATTTATATGCGGTGCTGAGAACTGAACCCAGTGCCTCACGCATACTAGGCAAGTGCTCTTCCACTGAGCCACAGCTCCCTGCCCACCATATGCATCATATGTATACAGTTGGTCCCTTGAGCTTCAAGTTGCACATTCCCATTATATTCTGCAGAGGTGGGTGGCTGAAAGCATAGCCTTTCCCATCCTGGTGTGTCCCTGGGTGCGCATACAGTTCTTTCTTAGGCTCTGGATTTAGGCAGACCATGCTCTTGGGTCCCTCTTCTTGCTTTTTATGTTCTTCTTGCCCTACTTTTTCCTTTCTGTGGTTCTTGACCTCTTTTCTTGCTCTTAGCTGATCCCCCAACTCTGTTTTTCTCTAAGTGTAATGTTTTCTCTAACTGTGTCTTCCTGTTTATTACTGGCCATCTCCCAAGCCATTAATGCTTCTCAGTAAAGACAATATCAGATCAGTTCTGGTGGAAGCTCTGACTCACATTAAATTCATCTGCACACCCTGTAGGCAGGGTGTCTAGAAAGAATGGTCATCTCAGAGCTTTAAAGGTTGACCTGCAGAAGGCTGGGATGAACATGTTTTTAAAGTGGTGGCTCAATATATGACACTGAGTGTCCTCCAGTTTAATTCAGCCCTGACACTTACTACCCAGGGTTAGTACAGACCCCTCAAATTGAGGGCTCAGTCCCACAACACCAATTGCAAATTTGGGTTTTCTGTATTCTGACTGATTGGCAATAATAGGGGTTTCCACTAGTCCACCTTGGGTTTCCTTGAACAGCTCACAGAACTCAGGAAAGTTCTTTCTTATGTTTACTAGTTTATTATAAAGAATACAAGGAACAGCCAGGTAAAAGGGTACATAAGGGTGAGGTCCAGAAGGGCCCAAGCCCAGGAGCATCTGTGCCTATGGGATTGGGGCACACCACCCTCCCAGCACATGGATGCGTTCACCAACCTGGCCTCTCTGAATCCCATGGATTAGGGTGTTCATGGAGATGCCATTCTATAGGTATGATTGATTAAATCACGGAACTTTTGGTGTTTAACTCAATTTACATTTCCCCTCCCCAGGCATGGTTAGGGAGCTGAACTTTCCAGTCTGCTAAGCCACAGAGCAGATTTCTTCTGCCCCTACCCTAAAATACTCAGGGGCTCCCAAGAGTCACCTCATTAGCACAGACTCGCCTCCTCCAGCACTCTGGAAATCCAAGGGGTTTTAGAAGCTCTTATGTTAGGAACCCAGGATGAAGACCAAATATGTATTTCTCATTCCGTCACAGTATCACGCTCTGAGAGGATGTCTGTGCTCTTTTCTAGTTGGCCTGCTGCTGTGGGCCTGCAGGCTGCTCCCTCTGCTGCGGCTGCTGCCCCAAGGTGCGACAGTCACGGACCACCCGCTTCATGTACGCGCTGTACTTCATCCTAGTCGTCTTCCTCTGCTGCATGATGATGTCACCCACTGTGGCTAAGCAGATGAAGGAGCACGTAAGTTTGCCTGTCTTCAACTCTTGATCCTGCTGCTGTTTGCAGGCGTTTGGAAAACATGATTTAGAGGATGGGATCTCATCCCCATGTGGTTTGGGGTACAGTTGTTCTTCCTGAACCTTCCTGAAGCCTTCCCAGCCAAGCAGGTCAACATTAACAGCTTGGTCTTTAGGAGTGGGATGGAGTAGTCTGATGCTTATGGTGGAGAATGTTTATATCAGAGGACTGAGTGTTTTGCCTTTGCTTTGTTTATATCTGTTCCTGGGTGAAATATACAGGCTTCTCTTGTAGACATGTGTACTTTTCCCTTGTCATAGAATGACTGCCAGTATTTCAAGTAGCAGCTGCTATAAACAGTTCTTAATGGGAGGGAGGATACAGCTTAGATAGGTCCACAGATAATAGGGAGTGGGCTCTGGGATGATTTTTAACCTTTCTGGGCAGATCACTTGTTGGCTGGTGTCTCCAGGGGTGAGTGATAGATTCCAGTCATTTTTTGTGCAGTGTATACATAAGTAGGCCTGGTATGTGATGCTCATGGAGGCGCACATCAGGCCTTTTCTTGGAATTTCCCCCGTGACCCCACAGTAGGCTCTGGATTAGTCAGATTCTGGGGGAGTGTGGTGGGATCCTCGAGGAAGCTCAATAATACCCTTCTTCCTCTGCTAGGTTCTGAACTAATTGATAAATAAAAGAGATTAGATGCCAAACATCACCTTCATTCCTTATAAAGTGATGTGATACAGTGTGGCTTGTATCCGCGGTGAGGTGGGTTTCTTCCTACTGAGCCCCTACATGAGTCGTACCCAGCTGGGCACGGTCAGCAGGGAACAGGGCAGAATTCATCTTCCAGAGCACAGGACGCCAGAGAGAAGGCAACTCTCATCCCATGCGAAGTGGGAGAGAAAAGACTAGACGTCCAAACCCCATTTTCCTGTGGAAACTCACATTCAGTGCGGTGATCTCTGGGCGCTGACCAGTGAGGAGGTGGAGAAAGGCCTGGAGCAGGTTCTGTTGGCGCCAGCTCCATGGTGAAGATGCCTCACAAGGAGCAACTCCTGAGGAAGCGGGGACTGCAACTGTTCTAAATGCACTCATTTACTTCAAAAAAATCATCTTCTTTCTTTCATCATTTTATTTTTTTCCTCTTTGTGGTGCTGCAAATGGAACCTAGCACCTCCTGTGTGCTAGATAAGCATTCTATCACTGAGCTACATCCCCAGCCCAAAACACCATTTTCTTAAAAGCATTTGGCATGTTCTCATCCATTAGTTAGAAGAGATCTTTTCGAAGCTGTTTCTTGGGTGAGACACTCTTAATTGTTGTATGGCACTGGATGTAGTGGAAACTAATGCCAAAACCTGTGAAGTTTGGATATTCTGATTGCTTTAAACTTACAACTCAATGAGGCACTGGAATGGAAGCATTCAAACGAGGAAGGAAGCTTATCATTTGGAAGAGAAGATGGGGAGAAGTCCATGGCCAAAAACAAGGCAGAACTTTTCATCCAGAAAGGCTGGATGAAATACTGTGGAAGTTTAGAGGCAGGGAGGCTAAGACCTGAGGCCACCTCGTGGGTCACTGCCAGGTTTTGCTCTGTGTTGGTCTGTTGCTTTCTGCTCTCCTGTTTCATGGGGTTTAACCTTGTATGCAAGAAGTTGGAGAATTGGTATACCACAAGGGTAGATTTGAGCTCATAATCTCCTATTTACTACTTCTGTTTTTCCAGGAGCATAATGTTCTTTTAAAATTCAATAAGCAGTGGCTTGATGATCCCTTGTGGTCCCGCGGTGGGAACTCTGTCCCAGATGTCTGCGGCATGATTCCTGCTCTTCAAAAGCTTTCAGTCCTGGTGGAAGTAAGCCTGGGATCCAAGCGACAAAATCTGTCACTATACATACATGTAGTATCTCTTAGGAGTGAATTTGTCAGAAATATTGCTACTGGAGGTAAAGGTAAAGGTCATTTGTGAGCTATAGGTATGTGTTTTAGAACATGAATTTCATAATAATTAAAAAAATTTTTTTAGTTGTCAATGAACCTTTATTTATTTTTTTTAAATATCTTTTTTGTTGTTGTTGTTTTTATGTGGTGCTGAGAATCGAACCTAGTGCCTCACGCATGCTAGGTGAGCACGCTACCACTTCAGCCACATCCCCAGCCCCTCATAATAATTTTTATACATGATTATGCCTTTCCCTATAAAACAATCCCTAACAACACCAGCCTGTTACCTGTGCTTTCGGACTGTCGGCAGAACAATCAAGGAGCAGAAGATGTTGCCTGGTTTTGTTGGGAAAGGCTTCATGAAGGAAGTGTCTTATATGGACTATAAGTATTTTTTAAGTATACACAGAATGCAGAATGGCAGAATGCAGTTCATTTCACAGTACACATATAGACCAGAATTTTTCAAGTCACTGATGGTACACAAAGTTTCACACCATTCGGGTCTTCATCCATGTACTTAGGGTAATAATGTCTAACTCACTCCACCATAATTCCTACCCCCTTGCCCCCTCCCATCCCCTCCCTCCCCTTTGCCCTATCTAAAGTTCCTCCATTCCTCCCATGCTCCTGCCCCCCATCACCATTATGAGACACCATCCTCATATCAAAGAAAACATTGGCCTTTGGTTTTTTGGGATTGGTTTACTTCACTTAGCACTGTATTATCCAACTCCACCCACTTAAGTATTTTAAGAGCTTGTGTTTATTGGGTAATACTACGTGCCAGGCTTTATTTCAAGCATTTTACCTCTGTCTTCTCCTTTACCCCCAGTAACTGGCCTTAACAGTAGCTGCTGTTATGCTTCCTGTTCTAGAGATAAGGAAACTGAAGCACTTGGTCGTTTGAGCTCCTTGAGCCATGTCTCCGGCTACTGGGTGGTAGACTTGGGATTTAGAAGTTGGTCTGAATGTGTAGCTCTGGACTGTGTAGCTTGAGAGGAGGAAGAACACGGCCAGGGCATGTATAGAGGGACCAGCAAGAATAACAGAAGGTCAAATGACCAGACCTTTCAGGAATTTCAGTGCTAAAGTGAAGTGTTTGAATGTGATGCGGTGACCAGTGAAAACCATGGTAGATTCTTGAGCAGGAGGCCATCATCACTGAAATGGAGAGATTTGAGGAGGTGAGCTCCACACGGTGTGTGTGAGGTGGTTTGGGGTCAGAGACCAGATGGAGGGAGAGAGGAAGGGAAGGGGCAGCCCTGATGCCTCCCAGTGGCTTTTGTAGACACTTCTTTGCCTCACCCCTAAATACACCTATGAAAGTGGTCTGGCTGAACTTCGTACATAAGGGGTGAGGTCCCTGTGGGCAAAACTCAACCCGTTTCCATCTTCAGAGCCTTGCATGGGGCTGGCCATCTGGCCACAAAGTCGGCTTGTTCCGTGGCCTCAGAAGGAGGCTGACCTCATCCTCAGGCGTGTGTGAGGGTGGGTGTTGAAAGGTCCCCTTGTGTGACGCACACTGGGCTTCTGCTAGAGTCCTCGCCCCCTCTTTGTTGGCCTGTGTGGATGCTTGGGGTGGAGATTGGCAGAGGGGAAAGAGCTGGGTACTGTGATGTCCCGATGGTGATGTGTCATTGCTTCCCACCCCTCATTCTCGCCTCTGCCCACTGGAGGAACCCTGCCAGAGTCACATGGGCCTTTGGTGTGTGGGCTGAGAACACAGCACGAGGGTGGCTCCCTATTCAGTTTCAGAATGTGGCCTGTTTACCACTCAGTGAGGTAACTACAAGGAGATGCTGGGCCAGCTTTTTCCTAGGGAAACTCCTCTTTCCCATGAGAGCTTTGGCTCGGTGTCAGCTCTCCTGAACATGGAGCATGTACAGAGTTGAATGGAGCATGGTTTCTGCCTTCTTTTGGAACATTTTTCTCATCTTGGAACATAAGGAGCCATTTGATTACAGGTCCTTCTTGCTATGTACTGTGTAATTTAAACAGATATAAATTAGACATTTGATGCCTAAGATCCATTTTAGAATATAGAACATAGTGGTGCACATCTGTAATCCCAGCAATTTGGTAGGCTGAGAAAGGAGGATCACAAGTTTGAGGCCAGCCTCAGCAACTTAACAAGACTCTATATCAAGATAAAAAATAAAGGGCTAGGGATGTAGCTCACTGGTAAAGCACCACGGGGTTCAATCCCCAGTACTGGGGGAGGCAGAATGTAGAGCACAAAAGGAAAAAAAGAAACAGGCAGGAGGATAAGGTCTTCTGACCTGTACCTCTAAGTCAACATGTCACTGCCGTGCTTGGGAGCCATACAGAGACAGTTGAGGTTTAGATGCTGTGGGAGCTCTGTGGGCATTTGGGAGAAAGGAGAAAGGAAGTTTCTTATTTCCTGGGGACTAGGGACCCCCAAACCTAGCCTACAGTAGAGAAGGAAGGCCGGGTGACCGGTGAGGCCCTTGGCCTTTCTCCCTCCTGAGAACTCACTGTGCCATGGCCAATGTGGGGAAGAACCTTAAATTTCCTAACTGGAACCATCTCAGATTCATTTTTTTCATCCCTTGCTCCTGTTGGCCCTGAGATGCTCCAATTTATCGAGAGCCTGAGATAGTTGAATTTTTTGCATCTGAAGTTTTTCAGAATCAAAACACATCATGAACTACATAGTGAAATTATGATTTCACTATGTGGTGAATTATGATTTTTGGTGTACAGTGTGGAAAGGACTTCCAGGCACGGAGACTGGTTTTGTGGTGTTGCAGTATGTTCATCTTTAATTTAAATTGTGCAGACGTATTTGTTATACTGAGAGGAGAGTCACCTAAGGTCTCTGTTTTTATTGAGTCTTCTTTCGTTTCTTCATTTGTTTTGGAAGGTATTGTGTTTCCTTTGTACTCTTGCTTGGTCTCTTCTGGAAATGTATTTTATTTTACATTATTTATTTTCACATTACTTTCTGCAAGTTTGGATAGTTCTCTTTTGAGTGGGTAAAAATATGAAAACCACACTTCTTTGATTGGTCATTGCCTCCCTAGGCAGGATGACAATGTCACGGGGCGCAGAGGACTTCAGAGTATCACAGGACGAGACTGAGTAGGACCTGGATGTGGGGTGGGGAGGTTGAGGTGTCATAAAGCAGCCCCTTCGTTCTGTTCCCTCTCCTGCCTTGAAGAAAGCGAGTCCCGTGGTTAGTACTCCCTTCATCCCTGACTCATTAGCCAGTGTCACAGCCAGTGCCACACCGGAGATGAGCCCAGATCCAACACCTGGACGTTTCCAGCCAGGTGTATTAATTGGCTTGCAGGCTTTTGTTTAGCCAGGAGAGTCCCCCCTTCACTGTTATATTTGACTGTCTATTTTTAGGTATACCAGGGATTGAACCCAGGGATGCTTAATCCCTGAGCCACATCTCCAGCCCCTTTTTAAATATTATATTTAGAGGCAGGGTCTTGCTGAGCTGCTTAGGGCCTAGCTACATTGCTGAGGCTGGCTTTGAACTCGTGATCCTCCTGCCTTGGCCTTTAGAGCTGGAGCTGCTTGGATGTAGGTGTGCGCCACCACGCCTGGCACATTTGGCTCTCTTTAGGAAGGGCTGGTATGCTATAGTGAGGCCCTGGGGTGGGGATTGGCAGAGGGGAAAGAACTGGGCACTTGTGATGGCCCAATGGTGATGGGGATTCTGGATGTTTACTTACATCTTGTTTCATACATTTAGCATAACTTTCTGCTCCCAAAGAAAGGCATTTGCAGTTTTGGGAATGGTTTAATGGTCTTGAGCTCAAGAATTTCTGAAAAGTCTACAAATGTCAAGTGAACATAGGGCTCTCTTACTCCACCCACCAGGGTGTAAATTGGAAGTAAATTGCTGAGCATGATGAAGGGATCCTTGCAAACTTACCTGCTCTGCTCTGGGCCAAGACCCAAGAAGTCTTTCCTCTGCCATAGCTACTCTGTCCCTTACACATCCAGATAATATCTGACATTTGCATCCAAGAACTATTTAGAGACTATCCTGATCCCTTTGACACCCTGCTCTCAATAGACATTCAGCCACAGCCTGCCTCTCTCTGATGCCCAAGAAACAGTCACTGCCGGTCCTGCTATTTTTCAATCTTTAGTGTTTTGTCTTCGAGACACACTCTAACTACAGATTTTTAAAATTTTGTTCTTTTTAGAGATACATGATGGTAGAGTGTATTTCTAACTGCACTTTCTGCATTTATCATGAAGTCCAGCACTTGCTGGAGAAGGGGCAAAAGCCCTTCCATTCAAGTTTTTAGATGCTTTGGATTAAGTTAGCAGGATGGGCTTAAAGGATTTTTTCTCTTTATCCAGAAAGTTCACCCTCTTAGAACACATTCCTCAGGGGTGAGATAGATATATTTAGTCTGTATTTCTCAGTTATTTTCACTTTTCACTATCGTGCTCATTGGAGAGGGAGATGTGCTAAAGAAAAAATTTATGTGTATTAGTGACCCTGATGTAAGATTATATGGACAGAAGCCAAAGTGAACTAAAGGATTATTTGTAGCCATTTGAGTCTCACGGCCACATCTCAAAATATTGATGTCCATTATTCAGAGCAGTTGGCTTCTCAAATTTCATTCTTTTTTTCTTTTTTGGTACCAGGGATTGACCCCAGGGGCACTTAACCCATGAGCCACATCCCCAGCCCTTTTTTATATTTCATTTAGAGACAGGGCCTCAATGAGTTGCTCAGGGCCTCACTAAGTGGCTAAAACTGGCTTTGAACTCAAAATCCTCCTGCCTAAGCCTCCCGAGCTGCTGGGATTACAGGTGTGCATCACTATGCCTGGCTTAGATTTTTAAACATTAAAAATGACACTTCCTGACTACCGTTTCTTATCCCCCTTCCCTTCTCTTGGGGCTTTGTAGCACCCGCCCTGCCTTCTAGAGAATTCTGACCCCTGAATCTTCTTTTGTTTGGCTCTCATAGCCTTTCATCTTCCCTCTATTTTTTTTTTTTCTTGCCTATCTAGCTAGAATCTGATGCACCATCTGAACTGTTCTCTCACTGCCCACTTGCTTCTCTGTGCTCCTGTCCTTTTTCCTGTTAAGAAAACCCGGATCCTGGGGCTGGGGTTGTGGTAGAGCGCTCACGTAGCATGTGTGAGGCCCTGGGTTTGATCCTCAGCACCACATAAAAATAAATAAATAAAGTTAAGACATTGTGTCCAACTACAACTAAAAGATAAATATATTAGAAAAAAGAAAACCTGGATCCTAGATTCAGGCACAGAGGTCCTTCCTCTGGGTTCTGCTCACCCATAGCCCAGTCCCGGTGTGTGGCGTCCACCACTGCGGCACTTTCAGCACCAGGCTTCCACCTTCTCAAAGCCCTTTCCTTTCTCTCCTTCATTCTAGATCACATCTTCCTGAGGCATCCCTCCTCATTCCTGTTTATCCTTATTAAAACTGCAGCCCCCTGGCTGGTCCCCCGGCTTCTTGTCACCCTTCCTTCCCTTTGACCATGCTCAGGTCCACTGTCGAGGAGCAGTATAACAGTGGCTAAGGGTTTGGGCTTGGAAGCCAGACGGCTTGGTTTTAACCACTCACCAACTTTCTTACACTCTCCACTTCGATCTCCTCTCTAAAAAAATCATAATAACCTACTCCATAGGGTTTTGGGAAAATTTAGTGATTTATTCCATTAAAAAAATCACAATACCTGACTCTTAGATTCCTCACCAGCAAATAAACACATTGACATCTCTAGCATGAAGCATTTCATTGGTGCTGATTTTTATTTTAAACAACTGAGATATGATTAATATGGCACAATGGACTCACTTAAAATATACAGTTCATCGTCTTTCATTTGATCACAGTTATGCAGTCAATCACCACAAAAAGAAAAGGTATTTTTGTTTGTTTGTTTGTTTTTTTAATGATATTGGTGGTATTACAATTGGTGGTTGAACCCAGGGGCTTTCAATCCCCAGTACCACCAAAATACATCCCCAACCCTTTCTTATTTTTGATTTTAAGGCAGGATCTTTCTAAGTTTCCGAGGCTGGACTTGAACTTGTGGTCCTTCTGTCTGGGCCTCTCGAGTTGATGGAATTACAGGTATCCACCACCGTGCCTGGCTCTTAACCTTTTGAGGAACTGCCACACCATTTCCCCTCAACTGTACCATTTCCCATTCCCACCCACTTGCAGGCATCATAATGACATGAGGTGGGAAGGTTCAAATTCCTACACCATCACCAACGCTTACTGTGTATCTTTTTGTTGTTGTTGTTGTTGTTACTGGGGATTAATCTCAGGGGCGCTGGACCACCGATCCACATCTCGAGCCCTATTTTGTATTTTATTTAGAGACAGGGTCTCACTGAGTTGCTTAGTGCCTCGCCATTGTTGTAGCTGGCTTTGAACTCACGATCCTCCTGCTGGTAATCCTGGCACATGGGCCACCGTGCCCCTTCCTATTTATCTTTTCATTTCAGCCCCCCTAGCGTGTGTGACGTCATGCCCTCTTTGCCTGTGCCTTAAATGCTGCCCTTAGCCCTTTTTTCACTTGCTTTTCCTGGAGCAGCTCATTTCTTTCTGGCCTCGATTATCATATATGTTAACTGCTAGCAGAGGCATCTGTTACTCAGAACAGTGCCGGGGACACTGACAGATTCTTTCTCCTTCCATGCTCCATTTCTAGATCCAGTGCTGCCCATATGCTTTCCCCAGACTGCTTTCCAGTCAGTCCCGATCCAGCCATGCCAGCCTTCCTGATGTTAAATACTCCATCCACCACCTCCTTTGGACTCCCGCAGTTCCTGCATGTCCCCAGCTTCCCTCAAACTTTTTCCTGATAACTGATTCTGTGGGTGAGCTGAGGAAGCTGTTTGCTTCTTGAATTTCTCCCAGATGATACATTACCTCTAAACTCTGTGGGTCACCAGAGCATAGTGACTGTGCATGAATACAGAAGCCATTTTCCTTAGAAACAACTTAGATTTCAAAAGACGGTTCATAAATATATCTTCTGGTCAGGGCACGGTGACATTATATGATGCTTCAGTGGTTTCTGGAGTTGACAGAGCTTTCATCGAGTATGTTTAAGGCTCTGCAGTTTGGTAGATGGGCTACTTTATTTCCTATCTTCAACCTGAAGAACTAGAGAAGAATATAATTGTATATATAATTGGAAGTATAGTTTTGGGGGTTTTGTGTTTTATTTTTATTTATTTATTTATTTATTTTTAAATTTTGTTGTTGTTGTTGTTGTTTTTAGTACCAGAGATTGAACCCAGAGTGTCTAACCACTGAGCAATATTCCTTGCCAGGAAGTGTAGTCTGTGGGAAGCCCTCCATGTAGTAGTCCCAGGGATCTTAAAATACCTGAGCCAAGGTCCTTAGCTAAGGATGAGTGGGAAAAGGATGCAGTGCACCCACCCATGATAATTTGTTATGCTCGAATTCGGGACCCCCAAAAGACCACCAGAGACCAAGATCGATGTAAGCAGCAAAGAGGCATTTATTGCGAGCTAGTGCGGTCCTCTGCACGCACACAGCAACTGGTGACACTGAGAGGCCCCGAGCCCAGGGTTTGCAGCAGTTTTATACACTCTTTGGGAAAGGCAGGGACTTCACATACATCATAGCATCTCTTAGCAAATCATCACATACTGCAGGAAATTCAAACAACAACTCTTAACATTGATTAGCACATTCACTGGTGGGAACAATTTGGGTAAGGATGATTGGTTAGTACAAGAGGGGGATTCCTTTGAACTGATTGGTTTAGGCCATGAGGGGTGTACGTGCTAAACTACATGGTTTCCAAACATGTTATCAACCACCATAAACTACTGGGAGGGTCATCTGGCATCCCAGGTATTTTCCCTGTCTCATGCTGATTGGTGGCTGCTAGGGGGTTGCTATAGGTCACCACCTAGCCTGACTGAGTTAGGGATACCTGGAACTGCAGATCTCTCCTGTTATTTGTAGATAAACAACTCAGCAGGGTGGATATGTGCCTAAGAGTGCTCTGTGGGTTTTTCCAAGGACAAGGCTGTGCTCTGAGGTAGAGGCTGGTTTCTCAAAGTGAAAGCAAGCAGCAATGACATTAAGTGTTAGAGAAAATCATGATCTTTTCTAAGGATATAATTTGGATGGATTGTTTGTATTTGTAAAGGTAGATGAGTAATACCAGCCAGGCATTCGACAGTGAGAGGTGAGAGGTTTCCAGGGTGCAGGACTGCCAGTCACCTGGCCAGCTTGAGTGATTAGGTTTGCTTGCTGGCCCTAGATTGATAGAAGTCTCAGTGAAAGCCTTGTAGCAAGCATAGCCTTACTCAGATCCCTAAACGTTCCTCTCGGCACAGTGGCAGGGAGCAGCAGCGTTCCTTCTGGAAAGATCATCTTGCCCACCTGCCTCCTTCCTGCCTGACAGCCAAAGCTGAACTGAAGGGAGGACTGTCAGTCTGAAATGGAAAACAGGACAGCCACAAACATAGTATATGTTTAGTTACTGGCTTTGCATGTAAAATGGAACCACCTTCAGGTTGTGTTTGGTGTGACCATTTTTTAAAAGCAAACAAACATCATTGGTGAAAAATGTGCCACTTTGATTCAGAACACCAGGTATTCTTAGTACAGAATGATAGGTATTCATGCTGAAGCTGGAATGTCTGGCTGTGGTTTTGAATTTGGTCTTTACTGGTTAAATGTTCAGAGTTCTGTGTACTGAAACCTGGGACTGGTATCAGGGGTTGTTTTAGGCACACTGAATTCCCCAGTAGAATTCTCCATTCTCAGTAGCTACCTTATTATGTTTTTGTGTCAGGATGATGTTGAGTTACTAGGTGCTATGGCACATGCTTATAAACCAGCTACTTGGGAGGCTGATGCAGGAGGATCACAGGTTTGAGGCTAGCCTTAGCAACTTATCAAGTCCCTGTCTCAAAAATATATACATACATATATACATATGTAAATCAATCAATGGGCTGGGGATAAAGCTCAATGGTAGAGGTGGCCCTTGGGTTCAATCTCCAGTATTACCAAGAGGAAAAGAGAGAGAAATGTCAAATTAAAAAATATTGCCTACCCAGTTCTTTGATTCTGGAGGGGTTTGGTTTTATTTTGTTTAACCCAGGTGAGATGGAATGCTTTTAAAAAGTTCTCTTCCCAAACAGAATAGCACTGATAACCTTAGTGTCAAGTGTATCAAGGAGTAAGTTTTTGAGGTCAAAGTGGGAATCTCGAGGCCACTGTAGAACTCTGAGGGCCTAGTAGGGTTTGCCTGTGGGGAGCTGTCAGTGAGTCCACCTCCTAAGTCCTCTGAGTTCCCTCTCCTCCCAGTAGGAGTGACTCTGGGGACATATGTTTCCAAACAGTTTTATTTTTGGTCTAAATTCCATCCAGACATAAGGCCATTTAGGAGAAAGCAAGAGTCCCTGCACTGTTTAGGCCCTGGCTTCTCTCATGGAAGTGGGAAGGGGCATTTCCCACACACCAGAGAATGGGGGAGGGAGAATTGTTTAGTACCAGAGGCAGCAATTTGAACTAATGGATATCCTGCTGAGGTGCCTTTTTTTTTTTTTTTTTTTTGAGTCTGAACCAAGGACAAAGAGGTTCGATCCTTGCCCAGTAATAATGAGGTCTGTCAGGAGCCAGAGTGCAAGGAACTAATTGTCCTTGCTCTATGAAGATTCCTTACCCAGAACCCCCTGGATGTTAATTGGATCTTTTTAAAGGTTGGTCTGACTGTGGGAGGGAGAGGATGAGGAGCATTGAAAATGGGAGTTTCCCCAAGGCTTTGTTCTGGAACCAACGGCCTGCAGATGGGCCTTCAAGGACCTGTAGATAAATAGAAGAGAGGAAAGTTTACTGTTGGAAGTGAACATTGTAGTTGTTATAAAAATGGGGCCAAAGGAACCGACAAATGGCGCACCACAGAATGAACTAAGATGAAGTAGCCTCAGAATGATGGGGATAGGAAATAATGAAAATACTGTGAATATAGCAGCTTCCCTCCCCCATGCAAGGTTTTGCTTTCTGTGGTTTTTGTCCAATCCAAAATAAATTTAAATAGAAAATTCCAGAAATAAAAAAGTTTACAAGTTTTTAATTGTGCCATGTCTCACTCTGTCCCGGTGCCGTGTCTCACTCTGTCCCAGTGCCATGTCTCACTCTGTCCCGGTGCCGTGTCTCACTCTGTCCCGGTGCCGTGTCTCACTCTGTCCCGGTGCCGTGTCTCACTCTGTCCCGGTGCCGTGTCTCACTCTGTCCCGGTGCCGTGTCTCACTCTGTCCCGGTGCCGTGTCTCACTCTGTCCCGGTGCCGTGTCTCACTCTGTCCCGGTGCCGTGTCTCACTCTGTCCCGGTGCCGTGTCTCACTCTGTCCCAGTGCCATGTCTCACTCTGTCCCAGTGCTGTGTCTCACTCTGTCCCTGTTGGGTCATCTTGGTCATCGAATTGCCTGTTGGGGTGTCAGTGCTCATGTTCAAGTAGCTCTTACATTTTAAGGTCCCACAATACAGGAGTAGCGATGCTGGCAATTTCATTAAAATATATTGTTATAATCATTCTTTATTATTATAAATCCGTATTGTACTTAGTTTGTAAATTAAACTTTATCATAGGTGTATGTGGGTATAGGTAAAAACTGCATATATTGGCTTCGATAGTATCTATGGTTTCAGAGATCCACTGGAGGTCTTAGATTATATACCCCACAGGTAAAGTGAGGCTACTGTGGCCTAACTTTGGTACTGTTCACCAGGTTTAATAGAGGGTCTTGTTGTTGTTATGCTCGAATTCGGGACCCCCAAAAGACCACCAGAGACCAAGATTCATGTAAGCAGCAAAGAGGTGTTTATTGCAAGCTAGCTCGGTCCTCCGCGCGCACACAGTAACTGGTGACGCTGAGAGGCCCCGAGCCCAGGGTTTGCAGCAGTTTTATACACTCTTTGGGGAAGGCAGGGATTTCACATACATCATAGCATCTCTTAGCAAATCATCACACACTGCGGGAAAATCATAAAACAACTCTAAAACATGATTAGCACATTCACTGGTGGGAACAAGTTGGGTAGGGGTGATTGGTTACTACAACAGGGGGATTCCTTTGAACTGAGTGGTTTAAGCCATGAGGGGAGTACGTGCTGAACTACATGGTTTCCCAACATGTTATCAACCACCATAAACTACTGGGAGGATCATCTGGCATCCCAGGTATTTTCCCTGTCTCATGCTGATTGGAGGTTGCTAGGGGGTTGCTATGGGTCCTCACCTAGCCTGACTGAGTCAGGGTCACCTGGCACCACAAACCTCTCCTGTTATTTACAGACAAACAACTCAGCAGGGTGGGTATGTGCTTAGGAGTGCTCTGTGGGTTTTTCCAAGGACCAGGCTGTGCTCTGAGGTAGAGGCTGGTTTTTCATTGTTACACAGCTGGGGCCTTCCAGGAAACTGAGGCAGTACAAAGACCCCCCTCTTAAAACCCCAATTCTTGTCATCAAGTCAGAAAGATTTCAGACATGTTGCTCAGAGTAACAGGCTTGAGTTTATTGAAAGGATAGGAAAAGGGAGAGAGAGAGGGTCCTCTCAGAAAGCAGGGCAACGGTGTACCTCTCTTGCACTCCCGTCCTGCCCAGGTCCACCTCTTGACTTCTGATTGAGCAGGGTGACATCAGACTTTCAAATTCCCACTGCCATGACAACTTTGGGTCACTTTGGCCTATGATTCTAATTGAATTATCTTTTAAAAGTGTTTTTGTAGTTGTATATGGATATAATGCCTTTATTTTACTTGTTTGTTTTTATGTGGTGCTGAGGATGGAACCCAGTGCCTCACACATGCTAGGCAAGTACTCTGCTACTGAGCTACAGCCTCAGCCTTCTAATTGGATTCTTAATCATACATTCTTTTTTTTTTAGTTATAAATGAATGCAACATCTTTATTTTATTTATTTGTTTGTTTATTTTTATGTGGTGCTGAGTATCGAACCCAGTGCCTCATGCATGTGAGGCAAGTACTCAACCACTGATCTACAACTCCAGCCCCTTAACTATACATTCTTAGGAGATTTTACTGTTAGGAGGAATTATCCTTATCTTCCAGAATATCGTCTGTGCAATGGTTCACAAAATTCTCTCCCTTCAGAGTAACTTGCGTTCCACTTTTTAACCTAATTTCTTGCCTGCATTCTCTTGCAGATAACAGGTAGCTTGCTGAGGAATGTGACATATCCTATCTACTTAGTCCAGGCAGGGCTGCAGGTAAATTGCTTTTTGGCAAAGAAGGCATGTGGGGCCAGCACAGTGTGCCTATTTTATAGAATCATTCTCTTTACCTCATGTTTCCACCATCCACATCTGTCTGTCCTCTAACAATGTTACTTTGACTAAATTGTAACCTAAGTACATTCTTCAAAACTTTTTAAAAAAAAATCTGCATTCATTTACTTATCCATTGATTCACTTAAGTATAAAGGTGGCAAGCCCTCTGGGGTGTGCTGGGGAGGTAAGTGAGCACAGCATGCAGTTGTTCTCTCTGGAGCACTGGACTTCAGGTAAGGGAAAAAGAGAACAGTGTGAACTCTAGGTGCGAATTCCGGAGACAGTGGAGTCAACTCAGCTCTAACTTCTCTTGGCTTTTGGGGTCCTGTCAGGATCTAGGAATGCTTCTCCCATCTTTGGACACTGAGAGTGTGGCGAGGAGGTGGTTTGTAATGGGACTGGTGTGCTGCCCTCTCCAGCTGGATTGAGGGTAATCACAGAGGTTGGGTATTTTGGGGGTGTGGTATTTCAGTTTCAGGGAGACAGTTTCTGCAGTCTTTACATAAGTCTAAAATTATCTTTCCACATGCCGGCTTTCATCAGCGTGGGTTTTATTTTTGGATGCATGGTCTGGGTTTGTGTAACAGATGTGAGGACTTTTTCATTTAGAGCTATTGAGGGCTTCTGAGCCATGAAGAAGAGTCTAAGAAGCTCACAGACACGTTCACCCATCCCCTTCCACTCCCTCCAAAAGAAGATAAATTAAGACGCCTAATTTCATGCTCTAAAAATGATATGCAGGAGCTGTACAATTTGATTCACTTAAATCCAAGTTCCACTGAGGACAGGGTCTAATGGAAGAAGGGAGTTGGGACAACCCAGAAGAGCCTCTCATCTCAGCTCTCTGCTGGTCCTTTTAGCTTCCCATCTTTGGAGTAAGTTATCACCAGTTGTCACTTCCCTTTGAAATGGTAATTTGTACTTTAGCAGTTAACAGTTTCCATAACTCCTCAGCTATTCTTGCTGATAGTGCAAGGGTGGGCAAAGTTTCCCTATAAAGAGCTCGCTAGTAAGAACTGCAGGCTGTGGGCTGGCATTGTACTACAAAGGCAGCCCAAGCAACATGCCAACAAATGAGCATGGCAGTGTTCCAATAAAACTTTATTTACATAAACTGGAGGCTGGCTGGATGTGACCCACAGGCTGTCATTTGCTGACGCCTATATTAGACCTGTGGTGGCTCCATGAAGTTTGCATGCTGTTATTCTCCCTTCTTGAGGGAGTAGCCTAAAGCTGTTACCAGAGACTTTGACCACTAGCCCCTAGAATCAAGTGGAAAAAGTAATAGTGGGAAACAGGAAAGGAACTTTAATCAATATTGCCATAATTGGAAGTGGGGGGTGCATTTGTAGTGAGCTTTAGGTTTAAATAGAGGAAGAATTGTGTTGGGGTCCAGAGGCCTGTATAGTCAAGCAGATTTGGTCAAACTGTGGTCTTGTTGATCATCTTGGTTTTGATCACACAGAACCTTATCTTTGTCCCTGCTCAGGGGGTAATCTCCATGTGCTTTGCAGGATGTTTATCTGTCAGAGCTGTGATCCTGGAAGGTGGCAATTTGGTAATTGCTTCTGCTAGGGTGGGGGAGCAGTCTTTTCATGGGCCGTCTGCTTCCAAGGCTCTCTGTCCCTGGAAGGTGTAGGGCAATGCCTGGAGACTTCTAGTTCCCCTCCACAGGCGGTTTGGAACAGGGCATTGTAAAAGCTGGCAGTTGAATGGTCTTGAATCTTGAAAATACCTTATTCTTATCTTGGTGGCCTCAGTCTTAAAGAGGGAAGAAATAGGTTGAATAAATTTAGGGATAATAAATCTTGTATTTCCAGTTTATACGCAGACTTCTTTAGAGAGTTGCTTGCCTACATGCCGAATGGAGCAGGACTCTGACCCAAAGTTTAGGGTTAATAGGGGAGATTGATAAAAAATGAAGGTGGAGTGAGAGTGTGGTGGCCTCTAATCCCAGAGGCTCAGGAGGCTGAAACAGGAGGATTGCCAGTTCAAACCCAGCCTCAACAAAAGAGAGGCACTAAGAAACCCAGTGAGACCTTATCTCTAAATAAAATATCAAATAGAGCTGTGGATAGGAAGAAGGTGGAGAGGCCAAGCTTTTATCTACTTTCCGCAGTCCAAAGTGAAAAGTCAGTGCTAGAAAAGGCAGTCTCCCCAAGTCCCTGTTACAAATTATGTATATATGTGGCTTTTTTTGGTGCTTGAGATTGTGACATTTTTAAATAAAATGGAAAATCATTTACAGGAAAAATTGATTTTTATGTATCCAATTCAAACATTTTTGTCACAGGAGAGTGGGAACTAAAGCTCTAAATCTCAGTTCCTATGTTCTGACAAAAGAAAATTTAAAGTCAGACACAAAAAGCCAAGCGAGAGCATTTTATTAGGAGTGGAATACAGTAGGGCTCAAACCGAGAGCACTCCTGAGAGAGAGTGGGTCATCTCCTGAGCAGAGCAGAGAACAAAGGAAACTGCTGTTTGATGTTTACCAGGAAACTGGCTTCCACCTCCTGCAGTCTTTATTAATCAGATGTTCAACGCCTCCTTCCCTGTAGGGCAGGGGAGATTTTGACCCTAGAGGGTCCTTTCTGGAACAGTGATGGGGACCAGTCTTTTCATCTACCAGTCAGTTCTCTGTTTATGTGGGTGCTGGGGCCTATGACTGGGCAGACTTTACTTAATGTGCCTGTGCTATTAGTTAAATTTCCCTTTTGAAATACTTTGAGAAACCTGTGGCCATAAATCCTCACTTTTCAGTCGGCCCTGTCAGGAGTTAGCCCCATTGATCTTTCTTTCTGGACGTATTTCTTAATTGGCTCCCTTTGTTTCTCTCTGGTTTTTCCCAGGATTTGTGCACCTGTTATTTTTCTATAAGTAACTCAATTATTCATTTGACTTAAAAGCAATTTAAAGAAAACCTGGGACCCTTCCATGTTATTGGTTTGCATTTCACTGCTCATGACTAATGTTTTGATGATCTCATAAGTTGTGAGGATAAAGAAAATGAGCATGGGGGCATCCCAGCTTCCCTGAGGCTAGGGAGCCCCAATTCCAGGTCTCATGTAATGGGAGGCATGCGAGACTGGGAACCCAAACGTGTGGGTACTTATTTCAGTAGTGGGAACAAGTAGCTAGGGGCTCTCAGGATCTTGAGCTTATAGGTATGTTGGGGTCCTATAGGTGTGTTGAGGACAGTGGTTCTTTTTGCTTTTCTTTTTTTTTTTTTTGGTACTGGGGATTGAACCCAGGAGCACTAAACCACTGAGCCACATACCCAGCACCCCCCGCCTTTTGATTTTTATAAATTATCTAGAGACAAGGTATTGCTCTCAGAGGCCTGTACAGTTGTTTAGAGCCTCGAAAAGTTGCCGAGGCTGGCTTTGAACTTGATCCTCTTTATTCAGCCTCCTGAGCTGTTGGGATTATAGGTGTGAGCCACCACACCCAGCGAGGATAGTTAGATTCTTATGTCCTACTTAAGGTAAAAAAAAAAAAAAAAAAAAAAAAAAAACATGAATAGTCCAAATCAACTATGAAAATACTTAAAAGGAAAAGATTAACATTGAACAGAGACATGAAGTGGGAGGGAAAGGGAGAGAAAAGGGAAACTGCATGGAAATGGAAGGAGACCCTCATTGTTATACAAAATTACATATAAGAGGTTGTGAGGGGAAAGGAAAAAAAAACAAGGGAGAGAATTAAATTACAGCAGATGGGATAGAGAGAGAAGATGGGAGGGGAGAGGAGGGGGGATAATAGAGGTTAGGAAAGGCAGCAGAATACAACAGTTACTAATATGGCATTATGTAAAAATGTGGATGTATAACTGATGTGATTCTGCAATCTGTATACGGGGTAAAAATGGGAGTTCATAACCCACTTGAATCTAAAGTATGAAATATAAGATGTCAAGAGCTATGTAATGATTTGAACAACCAATAAAAAAATAATAAAATATCCACAAAATAGAGCATACAGTTATATGTGTTTAGCATTTCACTAGAAAGTTAACTTCTTGTTAGGATGGAGTTTATTTAATTTATTTATTTATTTAGTTGAAGCTGGGAATTGAACCCAGGGCCTTCCACATTCTAAACAAGTGCTTTATCACTAAGCTATATATCCTCAGTCCTTAGTGTGGATTTTAAACCTGTTTTATTCATTGCTTATATCCCCCCTAGAACAATACCTGCACATAGTAGATAGAAATGAGTGGATGATCAAACCCTGGCTTTATTACATTTGTACAAGTGTGTTATGTAGTTTGTAGTAGGCAATAAAGAGTACGTCTGCGAACTGTCATTTTACGGGGTTCTTCAAAATTGCACAGAAGGCAGTCATTTATATAGTTGCATTTTGTATAATGTGTCCCCACTGTATTCATGTTCACACATTTGAGAAGCAAGTTAAACTGATTTAGTCAATTAAGCAATTTTCACTTAGGCCCTGAGCAGCCCCTGAGTGTTTGCATTTCCCTGGTTTCCAGGATGGCCTGACCTCTGCCTCCCTCTCTTCACATTCCTCTCCAGGAGGGTATCCCTTCTAGATCTTTAACTCTAGTCCAGCTGTCTTTCTGGAATACCCTGTTGAGCCCTCTGCCCACACTTCCCCTTGATACAGGCTCTCTAGTGCAACCTGCCATTAAGCGATTTACTGTCCCACTACCCCAAAACTGTTCAGTTGGCCTGCCAACCTTGAAACCAGGATTCCTAGTCTTGAGTTCCTCTACCTTTATTCACAGGCCACCTCTAATCAAACAGGACTGGCCATCCTTGGCCCTCAGTCTTCACGGCGTTGCCTTGCTCCCGTGTCTCCTTTAAGATCAGTGACTAGGCCAGTTATTTACATATTCTGTTCCAGTTTTATCTGATTCCTCAATGGATGTTGAAATTCACTGAATCCACTCTGGGTGTGTGGAAGAGCCCTCTTCTTCCCATCCTAGTCCTTTGTGAGTTGTCCTGTTTAGCAGTTGGATTGAAGTCATTTTCTAGCTGTTTCATCATGAGGACCATGAAAAGTGGAGCTGTGAACTCCCAGGGCAGTCCCTGTTGGGTGCTCTTGGGACTCTGAAGACTTACTGTTTGGGAACATGAACATCCTGGTTTGAGAGGTGGCCAGGTCAGGTAAAACCAGACTCTAGAATTTTAATTCCTATGTTTGGCTTTTAATAAGGACACAATGTAGACTTTTCTCTTAAAAAACGTTCAGAGGGCCTAGGCTATAGCTCAGTTGATAGAGTGCTTACCTTTCATGAAAAGGCCCTGGGTTCAATCCCCAGCACCACAAAAGCCTTATCCCACAATAAAGATAGACTACTTAAAAAAAAAAAATGTTCAGAGACCTAAACAAAAGAGAAGTGAGTACTGGTTGTTGTTACTGTATTTTAATAAGGCCCCCACATTCTTAAAAGGGCCTCGAGGATGCTCACTTACTGAGCAAAGAGCATTGGCTGTTTGTTGAAAGAGGTCCTCTGAGGGAGGGAGGAAGCTGGCTCAGTATGGTCTGTCACACATCTGTTGTCCACTGCCGGGTAACAGTCAGACCCCGAAATTCTTTATGGAGAAAATAAACCGTCCTGGAAGGTTTGAAGATGAGGGGCAAGGCTCACAGAGTGATGCTTCTCATCCCCATTTTTTTTTTTTTTTTTCAAGTGAGGAATAAGCAAACAGAACTTGCAGATCTTGTTCTCCTAGTTTCAGTGGGTTTGATTTGTCACCCATGTTGAGCTGTCTAAGCTTGGTTTCACTGGATACACTAGAAAGTTGATACAGTGAAGTGTAAGAATAATCAGCTTTGCTAATATCACATTTTCATTTCTGAAGTCTACATTAAAGAACCATGACTCTCCCCTTTCTCTCCATTTCTGTAAGAACCACTCCAGAGTCTATGCTTTTTTTCTAAGTTTGTAGCATCTGGGGCAATTGGCCAACTATTCCTGCAGGCCTTTATGTAGCTCTCTCTGGGGGGGCTTGGCTAAGCATCTCTTCTTTGTGGGCAGAATTGTATGGATCTTCTTCTAGTTTCCTTCTCCTCAAGCTTAATATTTGTGTTCCTGTTTTGGAAATGTTTTCCCAGAATCTTGAGTCAGATATACTTTGTTTGGGGGATGTCTGGGTTGTGAAAGATAGATAGGTGGAGTGATGTTTTTTTGAAATTCAGTTCTTGCAGATTCCTACTGTGGAAGGATTTATCTTATTGAAAGTTAGCCTTCGTGAACCCCTTGGTAAAGTGAATAGAGTATGCTCTGAGCTCCGAGATACCCAAAGGCCCTCATGTTTAGATTAGAATGTATCCACCAAACTGGGTGTGGTGGTGCATGCCTGTAATCCCAGCAGCTCGGGAGGTTGAGGCAGGAGGATCTCAAGTTCAAAGCCAGCCTCAATAATTTAATAAGGTATTAAGCAACTTAGTGAGACCCTGTCTCTATCTAAATAAAATATAAAAAGGGCTGGAGAGGTGGCACAGTGGTTATGCACACCTGAGTTCAATCTCTGGTACCCCCCCCCAAAAAAAAAAGAATGCACCCACCAGTCTCCAAGTTCTATGCAGTGTGCCCACCTCTGTCCTCTGGAAATTCTTTTTACATAATAGATAATGCCTCTGAATTAAGGAAGTTTACATAGTGATAACTATAGGTTAGGAATGGTGGTAAGCACTTCACGAGGATTAGCTGATTTAATTCTCAGGACAACTCCATGAGATTACTTCATTTTACAGATGGGGAAATTGAGACTGGGGGGAGGTGTAACTTGTCCAGGTTAGCCTTGGAGTCAGGGTTGGAAGTCCATGTGAGCTGTTTATTCTTAGCTTGACGGTTTGTGGCTCTGAGGTTGGTTCCTCTGAGGGTTGGGAGGAAACCCCTTGCTCTCAGAGGCCTGCACAGAAACAACACAGGCTCAGTGTCAGCCTGACTTGTGGGCCATGTCCTTGGATGCCCAGACCAGACTTAAGAGGCGACACCCCCCTGGTGTGGAATCTGTGTGTGATGTCTGTTTTCTTTTTCCAAAACTGGGATGGAGTTTGGAACAACAAATATTTAATCAGAGCAAATTCCTTTTGCTAAAATCCTGTCTGCTTATTCAACTAGGAGGTTCTTTGCCTAAAAATACTCACTACTTACTGAGTCACCCACAGAGCATAAAGGAGCCTTGGTTAGTATTTGGAGCAGAGGGTTATTTGCCTACTTTTATTCTGGATGAAATGTGCGATACAACATACTAACCCTTGGATGAGCCCAGGGGGTTCTGGGCATGGTTGGGGGGGCCTAGCGTAAATACAAGAGAGCCACGTCTGTTGGTGGTTAGAGGGAGAAGGAAAGGAGATCAGTGGTTTGGGGGTGGGAAGGTGGAGAGGAGGGTAAAGGTGAAAGAGGAGCTGGTGTTGACAGAAAAGTTGGATTATAGTACAAGGCGGGTGTTCTCATTCAGATGTGACTTGTTTGGGGTCAGAGTCCCTGAAACATGGATTTTGTGCCTAGGCCCCTGCTGCTTCAGTATCTGAAGATTTTTTTTTTAACCATGCCAGATGCTCATCCACTATATAGCACAGCTTAAAAGTTCAAACTCCTTCAGAGAGCACTCCTATGGCTTCCGTGCTGGGGGTCTTCCTGTGTCTTTGTGTTCTGTCCTAATTGCTGCTGGGGAGCAATATCCAGAGCAGGTGTTCTCACTGGGCTGCCCCAGACTCCTGGCGAGGCTTCCACCTTTTCTGGTTGTGCCCCCCTCCATCTCAGATAGCAAAGTGTTCAAAGAGAAGAGCCCTCCCCTCAATCCTTCACCTTTCAGTGCTGCCAACTGGGGAATCCTACCTATAGAAATTTTATTCTGCCTGCCCCTGGTCGACCTTCTTTATCTGCTACCAGTGGCCTTCAGACTTGCCCTTCTGCCTCCCATCTGCCCCTTCCAAACAGCCCTCCACTCTGCACACAGATGTTCTAGCTTACGCGGTGCGTGGCCCTTCCCTAGAGAGTGGGGCCAGACTTTCCCAACTAGACCATGTCTTCTCTCAGTTCCTCTCTTGCCTAGAATGAATGTTTTAGGATGCATTTGTCCTATGCAATATTCAGGTAACAGCGGTCCACTTCACCTTTTGAATAGAGCCCTTGCTGCTTATTTTTCAAGGGACATGTTTTTCTTTCCCTCTTTTCTCTCTCCCCTTCCCTAACCTGGGGGTGGGGAATAAGATGAGTTATCTATGCTCCAGGAAAGAGTTGTCACCAGAAGAACTAGGAAGTGCCTCTCAAATTAACAAGTGAATTTCAACACACCTTCAGGGCATACCTGGGACCCTGTCAGGGAACAACTGAAATGTAGCCTTTGGAGAACTTTAAAAGCCCTCTGTTTTCTCTGATGGACAGAACCACAGCCTCTGAGACCAGAGTCCCCTGTGTTTCTCCTTTACTAGCAAAGCAATAGACCTTCTTTCTTCCTTTTTCTCAAAACCTTGTCTTCATTATTAAATTGGCATGAATTGGCATCAGGGACAAGGACCAAGCTTTCAGTAATATTCAGTCTAACTATATGCCAAATATTATACGGGACATACTTAACACAAAAATATCATTCATTTTTTTATCTGAAATTTAACTAGTTATTCTGCATTTGATCTGGCAACCCTGTATGTTGTGGTGTGTGTGTGTGCGTGTGTGTGTGTTTGGTATCATAGAGAAGTAAGTTCAAACTTTCCCTGAGGGTGGTATTGGGTAGCACTATAACCCCTGGGGAAGAGGTTAGGCTCCACCTTGTTCCTCCACATACATTCAGAGTCAAATTGTTAGGAAAATAAGTTTTATTTAAAGCCAGTTTTGAGTGAAGATAGAATTTTTCTGTCTCAAAAATTCCATCTTCAGAGATAAAAAGACAGCTTTTAAAAGAGAAAAGGTGGCAAAATGGGACATCAGGCAGGACATAGCAGATTTGGTCAGCTGGCTAGACAGCTTGGGGAAGCAAGGTGGGGGCAGCCTCCATTCTCAGCTGCCTTGGCCTCTGGGCAGGGCCAGCCTCTCAGCCTCCACTCCAGCTTGAGGAAGTTGCTCTCAGTTTTAGAGGGGTCCCCTACTTCAGTCTGTTTTAAGGGTTTGTACGGGGGAAAGAAACTGGAAATCCACATGCAATAGAATGAAATTGAACCTCTATATCTCACCTGCATAAAACTCAACTCAAAGTGGATCAAGGACCTAGGCATTAGACTAGAGACCCTGCAATTACTAGAAGAAAAAGTAGACCCCACTCTTCATCGCGTTGGCTTGGGAATCGATTTCCTTAACTCCTCAACAAGACCCCTAAAGCGCAAGAAATAAAATCAAGAATCAATAAATGGGATGGTATCAAACGGAAAGACTTCTTCACAGCAAAGGAAACAATCAAGAGCATGTACAGAGATCCGACAGATTTTGGGAGAAAATCTTTACCACCAGTACTTCAGATGAGGCACCAATTTCCAGGACATATAAAGAACTCAAAAAACTTAACATCAGAAAAATAAATAACTCAATAAATGGGCAAAGGAACTTAACAAATACTTGACAGAAGAAGAAATCTGACTGGTCAAAATATACATGAAACAGTGTTCTACATCTCTAGCAGTTAGAGAAAGGCAAGTTAAAACTACTCTGATATTCTGTCTCACTCTAGTCAGAATGGCAGTTATCAAGAATTTAAGTAATAATAAGTGGTGGCAAGGATGTGGGGAGAAAAGTTCTTTCATACATTGTTGGTGGGACTGCAAATTGGTGCAACCGCTATGGAAAGAAGTATGGAGATTCCTTAGAAAACTTGGAATGGAACCACCATTTGACCCAGTTATCCCACCCCTTGGCATATATCCAAAGGACTTAAAAATAGCATACTACAGTGACACAGTCACATCCATGTTTATAGCAGCTCAACTCACAAGAGCCAAGCTATGGAAACAACCCAGGTATCTTTCAATGGATGAATGGATGAAGAAAATGTGGTATATATACTCAATGGAATATTACTCTGCCAAAAAGAAGAATGGGATTATGGCATTTGCTGGTAAATGAATGGAACTGGTGAATATCATATTAAGTGAAATAAGCCAATTTAAGAAAACCAAAGGCCAAAGTGTTCTCTCTGATTTGTGGATGCTAACCACAAACAAGGGAGATTGGGGAGGGGAATAATAGAAATCCACTGGATTAGACAAAGGGAAGAGAGAGGGGAGAGGACTAGGAAAGACAGTAGAATTGACTCATCATAATTTCCTAGCCTTGCATTTGTATACATGACCACAAGAAAGGGAACTTAAATAGAATAAGTTATACTTTATATATGCATATTCTGCCAAAATACATTCTACTGTCATGTATAACAAACAAGCAAACAAAAACCCACAATAGCCTGTTCAGATAAATACAATGGCATCTCTTTACGGCCTCCATCTTGCTCCGATGTAAAAAAATTGGCAGTTTTAGGAATTTTCTGGGAACAAAACATCAGACATTTCTTGACCGTCTTTCAGGTCTGTTCATGAGAATAGAGGTATACTAACGGGGTCTGAGACACAATGTATTCCTGCCCAAGCCTTTTATTTGGGAGTGTTTGGAAAAACGTTTCAAATTCAGACCTTTTTAGGGGGAGAGAATTCTTATTCCAAAGCCAGTTTAATTTAGCCTGGCTTATTCTTATGAAAATCTTTGCTTGTTTATCGGAAACCCTAGTTGTTATTGTTTTAAAGTGCTTTTTCTGGAGGAGAAACTAAATTCTCTTTCATGCTTTAATTTTACTTCCAGCTTTTGAGTCATAATTTTCCTTGATGACATTTTTATTTTTTTCTTATGAATAACCGAGCAGCTACAATGTGATCTTTAACTCCTTTTCTGTTCTGAAGAGGGATCACCTTTGATGTTGATTAGAAGCAAGTTCTTTTTCAACTACTGACCGAATCCTTATTCTGTGACATTCATAACAGTGTGCTGCTTGTAGTAGGGAGCTTCGCAGCCATGACTGGGAGAGCAGGGAAAAGAGAATCAAGGGCCACTGAAGTCGCACAGTGGGCCCATTTGACAAACACTTGGAAGATAGGGGCTCTATGGTAAACGCTCCCTCAGTCTTAATGACCATGACTTCATGATCTATTGTAACCAAGTCCAGGACTCTCCATTATTACCTAAACTATGTCACAACCCCCAGTCACCTCCAATCACCCTTGTAGCCTTTAAAACATCAAGACCCTCACAAAACATGGTGAGAGCTATCAAGAATAATAAGCCAATTAAGGGAGCTGGAAATCGAGGCAAAAACAGGATGACCCTATTTCCTTAAAGACTCCTGCTCCATGGGCACCACACCATTCTCTCTTGGACATGGCCCATATAGTTCCTATACTGTCAGTCAGAGGTCAGGTGGGCCTGGGCGGGACTCAGTAACCTTCCCTGGTGTTACAGAGCTGGGGCCTTCCAAGAAACTGAGGCATCACGAAGACATCCCCCCAACTTCAAACCCCGGTTCTTGCCTTCAAGTCAGAAAGATTTCACGTACGTCACTCAGGGTAAAGGGCATGAGTTTATGGAAGGGATAGGAGAAGGGAAAGGGGATGCTTTCAAGGGAGAGCAGGGTCCTCTCCTGTACTCCAGTTTTATTGGGGATCCCAGAGAAGTTTCCAGAGAGTCCTGCCCAAGTCTACCTCTTGACTTTGACTGACAGGAGGGTGATATGAGACTTTGAAGCCCCGACTGCCATGACAACTCTAGGTCACTTTGGCCCATTCTGACGGATTCTAATTGGATTCTTAATCATACATTCTTAGAGATTTTATGATTAGGAAGAATTATCCTTATTTCCCTGAGTTTCAAGATCTGGTCTGTAAAAAGGGTCACAAATATCTTCCCCTTAGGCCAGGCAGGAATGCAGATAAATTATTTTTTGGCAAAGAAAGCATTTGCACTTGTGTCCGCTAACACTAGGACTCCCAATCAAACAGAGGGCAGGAGGGGCGCTCCAGCCCTCTTTCTGAAGATCTGCTTTCTCTCTTGAGAGTGTTTCCTTTTCCCCTTCTAATAAACTCATGCCTATCACTCCGAGCAACACGTCTGAAATCCTTCTGACGTGATCGCAAGAATTGGGGTTTGGAGTGGGGAGAATGGCCTCAGTTTCCCGGCCAACCCCAGCCCTGTAACACTTGTTCTCTTTGTGGAAGATTTTGTAAGTTGTTATACCTTTTAAAAGGATTATTTAGCTTTATGTCTTGAAATTTTAAAATTTAGATACCACTTAACCCACTAATTTCTAGCTCAGTAGTCTAAGCTGCCCAAATAATGGCAGATATGCAATGAGGCCTGTCCAGCAATGTGTACTGAACTAGTGTCTGTAATAGCAGACAATAAATATACAAGACAAAATGAAACCCCTTCACAATAAAAATAGTCAGTGTGGGAATGATTATCATCTTTATCTAGCCTTACTAAAAAATATGATGGTTAAAAAAAATGGGGTGGGATTACATATATTAACAGGCAAAAAGCTCCATGACTTACTGTTAATTTTGGGGAAAAATACCACAGAACATCATGTACAATATTCCCTCCTTCCCTTCCTTCCTTCCTTTCTCCCTCCCTCCCTCCCTCCCTCCCTGATTCCCTTCCTTCCTCCCTCCCTTCCTCTCCTTCCTCTCTCCTTCTCCTTCCTTCTCTCCTTCCTATCATTTGCCATGTTGAAGATCCAACCCAGGACCTCACTCATGCTGGGCAAGTGCTCTACCACTGAGTTACATCCCTAGCCCAAATATTTTATTTTAAAAATCGATTCATATAATATATGTGTATATATATTATATATACCATATATGTATATACATATATGGTATATATATTATATATATACATAATATATATAATATTATACATTATATATGTATAATATGTATATTTACATATACATATACATATTATATATATGTATTAAATATACCTCTACCACTGAGCCACAACCCCAGCCCCCAAGTCGTACTTTTGAGAGTGCATCTTTAAAAAAGGATTCAGAGAAAATTAAGAAAAATTCTCCGGAAGATTTTCTTCCTCAATCTTCATCTTGTTACATACCTGATTCATTTCCACAGTGGATTTTGACTTCAGACTGAATGAACATTCCCTGAGTCCCTATCTAACCCAATCCCCGTACCCCTGGCCTGTGATCGAACCTAGGGCCTCTTCACCACTGAGCTACACCCCCAGCCCTTTTTTATTGTTTGTTTTTGAGGTAGGGTCTTGCTAAGTTGCTCAGGTTGGCCTTGATCTTGCAGTTTTCCTGCCTCAGCCTCCTGAGTAGGTGGTATTACAGGTGTGCACTACTTACTGATCCTAGCTTTTCTAACCCCATTTTAACAGACAACTTTTCTACACTCTTTTTCCCCTCAGATTCCTTTTTTTGAAGATATTTGCAAAGGCATTAAAGCTGGTGACACCTGTGAGACGCTGGTGGGGTACTCTGCAGTGTACCGAGTCTGCTTTGGAATGGCGTGTTTCTTCTTTCTCTTCTGCCTGCTGACCTTGAAAATCAACACCAGTAAAAGCTGCAGAGCCCATATTCACAATGGGTAAGTCCTCAGTCTCCCTGGGGTTGCTTTCTCCTTCCTTATATTAGGGATGGTGTTCCAGGGTCCCTTCTACTCCTGACAATTAACTGCTCTTCCTATAGTCGATCCTGATTTTGAGGAAAGTACAGCTTCTGTTTGTTACCCAGTGGCCTTACAGCCAGAATGCTGTTTCTAACACCTGGTACCATAATGAGAAAGTCAATGGAGGCAAAGAGTTTATTTCTTGTACTAAGACCTTCCTCTGGGTCACTTCCAGTCCTGCAATGAAGTGGTGTTTTGCACAATTGGAGGCTGTTCCAAGCGTGTCTAATTATGAGAAAAAGCATTCTTCAGTCACTTAATTACTTCCCCTCGATTTGGAGAGAACATTAGCAATGGCAGAATCATGGGTTGACATGCCACCTTCCAAGAGGTCTTTTGTTCTCCTTTGAATATCATTTAAATACATTTCCTCTCCTTTCCTCCCTCCCAGCTTTTGGTTCTTTAAACTTCTGCTGTTGGGGGCCATGTGCTCAGGAGCTTTCTTCATTCCCGACCAGGAGACCTTTCTCAAAGGTACAAATGGGGAGTTGGGGGGGGTGCCTGTTTATTTATTTATTTTTATCCATTTAGTGAAATTGTTCAAGGGCCTCATCCAGGAGGCCTTTGATATTTTGAACTACTGATTTTCTTGTGGCCTCAGTCAATCAATCAATCCAGCCTTACCTGCCCACACTTGAGATCTCCTGCACCTCTTCTTGCCCCCCACTTACAGGCACTCTTAGGAGGACCTTTGTGTCTCTGTTGGCTGAAGAATTGAAATGATTATTTTAAGGTCATTGGCCTGAAGGGAAAATGAGTCACTTAAAATTTGTTTGAAAACCTGTTTGGCCTCTCTCCTCGAGTAGTGCACAGGAAACAGAGCCTTTTAGCAGTAAAGGTGGGATACAGACGGCATCCTGTAGTCTGTACTCGGGATGGAACCCAGGGGTGCTTTACCATTGGCTATATCCCAGCCTTTTTATTTTTTATTTTGAGTCAGGGTCACACTGAGACGCTGAGGCTGGCCTCAAACTTGTGATCCTCTTGCCTCAGTCTCCCAAGTGGCTGGGGTTGCAGGTGTGTTTCGGGTGTGCACCCCTGTGCCCAGCGCCTCCAATCTGTTTCTAAGCCTCCATCGACTTAAGTTCCTTATTGACAGAACCCCACCAAACATCTTCTTTTTATTTTTTCTCTTCTTTTCTTTACTGCCAGAGACTGAACCCAGGAACACTTTACCACAATATCCTCAGAGCTTTTTTATTTTTTAAATTGATACAGGGTCTTGCTAAAGTTCAGGGCCCAGGCTGATCTTGAATTGCAAAACTTCTGCCTCGGCTCCCATGTTGCTGAGGCAATATAGGCATTTGCCACCCTACCTGGTGAACCCACGTAAATTCATTTAACACGAGGCCTGTAATAATAGCTATAACAGGGCCCCCTTCTCCATAGGAACTAGGGTGGAAGGGGCCTGGGGACCTGAATCTCGGTAGTTCAAAACACTCTGTTCAACTCAAATGGATTCGCTTTTCTAAACTGAGATATTAAAAACATTCACATTGTGCCAGTTCATAAGGAACAACCCAAAACCCTCAGATAGTTACATATAGGTCCACCTAAATTTTTAGGATCATACTAGTTTTTCATAAAAATATTGTATCCAAGTCTTGCTTTTATCTGTAGATTGTTAGAACTAGATTTTTATTCTCCAGAGTTACTTTTATGTATATAGAGCATGTTTAGGTTAGTATATTTAGAAGGAGAAGAGACCCAGCAGTCCTCAGCTCTGTCGTTTTCAAAGACAAGTTGTAGCCCACACGTGACATATTTCTTCACCCAAGGTCATAGCTTCTGTTTGGCAGAGCCAAAAGGAGAGTTCAGTTCTTGTCCCCTGAGTCTGAACCTCATTTCCTCCCTGCACACGGTGACTCCTTATCCCAGTAAGAATTAAGCCCTTGATTTTTCTGGTGATGTGTGTCGTTGCTTTTAAATTGTGGGCCACTGTGGATAGTGTGGATGACTGCATCTGTCAGGGTGTCTGGCAGTTTAGTGTGGAGTGTAAGCTTCGCTGCTCCAGAGCCAAATGGCCTGTGTTCAAATCCCAGCTGTGCCTTTTACTGGCTCTGAGCCGTTGTTAACTCACACAGCCTCTCAGTTTTTGTTTTTTTTTTTTAAATCTGGAAAGCAAGAGAATTTAATAATAGTACCCCCCTTATGTGATTGTGTGGGAATGGAATGTGTCATGGGTACAATGAGTATTCAGTGAAAATTACTTCTTTCTTTTGAACTGAACACATGGAGTGCTTCTCATTGGCTCCTTGCTGTCTTCTTTTGCAGCCTGGCGCTACGTGGGAGCCTTCGGAGGATTCATCTTTATAGGTATCCAGCTCCTTCTCATTGTGGAGTTTGCACATAAATGGAACAAAAACTGGTATGTGCTCTTATGAAAAGCTTCCAAGCCAGCTCGCTCATTGACTCAGAGAAACTACCTGCTTCTGAGAAAGACTCTGCCATGAGATGAGCAGTCTCTTTACAGCAAAAACAACCTGTGCCAGCACGTTTCCTTCACATCTGTGCTTTGGACCTCTCCAACACGCCCCCTCCCACCCTTTTGCCTGTGTGTGATACTAGGGCTTGAACTCAGAGCCTTACAGGTGCGAGGCAAGCACTCTGCCACTAAGCTATATCACCAATACTGTTTTTCTGTCATTTCTACCCTTTCCTCTTACACTTATTTTCTTCCCACTTTTTGATGTTCTTTTCCCCTGGACTCTCTTGTCAACCAGTGATGTAAGTTAGTCACACTGGACCCATTGCTGGTAGCTGTTGGTTCCAGCTCTGCAGTTTTTGTGGTGGCTCTAAATGCTGTTAGACTTCATCTTCATCTTAGGCTTCTATCCTTATAATATTAAAAACAAAACAAACTACTATGGAGCTGAAGATTCATCTTCTGTAAAGTGTATGATATAGTATCATTCTTTCTTTCTTTTCTTTCTTTCTTTCTTTTTTCTTTTTTCTTTTTGTTTTAGTGGTACTGGGAATTGAATCCAGGAGTTCAACTATCACTAAGCTATATCCCCAGCCCTTTTTATTTTTTATTTTGAGACAGGGTCTTGCTGAGTTACCTAGACTGTCCTCCAAATTTTGCAGTCCTTACTGCCTCAGCCTCCTGAGTCACTGGGATTATTGGCATGTGTCAGTTTATTTCTTTCCTTTTAAAACATTTTGTGTTTTGCCAGGCATCGTGACACATGCCTGCAATCCCAGCACCAGCTCGGGAGGCTGAGGTAGGAGGATTGAGAGTTCAAGCCATCCTCAACAAAAGCAAGGAGCTAAGCAACTCAGTGAGACCTTGTCTCTAAATAAAATACAAAATAGAGCTGGGGATGTGGCTCAGTGGTTGAGTGCCTCTGAGTTTAATCCCTGGTATCTCCCCAAAATTTGTGTTTCATCTCAACTTCCCAAGAAGGGAAAGATCCCTTCATTAGAAAATCTGTTGTCCTACCTTTGAAAGTCATCTTGCCTTTTAAAAAAGATGACTCTTTTCTAAATGCCTTGAAAATAGAATTCATAGCCCAGGCTGAATGGGAAGTGCCTAGCTATTAATAGATATTTTTTTTGCGGTTGTTGTTGAGCTACATGGAGGAAATGGTAACCAGACAATCAACAGGCCAAGTTCTAAAGCCAAATTTATTCTCTTTGTGATTCTGGTGTTTTGTTTTTCTCTCTGATTTTGGACCAAGCACTTAACTGCTTTCTGTCTTACTTTCTCTCTTAATTTCTCTGCAGGTCCCCACCCTCCACTGCTTTTTTTTTTTTTTTTGCCCACTAGGGAGTGGACCCAGGGTCACAACCACTGAGCTACATCCCCAGCCCTTTTTAAATTTTTGAAACAGGGTCTCACTAAGTTTCTCAGGCTGGCCTCTAACCAACCATCCTCCTGAGAATGTAGGATTACTGATGTGTCCCACTGCACCTGGCTTTACTTTGTTTTTGCTTCCAAAATAACCCCTTCTTACACCCAATAAGATTTTGGGTTTTATTTTTTTGTAGATTTTGTGGGCATCATTTTCTTTTATACCGAATTTTGAAAAAAAAATCAGAAAGTGTCATGAATGAGTTTTTTTTTTTTTTTAACTTGGATAAGGCAAAACACTGTCCAAATTCTCTTGATATTTTTTATTTTGAATATACTCTTCGACTTGGTAGTTGTTCTTTTCTTCTGCTTTTGTATTTTAAAAATCAGATAATGAGATATGGTTGCAGGGATACATCAGTAAAAAGATAGTGTTAATAATTTATTATGGGCTGGGGATATAGCTCAGTTGGTAGTGCTTGCCTTGCATGCACAAGGCCTTTGTTTAATCCCTAGCACCACACATACACATAAAAATTAAAACAATAATTTAGTATTTGGTAAATATTAGATTAAGCACAGTCAAATAAGACCAGTTTTTAAAATGTTTGCAGCATACTACATAGTCAAAACACACAGCACTACGGGTATTTTAGAATTTTTTCAAGTCTTAATCTCTACAATATGGATTTCCCAGTTGCATCATACTGTAAAGTTATTGCATGCTGTCTGTGTTTTTAGTCTTCCTCAAAACCTAGTAATTCATGTTGTGCTCTCTACTAGATCTTGTTTTGAGGCAATAGAGTTCTTATAAAACAAATCAAATGGCTGAACTGTAGTTTTATATCTCTCTATTTTCTCTTCTGCACAGAAGAAACACCCATAATATGTTGGAAATGCATTTTAATTAATTAATATCATTCCCCAATAATTCTTTATTTTTTATTTTTGGTACTAGGGATTGAACTCAGGGGCACTTGACCACTAAGCCACATTCCCAGCCCTGTTTTATATGTTATTTAGAGACAGATCTCATTGAGTTGCTTAGGGCCTCACTAAGTTGCTGAGGTTGGCTTTGAACTCCTGATCTTCTGCTTCAGCTTCCTGAGCCGCTGGGATTATAAGTGTGTGCCACCATGCCTGATCCCAATAATTCTTGATGTATGTTCTTTCACTGTGACTTTTTTAAAGACAAAATAAGCATGTCATCCTAAAATTAGGGTACTTCATGGTAAAATATTAGCATCTTAAGACTGAAGACCTGATATGCCCATAAAATAGCCTTTTTCAGAGAATACTTATGCCTCTTCACTCTAACTTCAATGATTCCGAAACCATTTTCTGGGATTAATTATTATTATTATTATTATTTGAATATTTATTTTTTAGTTGTAGTTGGACACAATACCTTTATTTGTTTGTATGTGGTGCTGAGGATTGAACCCAGGGCATTGCGCTTGCTAGGCGAGCGCACTACCACTGAGCCACAACGCCAGCCCTGGGACCAATTATTGATGCCAGATTTTAACAGGCACTTTGGAAGAGTTTGGTTGTTTAAAAAACTTTCTAGAAACTACTCAGTAAGAATAGCTTAAGAGCTTTGAAACAAATAATGTTGCTGTTACCCTAACTTTGAGGCCAAAATCCCAACAAAAACCCTTTTTGTCAACATATTTGTAGTTGCTTTGTCTACCTAAGATTAGGAATAAGATAGGAAGCTTACTAATATTGTTCTTTTCTTTCATATCTATCTAATATGGTAATCTTTTTGGTTTTGGGTTTTTTGTTTATTTTCTTTTGCAATCCTGGGCATCAAACCCAGGGTTTTTTATTTGTTTGTTTTGGTTTTGGGTGGTAGGATTGAACCCAAGGACACTTTACCACTCAGCTATATCCCCAGCCCTTCCTATTTTTTTTTTTTTTTTTTGAGACAGGATCTTGCTAAGGGGCTGTGGCTGACCTTGAATTTATAATCCTCCCTCCTCAGCCTTCTGAGTTGCTGTGATTACTAGAGTGTGCAACCACACCTGCCTTCCTGTAATTTTTTTTAAAATTTTTATTGTTGGTTGTTCAAAACATTACATAGTTCTTGACATATCATGTTTCACACTTTGATTCAAGTGGGTTATGAACTCCCATTTTACCCCGTATACAGAGCAGAATCGCATCGGTTACACATCCACTGATTTACATATTGCCATACTAGTGTCTGTTGTATTCTGCTGCCTTTCCTATCCTCTACTATCCCCCCTCCCCTCCCCTCCCCTCCCCTCCCCTCCCCTCTTCTCTCTCTACCCCATCTACGTTCTGTATCTTTTCCCCTTTCCGGTTCTTGCTCCATCCTGTTGTTCTCCTTCTTCTTCTTCTTCTTCTTCTTTTTTTTCTTTTTTTTCAGTTGTGGACGACAGAATGCTTTATTTTATTTGTTTATTCTTAAGTGGTGCTGAGGATCGAACCCAGTGCCTCACAGGTTAAGCAAGCGCTCTGCCACTGAGCTACAGCCCCAGCCCAATCTCCTTCTTCTACTCCACTGATCTTTCCTATGTCTTTCTGATACCCCATCACCGCGCCCCCCCTTCCCTCTTTCCCTTACTTTGCCTTAGCTTCCATATGTGAGAGAAAACACTTGACCCTTGACTTTTTGAGTCTGGCTTATTTCATTCAGCATAATATTCTCCATTCCTGTCCACTTACCAGAAAATGCCATAATTTAATTGTTCTTTATGGATGAGTAAAACTCATAGAGAACAATTAAATTATGGCATTTGTGTGTGTGTACCACATTTTCTTGATCCATTCATCCATTGACAGGTATCTGGGATGATTCCATTTCCATTTAAGTTTCATTTCTTGTAAATATATTCAAGAAGGAGAAGATCCCCAAAGCAGTAGGATAGAAATGCCATGGGCCTGGTGTGGTGACACACACCTGTAATCCCATCGGCCCTGGAGGCTGAGGCAGGAGGATGGCGAGTTCAAAGCCAGCCTTAGCAAAAGCAAGGTGCTAAGCAACTCAGTGAGACCCTGTCTCTAAATAAAATACAAAATAGGGCAGGAGATGTGGCTCAAATACCCCTGAGTTCAATCCCCAGTATCGCCCCCACCCCACAAAAAAAGAAAGAAAGAGAGAGAAATGCCATGGACCTGGAAGCCAGGAGAACGCAGATTTTAGTGTCCCTCATCCTCTGGCTTGCAGTTTCACTTTAGGTCGATCATTTGGCCTCTCTGATCTTGATTTAGGCGTTGTGAAATAATGTGATGGGTTAACCTAGATGTTTAAAAATGTTTTTCTAGCTCCAATTTTGTACAAGTAGGTAGAATATTCACATATTTCTAAATGTACTGATCTTACATTCACTCTCCTGGTTTAGTTTAATTTTAGCCCTACCTTAAGCCGGAACCCTGCTGACATCCCAGCCTGATGCCTGCATGCTGCTAAGGTTGCCTGGTTCTTTTCTTTTCTCCATCTCAGTGCTTTGCATTTAGCCAGGGTATTAACTGTGTGCCAGAAAGCACTGTGGTTGGCATGGAGAGTAAAAAGATAAATAGATCACAGTACTTATTTGGGCTGTCTCCAAAAACAAGAGGACATCAGGAGGACCAAATGAAGTTGGAGTAGCAGGATAGCAGCCTCTCTGTTAAGATTACCATCAAAAGTGATTTTTTAAAACAGGTGACAGTCTTGGGAATGAACACCTATCATTTCTGTGCATCATTCTTGACAGTGGCAGTATTGCAGGGAATACAACCGGGGCTTGTCCTGTGGAATTTAACATTGTCCTGAGGGGATATAGACAGTCAACACAGAATCAGGCAAATAGGCAATAGGTACATGGGTGAAAAATAAAGCTGCAGAGGGCTTGGGAGAGGAGGGCAGGCTATCCTTTTGTGAGTGAGAGCCTGGGGCAGGACTCAGCTTGGCCTTAAACTTGCTGGGTGCCTTTAAGGAGCAAAGGGGCATCCACTGTGACTGGGACCCAGTGATAAAGGAAGCATGAGGGAGATGAAATCATAGCTGGCTCTGGGCCAGATTGCTATGCCTTTGGGGGCCAGCATAAAGGTTTTAGTGTTTAAGTAAGATGGGACACCCAGGAGTTTTGAAGGTGAGGAATATAATCTAATCTGTTTTTAAGATCAGGGAGGGTCACAGGTACAGGTAGGGAGGGTCACAGGTACAGGTAAGGAGGCCACTGGGATGATCCAGGTGAGAAGGAGGTAGCTTGGAGAAAGGTGGCAGCAGCAGTTGGATTCTGGTATAATTTGAAGGTGGAACTAGTGGAGATGGCTCTGGTGTGTGGGGAGGGGCAGGGAAAGTCCAGCGTGACTGTAACTCTTTATTCTGTTTCTGCCCTGCCTTCCTCCCAACAATGACAGAGTGCAATTGCTGTTCTTTGAGACTGGGCAGATTGCATGTGAGCATGTTTGGGGGAGGGAGGTGCACACACAGGGAAGTTGACCTGGATATACTGAGTTTGAGATGCCAATCAGAACGTCCAGTCTCGGAGACATTGAATAATATGAGTCTGGAGTTGAGGGGGCAGGTTAGGGCTGAAGATTGAACTTTGGGAATATAAATCTGAAACTATAAGAAAACTCTTCATATACAAATAACACCTAGTGGAGAAAAAGTCAGACCCTCCTACCCACACGCCAGACAGCCATGGTCACCTTTTTATGTATGATTCACTCTGTGTCCTTCAATTATTGTTTGGTTCTGTAGTTTACCGCCCCCCACCCCCTTTTTAAGTCTCTTTTTCTCTCATTTTCTTCATGTGCTTTTTATGTTTGAATAATTCTGTGACATTCCTGGCTTAGTTTCAGGAATACGATGGTCGTTATCATTTTGGCCTTTCCTTCCTATTTTCCCTGTCTCTGGCAGCAGTAACTTTTCCATCATTAAAAATTTTAGCTGGGTTGTTTGAACACTTTCCAGTTTCATGAAAACGTTAAGCAAGTTGCTTTCTGAGTGACAGTGCAGGAGAATGTGGTCACAGAGAGGAATTGAGTCATGAGGCAGATGACAGTGATTCAATCCAGTCACCCTGTTGTTCTGTCCTTCATTAAGCATTTAGAAATAATCTTCTTTGTTCTGAATAATTTCTGTGAATTTAAACCACCTATTTTCCCTATCTCTTTATTAATACTACACACACACACACACACACACACACACACACACACACATAAATCTCTTCATATATATCATTAATTCTTCAAAGGAGTTTGTTTATGGTTCATACCAGTAAATTTTTTCTTTGCCTGATTGCATTTACTTTTTAAAAATGCCCATTTCTTCTTTAATATTTTCTGATATTATTTTCCAATCCAGTTGCCAATCCTCCTTTTAGTACAGGGAGAAAGGAGCTAGGGCCAGCCAGACTTGCTTCAAGTTGGCTTTACCTTAGCAGAGCTGCTGACAGTTCTTGGAGCAAGCAACTGTGGCAGATCTGGATTCTACATCTATAGAGAAACTTGAAGAGAACCTCAGGGAGGAGCCACCCTTGCCTCCTACCTTGACACTTCTAGCACCTGTGCCGGGACATTTCACACGTAGAGTGGAGAAGCTAGAATTAGCTCCATGAGTATTCTTCCTAGTCCATGAGTATACTTGAATCAGAAAATGAAATTCTTTCAGTAGAGAAAATTCCTACTCTGAACCAAGAAGTTCACATATTTACAGGAACTTTCTAGCTGTGATGGAGCATAATTGTTGCTAAAAGGTGTCTCTTGACATGGAATGGTGGCCTTGATGGGACTCGGTGGCATTAGCTAATGCCCGAGGGATGGAAAACGTGCAAGAGTGGAGGTCTTCCCTGATTTGTCTTCTCTCTCCTCTGTTTTACCCCCTTCCTGGAGAAACAGGACTGCAGGCACCACCAGTAACAAGCTGTGGTACGCCTCCCTGTCCCTGGTGACTCTCATCATGTACTCCGTTGCCGTCGGGGGCTTGATTGTGATGGCAGTATTTTACACACAGAAAGTCGGCTGCATGGAGAACAAGATTATCCTGGGATTAAACGGAGGCCTGTGCCTGCTTATTTCAATGGTAGCCATCTCACCCTGTGTCCAGAATCGTAAGCACACTTTTTTTTTTTTTTCTTTTCTTGGATGTTTCTAAATGTTTTTGAACAAACTCAGTGGGGTTTTGTGAAACCAGGGCCATTCTTTAACCTACTGTAGATGGGTCAGCAGTAGGAGGGATGGGGTGCCAATCTCCTCTTCATGTTCTGTACCTGTGATAATCAGGTTTACCTGTGGCCAAAAAGGCCTGAACTTAATGAAGGAGGCTTTAAATAGAAGTGTACTTAGAGTATGTTAAGCAAGTTGTTTATGAGTTTTGTCTGTGACCTCTGGGTGAAACTTAGGTGATGGGCTCTGGAAGGAGCTGTTTCTGGGGTCGTCTTTCACACAAGGCTGAGGACCAGATAGCAAGGACTGTGTGCAAGGTCTAGGCTTCAGGAAGTAGGAACTCCTATCCCTGCAGCAGCTGGCCTTGTTAGCTAACCTTCCTCAGGTCCAGGCTCTTCTTCAAGGAAATCAGCAGAAACATGTGAGCCTGACCTTGCTTAGGGTGTTTCAAAGCCCCAAAGGAATAGGCCACGTGGTTTGAAAATTGCTTTAGAAAGTAGAAGTGTGAACTGTCATTTATACATTACCTCTGATGTCTCTGATGTTCTCTTTCTGGGTTAGAGAGATGTTCCTGGTCTGGTGTTTCTTGTAGTGATCTCATTGTATAGATGTTTCACATGCATAGGACATTCAGATTTCTAGGTAGGAAAAGACAAATGTGGACAGTAAGTTTGCAGCCCACTTGAATCCTTTCTAAAATAGTGATCAAACTCTTGGCGTTTAGATTAAAATCTCTTTTGGGTTAAACTCTGCCTTTTGAAATAGGTTTAACATTTTGAAATATTTGGTTTAATGCCATTAGTTGCCAAGTCAGGTCTTTTTCCCAGGCCAAAGAACAATATTATAAGTGAGTCTATTCCTATACTTTTATGGATAATTATAATTCAAGAATGATAATTTTGGAAACAAATTTAACCAGAGGGAAGGCTGAATATTTTCATGTCAACAGATAGTTGAAAATTTTACCAAAAAGAGAAAATCCCTTGGCACATACTGGTTACTCTGAATGATCCAAACACAAAGTTTTAATTTAAATATTATAACTTTAAAGCTCTTCTCCCAATGAATAACAAGCCTCATACCTTTCTTCTTTAGCCTGGACCATCTTTTGTACTCATTCAGTGTGCCCCACCACTCCCCATTTTTTTTTCCATTGACAGATAAGGTAGTGTGTGTGTGTGTGTGTGTGTGTGTGTGTATGTGTAGGGGTGGGAGGGTTTGCCATCTTGGACTACAGAGTATCTAATGGTCTTGTAGAATCATCCAAGATGCACACCCTGAGAAATCTGTCTTATTTACTCTGCTAAGTTATGTGGTCTTGCAAAATAATGGTGGTAATTTTTTTTTCTGATCTTGTGGTTTAAGAACTAAAGTTATAAACCTCAAGGGAACTAAGCAGTGTGTTTATGGATAGTTACAAATTTGATAAGGTGTTGGTGGAGAACTTGGCAGAATTTGGCATGTCTGAAATAGCAGCATTAGGCTGGGTGTATAACTCCCTCCCCTGAATTTTAAGTTCTACATGGGAAACACATTATATATGTCTTTTCTCTCCCAGACGTGCGCCTTCAAGTTGAAAGAGTGTATTTGGGCTGGGGCCGGGGGAGGGGGCCTATAAAGACTGATCTTCACTCTGTCTCTTGTCATTTTTTAGGTCAGCCACATTCCGGGCTGCTGCAGTCAGGGCTCATCAGCTGCTACGTCACGTACCTCACTTTCTCAGCTCTGTCTAGCAAACCTGTAGAAGTAGGTAAGCCAGCCTTGTTAGAAGCACGTGTCTATGGTGTGAATATTTTCAGGAGCTGTTGTTAAAATATCCAAGATTCAATAAATCAAAGATGATGACCTAGACTTTTTCAAGAAACGGAGTCTTTAACTTGGGCTATAATGAAAATTCCTTCTTCTGGGTCTTCTCGCTATTAGGTCTATTTTGTATTTTGCTGCTGTATTGTTCTCAAGGAATTTTTTTTTTTTTTTGCTTTATTTATTTTTTTAGTTGGTTATTAATTTTCTTCAGGATCTTATTTCTCTGTAACAGAGATAAAATGGAAAGAATATGGCAGGAGAAGGAAGCTGAATACAGGATTTTAATCCAGATCCACCACTTGTTGGAGGGTGACCTCAAACTGCTCATCTTAAATGACATTTATTTACAGAGACAGCAGAACATAATGGTTGGTGTGATCTTTGGAGTCAGACTGCCTGGATTTATAGTTTGGTTCATTCTTTAAGAATTTAGTGAGAATGCCTGTCAAGTTATATATTTCAATCACTTAGAACCATTCCTGGCACATAGTAGGTTCTATGTAAGGGTTAGCTGCTACTATTGTAGAATTGTGGATTATTAAAAAAGGGTTTTTAAGCTGAAAACCCTCATATCCTGGGGTGTTAATATAGACTCCCAAGAATTGCCAGTAAAGGATCAAGTTTTCTTTTTTATTTCAAGCTCATTATATTTTATCCTTACCTTTATTACTTGTGATATATATACACACATACACATAAGAATATGTGTGTTTGGGGCTATGTTTCATCTTATATAAAGTGAGTAAATGTAGTGTCTTTAGAAAATTGAAGTCTTTTAAATTTTGAAAGCAAAGGCAATGATAATTTTGAAGGTTTTAGCATATATGGATACTATTTTTGTGACTTGCCTTTATAGCTATTTATAATGAAAAGTGATATAATTGGAAGTCTTACAGTAAGTTTAGGCCATTCTGGATTTAATTTTTAAAAAAGAAAAGGGCCTATTTTGATTCTATACGTTTATTTAAATCCATTTCTCTTTCAGGTTTTCTTTTATGACTGTTTGTATATTATCTCCAGTTTTACCTTAATGGGACTTTTGTTTGTGTGTTAATCTTTTGTTTTTACTTAATGAGATTTTTGTTTACAGTATTTTTAAAATAGCAAATATCACTTAAAAATAGCAAAACACATTTATTTCTTCAGGTGGCACCACTTAAATAGAAAAGTGATAGTTTGTTCAAAAATTTTCATTGGCTTAAGAATAAAGAGGTTTTTAAACCACAGCAGGATAGACAAAAAGTAAATTACTACTGGTGGTAATGTTATGGAAATTATTTTTTTTCTTATTGGTACCCAGTATTGAACTCAGGGCTGCTTAACCTCTGTGCCACATCCCCAGCCCTTTTATATATATATTATTTAAGGACAGAGTCTCACTGAGTTGCTTAGTGCCTTGCTTAGTTGCTGAGGCTGCCTTTGAACTTGTGATCCTCTTGCCTCAGCCTAGGGAGCTGCTGGAATTATAGGTGGGTGACACTGTGCCCCACTTACAGAAATCTTCATATGTAGCCTTTCAAATTTTTTCAAAGTTCAGACCTAAGTTATAGACCAAAAGAGGTCAGGACCTTTGTGTTACCTACATAAACTGACCTCTCTGGTTTAGGAGCCTGGGCCAGGAGGCTTTATACTGCTCCTGTGAGTTGGTTGTGACTGGCCTCAGCACCCTGCCCCTCTGTCTTCAGCAGCTCCCAAATCAAGTGAAAAATGGATCTGACTTTTTCTTTTCAGCATTGTTTGAAGAGTACTAAAAAAGAGAAAGTCTCTTCAATTATTCCCTTTAGCAGTAATCGGGAGTGTGAGAGTCTCACTCCAAGTGTTTGCCAATGTGGATGAGTGGTGCATTGAAATAACAAAAACCTCGTCTGAATAGACTTGGACGATACAGTAGAAGGTTCCAATGATTAAGGAATCACACCAGAGTTACCTGAATTTTCCCCAAATGAATGCTCTTGTGAATTACAATAGGCTTTTCTAATTGAACTCTTATTACTTTGTTTTCTGTACAAGCTCTGGATGAACATGGGAAGAATGTTACCATTTGTGTGCCCAACTTTGGTCAGGACCTATATAGAGATGAAAACTTGGTGACTACGCTGGGTACCATCCTCTTGATTGGGTGCATCTTGTATTCTTGGTAAGTCTTAGGAGTTCCTTCAGGCCAATTTGCAGACTTCAAAATTATAGGAAAAGAATTTAAATAAGTTTCAGCCCCTGTGAAGCAGCAAAACAAATACCATCTGAAGAAGGGAGAAATGGCCAGAAGTAACAGAGATACAATGTGAACTCTCCATGTTGGAACTGTTTACCTTCCTTGTATTTATTGTGGTAAGTAAGAATAAACACACGGTATATTGTAGTAATGTTACCTAATGTCCTCTAAAAGACAGTTGAATATTAGTTGCTATAGCATTCTTGAAGAGCAAGGGAACAAAAAGTGAGGAAGAGTTAGTGTGTGCCAGAATATTCTGGCAACTTTTTAAATTCAAGGGAAATCGCATTTGTTCTGTTGTTGCTGAAAGAGTACAGCGCTCTGCATACATGGTCATTCTGTGCATGGTCCTGGAAAGACAGGAAATGTCCTTTTTTTTTTTTTTTTTTAAGGAGAGAGAGAATTTTTAATATTTTTTTTAAAGAGAGAGAGAGAGAATTTTTTTAATATTTATTTTTTGGCGGACACAACATCTTTGTATGTGGTACTGAGGATTGAACATGTATGCCAGGCGAGCACGCTACTGCTTGAGCCACATCCCCAGCCCAGGAAATGTCCTTTTTTTTTTATGCTAAAACCCACAGTGTTGTGAGTAGGTAAGGCAGCCCCTCCCAGAGTAGATGCCTTTCAGATGCTCACGTGGAAAAAACCTTCCACTTTGAAAGGGTTTCAAAAATGCTAGGGAAAGAATAGTCAAGGATGGGAATGGCTTCTTACATATTTCATTGACAATTAAGCTTCTTTTTGACAGTAACTTTTTCACAAGTAGGTTTTACTTCTGTGTGTTTTATAAGTTGTTTGTTAATGTTTCAGCGTATAAGAAATTCACCCTGCTGTGGGCACATTATATCTCCCTTTTATGAAACTAAACAGTCCTGGTGATGATAGAGTGTATAAACAAAATGTCATTCTGAGCATGTTGGCACTTTTTCTCACAACTCTTACTGTTAGAAGGGGGCCCACAAGGACACAGGCCAGAGTATGTATCAGCCAGAGAACACTTGCTGTGTTGCAGGTAGTTAGAATGATGGTGGTCTAATATTGGTCCTTAGTCTGTCACATAGTGACAGAGTCTCTTTGTTGCAGCAGAAGGGACCGTGGTGGCCACTTTCTGTGCTTTCTTTTGTATTTATTCTACACATTGTTCACTGAATACCTGCTTTCTACAAATTAGCAAATGGAATTCAGGCCCAATTCAATGGAATATTTGAAAATACCCATAAAGTTATGGAGATTTTGAATTCTGATTCTTGGCTCTTCCTTCCTTGAGTAAGCTTTTCCTTCCTGAGTCTGTTATTGTTGGGCTTTGAGGGGAAATGGCAGCAACAAGCTCAATTCATGATTTCTCACTGAGTTGTTTTCTGTATTGGCAGGCAAAATGCTTGTAAATCAGGGGAAGAAGAGTAGGTTACTAAACCGCATATCCACTTTTAAAATAAAATATAGCTGTATCTACACATGTAGAAAAAAATCCAGAAAAAAAATAAACCACTTATAATAATAGTGGCATTAGAGATAACTGGTATTTCTCCCCACCCCATTTTTATTCTTAACAAGCTTTTTTTTTTTTTTTTTTTACAGTGAGATAGCATTTCTTTTTAATTTTTGTATTACAAAAAAAAGTATTTTACAAAGTAAAACCATATGTTTTGTTTTGGTTGGATGGTGAATCCAGAGGTGCTTTACCACTGAGCCACATCCCTTAGCCATTTAAAAAATGTTTAATGTTTTTATTTTGAGACAGAGTCTCACTAAGTTGCATAGGGTCTTGCTAGGTTACTGAGGCTTCTGAGCTGCTGGGATTACAGGTGTGTTCTAACCCACCGAGCAAAACCGGGCTGGATGGTCAATGGGTTATGGGATGGGGGGTAGTTTACCGCTTAGACAAAACAGAATTTGAATTTGCTATAAAAAAGATAGCAAAGATTTTACTTAATGTGTTGTGTAAAATTACCACGTGGAATTGGAGTTATTTTACAGCATGGAATTTTCACTCAGTCACATCTTGGGTTTTCTAGTAAAGCACAAAGAATCACTTTTTAGCCACCCTTGAATCTGCCCTGGAGTGAGAGATGATACATAAAATGTCTCTTTCAAAATTAAGGCATTACAATGAAAGTCAGGCAGGACTAATCTGATATTCACCAAAGATGTCAATTTTCAAAGCTGACAGCTACCATTTAAAATCTGTCTAAATGCCAATAACAAAGCTTATTAAATGCCATGAATTAAGCTGTAAAACTGTAGTAGCCAATGGAGTGATGAGATATAAAATAGCAGCTCACACAAAGTGGAGCTGAGGGTAACCAGCCTACTCTGTGAGATGTTTCTTTAACCCAGAGGCATGAACACGCTCGGTGCAGATGGACAGTTTATTCCTCTCAAGAGTGAGTGTAGTGCCATATGGGGGTCTGATGATTGATGTTTGCTGTAATTACTCACTGTAGCCCCAGGAGGTGTCAGCTTTGAGAAGGCTCTAAACAAATCACAAATCCGTCTAAACAAATTACAAATCGGCCTCTCACAGAAATGATGGGCCTTGGCCCATTTGGGGGTTTTCAGTTCTTCTTCGAGTTTACATTTTCCTCCATGGCTCAAAGAGAATGAAGGGTTGGATGAGGTTACAAAAAGAGGCCACATTGTCTGGATGGAAACTGTGATTTGAACATGATTGCAGAGATATCTATAATTCTTGATAGAAATTGTAGGAAGTTAGGAGATTGAGTAGTGTGCAAATTAAAGGGAGACAAAAATCACCAGCGTTCATTGCAAGGCCCAGATTGCCTGGGGTTCACTTTTTGTGAAGTTCTGGAAGGCTCAGCCCACTGAGCTCTCTTCTTCTCACATCTCTGGAGTCTCCCTGGTCCACAACTCAGATGCTGAAGTCTTTTGGGGCTCTCCCTCTCATGAGGGCTGCTACTGCGGCGTCACAGAGAGCATATTGTACACAGTGCCATCTCAGCTAGGAAGAAGGGCTCAGCCAAAACTTACTTCCTGGCTCTCCACCTGTGGCCATCACGTCTCCAGAGCTCCTATCCCTTGCTCCCAGGAATAGTGGCTGTCAAGGAGCATCCCGACTTGGACCCACCTCACCTTGGCCCACTTGCAGGGCTTCTTTCTATAAGTCCATCCCTCTTAGGCCTGCCTTGTGAGTTTGTCAGGGAGGACAGGATTTATGACTTCTAGTAGCAAAGTCTGCACATATTCCTTAGAGATTTTCAATAACCCAAGGGACTTTGGCCGGCTCCAAAATCAACTGAAACAGGTATTAAGGGGAACCTGCATTGTGCATCCTTCTGCCAATATGGAAGAGATGGGGCTAACTCAGTGGTGGGGGAGGGAAGGAGGGCAACATTTTGGGGGATTTCTTAATGGCTATGAGGCTCTACTGGCATTTGTGGGTCCTGGGATGGTGAACATGCTACAGTGAGTTAGATGCTCTCTGAAGATGAAGCATTGCCTGGGCCATAGGCTGTTAGTCACCCCCTATCCCCTCAGGAAGTTCCAGGTTAAAGTCACACATACCTTAGCCCTGGAAGAGAAGATCTTAAGAGAACTTGGGGATTCTTTTATAGCTACTTGTGCTATGCTGACCAAATAGATGGGTCTTTGTAACAGCCTGCATGCAGACAATAAGAATTTCCTAGCTTAAAGAGCTTGCAAAATCAATATGTTCTTGATAACTCCAAGAAGAGAGTTTTACTTGGGGAAAGGCTATGACTGAATATTATGACCTTATTTTATGTTAACATCTACTTATAGAAATCATGGCACTAGGGCTGCAGAGCGCTTGCCTCGCATGTGCAAGGCCTTGGGTTCAATCCTCAGCACCACATAAACATAAATAAATAAAATAAAGATGTTGTGTTCAACTGTAACTAAAAAATAAATGTTAAAAAAAAGAAATCATGCCACTAAATGATGAACTGGAGATTAATATTTTAGAAGTCAAAACCTTCCCCATGTTTGGTGCTCTCTGATAGCAGAAAGGAAGTGACAAATGTGTTCGAATCTGAAGCTTTGTCTTTCTGAAACAGTCTTATTAAAAAAATTATAAATGGGATTACAATTAACAATTAAGTGTATCTCTTGAAGACTATCCATTTATCATCTTTCAGATGAAAATTTCAGGTGTCAATCTCATCTTAAAATTAAAAGTTACAGCTGGGTCTGGTGTCCTTACCCCTATAATCCCCGCAGCTTGGGAGGCTGAGGCAGGAGGATCTCAAGTTCAAAGTCAGCCTCAGCAAAAGCAAGGTGCTAAGCGATTCAGCGAGACCCTGTCTCTAAATAAAATACAAAATAGGGCTGGGGATGTGACTCAGTGGTTGAGTGCCTCTGAGTTTAATCCCCATTACCCCCTCCCCCAAATGACATTTGCCCCTGAGAAAACTCTATATACTATACTAAAACATAATTCATATGAACCAAATATTAGGCACTCTTAAATAAGTGCAGGGGCAGATGTGTGCTTTCCAAGTCAGGGAGTGGGAATGGAGTGGGCCTGCACTAGCATCTATCACTTCAAAGCAGAAATGAAAGTGAGACTATTGGACTTGTGTGGGCTGTAGAACAGCAAAGTGGGTGGATCCCAGAGGACCTCTTTGTGAGCAAGGTTTTTTATTGTTTCTCTGTAGCTCATTGATCTTTCTTTGGGAAAGAAGAAAATGAGCAAAGAAGGCCATGCTGCCTCATGGGGTTTATTGGATCAAAATGAGTCTCTGTACCTGTCCACTAGCAACCAGCTTCCTGAGAGCAACACTTGTCACCCATCTCTGGGCAAGCTCAGAAGCTTTGTGAGGCGGGATTGTTGCCTTTTTTATTTCTAAGTCCCAGTGCTCAGAAAGGAGCCTGACATACAACAGAACTTCATTACATATTTGCTAATGAATCTATCGAGTTAATACTGGAACCCTAAGTATTGTATATATTTATATTTGCTTAAAATGTTTCTGTGTTTTTGTTTTTAGAGAAAATAAGGCTTTACCCTTGTAAACCAAATTTTATGACATTTTGCCTCTCTAGATGTGGGGAAAATTATGAGAAGATTTTTTTTTAACTACGCTGAAAGCTATTCTGTTTTAAATTTCCAAAGGGAAATGTCCTTCTGGCATAGGCGACTATCACAGTAAATGACTGTGACTTTTGCATTCGTACTTTTGCTTTCTGTTGCTACCTCTGGGTTCCCTCATAGCTTTTGAGTCCCTCTAAGTAAGACTACTCATAGGGAAGGAAAAATAAAGGTGAAATCAGAAAATTATTTTGACATTAGAGGGAGGAGAGGCAAAAATCAATGCTAAAAGCCAAGATAGAGGACCAAAAGGCAATCGTATTTCTCTATACCTCCCTTTGCATAAAATGATGTAAAGCAATGCACATAAAAAGATATCAGCTGAAGAATTTGGACAGTCAGTTTAGGAATAAAGTGGGATATTAGAATAGGCTACCCCAGGGCATAGTGGCTCATCTTGTTATCCCAGCAACTTGTGAGGCTGAGGCAGGAGAATTGTATGTTGGAGGTCAGCCTCAGCAACTTAGTGAGGCCCTAAGCAACATAGTGAGACCCTGTCTCAAATTAAAAAAAAAAAAAATTAAAAGGCTGGGGATGTAGCTGAGAGGTAAAGTACCTCTGGGTTCAATCCCCAGTAAAAAAAAAAAAAAAAAAAGAAAAAGAAAGAAAGAAAGAAAAAAAAAAGACTGCAGCCATCCTTCAGCGTTCAGTGACTGTAGGGATTACTTAGTTCCAGGACCTCATCACCCTGAGATGGATACCAAAATCTGTAGATGCTCAAGGCCCCTGTATAAGATAATGTGGTAAACTCATGAACATCCTCCCTATACTTCAAATTATCTTCAGATTATTTATAGAACCTGATGCAATGCAAATGCTATGTAAATAGTTATTATATTGTGTTATTAAAGGAAAGGGTTTTTTTTTCTTTTTTACATGTTCACGATAGACATTACCACCCCAGATATTTTTGATCTGCAGTTGATTTAATCTGCAGATGAGGCCAAGACAGCAACTCTACTTTTGTTTAAGCAACAGCTTATAAGTAAGTCTCTCACTAGATCAGTGGCCATGCAGTTTTCCCTTGTTCTAGGCAGCAGACCATGTTAATATGTCCTGTTGACGTTTTGTTTGTTTCTTAGTTTGACATCAACAACAAGATCAAGTTCTGATGCTCTGCAGGGGCGATATGCTGCTCCTGAACTGGAAGTAAGTTTGTTTCTTTTCTTGCTTCAACTCAAGACCCACTTCTCAGGAAGGTCTTTTGTGTTTGTGTCTTTATTAATCTGCATTCCATGATCCTCTTTATCTGCTCAGGAAAAAATAATACACACACACACACACACACACACACACACACACACACCCTTCCCTATATATAGTATGGGATTACAATAAATCAGCTAGATTGCAGGGATATAGATCAGTGGTAGTGCTTAGCAAGGAGAGGGTCTGGGTTCCATACCCAGCACACGCACACCCATACCCCGTATACACAAAGAAACAAGTAATTCTTAATTTTTCCTTCAATAGTATTGGCACCTTGCATAGCATCTTACTGCCCACCCTCCACCAAAGACTGGCATAATTCTTCTTTGGTCATAAAATTCTGTGTGTGTGTGTGTGTGTGTGTGTGTGTGTTAACTCCTACTCCACTCATCTGTTTTCTCTCTGATGTGCCCTACATATGCAGGGTAACTATGAGGTTATGTAACAGTTGTTTTGAAGGGAGAAAGATGGGAAAGTGAGGGAACTGCGTGTCTTGCGCAGACACTACTGAACAGGTAAATGCATGGGCTCACCTAACTGCATCAGTTCCATCAGGTGGGCATGTCATTGGGTAAAGAATTATAAACAGTAAGTGCACTGATTTCAGGCCCATCAGTTCCTTCTCCTGCATGTCCCAAAAATTAAGGTGGTCAAAGTCTCTTTCTGGGGTATTGACTAAGGCTAGAAAGGTCTAAGCAGATGGAGGTGGCCAGGAAAAGACTCAGTCCTGACCCCCCAAATGGCATAGAGCAAGGGTTCCATTGGTGGCTAGGATGGATAGCACTTGATATCCCAGGCACTATTCTAAGCTTTCCATATGTGATTTCTTTTTAAATGTTGTAAAACACACACACACACAAAACAAACCAACAAACAAAAAAAAACCCTAGTGAGGTGCTAACTGTATCTCCATTATCACTGGGCGGGGGGGGGGGGGGGGGCGGATGGAAAAGTTAAGTCATTTAAACTTTCAGGTTTCAATTTGCCAGAATAGAAACCTCGAGTTGTGTCCCCAGTGTCCGTGTTCTTGACCATGCTGCCCAGGCGCTCAGCTGATGTCTCCTGGTCCTTGCTGCTGGCCTTGCCTGGCATCCAGCCACTGTCTGCATTTTAATGATTTTCTCTGGATGGAAGAGCCCCGGTGTCTGTCCAGTTATGGGCACTTTACTCTGCAGCTGGGTGTCTAGGGATGGGCTTTCCTGCACCTGACCCCAACATAGTGGACCATTATGAAGGCTTGTCACTCTGCCAGCATCATTCACCAACTCTTTCTGTCACTTAAAGGAGAAAACTGTGAGGACTTTGAATAGTTTGCTGCCTACTACACAGAAGAGAATGGTCTCTAAGGCAGGCATTTGTTCTCACAACTGACTGGGTGGCCACCTGCTGAGGCTGGATGCTTATGGTTTCAATGTCCCTATTGTGTACAGAGTGCAAGCTCAAAGAAAAACAAGTCTCTAAGTTAGGTTTAAGAGAGGATGTTGTTCTTCTCACTCTGTGGGGAAGCAGCCCAGTGGGTTTCCCTCTGAGCAAGTCAGTTTGTTCTCCTGTTTCACAGGATACACCTTTTGAAAGAAAGGGCTGATATTTTCTTATGGTAACTTAAGCTTCAAAAGAACTAGGACCTCAGCCTACCGGGACTTGGGCTCACTGAGTGAATTAGCATATTGAATCTGAGACCACATCACACTCTCCAAGGCTCTGTCAAGGCTGATACCTCTATTACACCTTTACTCACCAAGGGCTTGGCCTGGAGGGGTTCAAACAGGACAAAGTCCAGAGCTCCCACATCCTCGGGCCTGGCTGTTTTTTTGTACTTCATATGTCTTCTGCCAAAAAATGTTGATGACCCCGCACTTCCCAGACTGTCTTGATAGGAAATGTAGACAGGCCTTGTCCTTCCAAATTCCTTAACTTTCCCATTTCAGATTCTGTCAGCTTTACTCTTGTTAGTATCCTATCTCACTTATTATGAATCATAGACCCTGTGGTCTCCATCCTGTGACACTGAGCTAGTTTGGTGACTCAGGCCAGTTATTTAACTTGCCTGGCCTTGGTTTCTTTCAACTGTAAACAGAATAATAGTCCCAGTCTCAAAGGTTAAAGAGGATTTGATGAGGTCATACTAGCAGGGAGTGCAAGAAGAGGGGGACTCTTGTCTTATGAGGTGGGAGAATTGGGCACAGGGAGAAGTTGAAGGGCAGTATAGGCTGGAAAAGCCTCGTTAACCCCAGAGGGTGCTCGTATGACCCAGAGCATGTTGTTCCTGGGGGTTCTAATTTTCTGATGGTTCTAATAGCAGGCTCTTCTCTGCCTGCTGTGGTCTATCATTCCTTGGGGGAAGCCCAGGTAGGGCTTGCTGTGGGCAGGCGCTGGCTGTGGGGCTGGACAGATCTGCTGCTGACATGCAGTATTAGGGAACTGTTATCTGGAGGCTCTATTCCCAGCACTCAGTGGGGGAAGCACCAAGCCCTTTGAGGAGGTCTGGGTGACACATCTCCATATCTGTGGTGTTTCCAGTCACCAGCACCTGGCCTATCTGGGAAACAGCATGTGCTTAATCATTTCTTCTGAGGGGATGATGTGTGCAGCTCAGGGCCTAAGACGTGGTTCCAGTAGGGCAGGGTTGGCACGTGGGTGTCCCCTAGTTCTTTACTGATGAGGAAATAGCAAGCAAAAACCAGGCGTCTGACTGTGTTTCGTTTGCTTTCCCAGGTAGCTCGGTGTTGTTTCTGCTTCGGGCCTGATGGAGCGGGTAAGTGGCATACTCTCATTCCGTGTGTCCCTGGGCCCTGTGGGCTCGCAGCTCTCACTGTAGGCATTTTCAACTCAGATATTAATGTCCTGAACAGTAAGGGGGGAATTTTTGTTCCACAATACTTTCTCATTCTTCATCAAGGAGCTTTGTTTGTGTTGATATTCTGGTGGGGAAAACCAGTCTGTTTTCTGTTTTTTTTTAATTTAAGTCAACTTATACAATAAGACTTAGAAAAGTGGAACATACAGTTTTTAAAGGAAGGATTTGGAAAATCCAAGAGGTCCTGACATCTCATTTTAGGGCCATCATGTTCCTTGAACTACTGTTCTTTTGGAAGAGAGGGTCCCAGAGGCTATTCTCTCCCTTTCTGCTTCTAATATGCTTTATGTCTTTAAGGGCTCTCTTTCTTTTGCTCTGCTAACGTAAACATGGTGCTTGGTGACTCTTCTGATCAAGGGAGTTATGGGGTGAGGGTGGGGGGTAAGATGGCTCTGGATATTTTTTTCTGCTCAGCAGCTACTGGGACAGAAATAAGTGCTAAGACCAGAGGTGTGCTCATGTTGACTCTCTTTGCTTGGGTCCCCTTTGTGATTTGCAGACACCGAAGAGCAGCAGAATGTGAAAGAGGGACCTCGGGTCATTTATGATGAGAAGAGAGGCACTGTCTACAGCTATTCCTATTTCCACTTCGTGTTCTTTTTGGCTTCCCTGTATGTGATGATGACTGTTACCAACTGGTTCCAGTGAGTGACCCACTTGATTATTCAAAAAATTAAGTGTTGTTCTTTTTGAAGTGCCAGGATGCAGCTCAGACTTCCTGGAGGAACTAAACCCTTCTCCAGGTCTTGCCGTACCCATAGCCTTAAGAACAAACAGTCCTTACCTGTCGATCAGCATCCTTTTCATCCTGGGAATTGGTGGTGCTTACTGCAGCATTAAGAGTTGGAAGGTTAGTGGGGGTCTAGCTCAAAGGTAGAGTGAGAGTCCCTGGATTCCATCCCCAGCACCCAGAAGCAAAACAAAAGAGAAATAATGGATGAACTCCACAAGGCTGACTAAAAAACACAGTAATAGCAATGGAGGAAAATACTTTTTTTAAAAGAAGAAAATATCCTTTTTTTGTTTTTCCTACTTCAAATGTTGTCTCTTTTTTATTTTTTTCTTTGTGCAGTACTAGGATAGAATGCAGGGCTCTCTACCTGGGTACTACATCCTTGGCTCTTTTTAAATTTTATTTTGAGACAGGTTCTCGCTAAGTTGCCCAGGCTAGCCTTGCACTTATGATCTTGTCTTAGCCTCCTGAGGAGCTGGGATTACAAGCATGTGTCACTGTACTGATTTTTTTTTCTAGTTTTTAAGTTATTGCTATGTAACAGACCTGACTTTCTCTGTTACTATGTGGAAATTCATACTTTTCAAACTGTTCCAAAGTTTCTGTTGTTTCACAATTTGTTTGATAACTTAGGATAGACACTAGAGAGATAGCAGGCTCTCTGTACTGTCTTTGATTCAGCAAATGGATCCTCTGTGTCACCCTGCTATAGGTAGCAGGACTGATACCTTAGTGGGAGAGACACATCCTGATTCAAGTCAATTACAGTGTCATAAAATGAGGCGCACTGGGTATAAAACTAAAATGAGGCAAGGGGATGAAAAATACTAGTCGGGTGGGGGTGAAGTTTCAGACCCATTGATAGGAAAAGACTTCTTTGAGGACTTCTTCCTAAACATGCCTTTGTAGTGTATGTGATACTTGGGATTGAACTCAGGGATGCTCCATTACTGAGCTTTTTAGTTTTTAGTTTGAGCACGGCTCCCACTAAGTTGCCCAGGCTGGCTTTAAACTTGTGGTTTTCAGTCTCCTGAGTAGCTGGGATCACCATACCTGCCATCCCAAATGTCTCCATGAGGAAGGGGAAGGAACTTGTAATGCTTCCCTGTGATGCTTTGAGAATTCCTGGGGAATTTTGACTTGGGATGCGGAAGAAAGGAAGAAGAGAGCTGTAATAACAAAGGCAGATAATGACAAATGTTGTTGAGGATTTGGAGAAATTGGAACCCTCTTGTGTGGCTGGTGAAATGTTAAATGAAGCTGCTTTGGAAGATATTTTGGCAGTTCCTAGAATGGTTAAACACAAATATGATCCAGTGATTTCATTCTGAAGTATAAAACAAAAGACAAAAAAATTATGGCTGGGTACGGTAGTGCACACCTATAATCTCAGCAGCTCAGGGGTCTGAGGCAGGAGGATCACGAGTTCAAAGCCAGCCTCAGCAAAAGTGAAGTGCTAAGAAACTCAGCGAGACCTTGTCTCTAAATAAAATACAAAATAGGACTTAGGATGTGGCTCAGTGGTTGAGTGCCCCTGAATTCAATCCCCAATACCAAAAAAAAAATCATATTCATTTAAAATGTTGTGCACAGATATTAACGTCAGCATGATTCATAACAGTGTAAAGTCAGAGATAAGCCAAATGTCCAACAACTGATGATTAAAAAATATGCCAAGTCTATATAATGAAATATTATGTAGTGATAACAAGGAATGAAGCAAGGTTGAACATCCCTAATTCAGAAATCTGAAATGCTTTGAAATCTAATATTACACTCAAAAAGCTTCCTATTTTGGTGCATTTAAGATTTTGGACTTGCAGATTAATAATGCTCATCCAGTAATGTCCATGCAAATATTCCAAAAGCTATCGTAAGTTATCAAACAAGTTGAGACAACTCCAAACTCTGAAACGCTTGTGGTTCAAGCCTTCAGATAAGGAATACTCAATCTGTATTGATACATACTACATCCTGAAAAGAACATGGAAAACAATATGCTAAGAAAAAAAGGAGCCAGTCACAGAGGCTGCATGATTCCATTTCTATGAAATGTCCAGAGTAGGTCAGTCCATACAGACAGATTAATAGATTAATGAATGCAGGTGGACCAGGGAACTGAGCTTGGTAGGGGAGCTAGGGGTGTGCAGGTCTGGCGTAATGAGAATGTTACAAAATTGATAGTAGCTATGATGCACAAGTCTGTGAGCTTATTAAAAGCCATTGAATTATGCATTCTAAATGGGTGTGAATTATACCTCCAGTGGGTTTTTTTTTTTTTTAAAGAAAGTTTAGTGAGGACGGGAAGCAGAGACTCTCCCCTCATTTCCTTTCTATTCTGATGGCTGGATGTCTTATTTCCAACAGCTATGAAAGTGCCAGCATTGAGACCTTCTTCAGCGGGAGCTGGTCCATCTTCTGGATCAAGATGGCCTCCTGCTGGGTGTGCGTGCTGCTGTACCTGTGGACGCTGGTCGCTCCCCTCTGCTGTCCCTCTCGGCAGTTCTCCGTGTGAGGATGTCAGCTGACCACTTCGCTCAGCAGGCTGCGCTGGAAGAGCTGTCCTTTGAACAAGTGTACCAGGGTCTGAGCAGCAACTATCGCCTTATGAAAAGCTGATATCCCCTGGCTATCTTAAGTGTGTCTGAAAAAGCTTTCAGGGGGATAAGGAAAAAACAAACAAACAAAAAAAAAAAAAAAAAAACCCAGATGAGCTTTTTTAAATTCTGAAATTCAGAAAGAAACTACCAATTTGTCCTGAAAAAATTGAAATTTCCAACCAACCTGAACTTGTGATACATGCATTTTTATGTCTTACCCTTAGGAACTGGGTAGTGGTACTTGGGTATGCTGTCACCAAAAGAATGGTATAACATCTTTTTACAGGGATAAAAATTATCTTGTGTGACCTGTTATTCCCATTCTTGGAATTAAAAAGCAAGCAAAATGTTGAGTCTCCAGCCCCCAAGAGAATCCAGACCCCTGTCTCTCTTACTTTCATCTCCTGAACCACCTCCTGGAGCCTCTTCCCCAAAGGGCTCTGCTCACAGCTCCCTGGTATTTATAGGGAACAAGAGGAAGCACCTGCCTTTAAATCCACCCTCAGTGCCGCCTCCTCGTGGTCCCCAAGTGTTTCCCTTTGTGGTTGTGATGCTGGGAATCACAGCCTTCCCTCTCTGCCCTTGGCCTTCCAGAGGTCCCCTTATCCTTTCTGGGTTTAGCATCTTTGTAATAATGTGAAAAGCACAATTTGCCATCACTATCCATGTGTTTCCCCATCATGTTAACACTACCTGATCCAAGTTACTGCAATAAGTAGGGCACTTATCCATGGTGGTGTTCATGTGATTCTAGAACAACATTCATGTTTTCTTTGCCTAAGCGATGGAGAACTATGGTTCTTACTTGTTCGTGCTATAATTAATAATACTTTAAGGACCTTAACAAAAAGTTTCTTCTTGGCTGAAATCTGCTGCACCCCTCTTTCAGGTGTAAAGATTAGACCCTCAGCTTCTCCTCCATCTTGAAGCCTTTGAAATTGTAAAAGCAAAAGAGCTTTTGTTTCCTGAATTTGTAATGTGACCACACTATTAATGTCCATTGTGGTTTCATTTCCTTGGAGTAGATTTGCTGAGGTGAAAATCCCAGGTGGCCTCTCAAACAGGGTTGACCAGACAAGTCTGTTAGAAGCTGTGGAGTAACTAAATATCCTTAGAAGAAGAGGTGGGTGGTTGGGGATATTTAATTAAGCCATAAACAACATCTAGAGAAATTTCCAAAATACATATTTGTAGAGTAAAACGAGAATTGACTTTTGGCAGCTATGTGAGATGTACATTTTCAGTATTGGATGTTCTTATCAGGGAGGAGATTTGTTCAGTGTAACTCCAGTAAAGACACCAGTGGACCCAGGCGCAATGGTGCATGCCTGTAATCCCAGTGGCTTGTGGGTCTGAGGCAGGAGGATCATGAGTTCAAAGTCAGCCTTAGCAAAAGCGAGGCGCTAAGTCAGGAGACCCTGACTCTACGTAAAATGCAAAATAGGGTTGAGGATGTGGCTCAATGGCCAAGTACCCCTAAGTTCAATCCCTGAGTTCACACCAGTGGAAATGCCATGAGACTCTTTTTGAACCTCCTTGAAGACTTGGCCTAGACCCTTTTTCTGTGCCCCTCTGTATGAGTTGAGCAGAACTGAGTCTCACCTAAACCTGGCTCCCATGTGCCAACGTGCTAGTGGGGGAAATTACTCAGATTTTTCTTTTCTACTCACTCCTTTGCCCTCTTCTCAAAAATACCAAGGAGGAAACAAAGACAGGGGTGGAATTCACCTTTTTTATAGTGTTTGAGATTCGGTTTTAAAAGGCCCTTAATGTATGCCTGTGTCAGTGTGTGCATATATATATTTTTTTTTTTGTAGGGCAGAACTCCATGCTGAGCAGTTCAAAGCTGCATCCAAAGTCACCAAATAAACAGTAGAACAGTTGCACACCAAGTCTGAGTGACTCTAGTGAAGCCACTGGAGAGCAAGCTCCATGAATTAGTGACAGTCTAGGAAATGAGGCTGTGTGTGGCAGCCCCCTGGCAGAGGCCACTTCAGTGCCTGGTGCAGTGACCTGGGGGCTCTGGGTCAGCCAAGGTCACCTTTAGGAAACACCATAAGAAGCCCTTTAATAGCCAAGGTAGAATCACAGGCAGTTTCCTTGGATTTCTTCCTGCCGAGGTCTAGTTGAGTTCTTGATTTGTCTTCCCATCTGGGTCTGGCAGCCAGCTGGGGTAATTTTAGAACTGGCCCTTACGCCAGGTCGGGGTCCCACTGACAAGGCTATGCATCCTGGGCTGGCCTTTGTTGGCCCCTTTGCTCTGTAGAAAGAGGCTCAGGGAAACGTAAGTGAGGATAATGCCCCTCACAGCTTCCATCTTAGCCAGCCCAGCCCACCCCTGTTGTGCAGCCGCACAACTCTTGGTTTGTGGCACAGTGTTCTCCTCTGAAGGTCTGATGAAGGTCCTTCTCATTTTTATTCTCAACTGACAGTGTTAGCAAGGTTCTGGGATGGCCACAGATAGATGGCTGCACTCTGAGAACCTAGGGTGTAGAGACAAGAAGTCAACTTTAATGATTATGAACAATGAGAAACAATATTCAGGTGATGAATCAACATTGATAGTTTAAAAAAAAAAACTACATTTTGTGTTATTGAGACTTAAGAAACTGGAAAAATTGTGCCAGTTGCTTCAAGTTGAAATAACAGTGGTGTTCATTTAACTCACTGATGTCTTTAAAAAAAAAAAATAACAGACTTTTGCTTCCTCCGAGTTTTTGTACCTGATTACAAAGGTGCCTTTCCTGAAGCTGCTGGTCAGGCTCCTCTGGAGATGAAAGCTGAAGATGTTAAGAGACTGTGCGTCTGTTTCTCCTGTGCCATTCATCTGATGTGGAAAAGTTTTCCCTCTCATTTTCATACGGGAGACTCCTGGGAGTGTCACTGTAGGTAGACATGTAACCTGAATGAAGACGAGAGACAATCTTCTAAATCTCAAGTCTTCAGAAAACCTGCCATGTCATTACTGGGTTGAGCTTTTGTAATACTAATTGGTTGGTTGTGATTTTGTCTTCACAGTTTCTTGGGAAATTGTCTACAAATTGTTGGCCAGAGGTTTATTGAGTAGATAGACTACGGGTGTAGGCGGGAGGGAGGGTGGAGTCACTGGGACTCTTAGGGTTTCTGTTTCCAGTGAGTAATGGCCAGCAAAGGAGTTCCCACATTGAGGACTTGCAGTTCCTCAGAGGATCCTTCACTGTGACTGACCTCAGCCTCCAGTTAATCACCCCTCTCCCCAAATTGTTGTTCTCTGCCTTTTTAAGATGACGTTCTTATTTAATTTTTGCCAGACAGTTTACCATCATTGGTGCTTCATGTTATCCTGTGAAGGGAATTCCAGGGCCTGTATTTAAGCTTCCTGGGCTTTCTTTTTTTCTCTTTCTATTGCCTTTCTAAATAAGATCTCGTTTTGTTGTATGCTCACATCCTACACCTCTTGGAATTGAAAGAGGGCTTTGCCCCCAACCAAGAGGGTTCTGGCCTTGAGCTAATAAGACCCTGAACACCTAGAAAGACCAGTGGGCCCTCCTCCGTCAAGGACAGTGCAGGTAGCCACTTGGCTCATGGAATTTTCCATGGGATGTTCTCTGCATCTTGCGAATAAGCTGAGTTTTACATTTCAGGCAGAGAAGGGTTCTCTCAGGTTGGACCTGTGACTTCACAGGATGACAGAGCTATTCACACGGATCTTTAGATCTCTCTTCTTCAGTAGATATTCACAGAGTCGGTCATTTTTGAAAGGTTGAAATATTTGGCTTTTACCAAAGAAGCTTTTTGGTTTTGTTTTAAAACGAAATCCTTTCAGAAAAAAGACTTAATTGGGGAAGGGAAGATTAAGAATGCGTATGTCCAAATCCACTTCCTTAGAAGTTTAATCATATTCATGTGAATAAAATGATAGAACCGTTCAAAGGTAATCCTTTGTGATAAAGGATCCTGGGAAATTCCCTCAGGTAAAGAAAGCTTACAACAGATGCGTAATATATGTCTTGAGAGCTATTTATAAGAAATTTAAGAGGATTGTTTTGTCTTCCTTTATTAAAGATTTAAGCTTTTTTTTATTTTGCAAAGAAAAAACGACAATTTTATAGTCATTACTTTGTTAATTTTTTAAACTTTTTTGGAACAATTAGCTGTAGCCAAATTTTGTGGTTACGTTTTGCTATATTAGAATTTGAAACTGCAATAGGTGTGATAAATCTACTGTTCAAAGTTTATAAAGGTCTGTGATATGGTTAGGTTTTGCTAACTTTTGAAATAGTTATTTTTCCTTTTAGTTACAAAGCCGATTACGAATTTGTATTTGTTTTTTGAATGCTAATTTTTCTATACAGCATCTGAAGTTGATCAGTCTTTTCCTATGTAGAAAATGCAAAACTTGTTAACTCTGTACTTTAATAAAAGGTAAAATTGAAAATCATGGTATTTTTTCTCCTTTTGTTAGATACATATAATTAAAGTCCTTCAGTTAATGTTTCCAAAGGTATTGATTCACATGTTAATCAGGCCTTATAGTGTGTCTGCTGATTTTTTTTTAAATTGACAAATAAAACTTGTATATACTTATGGTATCAAATAAGGTGTTTTGAAACAGGTATACATTCTGGAATGGTCAAGTTAAGCTAATTAAGATACATATTCTTTTTTATGGTGAGAATACTTAATCTTCCTGGCAATTTTTAAGTATACATTAATAGTCACCATGTTATGCAGTGGATCTCTTGAACTTATTCCTCCTGTTTTAATGAAAGTTTGTGTTCTTTGACTAATATCACCCAACCCTATCTCAATCCTCTAGGTAACCACAGTTCTCTGTGCTTCTATGACTTTGACTTTTCAAAGATATCATATGTGAGATCATGTGGTATTCATCTTTCTGTCTGGCTTATTTCCCTTAAGAGTGTCCTCCAGGTTCGTACAAATTGTTATATGTTGCAAGAGTCTATTCCCTTTTGAGGCTGAATGGTGTTGTATCATATGTGTGCCTCATTTTCTTTATCCATTCACCTGTTCTTTTCCTAGGGAAGTAGCAAGGTCATCATGCAAAAGACTGTGAGGTGTGAGGTTTTAACAGCTATCTTGGGAAACATAATTTCCCATAACCTCTAACTGGCTTCTTGTCTCATTCAAAGGAGAAGCCAGGGTCTTTACAGGGGTCCACAAAGCCCTACATGATCTTGCCTGTCTAGGATCCAGCATTACTGGCTTCCCTACTGGTGTTCACACTTATGAGATGTGTGCCCCCCTCTGGCTCCCGCAGGTACTCTCCCTTATTTTAACATGTCTCACTGGGATTGCTGCTACTGGGCTGGTTCTCTCACCATCCTCACTCTTTTGCTTAAATATTATGTTTTCAGTAGAGTACACCCTGACCACTCTAGGATTTTACCCTCTTCCAGTTCCTTAGTTCACCTCCCTGCTTTTCTGTTCTTTACTATATTCATCGCCATCCAACCTACTATTCATTTTCTTATTTGTTCATTAGGGCAGGGGTTTTTATCTATTAATTCCAATGTCTCCAGCATCTAGAATGACACCAAGCATATCATAACTGCTCAACAATAGGTGGTGAATAAATGAATAAGTAAAAGAAGGATTTGTGAATGACTGTAATGGAAGATAATGCTAGAGAAGTTTTGGTGCCCTGTGAAAGGCTTTGAATGCTGATCGAAATGTCTAAAATCTATGCAGTTGGCAGTGAGGTTTGGAATGGGATGATTGGGAGGTAGAGGATGATACCCTGTAGGTATACATAAAGTTAGGCACTGGAAAGCAGAGATTTGGGTTTCAAACTTGAAAAATTATATGAAGGGCTGGGGATATAACTCCATGGAAGAGCATGTACTTGGCATACTTGAGGCCCTGGGTTTGATCCAAAGAGAACAACCCCCCCCCCCCAACCCTGCGTCAAAAACAACAACAACAAAAATAAAAACTATGTCAAGGTTATGATGGGTCAGAAAAATTAAGCAATTTAAGCAATATAATTAAGGGTTAATATCTATTCTAATAGAACAGGTAATTGATAATTATGAAAATAATGTTCATTTTGTTTCACCAAAATGGCAAGTAATTTTTAACTTTAAAGTGCCAAAGATTATGTTGTTGAGAATGGCGTTTGTGTGTGTTGTGTGAGTGGCTTAGATTGCCTTAATAACCACTTAATAGTGTGTATCAGAACCCTTAACAAATAGCACATCTTTGGCCCTAGCAATTCCAATTCAAAGAATTTCCCTAAGAAATTAAGTCTAATCAACACAATTCTTATTTTGTTATAAGAAGATTCTACAGTGTTTGTAAAAGCAAAAATAATAGAATTAAAATTCACACCTATACATCGAAGTGATACATAGCTAGTAAAAATAGTGTCATAGAAAATTGTATTATTCTATGTTGTAAAATGGAAAATAATGTAGAAAACTGTAGTGCAATCCGGCTTGCACGTGTGTGTAGTACATATGTACGCACACACATGCAGAAAGCGTGCCCAAGTTCATTTTATTTTCTTTGGGATGTGTTCCCACATATTTAACAGGAGCAGCCCGGTTGTAGCTACAGTTAATTGGTCTAGGAGTGGATTTTCTATCAGGTTGGGCAGCCTCTCTTTGGAAATCTGAACTTGGAACTGGAAGAGTGCAGCTTTAGACTGGCTGCTGACTTGAATGAAGGAATTGAGAAAACCTAAAAAGATGCTGTCAGTGACTGTTTTAGGCATCATGGACACAATAAGCCAATTTTCAGGAATTCAGAGGATTAAAACAGATGTGCAGAGGAGCAATTGTGAACGAGGTAGGAAGGGAGGAGAAAACTGAATGGACTTTCTGGATTTCCTTAAAAATGTCTCTAGCTCTAATCCATTCTGGAGGCCTAACTGAATAAAGTAAAATTAATGATAGCTAGCATTTGGCAAACACTTAATGTGTGTCTCGTGTAATTCTCACAATGGTCCTATAGATGTTACTGTTCTAATTCCCATTTTACACATAGGGAAAATGGGCCGATTTTTCCTAAAATCCTCACCTAGTGCATTTGCTCTTACAGAAGCAGCCCGATCTCTCCTCTCCAGTTCCCCACCTTCTCTTCACTGTCTACCCACCCCCCACTTTGCCCTTCAGGCCATCTTTGCTCTCCCAGGTAGAGCTTTCTCCTGGCTTCCCTATTTGTATAACTGCAGTGTCTGGAAGGAATTGCACTTGACTAACAGATGTGGTACATTGACTTGAACACTGGAATGTTGGTTCCACTCCCAATGTCAGGCCAAAAGTTACTGTGAATTTCTCTCTTTCCCCTCTGTGGCCTCCAGGGGCTGCTTCACAGACCTGTCTCATCTACATTCCAACCAAAAGTCCAGGGCAGGGGCTGGACTCGAGAAAAATACATTTTGTGGTTTAGGACAGGAAATATCAAAATGAGTTTGGAATATCTTGTTATTGCCAGAACACAAAATACTTTCAAAGACTTTTGATGACAAGTTATGTCTAGTTAGGAATTTTATCTAGAGAGAAATTTTGTAATCATTGTATTGTGAACTGTTTCTTATTTTTTTTAAGGTGCATAGAGACTGACATATTAGCAGAAACTCAAGAAGATACAGAAAACCAAGTTTGGAGACAGTGTTCCAATGTTTAAATGATAGTATTTCATTTAGATTGTGTGTGCTGGGGTTTAGTAAGATTTAATAAACATTTTAGTCTTAAGTGTAAGAGTTTAATTGTATAGAAAATGTAAGACTAATTTGGCTTTTCGAAGGTCTGAAGAAAATCAGTTAAAGGTTTATTGTAATTTGGAATTTCTAAAATTAAAAGTTTGATAAATATTTAGGTGTACTTTTTCAAATTTGTAAGCCAGTTAGGAATTCATCGAAACATAAAATTTAGCTGGGTGCAGTGATGCATGCCTGTAATCCCAAAGACTTAGGAGGCAGAGTCAGGAGGATCACATGTTTGAGAACAGCCCCTTAGCAAGATCCTGTCTAAAAATTAAAAAACAAAAAGGGTTGGGCATGTAGCTCAGTGTTAGAGCATCCCTGGGTTCAATCCCAGGTACCTCCAATAAATAAAACATAAAATTAGGTGATAAACTATTAGCAAAATTAATGGATTTGTAAATAAGATAAACAAATTTTAAAACTTCAAATTTGTTTTAAAATATATAATTTAAATGTATGAAATATAAGTGGCAAGCAAGTATTTATTTCTTTTGCACAAAATCTCTGAAGACATTAAAGGATTCACTGGACTTTTTGTATTTAGGTGTGTCAGAGTAGGCTAAGTTACTCTGTGTTAACAAGCAACTCCAATGTCTCAGTGAGTTACAGTGACCTAAGTCCAGTTCATGGGCTCTCTGCAGTTCTACTCTGAGCTCGACTCTGGGACTGATGCTGCAGTCTCTGTAGGGATACTTTTGATTCCATGGGAGAGAAAGAATGGCATAACCATGTGACGATTCTTACAGCTATGGCACATATCAATTCTGTTGTCACTGCATTGTCAAAGCAAGTATCATGACCACTCCTGAGGTTAACCGGGTGGAATAGATATGCAATCCTCAAGGAAGAGCTCAGTCACAGACTCAAGGCTGCTGCAGAGAGAGGGAAGTTTTATTCTCCCCAAAGGTGGGGCAGCAGATATTTTGGACAAATACAATCCACCTTAATAGGGAATAAGGAAGTTTTAAAAAGTTATGATTTTTCCCCTGGTATGTGCTATCAGTATGTCTTAACTTTCAGAAAGCAATTGCTTTTGGGCATTAGAATTCTGGTGATTTTGCTTTCTTTGAAAACTTTTTACAATGAATATCTCTCTATTTTGTAGCCAGATCAAAGTTTGTTAATCAAAACTTTAAAAAATTCTTTTGTAGTCAGATTAAAATTATAAACTTCCCTGGGACAAGAAAGGTAGTGGGTAGCTGAATGGTACTTTAAAAAACAACAACAAAAAAAGCATAATCCCAGCAGCTAGGGAGCCTGAGGCACAATGATCGTAGGTTCAAGGCCAGCCTCAACTACTTATCAAGGTCCTAAGTAATTTAGCCAGACCTTGTCTTAAAATCTAAAAAGGGCTACATGGTGGTTCCGGGGTTAAGAGCACCTGGGTTCAATCCCTAGTACCAAAAAATAAAATAAAAAATAAATGCATCTTCCAACATTGAAGTTAAAAATATTTATTTGGATGTATCTGTTCATATCAGCTTCAGAAGACTATTAAATGAAGTGTTTGTTAAACTCATCAATGGTGACTATTAGTCAGCTGGGTAGGGAAAGGCTGCTTGCATTACAGGATACATTCTTCTGTGGTTATCTGAGTGATGTCATGGAGTTCTGATTTATGTCCAAGGAAGATTATATTTCTCTTTGGCAGGAAACTTACAATTTGGACTTTACTGTGTATTATCAGAGTAAAACTTCTGTGTTTAGTTGACTCTTCATTTGCTTCTGATTTTATACTTAGTACTAATTTTACAGTCAGGACCCACTTACTGAGAAATCAGCTTTGTATAATCCAAATTGGATCTGCAACTAGTTGGCTGTTGCTGTCCTAGTTCTGCTTGTTGGGCAATATTAAGTCAGATTTTGATTCTTCCCTTTTTCTCCTCTCATTTTGGCTTTTCGGTATATCAATTGAATGTTCAGAGTGATGACTCTAAAGTGCTCTTATCTTCCTTTGTCCCATAGACATTAAAAAAAAAAAAAATCACTAGGCTACACTGATGACTCATAAGCTCCTCTCCCTTCAGACAGAATTTCTTTAAAAAAAAAATTTTTAATTTTTTGTTGTAGTTGAACACAATACTTTTTTTTTTTTAATGTGGTGCTGAGGATCGAACCCAGGGTCTTGCACGTGCTAGGCGAGCACTCTACTGCTGAGCCACAACCCCAACCCCTTCAGACAGAATGTCTGATCTGAACAAACTTGAGTTCATATTTGTAGGAAAGGTCTTGATTCAGGCTTGTGGTTTTGCCAAGTAAATAGTGACAAAATCTGTGTCTTTCTCACATTTTCTTTCTGTATTTCAAGTCATAACTCATTTACGTATTTCCCCTCCCCACTCCACCTCATCCCACCCACTTTCCATATTCAAGGCTGCTATCTTAGGCCACCTGTGTGGCTCCAAGGTTACTGCAACAACTGCCTGTCTGAAGGGGCAAAATTGAGACGTATGCAGTCAAGGGGAGAAATAAAGAATGTCCACGTGCTTCTGCCCCTTTCAATGTTTTATTCACTCAAACTACTACATACAATTTCACTCTATAGGTTCTTAATCAAGAAAACCAAAATCCTTAATGCTAGGTACTGCAATAGACATAAGCAATTCACAGCGAACAATTCTAGGTTAATTCTAAGCACTGTAAAACACACTTAATCACGACAGGCTAATGACAGACATTCCCTCTGCATGTTAAGTTCAAAAGTCTTAAGCCTTGGGCTTTATGTCCAGCAGATGCACACTCACTCAGACCGAGGTGCCCAGATCAGGAGCCAAGGCAGGCTTTTCCTGATGTGGATCAGACGACTGGTGGAGGAGGGGGTCGCAGGGAGGAGTTGCGGCTCTCACCAAGGACCAGACGAGGCGGTAGAGTTTGAGAGCCATGGGGATCACGCAGAGGCTCAGGAAACGATGACAAGTGATGGGATGTCAGGTCCTCATCAGGCTCTCCAGCTCGAGTGCATCCTTGTTTCGGCTGGCTGGATCCCTGTTCATTTGCTCTATTATTTATACTAAATTTGGGGGGTTTTGACCCCGCTTTCAGTCCTTATCAGCTACTACTGAATTTCTCCATGACATCATTTACCCTGGGGTCGGAAACATCAAGTCTGGTGGTCTCCACCCTGATCTTCTCAACCTTCCCTCTTATCAGGCGAGGACAGCCCGCTAAGGGCTTCACTCTGTTTAACAGGGTGAGGTCATTCTGGAGGGCTCTGTGGGTGTGCCTGGTGAGACTGCAGGTTTCAAACTGGAGTTTTTAAAATGGAGTAGCTTAGGCTCAGGCCTACTGCCATCCTAACACTGCCCAACTGAGTCTCCCCATCTCCAGACACCCTCAATCCGTTCTCAGCCACGATAAACTTTGGTTTTCCCCAAAACACCCTTTCTTGGCAGTGAACATTCCTTCTGCCTGGAACACTCTTTCTTCACTTGTTTCTATCAACCTCCCTGATTTTCAAGATCCCTCTCAGGCATCGCATTCTCTAGGAAACATTTCTTGGCAGCCACATCCTCAACCCAGCTCTTGATCTGATTTAGGTTAGAGACTGAGCACAGCACTTCTCACAGTATGTTAATTGTTCACTTATGTGGTGTGTTCTCCCCGCCGCAGCCTGAGAGCAGAGATTGTGGTTCTGATTTTCCTTTACTCTGTGTTCCTATCCCCTAACATAAGATTGGATGCACAACTGTTCACTAACTGGATAAATGGTACCTTCATCAGGAAAATCAGTAACTGGACCATGCTGGTCAGTGACTACTGGTATGCTAGAAGATGTGGAGTCTATCACTACATGGCCACTGGCTCACGATGACATCAGGAAAGGGGTGGCTTCCTGTTGGGTTGTCTGCCTGCTTACATTTTTTTTTTTTTTTTTTTTGAGTGGGGGACTGTCCTCTTCTCCCCTCCCCTCCACAGGAATGGACTTCTGATTGCCAGGTTTATAACAGGAGTGCTGGCAACCACGCTGCTCTGGGGTGGGGGCTGGGCACTCAGTGAATTTGTTTAGGATGTCACTCAATCCAAGGTCTGCAGAATCAGGACCCAGAATTATCCTTCTCAGTTGTCTGTGCAAGCACAGGCCCTGTCCATGCTCATGTTTTCTGCCATTTGGATCAGAGAGAAGTCTGTTTGCAAGAAGACAGATTCAAGAACATTATCTGAGAGAAGAAGCAAGAGAAAAGAGCTGTGATTGCTTTTCCAGGCTCTGGTTCTAGGGTCTTCCCATGGCCTGCCACTTTCTTTGAGGTTGCATGAAACACTCCTGCAGCCTTTTATGAGATTTCCTTATATCTCTGAGCCCTAAATCTGCCTGAAAAATAAGGACTGGGGGAATAAATGAAGATCACCCAAGTGAGAACAGATTATTTGGAGGTTACTATAGCAAGAGAATCAGCCACCATCTCTTTCATTTAGCAGAGTCTTGAAAGGCAGGCAGACGAGCAGGAAGACATTATCATAGAAAGAGGAAAGGTTTAGGTATTCCTTGATTAGTGGCCATTGGCCCAGGGGAAGCTGAGGTAAGTCAACCAGTAGTGAAGCATTCTATGTGATTGATTAGAAGAACATTTTTGGCTTTCTCTGGTTAGTTCACAGTTAGTTCAATCACTCATCAAGTGCTGGCCTTCGTGGGCCTATTACTATAAGCATTACACTGTTTGGCCTCCTGGAGCAATTGCTACAGATAGTAGGTTGGCTTCTACCATTGTTGCAAAAGGTTGCAGCTCTGAGTTCTATAATATATATAACCTGGTCATTTGTATATTTGGTGTCTCATGACAAACCTCTATTGCCTTCCTTAAAAAAACTTTTTAGATGTACTTGATTAAGGGCATAATTATGCTGGAACACTTTCTGCTTTTGGAGGGAGGATGTTTTAGGATAAGAAGTATAATGTGTGGCTTTTATTTGGAAGTGAGGAGGGGGGTGAACATTTCCTGACTACCTATTGGTTATAAAAAAACATAGAACCTAAAGGCATTTGACCTTCTTATGTCATTTGAAAAACATCCAAGGCAGGTGTTATGGTTGATGGGTGTTTTTCTTTTACCGAATGAAACATGAGTTAGGCACCCAGGCTCCTTCCATATTGTAGCTCCCCAGTTCCCTGGGGCCTGTCTCTTGCATCAAATCGTGCAAGGTGAAAGAGAACATGGAGACGCATATTTATTCTTTAAACCTTTGCCCAGAAAAGGCACCATAACTTATATGTTATATTCTCTTGGTGAGAACTAGTCACTTGGTCATGCTCAGCTGCAAAGAAGGCTGGGAAATATAATCTAGCCATGTATCGGTGAAGAAGCATAAGTGGGTTGCTGAACCGAGCATCTTCTGCTTCAATCTCTATGCACTGGCACTTACGTGATTCTCATTTAATTAACAACAACACTTGATGTAAATTATTCTGACTTTTTTAGAAGAGGAAGCCGAAATCCAGAGAAGTCAAGTAACTTGCCAAAGTCCCAACTATTATATGAAGGACCTCAATACTGTCTGAATCCCAAACTCTTACTCTCCATATTGGCTTTGTAGGTAGAATGCCTGGAGCTCAGGTCCATGACCAGGGATGGGTTGAGTTATGATATGATTGTGGTTTGCTTTCTCCAATGAATCAGAATTACCTCAGGGACTTGTTTAAAATGGTTCATTCCTATTTCCACCCCAGTAAAGCTTTATTCAGCTCGTCCGGTTGAGGGCCAGAAATCTGCATTTAAACCATCTCCCTAGGATATTCAGAGGTGCTGAAATGTTGGTAATAGATTAGAGCAGCTAGCCCTTCTGGGACAGGGGAAATGAATAGGTGAATTCCTAGTTGTGGTCTGGAAAGGCGCTCCTCAATAGGATTTAGGGGTCATGCTCTATGAAATGCTAGAGCTTCTCCAGAATAGCTGCTCTCCCATCCCAGGAATGAAGTCACCAGGAGAGATTTCAAGGGATGGTGAGTACAGATGGTTCTGTGCCTGCCCTAGTGGCCCTATTCTCTGTCCAAAGTCCATCAGCTTGTCCCCACAATGTTCAGGCTGAGGTCAATATTGAAACTTCTAATAGCTCCCTTTAGATTCCTGGAGAATTTGAACTCAACTTTCCTAATCCTCATGTAATCCATGTAATTTGTGGCAGTAACTGTCTAGGCCACCTGTTCAGCCAATTTGTCATCCTGTCTTCACTGAAGAGGGACTGTCTGCAGACTTGTGTTAGATCTGCAAAGGAAGCAAACAGATGGTGCCTGCTCTTACAGCTTGCAGCCTAGGAGAGTAAGCTACCATTGATTGAGGACCTCTGTCATATTAACTTGTTTAATTCCCACAAACAACCCTGAGGAATGAGCATTGCTGGCCCTTTTCCAGAAGCTGAGGTTCAAAATGTTAAGTAATTAATAAAGGTGACTGTTGTCGTTTAGATCTGCAAAGCCCCCCAAAGGCCCATGTGTGAAAGGCTTGGTCTCCAGACGGTGGCATGATGGCAAGGTGGTGGAAACTTCAGGAGGTGGGGCCTAGTGGAAGGAAGTTAGGTCTTTGGGGGATATTGGAACACTGGTCACTTCCTCTTTCACTTTGCTTCTTGGCTACCATGAGGTGAGCAGCTTTGTTCCACCACACACTCCCTGCCATGATGTTCTGCTTTGCCACAGGTTCAGAAGCAACAAAACTTACCATAGATTAAAATATCTGAAACTGTAAGCCAAAATAAACCTTGCCACTTTTTAAATTGATTTATCTTAGATATTTTTTATGGCAACAGAAACTGATTAACACAGTAACCCAAGTGATGGATTTGGGGTAGGTGCCAGGTATTCAAATCCAGGTCAGTCTGCTACGCAAGTCCATGCTCTTAGTTACCATGTGCTGAGAGCCATTAGCCAAGTAGGTATGACAATTTCTTTGCCAGCATATCCCATGTTGCTTAGTGGAAGGACTAGTGGAAATAGGACTTGCCTTAGACATTTTGCAGTGACATTGCATGTAAGGTGACCTTGCTCAAGGACCAGGGTGGATCCGGGTTTAGGGCGGATCAGGGTTTAAGGCTCTCCTTGGATTTAGGGCATTCCCGGTTTAGGACAATCCGGGTTTAGGGCAGTTCCAGGTTTAAGATTATTCCTGCTGGGAATAGGGCGTATCCTGCTGCCTGAGTTCCCCTTGAGTTCTCCCGGGATTCAGAGAGTATTTGGGAGGCAGAGGAGGTGGATTTGGGCAGAGAAGTGGATTTCCCCAGAACGTGATTGTAGACTGTTGGTGTGAGTTCGGGAATAAAGAATTGCTGTTTGAATCTACAAGGCTGTGAGTGGCTTGTGATTTTGTGCCCAGCCAGACTGCGGCAACCATGAGTAGTGGGCTTAATGGTGGAGCAATGAACTGAGTGTATCTACCCCCAATTCTTAAGTTGAAGTCTTAACTCCTAATCCATCCCGCTGTTTGAGAGATGATTAGGTCATGAGAGGGAAACCCTCATAAATGTGATCAGTGTCCTTATAAAAGAGACCCCATGGAGATCCCTGACCCTTTCCACCATGAGGACATGGTGAAAGGACCAGTGGCATATGAATCAGCAAGTGGGCCTTCACCATACAACAAATCTGCTGATGTTATGGTTTTAGATTTACTAGCCTCCAGTACTATAAGGAACACATTTCTATTATAAGCCACTCAGTCCCTGGTACTTTGTTATAGCTGCCTGAAGAGACTACGACTGGTGGCTCCCCAAAACATATGCCTATATTCTAGTCCCAGATCTATAAATGTTAACATTGCAGATGTAATGAGGATCTTAAAATGATGACATCATCGTGGATTATCTATTGGGTGACTAGTGTCCTTATAAAAGACCGCAGTAGAGAAAAAGACATAGAATAGAGGAGATTGGATATACAGAGATTGGACAGATGTAGCTACAAGCCAAGGAATGCTGCCAGCCACCAGAAGCTCCAAGCGGCTAGAGTAGATTGTTTCCCAGAGCCTCTGGAGGGAGCACAGCCCTGTAGGCAACTTGATTTCAGCCTTCTGGCCTCCAGAACTGTGAGATAATAAATTTATTATAAGCCATCAGTTTGTGTTTATTTATTTGTTTATTTGCTATTAGCCTCAGGAGAGCAAACATTAATAGTTATAAAGCAAACACTAATACACTGTGCTTGCTTTAAAAATTAAAATCACTAGGATCATATAATTCAAGGCCAAAGTGTGGTGAAGTGTGCTGACAGATGATAAGAAAAACTAAAATCCAGAGAAAGAGATCACTGAAATTGGGGACAGTTGGTGTTTGTTCCTTTCTCTTCTTTGTGTTAGACTTACATCATCACCATTACCCTACTATAGAGCATTTAATATGCACTAGGTCCCAGCTTAACCGCTCTACCTGAATCCACCAATCTATGAGATAGGTACTAGTATTAGCCTGTTTTACAAATGGAGAAACTGAGGCTCAGAGAGTAAGTGACAGAGGAGAGGAACTTTGGCCTGTCTTACTCTGGAGTCTTGGCTTAAGCATTTCCTTACACGATCTTCCCTTTCACTTTGTTCCTCATGCAAAATATTCATCATTGTAGTGAAAAACCCTGCAATTGCAGGTGACCAGAGCTGGAGAGTCACAGTTTCTGTTGTGATCCACTTTATGTTGCTGTGACCAAAATCTTGATAAACCAAGCATGGCGGCACAAGTTTGTAATCCCAGTGGCTCAGGAGGCTGAGGGAGGAGGATGGTGAGTTCAAAGCCAGCCTCAGCAAAATGGAGGTGCTAAGCAACTCAGTGTGGCCCTGTCTTTAAATAGGGCTAGGGATGTGGCTCAGTGGTTGAGTGCCCCAGAGTTCAATCCCCAGGAACCCTCCCCCCACCCCGAAAAAAAAAAAACAAGTTAGAGGAGGAAAAGTTTATTTTGATTCATGGTTTCAAAAGTTCAGTCCATGGTCAGTTGACTCCATAGTGCTAGGCTGGAGGTGAGGCAGAACATCATGGTGGAAGAAAGATACTCAATTCATGCCAACCAGGAAGCAGAGAGTCTGAGTATAGGGTGCCAGGGATTATATATCCCCAAGGGCATGCCCCCACTTCCTCCAGTCACATCCTATCTATCTACAGATACCACCCATTAATCAATCAAATGGATTAATCCCTGATTAGGTCACAGCTCTCACAACCTGATCATTTTACCTCTGAACCTTCCTGCATTGTTTCAAACATGACTTTTCAGGGGACACTTCATATCCAAACCACAATGTTCTCCATAAACCTGAATCCTCTTGTTTACAGCATCTCCCTCCAGGTCCAATCAGGCCTGGCCCAAGGGATGTAGTTCATGAATGAGCTCATGTGCAGAATGGGATGACAGCTGAGCTCTGATCATTTGGGGGCCACTGGAGGAGAATGTCATCCTATTGGCAAGTGAGCCATTAGTTTCTGAGCTCTGTTACTTAGTATCCACCCACCTTGAGGGAAAAAGCAGGTATACACTGACTTTTACACCTTCTCTCACCATGGAGTCTTGAGTGTGATGATGGTGGGGCATGGAGATATGACACACAAGTCCCTGAGATAGGAATGGAGAATTTGAATGGAAGTTTCTGATGACATGCATAGCAATCAGAACTGATGGTTCTGTCTCACTCTCTGTCCAGTAAGGGGAGAGAGACTCAGGGCTAGAATTTCTATTCCTTCTATTTCTTCTTCAGAAAATCCATGTTATTGACTTAGGCCCAGGTAGAACATACACAGTGCAAAATGGAATGGAAAGTCTGGCCTTTCTGACAGGAAAACTTGGTTTTAGACTTTTAAAAGTTGATTGAATACAGCTTGTACAAGGAGGATCGAGACAAGATGGCGTGCCAGAGAGAGCAAAGGGAAGGGACCTATTTTTATACTCCCCACATTGATCCATCAGCCTCAGCCTCACCCAGCCTGGGTTTCCTGGACAAGACCAGATTGATGGTTGATTTCTTTTACATGTGTGCAGAACTGATGTCTTCTTTCCTTTTCAATGTCGAATTAACTTTGTGCATAAAAGATTTCCCTCCTTCCTATAATATCCCCATTGTTAGCAGTGGTAGAAATCCCACTAAACGTTTGTTAAAGAAGCCTTGCTTGCAGAGGATACCTCCACTTGGACTCTATTTTTTGTACTCTCTTGCCTGGCCCTCATAAATACAATTGGATTTAAATTACTACATGTCACCACACTGATAATAGACCTTAAAAGGAGTAAATGTAGAATGACAAAATTATATATTTTATGCAGTTATGAGTATGCAGTTAACTCAGAAAAATTTTTACTTCTTCATTCAACAAAATTGTGTAGACTACCTTCATTTGTGAAATTCGGGGATTATGAAAAAGGAATGAGGTCTGCCCTAACTTGCTCAAAGTCTAGTCGCAGAAACAGAAAAAAAAAATTACAACGTGGTGTCATTTGTATTACAGCCTAAAGAGGTACATTCTGCAAACTGAAAATTCAAAAAAGATTGGGTTAATAATAAACAAGTGAGAAATATTAGAGGGTTATTCTTAATCACTAATATCATTGAAGAAAATTTTATAACACGTGTCTTGGTTCCTGTGTTGGGGATTGAGCAAGGTTGGGCAAGACCTGGGGTTGCATTTAAGTGACAGAATTTATTTCCAGTTCACCCTGGCAGAAATGATCCTTGGCAGCACTTTGTCTTCTTAATCCCTCCCTCTGCTGAAAACTGTCAATAAAAGCAGCAACCACACTGAAATTGAGAGACACTTCTTTAGAACATCAGGTGTGTAACAATTGAATGTAGGGATTGAAAGTCTCAGCTCCTCCTAATTACGGGAGCTGTAGCATCAAGCCCACATGATGGGCACTTGGATGAACTCTGTTTTCTTTCCCCTTGTTTATGGTGGGTCACTTTGGAGACACACTATTCTTCTCTACAAAATGGGACTTATGTGCTTCCACCTCACTCACTTGAAATCCTGGCTGTGACTTCTAGGCGGGGTCACTTGTTAAGAAGCTTTTGTGCATGGCCAACATTTTGACTAGGCAAAAGCAGTTAGCTTCAGTTAGTTAATCTGTTCAAATCCATTTCTTTTAACTTAGCATAGAGAAGGTGGATAAACAAATGGGGCCCAGGACAGGTAATTGTGAACTGAGGAAGGATACTGGGAACACTGGGTTGTCACAAGGGCAGCACCCAGAAACAGGAATTTGAGTGGAAATACATGGAGTCTAGTAACAAAGGCAACTGTCATGGGGAACCATGACAATTTCATGGTGGCCACAGCATGCCAGAGGCCATGGGTGGGTACCATCCTGTAGTGATGCATACTACCTTTAGACTTGTTCTCGCTCCTTAAAATGCACCCATTGAGGATGCTTATAGACTGTCCACAGAGGAAGAAACCTGGATGGCCGCTAAACATAGGAAAAAAAAAAAAATACTGAGCCACAGTGCACTTTCACTAAACAAAGTGCAGGCTGGATTCAGTAAAGTGTTCTGGAATCAATTCAGTATCTATCAGAAATTTTAGGGGTATTCTAACTCTTCATTCCAGTATCTCAATCTCAGCAATGTGTCCTAAGGAAATAGAGATCATAGGGGTAGAGATTTCAGTAGAAAGATGACAGGAATAAAATGATTTGAATTAGGAGGGAAAAAAAAGTAATGCCCCAAATAGGGTAAGTGGTAATAGTGGCAAATCCTAAATAGGCAGTGGTGCAGGCCTGTAATTGCAACGACTCAGGAGGCTGAGACAGGAGGATCATGAGTTCAAATTCAGCTTCAGGTAAAAGCGAGGTGCTAAGCAACTCAGTGAGACCCCATCACTAAATAAAAAAAAAAAAAATACAAAATAGGGCTGGGGAATGTGGCTCAGTGGGTGAGTGCTCCTGAGTTCAATCCCCAGTTACACTCCTTACCCCCCACCCAAAATAATGGCAAATCCTTAGGATATCAATTATATCACTATTAGAAATCATGCTTTCAAAGAGTTATTAACATGGATAAATGGTTTTTCTCCAATGTTAATATTGGGGAGTTTGGGAGCCCAATGTATAATTGTATACAGATCACAAATATGCTTGTAAAAAAATGGAAGGGCATTTTCCAAAATGCTCAAACTGATCATTTCCAAGTGGTAGGATTATAGGATTATTCCTATCTTTGTACTTTTCAACATTTTCTGAATATTCACAAATGAGTTGTATGACTTTATAATTGGGGTGGGGGGAGGCAGGAAGATGTCACTGAAAAATGATGGCACCTGATCAGCTGCAGCCTGTACTATTTGTCTTTGGCAAAAGACAGATTTCATGAGTCTAGAGGCCCTGCCAGGAAAAGTGCAATTAACCAGAAGGAATCTACCCTGGGGCCTGGCCAGACCCTGCTGGAGGGAGAGAAGGTACAGAGAACCCCGGTGTTGGTGGTGGGGGTGTTTTCAGGTGCATTTACAAATTAAGCTGTGCCTACTTATGAATTCTCAGGGGCCTAACTGTAGATTAACTGCTGGTGCTGGCCTGAAAGCCCAGCTAAATGCCACCTTGATTCTGGAGCTGTATGCTCAATGCTGCTCAGAGTGTGAGGGGACCTGGCTTCGTCTTCTGCCTCTGAACAGCTCTGAGCAGCCTGGGGGAATAACACCCTTGACTCTCATCAAGTGAGAGTCCAGGTTTCTACTTAAATAAACTTGAAACAAAAATTCCCTCCTGCTGTACTGTCTAGCACTTTCTGCCTCTGATCAGAGACATCTGCATCATCAGGGAGCTGGTGAGGCAGACAGAAGCTGAGACCCTCTCCTCCCACGTGTGCACTCTCCTGGGTGAAGGCAGAGTCACCGAGTTGGAAGTAAGGCTGAACTCATTTTTCAGGGGGATGAACTGCAGACTGGGCTAGAGGGGAGAGCAGGGAGGAGGAGCTGGCGAGAGTGGGAGCCGGGGAGAAACTTCTGTTCAATCAGGTGGGAGGGAAGTAGAAGTGGCTCCCCAAGACAGTCAAGGGCAGCTGGGTAGAGCACTGACCAGCGGCTCACTTCTGCTATTTAGGGCAAAAGAAGCCAGACTATAGTTTTTTCCTGGACAACCTCTTCTAGGAATGTGAGGGCTTTGTGGATAGTTTCTCCTTGTCCCTCACAGGATCCCTGGAGCTTGGTAGGACGCAGAAGTTCTTATTTTAATTTTCCAGATGGTTTTATGGGGCAGGGCGGGGGGAGCCTGGGAAGTTGCCAGCTGACTGAGGGCTCTCTCCTCGCTCTAGTGGTGCCAGCTGGTTCTCAGGCCAACTGTGAGGGTTGTGCCCAGGTTCACATCATTCCAGGTCCCTGGAGGGTTGCCAGGAATTGGGCTGTTGGGTTTTCTCATCACAGCCGAGGCCTTGCCTCAGGGCTTCTCAGACAGACAGAGAGACCTGTCTTTTTTTCCCTCCCCTCCCCTCCCTTCTCTTCCCTCTCTTTATTTCTTCTCCCCCGCCCCTTTCTGCCTATTTTATTCTTTCTTCCCAGATTCATTAAAGGTAGAATTGGTGAACATGTGCCACTTTGATTAGGGGAGAAGTGGTTCCCAATATATTGAAAGTTGTTAGAATTGTTAAACAAGCAGCAAGATGTTATAGTTTATTTTTTTTTAAACAACGTTTACATTTGGAAAATAAGAACTTAAACACACACGACATGAATATGGAAGCAGCCCTCGCTCTCGAGGGCTGCCGTAACAGACTGGTGCTTAAACAGCAAAATGAATCCTCTCACAGTCATGGTGGCCAGAAATCCAAGATGGAGGAGTTGTCAGGGTTGAGACCTTTCTCTTTGGTTTGCAGATGGCCATTTCTCCACATGTCTTTACAGGGTCTTCCCTCTCTGCTGGGGTTAAATTTTCCTCCTCTTAAAAAAGTACCAGTCCTAGTGGATTGGGATAAACCCTGATGACCTCACTTTAACTTAATTATCTCTTAACCCTATCTTTCAAATGCAGCCCCATTCCTAAGTACTGGAGGTTAGGTCTTCAACAGATGAACTTGGAGTGGGAGTAATGAAAGGAAAGTGACCACAACACTTGGAGCAACCAAGAGATCTCTATTGCAGCAGTGCAAAAGAGGAGAAAAAGAGAGAGAGAGAGCCCGGCAGGGGAAGGTTTTTAATAGCCCTTCTACTGTACTGCCTAGATCTATAGGGTCTCTGGGTTTGCAAGCTGCCTTGTTGGCACAAGGGGGGTTAAGTGTTCAGCCTTGAGCGGGGGTTGGGGGGTGGGGGTGTTGAGTGTTCAGCCTTGAGCATGGGCTTGAGTGGTTGGACTTGATGCAAACAGGTGATAAAGAGAGGGTTTGAGTGGCTGGGTCACCCTGCAGCTAACTTTGTATAGCATGCCCTGCAGACAACTTAGTTCAGCCTGTCCTGCACCTAACAGGTAGCGCTAGAGTAACACAACTCATTACAAACACCATTTGGAAATAGCATCAAAAATCTAGCCAGATGAGGTGGCGCATGCCTGTAATCCCAGTGGCTCAGGAGGCTGAGGCAGGTGGATTGAAAGTTCAAAGCCAGTCTCAGCAATGGCCAGGTGCTAAGTGACTCAGTGAAACCCTGTCTCTCAATAAATTGCAAAATAGGGCTGGGGATGTGGCTCAGTGGTTGAGTGCCCCTGAGTTCAATCCCTGGTACCAAAACCAAACCCAAACAAACAAAAACCCCTAAAATAAAGCTTCTCATGCCTATAAAGGCCAGTCGTAGTGGCCTTCCTGCCCCACTCATGTCTATGTCCTAGACCTTTACGACATTCAAGTGGGCAGCAGGAGATGCCTGGCTTTTCCTTTGTGTGTTATTCAGGCTGCTATAACAAAAGTACCACAAACTGGTGGTCTTTGAACAACAAAAAATTATTTGTCGGAGTTCTGGAGGCTGAAAAGTTCAAATTTAAGGTGTGGGTAGATTCAGTGTCTAGTGAGGGCTCACCCTCAGGTTCACAGATGTCACCATCTCACTATGTCCTCACATGGTAGAATGGATTAGCTAGCTCTCTTGGGTCTCTTTATTAGGGCACTAATTCTCTCCCTAGTCATTCCCAAAGGCCTTACCTCCCAATACCATTGCCTTGGGAGTTTGGACTTGAATATATAATCTTTTTTTCATGCATTGAATCCATTGGGTGAGTGGGGGTTTAGGTCAGGGAGACGGGTTCTCCATCCCCCTTGCCTTGCTCTGGTTATTCCTTCCCTGTGAACCCACCTCCACTTTGAGCCCCTGTGGATACCAGCAACTTCCCCTTTGGTACAAAAGGTTAGGGCTTGGCTTTAGCTGATGCCCATAGCTGAGCATCATCTCCCCAGAGGTCAGGATTTTGTTGTCCGTATACTTTGTTGCTCCTATGAAGAAGCCCTGCCCAACCTGGTGTCTTCTGGCCCTGAAGATGTTCCTATAGTTCCAAATCCTGGAAGCATGTTCTAGAGAAAATATTCAGTCATCACATAGTATAGGATCTCCCCAGTGTCTACCTGTGCCTGGGAACCAGCTCTTATAGATGAGCAAATTCTTCGCTTTCAAAAGTCTTCCTTCTTCCCTAAAGCCACCTGTTATGGGTTAAATTCAACCCATAAAACAGAAAAAAATCATATGTTCTAGCTCCCAGTACATGAGAATGTGATTGTATTTGGAGATGGGGTTTCTATCAAAGTATTTGAGTTAAAATGAGTTTTTTTAGGTTCATTCCTAATCCAATAGACTGTTGTTCTTATAAAAAGGGGGAAATTTGGACCCAGAGGCAGACAAACTTAAAGGGAAGGTGATATGAAGAGACAAGAGACGCAGGGAGAAGCTGGTCATCTCTAAACCCAGGTGTCCAGAACAGATTCCTCACAGCCCTCAGGAGGAATTAACCCTGTGACATCATTTCCTAAATCTGTTCTACTGTTCAGACAATAGCTTTCTCACTGACTCTTCTTCTTCTATTTTTTTTTTTTTTTTTTGGTACTAGGGATTGAACCAAGGAGTGCTCAACCACTAAGCCACATCCCCAGCCCCTTTTATTTATTTATTTATTTTATTTTGAGACAGGATCTCACTAAGTTGCTTAGGGCCTTGCTAACTTGCTGAGGCTGACTTTGAACTCTGAATCCTCCTGCCTTAGACTCCTGAGTCTCTGGGATTACAGGCATATACCACCACCCCATCTCTGTTTAAGTACTCTGTTCCAACAGTCCTAGCCAACCAGTACACTATCTATGTTTTTGTTTTGTTTTCCTGTTCTACCCCACTTTTTGTACCCTAGCTGCTTTCTGTTCTATCACATTTGGAGAACTTGACTTAGGCAAGATCTCTTATTTCTCAATGATGTCTAATTTACTTCAGTGAAAGTTTTGAATTCTCTTTAGTGATCATAAACTTCCTTGGGAAAAGGAAGTGTTCAGGATTATGTTCCTTTTTCTTTTTTTGGTACAGGAGATTGAATCCAGGGGTGCTCTTTGCCTCTGAGCTATATTCTCAGTCTTTTTTATTTTATTTTTTTATTTTTATCTTGAGAGGATCTTGCTAAGTTGCTCAGGCTGGCCTCAAATTTGCCATCCTCCTGCTTCAAGTTCCTGAGATTACAGGCATGCACCACTGTGCCCAGCCTATGTTCCATTTTTAAGTCCCTGGGGCCCTTGCACATTGGTTTGAAGAATTTTGTGTCCTTTCTCTCTTCTTTGATTTCCTGTCGCAGTTAGGGTAGGAGGTCCAGCCTAATAAGTGTGGTGCTTCCTGGTGGACCTGGGCCACAGAGTGTTCACCCAGCCCCCAGGTTCCTGCTGCTTAGTCTGTCTCCAAACTTCCAGGCAGATCCGGAAAACAAGCCTTCTCAGGAGTGGAGTGTGTCTCCTTGAGGACATCAAAGGGCAAACATGGGAATCAATCTCCAAGAAGCTCTAGGGCTCCAGGAAGAGCATGCCAGAGAGACATATCTGGCTGCCAGGTGTTTGGGGGAAGGTCCTCTGTCTGCCCCCCTGTGTCCCGGGGCTTGCGATATCACAGAAATCCAGCCCCCCTTGGAGTCTGTGCATAACCTTGGTCTCCTCACAGCCCCTTCTCAGAAACTGTCCCAAATGAATTTTGATGATGACAACCTCTAAGTCTGGAGTACCTGCCACTCATCTATCCTCAGAGGCAGCCCTCACATTCTGTGTGTGTGTGTGTGTGTGTGTGTGTGTGTGTGTGTGTGTGTGTGGGGGGAGGTGAGAAGAATGGAGAGAACTCCAGGAGATCTAACTGGGTCCCTTTGGGTAGATACTTTATGACAGAGAGAGAAGGAGGTGCTCTAGGAAGGCAGAAAGGGAATAGGGTCTGGGGACAGGGAGGGCCATAATTTGTAACCTCAATGGAGGGCTCTGCTCTGAAGCCCTCAGGTGTTTTTGACTTTTATCAGGACCTGACATCCTGGCCCTGGGGTCCAAGTGGTGGTAGCTAGACAGAGTAGGGATTGATCACAGCCACCTGAGGGCTGGAGAAGGCGTGTCTGAGAGGTCTGAATGAGGCCCTGAAGGATGAACAAGAAGCTCACAAGGGAGGCCTCCAGGCTGCCCACAGTCCTCAATGCCCTTCCCCAGTGGTGCAGCCCATTGTGGGGAGACATGGCTGCCGTCAGAGCCCCATATCTTCCAACTTAGTCACCAAAGATGGGACTCTGTGAGGCCAAGTACCAAGGACATTTTAAACACTATTCCAGGTCAGGAGAGCGGCAGGAAAGCAGGTTTGAAATATGAATCCTGCTCTGCCATCTGTAGCTTTCTGCCCCTCCCACCTTCCAAAGAGTTGACCTGCAGGTTCCTAACCTCAGATGTGACAGAGATGTGACAGCAAGGAAGGCAGGGTCAGGCCTTTTGTCCAAAGCCACTCCAGAATGGACAAGACTGCAATGTCTAGCCAAAATATTTGGAGTTCGGGGGTGTGTGATGAGAGGACGGTTTCGTCTGGAGATGCAAAAAAGATTCTTTGATGGTAGAGGGAAGAAGGAAAAGCCATGAGAGTGCAGAGGTGGTAGTTCCTGGGGTAAGGGGTATTGTCCTATGGCCTGGAGTCCCCAGAAAAGAAAAATGGATTATGTGGTACATTTGAACAGACTAGGCCTTGTCTTCTAGAGGTTCTCATCCTAGTGTGGTTCAGCTCAGAATGAATTCCTTCCCCAAACAGCCACAGTAGTTACAGTGAGGCTTCAGCCTTAAAAGGGCCATGATCTTGAAAAGACATCTCATGTCCAGAGACTGTGGGCCACTGAAGGGCAGAATGACATTCTCCTGGGCAGGCAGGGCCACTGCACTGGGTATTTCCAGGGGGTGCAGTCACATTGTGGCCATTGTGGTAGACACAGGTAGAATTCCAAAGATATACCCCTGCTTGTTCCCTGGTTGGCCAATCAAACTTACACTTAGGTCCTGCTGGAAAGAAATTTGCAGGTGGAATTAGGTTAGTGATCATCTGACTAGGTAGGAGCACCTATATTATCTATATGGGCCCAATGCAATCCGGGAAGAGAGGAGGGCAGAAGCGTCCAAGAGATGCTGGAGGAGGTGAAGTCCAAGCTCCTCCAGGTATGAGAAGAGTCTGATGCCTCAGTGCTGGTGAGCAAGGACTGCAGAAAGGCCTGCAGGGAGCCAACAGAGAAATGGGGACCTCAGTCCTTGAGCATAAAGAACCAAGTTAGCCTACAACCCAAGTGAGCATAGGGGAAGGTTCCTTCCTAAAGTCTCCAGATCTAAGCTCAGCTTGGCCAACACGTGATTTTAGTCTGGAGAGACCTCAGTTGGACTTCTGACCTACAGAAACTGTGAGGTAATGAATTTATGTTGTTTTAAACCATTAAATTTATTACAGTAGCAATAGCAAATTTTACAGCCTTTGGGTGGTACATCTGTAGCTGGGAAGGGTACACAGCAAGTGACAGTAGATGGCACCTTCCAGACACCTGTGCACCTAAAGATGTTCAAGACCCCATCCCACAGTTTGTTGGAACTTTGAAAGGAGGCTAGCATCAGGGCATGAATAGATTCTAAATCGACAGATTCCATTTCTGCCTCATTGGTGGGACAGAAATTAGAACAGATATTAAAATCAGTGGGTCAAGAATAGGTTTCTGCACACCTGAATTTTTATTTGATATTGTGCCCCATGATAGGAGCTTTGATGAAAATTTTACATTCAATGGAGTTAGAATTAATGTTTTCTAAATGCTAAGAGCTTCTCTCTATCCAGGTCAACATTTTAAAAGAAAGGAGGGAGGGAGGGAGGGAGGGAGAGAGAGAGAGAGAGAGAGAGAGAGAGAGAGAGAGAGAGAGAGAGAGAGACCCAAGGCAGGCATTCACCCCAGACACAGCCTGTTCCACCGCATGAGGAACACCAGTGTGTTCCTCTGCTTGGCTTCTCTCCTGCAGGTGAAGCTCTGCAGCCCCATCTGTTGTTGCTTGGGAGCAAGTGCCAGCTGCATCCAGCTCTCTTGAAAGCACCCATGGTTCTGTTCTGCTTTGTCTGGCTTCCCAGATTGGGAGGAGCTGGGCTCCTGTCTCTAGCCTGAGCAAACCCATGGGCAGCCCCTGAATAAGATGTGGGGTGGGAAGAAGGGTTGAAGTCTAGTGGCTGCTCCCAGCACCCTACGACTTGTGAGGGCTGATGCCCTCCTTCTGGGAGAGATGTATTAAGTCTTGTGGTGTAAGGTGCTGTAAAGTTAAAAGTGAAAGTTCCAGGGTCAGATTTTCTATGACCCAGCCTGGCTTTTCTCCTTATTACCTGGGAACTTGGACATGCTTCTCAACCTCTCTGTGCAGTAGTCTCCTGATTTATTATAAAAGCTGGGTTGTTGTGAGGCTTTAATAAAATAATTCAGGAAAGACAAGTGACCGGCTACGTGTGCATAATACATCTCAGGTGTGATAAGGCACAAAAGGCCTGCAGGGCTTGGGGAGGATTTGCATTTGGTAGGATGCTAGGATCCAACCAACCAGGGTCTCTAAGTAGTCAGCTGTGCTGTGGTTCAACCCCCCACTTCCTAACCCTCTAGCGCTTTTCTTTGGACTCCATGCTCCTGGGTAGTTGTGGTAGAAAGTGGTGCCCTTTCTCTGCCTCCCCAGGGCTGCAACAGCCTCAGTGTACTGTACACCAGTCCTGAAACAAAGAACGTGGAGGACTCAATAGAGGGAGTTTGGACATTTAATTCCTCACATGCTCCTCTGCAGCAGCAGGCGGTGGGTGGGTGGAGGGCCACCAAGCCTGCTCCCAGGGGAACAGACAGCAAAGGTTGCAAGCTATTATGCTGGCTGATTTCTTCGGATGTTTTATGAATACTTTCTTTGCTTTACTAGGCTCAATCTGCTTTGATCCCTACCTAAAGACTGGAAACCGGAAATATTTCCTTTGTTTTCACATTCTTTGGAGTCTTCTTATCTTACCACCAGGAACAACAAGCCTTCCTGGATATGGACTGGTGTTCACCCAGCACTGTGGAACCCAAGGGGATCCTCTCCTCCCCACCCAGGCATGGCTCGTCCTGGCCATTCTCTGTTCTTTCTTAGTAGACCCCTATTAGGTAGATAATAGGCCTCTTGGATGGGTCATCTCTTCCGTTTTTTTCCCCCTATATTTTTGTTCCATTTTCTGGATAGTTCCTCTATTTTATTCCCCAGCATTCCTATTGTATTTATTATTTCAGCTATCAAAATCCAATTCCTAGAACTTTTTTTTTTTTTTTTTAATGATCATTCCTATTTTCCCCATTAAACATAGATCTCCTCTTACCCTCAGACTGGGGATTGAGCCCAGGGGTGCTCTACCCCTCGAGTTACATGCCCAGCTCTTTTTGAAAACTTTGAGACAGGGTTTTGCTAAGTTGTCCATATTGCTCCTGCCTCAGTCTCCCAGGTCACTAGGTTTACAGGTGGGGGCACTGTACCCAGTAGCATTTTGTTCTTGTTTTGTGGGTATCTATCATTTCTTATTTCACACAGGTTATTATTTATAGATCCCCCCTTTTTTGAGGGGTTCCTCTGATTCCTGTATGGTTTCTTTCTCCTCTGAGCTGCTTTTATTCTAATTGTTTGGTTTCTTACCTTTTAGGGTGAGGCTAAAAAAAGAATTGAAAGCTCCCTGGGCATTCCCTCGTGTGACCTCACTATTGACAACAATCAAGATGTTGATTTCTTTGTTCTATATTTTTCCCCTGAGTGTTATTTTAAAACTTTCCATTGTTCAATATGTTCCATTAAGTTAGTGAATATATTTACTTAAATTTCCCAATGTTTTATTGGACATGGGGTTTACATTTGTGTGAGAAAGAGAGAGAGACAGAGATGGAGAGAGGGAGAGGTTTCTTGGCTTACAAAGTTTGCTATAAATGTCTTTCTACATATAGCTTTTATTCTGGATAGTTCTAAGTTTAATCCTAAGTCATTTTGTTGGAATCAATTCTGGGAGTGGAATTATCAGGTCAGAAGCTGGTGGGCCCCTTCAACTCTTCTCTCTTCCTGGGTGTTGCCAAATTATTTTCTAAATGATACAGGTACAATATCAGTAGGCAGCAGATGAATACAAACCTCCCAGTCCTTGACTTTTCCTGATCATTTTTTGCTGTTACAAAGTTGCAAGCAAGCACCTTACAGGTACTATTGTTTAAATTTGTCTTTGTTGGTGAGGTCAAATGTTCCAAATCTGGAAAGTTAAGCCTGGAGAAATATTAAAAAAAAACCTAGTATATGTAGGAAAGTTCTTTAAAAAACCTTTCAAATATGTACAAAGGCAAAATTATTCTGTGTTGGACTAGGGATGTGGCTCAGTGGTAGAGTGCTTGTCTCACATGCATGAAGCCCTGGATTTGATGATTCATGTTTTTTGTCTTTTTTTTTTTTTTGGATACTGGGGATTGAACTCAGGGGCACTTGACCACTGAGCCACATTCCCAGCCCTATTTTGTGTTTTATCGAGAGACAGGGTCTCACTGAGTTGCTTAGTGTCTTGCTATTGCTGAGGCTGGCTTTGAACTAGCAATCCTCCTGCCTCAACCTCTGAGCCTCTGGGATTACAGGTGTGCACCACCGCTCCCTGCATGATTCATGGTTCTAAAGCCAAGGTCCAGGGGCTAAAGTGGGTTGATTGTAAAATTATACACAAAATTTTGTGTGTAGCATATTAGCTTTCATCACAGTCTCACAAGGATTTAACTTAAAAAAAGCTAAATTATGGGCTGGGGTTGTGGCTCAGTGGCAGAGTACTTGCCTAGCATGTATGAGGCACTGGGTTTGATTCTCAGCACCACATATAAGTAAATGAATAAAATAAAGGTCCTTCAAAAAAAAAAAAAAAAAAAAAAAGCTAAATTATGTCATGGGAAATTTCTGTCCCAAGTAGGAAAAAGCAAGATAAGGAGACTCTGGAGGGAGGCTTTCTTGGTTTGAAATCTCACCCCACCATTTCCTTACTGGCTGTATGAGCTGGGGTAAGTCACTAAATGCCCCACACTGCAGTTAGTTTCTTTGCCAGTCATGTGGGGACAATAACAGTAGCAGTTATTTCGTGAGGTTGTTGGGGTCACTGAGCTGATTCAGTCAAACACTTCAATAGTGCCTGGCACATGGCAAGTGTTTTAGTCCATGATGTCTGTTATTGTGGATTCATAATTAGAACCCTCCAACAACAGAATAGGCCACCTCAGGTAGTAGTGAGTTCCTTGTCCCCTAAGTAGATAACTAGGTCAGGGAAGCTCCTGAGGGGATCCCTGAGTTGGGAGGGAGGTTGAACTTGGCATGTGAATTAAATTTTCCCTTGGGGCAGGTGGCAAATGGTGAGCCTAGCAGTCCTCAGTCAGCCAGCAGGCATGACAGCTGTACTCACTAAAATGGAAATGTACTTCTGAATAGGCAGCCTGTTTCCAGAGCATGTTCCTGGCACACACTCCCGAGGGTGCAGAAGAATAGTTTGAAAAATCCAAGTGAGGTTTCCTCACCCTCATGGGCCGAGGGTCAGAGTAGGGAACCATCCTCGGAGCCCACTGCGCTGACGCAGCGGGGGCTCAGAGCAGGGTGTGCAGAGCAGAAGTAGCTGCCTGCTTCCAATTGTGCCACTGATTAACAGTAATTTACTTACCACCCGCCAGGGGCTGGGTGTGATGGCAGATGGTGGGTGTGGTTAAAAAAGATGAATGAGATCCAAAAAAAAAATAAATAAAACTAAAAAGAGATGAATGAGATCCAATACTAACATTCTCTCATTGTTCTAGTTTTGATTTTACTTATTGGACTTCAGACTATTCTTGCAGGGGCAGTGAAGCCCAGCTGATTGGCTGAGGAATAAGGAAGCATTTGAGACAATTGGTTCAGAGAGAAATTAGAAATTTCTCTGTGTGAGCTTGTGTGCTTATAAGCACAAGGCATACATCCAAACCTAAGATTCCCTAACTTGGACTAAGGAACATTTGAGTGGGCTACTTTACTTTTGATTGGCTGCCCAGAAGCAGACCCAGAAATAAGGATTTGAGTGTAACTTGCTTTATTTGGGAGGCAAAGTCGCCTGGGTAGGGGAGAGGGGAAGGAGGCAATTCTACTGAGGGCAACTGGAGTTTAATCATGCTGGGAGGATGTAGAAGTCTTTCTTCAGAGTCATCCCCCAAGGCTAGGATCCTAGCACCCTAGCTCCTTTCAGCCCCTGTTGGAGACCATTCCTGGGGGCTCATGATTCCCCAGCCCTTCCCGTGTGCTACCTGGGAAGAAACAGTGTCTTCTCTAGAGAAACCCAGAAACAAAGAACTGCAGGTGCTGTGGTTTGATACCTGTGAAGAGAGAAAAGAGAGATGGGAAGTCCACCCCACCCCGGCATCGGCCATCATATTTTTCTGAAAGAATTGCAATCCCCTTGGTGTGAGCAAGGCTGGAGATGTGATGGGAAGCAAGATAGATGATGCTAGTGAGTGCCTGAGGTTCCCAGTCCTCTGTATAAGGTGGTCTCTGTACTCCATAAGCACAGAGGGCATTGGAGGGCTGAACTCAGCCTCTGCTCTCTGCGCAGCAGGTACTACTGGGTTGGAGAACTCTGAGGATAAGTGGGCAGGAGCTTATCGGGAGTGAGCTGTGTCATTAACATAGACCAAACACATTGTGTTTTTCCACAATGTCAGAGTTTATTGAATAACCATAAATTCACAAACTATACCACACTCATCAGTGGCAGTTCACTGAATACTTGTGGGTCACCCGGTAGTCATAAGCTAGGCAATCCCAGGTTCTTTTATTCCGATCTTAATTTCTAATATCTATAACACTCAAGTGACACATCACACTTCACACAGTTCTATGTATAGTTTACATTAGGGCTAGGAAAGGGTTAAGGTAGCCACAGGGGTTGAAGAGGCTGAACTCGGTGAAGGTGAGGAGCAGGTACAGTGCAGTCACTGTAGGAGGTCAGATAAGATTAAGAACCAGACAATATGAATTTAATACACCCAACATCCATGTGCTTCTGATTAATTCAATAAGTTCACAGGTGGTCATTCGTATTAGCATGATTAATCTATCAGGTTGTGCCAGGCAGGTGGTGATTGTTTACTTGTACAAACAAGGTGTCCAGTCATTTCACCTCAGCACTTGAATACAAAATGGAGGAGTTCATGGCAAACTACTTTTTTTTTTTTTAATATTTATTTTTCAGTTTTCGGCGAACACAACATCTTTGTTTGTATGTGTTTGTATGTGGTGCTGTGGATCGAACCCGGGCTGCATGCATGCCAGGCGAGTGCACTACCGCTTGAGCCACATCCCCAGCCCTGCAAACTACTTCTTAAAAAATGGTGTAACTCTGGTTTAGGTACAACCTGAAAATTTCTGTTCTATATATTTAAAAAAAAAAAAAAAGCCTGCTCTTTACAGAATTCCTTGGGCAGATGAAGGTATGGAGTCTGCCAAGGGTGAGAGGAGGGTGCCCAGCAGGGTAGCTGGGCCCTTTGCAGTCCCAGGGCATGCTTGTCTCCCACGGTTAGGTCTTTGCCCATGGAAGAGCTCCCAAGAGCTCCCTAGGAGTCCATCAAGCACATCCTACCAGCACTTTTTCTTTGTATTCTCTGGAAGGGAACAACCTGGCCCAGCAGAGGTGGTTCTTACCGCAGGAAAAGGAGGCACATGAGCCGACAGCCTCCAGACCCACAATCCAGCCCCAGCTCTGCTCCTAATTAGCCATGTGACCCTGACAGTCACAGAGATGATGGCACCTCATTTCCTCCAACTGTAAAATGAGGTTAGAAAAGATGGTCCCCGATGATTCTGCAGACTTAAAGTCTGGTTATCCTACATTCTGGATATATGAGGTCAGAAGTAATGGTCTTTCCTGAATCTCCTCTGTGTTAGGGAGGATGAAATTCAGCTGGGAATAACAGAAAAGTCCCAAGTAAACAGAGCAATCTCTCTCTCACACAGGAAGTCAGTGGTAGAATTTCCACTGGTGTATCACTCCACTGTGTCAGTTCTAGCTTGTTCTTTGCTGTAACACTTCCATTTCTAAGCTTTTCTCATCAACCCCGAGGGCTTTGTAAAGCTCCAGCCATTACCTCTGTATTCTAGCCCAGGAAGATGGAGAAGAGGATAGAGGATAGAGGAAAAAATTGTCTTTAAGAGCAGATTTTCAGAAGATGCCATGAACTTTTTATATTGGCCAAAACTTAAGATGACTACATCTGTCTCTAAGGAATCTGGGAAATGCAGTCTTTTTATTCTTGGCTCTTAACTATGAAAGAAGGGAAGAGCAGGTGTTAGAAGTCATTGCCCCACCCTAAATTTCTCCAGGTGTAGGGTAGCCAAATGAGCCCCTCACTTAGACTCTGTCCCTTGTCACATGGTCCAATCTCAGGGATCTTCACTTTGTTTATTGGCCTCAACTTTTACGTCGGAGACTGTTTTCCGTTATTTCTATGATGGCCAAGAACTTCATTTGGTCTTTCTACTTTGTAAGCCCTAGGGTCTTTTCCAACTGACAGAGAGAAGTGACTGATGCTTCAGGGGTCCCCAAGGCCTCTCCATTTCTGTAGTTTGCTAGGAGGACTCATAGGATTGAGCAAATAATTATGCTTATGGCTATGATTTGTTACAGCAAAAGGATGGATAGCAGAATTGGCAAAGAAAAAGGCATAGAATGCAAAGCCTAGAGGAAGCCAGGGGCAAGTCACCAAGAGTTCTCTCCCAGTGAAGCACATGAGATGTGTTTCATCTCCCCACAGTGTAGTGTGACAATGCGTGGGAAATAGTGTCCATCACGAAAGCTTATTAGCAATTTGGTGCCTAGGGTTTTTTTTTATTGAGAACTGGTCACAGTGGTACCCTCTCCCAATCATGCACTAAAATTTCAGCTCCCAGCAAGAAGGCAAGTGCTCAGCATGAGCCATATGCCACAGTTAAGGCAAGTGAGTCACTCAGCAATTCAGGGATTGGGGGAAACGCTCCCAGAATCCAAGCTCTCAGACCTCAGCCGAGGGCCACCTCAGCAAGGAGGTCTCTGTGAGGATCACCGGCCCTCTCAGACTTCCATGTTAACTCTTCTCTGTATAACTGATAGTGTTTTCTGTAACTATAAAATAGTTTCAGATTTTAGAGCCTGTGATTCTAGGTTTGAATATTACCTTAACCACTTATCCACGACGTTAGCTCCTGTCAGCAGGCCCTCCAGGAAATAGAAACAGCACCTTCCTCATGCCCTTTCAGGGGTGGGAATAGCTGCCCTTTTTTGCTTAGTTCAGAGAAGTTAGGAAGGGAAAAATAGTAAGGGGATACTCTTCTTTTACTCTGAGCTTCATAAATTGCCCCTTTACTCAAATCTCCTCAATGCCTAGTTGGCAGGTGTCACAGGAAAACAGGGAGCTGAAACTACAAATCTTGGTTTTTGTGTTCCCACAAAAGAAAATTTAAGGTCAGACACCAAAAGCCATACGGGGAACTTTATTATAAGTGAAAGTAAAGAGAAAGTGAGGTGAAAATAAAGTTAAAGCACAGTGAGGCTTAGGCAGAGAGCACTCTCAAGAGGGAGAGTGGGCCGTCTCTGAGCAGAGGATCACAGAGGGGACAGTGCTGTCTCCAAATTTATTACCGTTTGATGTTTACCATGAGAATTGGGGACCACCTACTGTACACTTTGCCAATCAGCTGTTCAACTCCTCCTTCACATTTTGTGTTTTAGACCTTAATGGGTCCTTTCTGGAACAGTCATGGTGGTCATGCTATTTAGGGGGGCTTCATCTACAAGTCAATCCCATGTTAATGTGGACACTGAGGTCAGTAAGTGGTTAGAAGTTGCCTTAGGGTGCCTGAGCTACTAAAGGAATCTTCCTTCCCAGACTATTGGAGACACTTATTGCATAATTCCCAACTTCACATCAACCTCAGCAGACCCTATCGAGAATTACTCCGATTAATTCTTTTCTCTTGATGTGTTTTCCAGTTAGCTCCT